>NC_072424.2:3642884-4249615 GCF_028878055.3 Symphalangus syndactylus
AAGAAGTTTCACAGATTGCTTCTGTGTAGTTTATATTTGAATATATTCCTTTTTCCACTACTACTCTCTTAGCGCTCCAAATGTCCAGTTGCATTTTCTACAGAAAGAGTGTTCAGAACTGCTGAATCAAAACTATGGTTTAACTCTGTTAGCTGAATGCACAGATCAGAAAGAAGTTTCACAGAATGATTCTGTGTAGTTTATATTTGGAGACATTCCTTTTTCCACTATTACCCTCTTAGCGCTCCGAATCTCCACTTGCATTTTCTACAGAAAGAGTGTTTCAGAACGGCTCAATCAAAACTAAGGTTCAACTCTTTTAGTTGAACAAACAGAACAGAAAGAAGTTTCACACAATTCTTCTGTGTAGTTTTTATTTGCAGACATTCTTTTTCCCAATATAGGCCTCTTAGCGCTCAGAATGTCCAATTGCAGTTTCTACAGAAAGAGTGTTTCAGAACGGCTCAATCAAAAGTAAGGTTCAACTCTGTTAGTTGAATGCACAGAACAGAGAGTAGTTTCACAGAATGCTTCTGTGTAGTTTATATTTGAACATATTCTTTTTTCCAGTATAACCCACATAGCGCTACGAATGTCCAGTTGCATTTTCTACAGACAGAGTGTTTCAAAACTTCTCAATCAAAAGTATGGTTTAACTCTGTTAGCTGAATGCTCAGATCAGAAAGAAGTTTCACAGAATGCTTCTGTGTAGTTTATATTTGAATATATTCCTTTTTCCACTACTACGCTCTTAGCGCTCAAAATGTCCAGTTGCATTTTCTACAGAAAGAGTGTTCAGATCTGCTCAACCAAAAGTATGGTTTAACTCTGTTAGCTGAATGCACAGATCAGAAAGAAGTTTCACCGAATGATTCTGTGTAGTTTATATTTGGAGACATTCCTTTTTCCACTATTACCCTCTTAGCGCTCCGAATCTCCACTTGCATTTTCTACAGAAAGAGTGTTTCAGAACTGCTCAATCAAAACTAAGGTTCAACTCTTTTAGTTGAACAAACAGAACAGAAAGAAGTTTCACACAATTCTTCTGTGTAGTTTTTATTTGTAGACATTCTTTTTCCCAATATAGGCCTCTTAGCGCTCAGAATGTCCAATTGCAGTTTCTACAGAAAGAGTGTTTCAGACCGGCTCAATCAAAAGTAAGGTTCAACTCTGTTAGTTGAATGCACAGAACAGAAAGAAGTTTCATACAATGCTTCTGTGTAGTTTATATTTGAACATATTCTTTTTTCCACTATTACCCACTTAGCGCTACGAATGTCCAGTTACATTTTCTACAGACAGAGTGTTTCAAAACTGCTCAATCAAATGTATGGTTTAACTCTGTTAGCTGAATGCTCAGATCAGAAAGAAGTTTCACAGAATGCTTCTGTGTAGTTTATATTTGAATATATTCCTTTTTCCACTACTACGCTCTTAGCGCTCCAAATGTACAGTTGCATTTTCTACAGAAAAAGTGTTCAGATCTGCTCAATCAAAAGTATGGTTTAACTCTGTTAGCTGAATGCACAGATCAGAAAGAAGTTTAACCGAATGATTCTGTGTAGTTTATATTTGAAGACATTCCTTTTTCCACTATTACCCTCTTAGCGCTCCGAATATCCACTTGCATTTTCTACAAAAAGAGTGTTTCATAACTGCTCAATCAAAAATATGTTTTATCTCTGTTAACTGAATTTACAGATCAGAAATAAGTTTCACAGAATGCATCTGTGTAGTTTTTATTTGAAGATATTCTTTTTCCCAATGTAGGCCTCTTAGCGCTCAGCATGTACAATTGCAGTTTCTACAGAAAGAGTGTTTCAGAACGGCTCAATCAAAAGTAAGGTTCAACTCTGTTAGTTGAATGCACAGAACAGAAAGAATTTTCACAGAATGCTACTGTGTAGTTTATATTTGAATATATTCCTTTTTCCACTATTACCCTCTTAGCGCTCCGAATGTCCACTTGCATTTTCTAAAGAAAGAGTGTTCAGAACTGCGCAATCAAAATTATGGTTTAACTCTGTTAGCTTAATGAACATATCAGAAATAAGTTTCACACAATGCTTCTGTGTAGTTTTTATTTGAAGATATTATTTTTCCCAATATAGGCCTCTTAGCGCTCAGAAAGTCCAATTGCAGTTTCTACAGAAAGAGTGTTTCAGAAAGGCTCAATCAAAAGTAAGGTTCAACTCTGTTAGTTGAATGCACAGAACAGAAAGAAGTTTCACAGAATGATTCTGTGTAGTTTATATTTGGAGACATTCCTTTTTCCACTATTACCCTCTTAGCGCTCCGAATCTCCACTTGCATTTTCTACAGAAAGAGTGTTTCAGAACGGCTCAATCAAAACTAAGGTTCAACTCTTTTAGTTGAACAAACAGAACAGAAATAAGTTTCACACAATTCTTCTGTGTAGTTTTTATTTGTAGACATTCTTTTTCCCAATATAGGCCTCCTAGCGCTCAGAATGTCCAATTGCAGTTTCTACAGAAAGAGTGTTTCAGAACGGCTCAATCAAAAGTAAGGTTCAACTCTGTTAGTTGAATGCACAGAACAGAAAGAAGTTTCATACAATGCTTCTGTGTAGTTTATATTTGAACATATTCTTTTTTCCACTATTACCCACTTAGCGCTACGAATGTCCAGTTGCATTTTCTACAGAGAGAGTGTTTCAAGACTGCTCAATCAAAAGTATGGTTTAACTCTGTTAGCTTAATGCTCAGATCAGAAAGAAGTTTCACAGAATGCTTCTGTGTAGTTTATATTTGAATATATTCCTTTTTCCACTACTACGCTCTTAGCGCTCCAAATGTCCAGTTGCATTTTCTACAGAAAGAGTGTTCAGATCTGCTCAATCAAAAGTATGGTTTAACTCTGTTAGCTGAATGCACAGATCAGAAAGAAGTTTCACCGAATGATTCTGTGTAGTTTATATTTGAAGACATTCCTTTTTCCACTATTACCCTCTTAGCGCTCCGAATCTCCACTTGCATTTTCTACAAAAAGAGTGTTTCATAACTGCTCAATCAAAAATATGTTTTATCTCTGTTAACTGAATTTACAGATCAGAGTTAAGTTTCACAGAATGCATCTGTGTAGTTTTTATTAGAAGATATTCTTTTTCCCAATGTAGGCCTCTTAGCGCTCAGCATGTCCAATTGCAGTTTCTACAGAAAGAGTGTTTCAGAACGGCTCAATCAAAAGTAAGGTTCAACTCTGTTAGTTGAATGCACAGAACAGAAAGAATTTTCACAGAATGCTACTGTGTAGTTTATATTTGAATATATTCCTTTTTCCACTATTACCCTCTTAGCGCTCCGAATGTCCACTTGCATTTTCTACAGAAAGAGTGTTCAGAACTGCGCAATCAAAAGTATGGTTTAACTCTGTTAGCTGAATGCACAGATCAGAAAGAAGTTTCACAGAATGATGCTGTGTAGTTTATATTTGGAGACATTCCTTTTTCCACTATTACCCTCTTAGCGCTCCGAATCTCCACTTGCATTTTCTACAGAAAGAGTGTTTCAGAACTGCTCAATCAAAACTAAGGTTCAACTCTTTTAGTTGAACAAACAGAACAGAAAGAAGTTTCACACAATTCTTCTGTGTAGTTTTTATTTGTAGACATTCTTTTTCCCAATATAGGCCTCTTAGCGCTCAGAATGTCCAATTGCAGTTTCTACAGAAAGAGTGTTTCAGAACGGCTCAATCAAAAGTAAGGTTCAACTCTGTTAGTTGAATGCACAGAACAGAAAGAAGTTTCATACAATGCTTCTGTGTAGTTTATATTTGAACATATTCTTTTTTCCACTATTACCCACTTAGCGCTACGAATGTCCAGTTGCATTTTCTACAGACAGAGTGTTTCAAAACTGCTCAATCAAATGTATGGTTTAACTCTGTTAGCTGAATGCTCAGATCAGAAAGAAGTTTCACAGAATGCTTCTGTGTAGTTTATATTTGAATATATTCCTTTTTCCACTACTACGCTCTTAGCGCTCCAAATGTACAGTTGCATTTTCTACAGAAAAAGTGTTCAGATCTGCTCAATCAAAAGTATGGTTTAACTCTGTTAGCTGAATGCACAGATCAGAAAGAAGTTTAACCGAATGATTCTGTGTAGTTTATATTTGAAGACATTCCTTTTTCCACTATTACCCTCTTAGCGCTCCGAATATCCACTTGCATTTTCTACAAAAAGAGTGTTTCATAACTGCTCAATCAAAAATATGTTTTATCTCTGTTAACTGAATTTACAGATCAGAAATAAGTTTCACAGAATGCATCTGTGTAGTTTTTATTTGAAGATATTCTTTTTCCCAATGTAGGCCTCTTAGCGCTCAGCATGTACAATTGCAGTTTCTACAGAAAGAGTGTTTCAGAACGGCTCAATCAAAAGTAAGGTTCAACTCTGTTAGTTGAATGCACAGAACAGAAAGAATTTTCACAGAATGCTACTGTGTAGTTTATATTTGAATATATTCCTTTTTCCACTATTACCCTCTTAGCGCTCCGAATGTCCACTTGCATTTTCTAAAGAAAGAGTGTTCAGAACTGCGCAATCAAAAGTATGGTTTAACTCTGTTAGCTTAATGAACATATCCGAAATAAGTTTCACACAATGCTTCTGTGTAGTTTTTATTTGAAGATATTATTTTTCCCAATATAGGCCTCTTAGCGCTCAGAAAGTCCAATTGCAGTTTCTACAGAAAGAGTGTTTCAGAAAGGCTCAATCAAAAGTAAGGTTCAACTCTGTTAGTTGAATGCACAGAACAGAAAGAAGTTTCACAGAATGATTCTGTGTAGTTTATATTTGGAGACATTCCTTTTTCCACTATTACCCTCTTAGCGCTCCGAATCTCCACTTGCATTTTCTACAGAAAGAGTGTTTCAGAACGGCTCAATCAAAACTAAGGTTCAACTCTTTTAGTTGAACAAACAGAACAGAAATAAGTTCCACACAATTCTTCTGTGTAGTTTTTATTTGTAGACATTCTTTTTCCCAATATAGGCCTCCTAGCGCTCAGAATGTCCAATTGCAGTTTCTACAGAAAGAGTGTTTCAGAACGGCTCAATCAAAAGTAAGGTTCAACTCTGTTAGTTGAATGCACAGAACAGAAAGAAGTTTCATACAATGCTTCTGTGTAGTTTATATTTGAACATATTCTTTTTTCCACTATTACCCACTTAGCGCTACGAATGTCCAGTTGCATTTTCTACAGACAGAGTGTTTCAAAACTGCTCAATCAAAAGTATGGTTTAACTCTGTTAGCTGAATGCTCAGATCAGAAAGAAGTTTCACAGAATGCTTCTGTGTAGTTTATATTTGAATATATTCCTTTTTCCACTACTACGCTCTTAGCGCTCCAAATGTCCAGTTGCATTTTCTACACAAAGAGTGTTCAGATCTGCTCAATCAAAAGTATGGTTTAACTCTGTTAGCTGAATGCACAGATCAGAAAGAAGTTTCACCGAATGATTCTGTGTAGTTTATATTTGAAGACATTCCTTTTTCCACTATTACCCTCTTAGCGCTCCGAATCTCCACTTGCATTATCTACAAAAAGAGTGTTTCATAACTGCTCAATCAAAAATATGTTTTATCTCTGTTAACTGAATTTACAGATCAGAGTTAAGTTTCACAGAATGCATCTGTGTAGTTTTTATTAGAAGATATTCTTTTTCCCAATGTAGGCCTCTTAGCGCTCAGCATGTCCAATTGCAGTTTCTACAGAAAGAGTGTTTCAGAACGGCTCAATCAAAAGTAAGGTTCAACTCTGTTAGTTGAATGCACAGAACAGAAAGAATTTTCACAGAATGCTACTGTGTAGTTTATATTTGAATATATTCCTTTTTCCACTATTACCCTCTTAGCGCTCCGAATGTCCACTTGCATTTTCTACAGAAAGAGTGTTCAGAACTGCGCAATCAAAAGTATGGTTTAACTCTGTTAGCTTAATGAACATATCAGAAATAAGTTTCACACAATGCTTCTGTGTAGTTTTTATTTGAAGATATTATTTTTCCCAATATAGGCCTCTTAGCGCTCAGAATGTCCAATTGCAGTTTCTACAGAAAGAGTGTTTCAGAAAGGCTCAATCAAAAGTAAGGTTCAACTCTGTTAGTTGAATGCACAGAACAGAAAGAAGTTTCATACAATGCTTCTGTGTAGTTTATATTTGAACATATTCTTTTTTCCACTATTACCCACTTAGCGCTACGAATGTCCAGTTGCATTTTCTACAGACAGAGTGTTTCAAAACTGCTCAATCAAAAGTATGGTTTAACTCTGTTAGCTGAATGCTCAGATCAGAAAGAAGTTTCACAGAATGCTTCTGTGTAGTTTATATTTGAATATATTCCTTTTTCCACTACTACTCTCTTAGCGCTCCAAATGTCCAGTTGCATTTTCTACAGAAAGAGAGTTCAGATCTGCTCAATCAAAAGTATGGTTTAACTCTGTTAGCTGAATGCACAGATCAGAAAGAAGTTTCACAGAATGATTCTGTGTAGTTTATATTTGGAGACATTCCTTTTTCCACTATTACCCTCTTAGCGCTCCGAATCTCCACTTGCATTTTCTACAGAAAGAGTGTTTCAGAACTGCTCAATCAAAACTAAGGTTCAACTCTTTTAGTTGAACAAACAGAACAGAAAGAAGTTTCACACAATTCTTCTGTGTAGTTTTTATTTGTAGACATTCTTTTTCCCAATATAGGCCTCTTAGCGCTCAGAATGTCCAATTGCAGTTTCTACAGAAAGAGTGTTTCAGAACGGCTCAATCAAAAGTAAGGTTCAACTCTGTTAGTTGAATGCACAGAACAGAAAGAAGTTTCATACAATGCTTCTGTGTAGTTTATATTTGAACATATTCTTTTTTCCACTATTACCCACTTAGCGCTACGAATGTCCAGTTGCATTATCTACAGACAGAGTGTTTCAAAACTGCTCAATCAAATGTATGGTTTAACTCTGTTAGCTGAATGCTCAGATCAGAAAGAAGTTTCACAGAATGCTTCTGTGTAGTTTATATTTGAATATATTCCTTTTTCCACTACTACGCTCTTAGCGCTCCAAATGTACAGTTGCATTTTCTACAGAAAGAGTGTTCAGATCTGCTCAATCAAAAGTATGGTTTAACTCTGTTAGCTGAATGCACAGATCAGAAAGAAGTTTCACCGAATGATTCTGTGTAGTTTATATTTAAAGACATTCCTTTTTCCACTATTACCCTCTTAGCGCTCCGAATCTCCACTTGCATTTTCTACAAAAAGAGTGTTTCATAACTGCTCAATAAAAAATATGTTTTATCTCTGTTAACTGAATTTACAGATCAGAAATAAGTTTCACAGAATGCATCTGTGTAGTTTTTATTAGAAGATATTCTTTTTCCCAATGTAGGCCTCTTAGCGCTCAGCATGTCCAATTGCAGTTTCTACAGAAAGAGTGTTTCAGAACGGCTCAATCAAAAGTAAGGTTCAACTCTGTTAGTTGAATGCACAGAACAGAAAGAATTTTCACAGAATGCTACTGTGTAGTTTATATTTGAATATATTCCTTTTTCCACTATTAAACTCTTAGCGCTCCGAATGTCCACTTGCATTTTCTACAGAAAGAGTGTTCAGAACTGCGCAATCAAAAGTATGGTTTAACTCTGTTAGCTTAATGAACATATCAGAAATAAGTTTCACACAATGCTTCTGTGTAGTTTTTATTTGAAGATATTATTTTTCCCAATAGAGGCCTCTTAGCGCTCAGAATGTCCAATTGCAGTTTCTACAGAAAGAGTGTTTCAGAAAGGCTCAATCAAAAGTAAGGTTCAACTCTGTTAGTTGAATGCACAGAACAGAAAGAAGTTTCATACAATGCTTCTGTGTAGTTTATATTTGAACATATTCTTTTTTCCACTATTACCCACTTAGCGCTACGAATGTCCAGTTGCATTTTCTACAGACAGAGTGTTTCAAAACTGCTCAATCAAAAGTATGTTTTAACTCTGTTAGCTGAATGCTCAGATCAGAAAGAAGTTTCACAGAATGCTTCTGTGTAGTTTATATTTGAATATATTCCTTTTTCCACTACTACTCTCTTAGCGCTCCAAATGTCCAGTTGCATTTTCTACAGAAAGAGAGTTCAGATCTGCTCAATCAAAAGTATGATTTAACTCTGTTAGCTGAATGCACAGATCAGAAAGAAGTTTCACAGAATGATTCTGTGTAGTTTATATTTGGAGACATTCCTTTTTCCACTATTACCCTCTTAGCGCTCCGAATCTCCACTTGCATTTTCTACAGAAAGAGTGTTTCAGAACGGCTCAATCAAAACTAAGGTTCAACTCTTTTAGTTGAACAAACAGAACAGAAAGCAGTTTCACACAATTCTTCTGTGTAGTTTTTATTTGAAGACATTCTTTTTCCCAATATAGGCCTCCTAGCGCTCAGAATGTCCAATTGCAGTTTCTACAGAAAGAGTGTTTCAGAACGGCTCAATCAAAATTAAGGTTCAACTCTGTTAGTTGAATGCACAGAACAGAAGGAAGTTTCATACAATGCTTCTGTGTAGTTTATATTTGAACATATTCTTTTTTCCACTATTACCCACTTAGCGCTACGAATGTCCAGTTGCATTTTCTACAGACAGAGTGTTTCAAAACTGCTCAATCAAAAGTATGGTTTAACTCTGTTAGCTGAATGCTCAGATCAGAAAGAAGTTTCACAGAATGCTTCTGTGTAGTTTATATTTGAATATATTCCTTTTTCCACTACTACGCTCTTAGCGCTCCAAATGTCCAGTTGCATTTTCTACAGAAAGAGTGTTCAGATCTGCTCAATCAAAAGTATGGTTTAACTCTGTTAGCTGAATGCACAGATCAGAAAGAAGTTTCACCGAATGATTCTGTGTAGTTTATATTTGAAGACATTCCTTTTTCCACTATTACCCTCTTAGCGCTCCGAATCTCCACTTGCATTTTCTACAAAAAGAGTGTTTCATAACTGCTCAATCAAAAATATGTTTTATCTCTGTTAACTGAATTTACAGATCAGAAATAAGTTTCACAGAATGCATCTGTGTAGTTTTTATTTGAAGATATTCTTTTTCCCAATGTAGGCCTCTTAGCGCTCAGCATGTCCAATTGCAGTTTCTACAGAAAGAGTGTTTCAGAACGGCTCAATCAAAAGTAAGGTTCAACTCTGTTAGTTGAATGCACAGAACAGAAAGAATTTTCACAGAATGCTACTGTGTAGTTTATATTTGAATATATTCCTTTTTCCACTATTACCCTCTTAGCGCTCCGAATGTCCACTTGCATTTTCTACAGAAAGAGTGTTCAGAACTGCGCAATCAAAAGTATGGTTTAACTCTGTTAGCTTAATGAACATATCAGAAATAAGTTTCACACAATGCTTCTGTGTAGTTTTTATTTGAAGATATTATTTTTCCCAATATAGGCCTCTTAGCGCTCAGAATGTCCAATTGCAGTTTCTACAGAAAGAGTGTTTCAGAAAGGCTCAATCAAAAGTAAGGTTCAACTCTGTTAGTTGAATGCACAGAACAGAAAGAAGTTTCATACAATGCTTCTGTGTAGTTTATATTTGAACATATTCTTTTTTCCACTATTACCCACTTAGCGCTACGAATGTCCAGTTGAATTTTCTACAGACACAGTGTTTCAAAACTGCTCAATCAAAAGTATGGTTTAACTCTGTTAGCTGAATGCTCAGATCAGAAAGAAGTTTCACAGAATGCTTCTGTGTAGTTTATATTTGAATATATTCCTTTTTCCACTACTACTCTCTTAGCGCTCCAAATGTCCAGTTGCATTTTCTACACAAAGAGTGTTCAGATCTGCTCAATCAAAAGTATGGTTTAACTCTGTTAGCTGAATGAACAGATCAGAAAGAAGTTTCACCGAATGATTCTGTGTACTTTATATTTGAAGACATTCCTTTTTCCACTATTACCCACTTAGCGCTCCGAATCTCCACTTGCATTTTCTACAAAAAGAGTGTTTCATAACTGCTCAATCAAAAATATGTTTTATCTCTGTTAACTGAATTTACAGATCAGAAATAAGTTTCACAGAATGCATCTGTGTAGTTTTTATTTGAAGATATTCTTTTTCCCAATGTAGGCCTCTTAGCGCTCAGCATGTCCAATTGCAGTTTCTACAGAAAGAGTGTTTCAGAACGGCTCAATCAAAAGTAAGGTTCAACTCTGTTAGTTGAATGCACAGAACAGAAAGAATTTTCACAGAATGCTACTGTGTAGTTTATATTTGAATATATTCCTTTTTCCACTATTACCCTCTTAGCGCTCCGAAAGTCCACTTGCATTTTCTACAGAAAGAGTTTTCAGAACTGCGCAATCAAAAGTATGGTTTAACTCTGTTAGCTTAATGAACATGTCAGAAATAAGTTTCACACAATGCTTCTGTGTAGTTTTTATTTGAAGATATTTTTTTTCCCAATATAGGCCTCTTAGCGCTCAGAATGTCCAATTGCAGTTTCTACAGAAAGAGTGTTTCAGAACGGCTCAATCAAAAGTAAGGTTCAACTCTGTTAGTTGAATGCACAGAACAGAAAGATGTTTCATACAATGCTTCTGTGTAGTTCATATTTGAACATATTCTTTTTTCCACTATTACCCACTTAGCGCTACGAATGTCCAGTTGCATTTTCTACAGACAGAGTGTTTCAAAACTGCTCAATCAAAAGTATGGTTTAACTCTGTTAGCTGAATGCTCAGATCAGAAAGAAGTTTCACAGAATGCTTCTGTGTAGTTTATATTTGAATATATTCCTTTTTCCACTACTACTCTCTTAGCGCTCCAAATGTCCAGTTGCATTTTCTACACAAAGAGAGTTCAGATCTGCTCAATCAAAAGTATGGTTTAACTCTGTTAGCTGAATGCACAGATCAGAAAGAAGTTTCACAGAATGATTCTGTGTAGTTTACATTTGGAGACATTCCTTTTTCCACTATTACCCTCTTAGCGCTCCGAATCTCCACTTGCATTTTCTACAGAAAGAGAGTTTCAGAACGGCTCAATCAAAACTAAGGTTCAACTCTTTTAGTTGAACAAACAGAACAGAAAGAAGTTTCACACAATTCTTCTGTGTAGTTTTTATTTGTAGACATTCTTTTTCCCAATATAGGCCTCCTAGCGCTCAGAATGTCCAATTGCAGTTTCTACAGAAAGAGTGTTTCAGAACGGCTCAATCAAAAGTAAGGTTCAACTCTGTTAGTTGAATGCACAGAACAGAAAGAATTTTCACAGAATGCTACTGTGTAGTTTATATTTGAATATATTCCTTTTTCCAGTATTACCCTCTTAGCGCTCCGAATGTCCACTTGCATTTTCTACAGAAAGAGTGTTCAGAACTGCGCAATCAAAAGTATGGTTTAACTCTGTTAGCTTAATGAACATATCAGAAATAAGTTTCACACAATGCTTCTGTGTAGTTTTTATTTGAAGATATTATTTTTCCAAATATAGGCCTCTTAGCGCTCAGAATGTCCAATTGCAGTTTCTACAGAAAGAGTGTTTCAGAAAGGCTCAATCAAAAGTAAGGTTCAACTCTGTTAGTTGAATGCACAGAACAGAAAGAAGTTTCATACAATGCTTCTGTGTAGTTTATATTTGAACATATTCTTTTTTCCACTATTACCCACTTAGCGCTACGAATGTCCAGTTGCATTTTCTACAGACAGAGTGTTTCAAAACTGCTCAATCAAAAGTATGTTTTAACTCTGTTAGCTGAATGCTCAGATCAGAAAGAAGTTTCACAGAATGCTTCTGTGTAGTTTATATTTGAATATATTCATTTTTCCACTACTACTCTCTTAGCGCTCCAAATGTCCAGTTGCATTTTCTACAGAAAGAGAGTTCAGATCTGCTCAATCAAAAGTATGATTTAACTCTGTTAGCTGAATGCACAGATCAGAAAGAAGTTTCACAGAATGATTCTGTGTAGTTTATATTTGGAGACATTCCTTTTTCCACTATTACCCTCTTAGCGCTCCGAATCTCCACTTGCATTTTCTACAGAAAGAGTGTTTCAGAACGGCTCAATCAAAACTAAGGTTCAACTCTTTTAGTTGAACAAACAGAACAGAAAGCAGTTTCACACAATTCTTCTGTGTAGTTTTTATTTGTAGACATTCTTTTTCCCAATATAGGCCTCCTAGCGCTCAGAATGTCCAATTGCAGTTTCTACAGAAAGAGTGTTTCAGAACGGCTCAATCAAAAGTAAGGTTCAACTCTGTTAGTTGAATGCACAGAACAGAAAGAATTTTCACAGAATGCTACTGTGTAGTTTATATTTGAATATATTCCTTTTTCCACTATTACCCTCTTAGCGCTCCGAATGTCCACTTGCATTTTCTACAGAAAGAGTGTTCAGAACTGCGCAATCAAAAGTATGGTTTAACTCTGTTAGCTTAATGAACATATCAGAAATAAGTTTCACACAATGCTTCTGTGTAGTTTTTATTTGAAGATATTATTTTTCCAAATATAGGCCTCTTAGCGCTCAGAATGTCCAATTGCAGTTTCTACAGAAAGAGTGTTTCAGAAAGGCTCAATCAAAAGTAAGGTTCAACTCTGTTAGTTGAATGCACAGAACAGAAAGAAGTTTCATACAATGCTTCTGTGTAGTTTATATTTGAACATATTCTTTTTTCCACTATTACCCACTTAGCGCTACGAATGTCCAGTTGCATTTTCTACAGACAGAGTGTTTCAAAACTGCTCAATGAAAAGTATGGTTTAACTCTGTTAGCTGAATGCTCAGATCAGAAAGAAGTTTCACAGAATGCTTCTGTGTAGTTTATATTTGAATATATTCCTTTTTCCACTACTACTCTCTTAGCGCTCCAAATGTCCAGTTGCATTTTCTACAGAAAGAGAGTTCAGATCTGCTCAATCAAAAGTATGGTTTAACTCTGTTAGCTGAATGCACAGAACAGAAAGAAGTTTCACAGAATGATTCTGTGTAGTTTATATTCGGAGACATTCCTTTTTCCACTATTACCCTCTTAGCGCTCCGCATCTCCACTTGCATTTTCTACAGAAAGAGTGTTTCAGAACGGCTCAATCAAAACTAAGGTTCAACTCTTTTAGTTGAACAAACAGAACAGAAAGAAGTTTCACACAATTCTTCTGTGTAGTTTTTATTTGTAGACATTCTTTTTCCCAATATAGGCCTCTTAGCGCTCAGAATGTCCAATTGCAGTTTCTACAGAAAGAGTGTTTCAGAACGGCTCAATCAAAAGTAAGGTTCAACTCTGTTAGTTGAATGCACAGAACAGAAAGATGTTTCATACAATGCTTCTGTGTAGTTTATATTTGAACATATTCTTTTTTCCACTATTACCCACTTAGCGCTACGAATGTCCAGTTGCATTTTCTACAGACAGAGTGTTTCAAAACTGCTCAATCAAAAGTATGGTTTAACTCTGTTAGCTGAATGCTCAGATCAGAAAGAAGTTTCACAGAATGCTTCTGTGTAGTTTATATTTGAATATATTCCTTTTTCCACTACTACGCTCTTAGCGCTCCAAATGTCCAGTTGCATTTTCTACAGAAAGAGTGTTCAGATCTGCTCAATCAAAAGTATGGTTTAACTCTGTTAGCTGAATGCACAGATCACAAAGATGTTTCACCGAATGATTCTGTGTAGTTTATATTTGAAGACATTCCTTTTTCCACTATTACCCTCTTAGTGCTCCGAATCTCCACTTGCATTTTCTACAAAAAGAGTGTTTCATAACTGCTCAATCAAAAATATGTTTTATCTCTGTTAACTGAATTTACAGATCAGAAATAAGTTTCACAGAATGCATCTGTGTAGTTTTTATTTGAAGATATTCTTTTTCCCAATGTAGGCCTCTTAGCGCTCAGCATGTCCAATTGCAGTTTCTACAGAAAGAGTGTTTCAGAACGGCTCAATCAAAAGTAAGGTTCAACTCTGTTAGTTGAATGCACAGAACAGAAAGAATTTTCACAGAATGCTACTGTGTAGTTTATATTTGAATATATTCCTTTTTCCACTATTACCCTCTTAGCGCTCCGAATGTCCACTTGCATTTTCTACAGAAAGAGTGTTCAGAACTGCGCAATCAAAAGTATGGTTTAACTCTGTTAGCTTAATGAACATATCAGAAATAAGTTTCACACAATGCTTCTGTGTAGTTTTTATTTGAAGATATTATTTTTCCCAATATAGGCCTCTTAGCGCTCAGAATGTCCAATTGCAGTTTCTACAGAAAGAGTGTTTCAGAAAGGCTCAATCAAAAGTAAGGTTCAACTCTGTTAGTTGAATGCACAGAACAGAAAGAAGTTTCATACAATGCTTCTGTGTAGTTTATATTTGAACATATTCTTTTTTCCACTATTACCCACTTAGCGCTACGAATGTCCAGTTGCATTTTCTACAGACAGAGTGTTTCAAAACTGCTCAATCAAAAGTATGGTTTAACTCTGTTAGCTGAATGCTCAGATCAGAAAGAAGTTTCACAGAATGCTTCTGTGTAGTTTATATTTGAATATATTCCTTTTTCCACTACTACTCTCTTAGCACTCCAAATGTCCAGTTGCATTTTCTACAGAAAGAGAGTTCAGATCTGCTCAATCAAAAGTATGGTTTAACTCTGTTAGCTGAATGCACAGATCAGAAAGAAATTTCACAGAATGATTCTGTGTAGTTTATATTCGGAGACATTCCTTTTTCCACTATTACCCTCTTAGCGCTCCGAATCTCCACTTGCATTTTCTACAGAAAGAGTGTTTCAGAACGGCTCAATCAAAACTAAGGTTCAACTCTTTTAGTTGAACAAACAGAACAGAAAGAAGTTTCACACAATTCTTCTGTGTAGTTTTTATTTGTAGACATTCTTTTTCCCAATATAGGCCTCTTAGCGCTCAGAATGTCCAATTGCAGTTTCTACAGAAAGAGTGTTTCAGAACGGCTCAATCAAATGTAAGGTTCAACTCTGTTAGTTGAATGCACAGAACAGAAAGAAGTTTCATACAATGCTTCTGTGTAGTTTATATTTGAACATATTCTTTTTTCCACTATTACCCACTTGGCGCTACGAATGTCCAGTTGCATTTTCTACAGACAGAGTGTTTCAAAACTGCTCAATCAAAAGTATGGTTTAACTCTGTTAGCTGAATGCTCAGATCAGAAAGAAGTTTCACAGAATGCTTCTGTGTAGTTTATATTTGAATATATTCCTTTTTCCACTACTACTCTCTTAGCGCTCCAAATGTCCAGTTGCATTTTCTACAGAAAGAGTGTTCAGATCTGCTCAATCAAAAGTATGGTTTAACTCTGTTAGCTGAATGCACAGATCAGAAAGAAGTTTCACAGAATGATTCTGTGTAGTTTATATTTGGAGCCATTCCTTTTTCCACTATTACCCTCTTAGCGCTCCGAATCTCCACTTGCATTTTCTACAGAAAGAGTGTGTCAGAACGGCTCAATCAAAACTAAGGTTCAACTCTTTTATTTGAACAAACAGAACAGAAAGAAGTTTCACACAATTGTTCTGTGTAGTTTTTATTTGTAGACATTCTTTTTCCCAATATAGGCCTCTTAGCGCTCAGAATGTCCAATTGCAGTTTCTACAGAAAGAGTGTTTCAGAACGGCTCAATCAAAAGTAAGGTTCAACTCTGTTAGTTGAATGCACAGAACAGAAAGAAGTTTCATAGAATGCTTCTGTGTAGTTCATATTTGAACATATTCTTTTTTCCACTATTACCCACTTAGCGCTACGAATGTCCAGTTGCATTTTCTACAGACAGAGTGTTTCAAAACTGCTCAATCAAAAGTATGGTTTAACTCTGTTAGCTGAATGCTCAGATCAGAACAAGTTTCACAGAATGGTTCTGTGTAGTTTATATTTGAATATATTCCTTTTTCCACTACTACGCTCTTAGCGCTCCAAATGTCCAGTTGCATTTTCTACAGAAAGAGTGTTCAGATCTGCTCAATCAAAAGTATGGTTTAACTCTGTTAGCTTAATGAACATAGCAGAAATAAGTTTCACACAATGCTTCTGTGTAGTTTTTATTTGAAGATATTATTTTTCCCAATATAGGCCTCTTAGCGCTCAGAATGTCCAATTGCAGTTTCTACAGAAAGAGTGTTTCAGAAAGGCTCAATCAAAAGTAAGGTTCAACTCTGTTAGTTGAATGCACAGAACAGAAAGAAGTTTCATACAATGCTTCTGTGTAGTTTATATTTGAACATATTCTTTTTTCCACTATTACCCACTTAGCGCTACGAATGTCCAGTTACATTTTCTACAGACAGAGTGTTTCAAAACTGCTCAATCAAAAGTATGGTTTAACTCTGTTAGCTGAATGCTCAGATCAGAAAGAAGTTTCACAGAATGCTTCTGTGTAGTTTATATTTGAATATATTCCTTTTTCCACTACTACTCTCTTAGCGCTCCAAATGTCCAGTTGCATTTTCTACAGAAAGAGAGTTCAGATCTGCTCAATCAAAAGTATGGTTTAACTCTGTTAGCTGAATGCACAGATCAGAAAGAAATTTCACAGAATGATTCTGTGTAGTTTATATTCGGAGACATTCCTTTTTCCACTATTACCCTCTTAGCGCTCCGAATCTCCACTTGCATTTTCTACAGAAAGAGTGTTTCAGAACGGCTCAATCAAAACTAAGGTTCAACTCTTTTAGTTGAACAAACAGAACAGAAAGAAGTTTCACACAATTCTTCTGTGTAGTTTTTATTTGTAGACATTCTTTTTCCCAATATAGGCCTCTTAGCGCTCAGAATGTCCAATTGCAGTTTCTACAGAAAGAGTGTTTCAGAACGGCTCAATCAAATGTAAGGTTCAACTCTGTTAGTTGAATGCACAGAACAGAAAGAAGTTTCATACAATGCTTCTGTGTAGTTTATATTTGAACATATTCTTTTTTCCACTATTACCCACTTAGCGCTACGAATGTCCAGTTGCATTTTCTACAGACAGAGTGTTTCAAAACTGCTCAATCAAAAGTATGGTTTAACTCTGTTAGCTGAATGCTCAGATCAGAAAGAAGTTTCACAGAATGCTTCTGTGTAGTTTATATTTGAATATATTCCTTTTTCCACTACTACGCTCTTAGCGCTCCAAATGTCCAGTTGCATTTTCTACAGAAAGAGTGTTCAGATCTGCTCAATCAAAAGTATGGTTTAACTCTGTTAGCTGAATGCACAGATCAGAAAGAAGTTTCACCGAATGATTCTGTGTAGTTTATATTTGAAGACATTCCTTTTTCCACTATTACCCCCTTAGCGCTCCGAATCTCCACTTCCATTTTCTACAAAAAGAGTGTTTCATAACTGCTCAATCAAAAATATGTTTTATCTCTGTTAACTGAATTTACAGATCAGAAATAAGTTTCACAGAATGCATCTGTGTAGTTTTTATTTGAAGATATTCTTTTTCCCAATGTAGGCCTCTTAGCGCTCAGCATGTCCAATTGCAGTTTCTACAGAAAGAGTGTTTCAGAACGGCTCAATCAAAAGTAAGGTTCAACTCTGTTAGTTGAATGCACAGAACAGAAAGAATTTTCACAGAATGCTACTGTGTAGTTTATATTTGAATATATTCCTTTTTCCACTATTACCCTCTTAGCGCTCCGAATGTCCACTTGCATTTTCTACAGAAAGAGTGTTCAGAACTGCGCAATCAAAAGTATGGTTTAACTCTGTTAGCTTAATGAACATATCAGAAATAAGTTTCACACAATGCTTCTGTGTAGTTTTTATTGAAGATATTATTTTTCCCAATATAGGCCTCTTAGCGCTCAGAATGTCCAATTGCAGTTTCTACAGAAAGAGTGTTTCAGAAAGGCTCAATCAAAAGTAAGGTTCAACTCTGTTAGTTGAATTCACAGAACAGAAAGAAGTTTCATACAATGCTTCTGTGTAGTTTATGTTTGAACATATTCTTTTTTCCACAATTACCCACTTAGCGCTGCGAATGTCCAGTTGCATTTTCTACAGACAGAGTGTTTCAAAACTGGTCAATCAAAAGTATGGTTTAACTCTGTTAGCTGAATGCTCAGATCAGAAAGAAGTTTCACAGAATGCTTCTGTGTAGTTTATATTTGGATATATTCCTTTTTCCACTACTACTCTCTTAGCGCTCCAAATGTCCAGTTGCATTATCTACAGAAAGAGAGTTCAGATCTGCTCAATCAAAAGTATGGTTTAACTCTGTTAGCTGAATGCACAGAACAGAAAGAAGTTTCACAGAATGATTCTGTGTAGTTTATATTTGGAGACATTCCTTTTTCCACTATTACCCTCTTAGCGCTCCGAATCTCCACTTGCATTTTCTACAGAAAGAGTGTTTCAGAACGGCTCAATCAAAACTAAGGTTCAACTCTTTTAGTTGAACAAACAGAACAGAAAGAAGTCTCACACAATTCTTCTGTGTAGTTTTTATTTGTAGACATTCTTTTTCCCAATATAGGCCTCCTAGCACTCAGAATGTCCAATTGCAGTTTCTACAGAAAGAGTGTTTCAGAACGGCTCAATCAAAAGAAAGGTTCAACTCTGTTAGTTGAATGCACAGAACAGAAATAAGTTTCATACAATGCTTCTGTGTAGTTTATGTTTGAACATATTCTTTTTTCCACTATTACCCACATAGCGCTACGAATGTCCAGTTGCATTTTCTACAGACAGAGTGTTTCAAAACTGCTCAATCAAAAGTATGGTTTAACTCTGTTAGCTGAATGCTCAGATCAGAAAGAAGTTTCACAGAATGCTTCTGTGTAGTTTATATTTGAATATATTCCTTTTTCCACTACTACGCTCTTAGCGCTCCAAATGTCCAGTTGCATTTTCTACAGAAAGAGTGTTCAGATCTGCTCAATCAAAAGTATGTTTTAACTCTGTTAGCTGAATGCACAGATCAGAAAGAAGTTTCACCGAATGATTCTGTGTAGTTTATATTTGAAGACATTCCTTTTTCCACTATGACCCTCTTAGCGCTCCGAATCTCCACTTGCATTTTCTACAAAAAGAGTGTTTCATAACTGCTCAATCAAAAATATGTTTTATCTCTGTTAACTGAATTTACAGATCAGAAATAAGTTTCACAGAATGCATCTGTGTAGTTTTTATTTGAAGATATTCTTTTTCCCAATGTAGGCCTCTTAGCGCTTAGCATGTCCATTTTCAGTTTCTACAGAAAGAGTGTTTCAGAACGGCTCAATCAAAAGTAAGGTTCAACTCTGTTAGTTGAATGCACAGAACAGTAAGAATTTTCACAGAATGCTACTGTGTAGTTTATATTTGAATATATTCCTTTTTCCACTATTACCTTCTTAGCGCTCCGAATGTCCACTTGCATTTTCTACAGAAAGAGTGTTCAGAACTGCGCAATCAAAAGTATGGTTTAACTCTGTTAGCTTAATGAAAATATCAGAAATAAGTTTCACACAATGCTTCTGTGTAGTTTTATTTGAAGATATTATTTTTCCCATTATAGGCCTCTTAGCGCTCAGAATGTCCAATTGCACTTTCTACAGAAAGAGTGTTTCAGAAAGGCTCAATCAAAAGTAAGGTTCAACTCTGTTAGTTGAATTCACAGAACAGAAAGAAGTTTCATAAACTGCTTCTGTGTAGTTTATATTTGAACATATTCTTTTTTCCACAATTACCCACTTAGCGCTACGAATGTCCAGTTGCATTTTCTACAGACAGAGTGTTTCAAAACTGCTCAATCAAAAGTATGGTTTAACTCTGTTAGCTGAATGCTCAGATCAGAAAGAAGTTTCACAGAATGCTTCTGTGTAGTTTATATTTGGATATATTCCTTTTTCCACTACTACTCTCTTAGCGCTCCAAATGTCCAGTTGCATTTTCTACAGAAAGAGAGTTCAGATCTGCTCAATCAAAAGTATGGTTTAACTCTGTTAGCTGAATGCACAGAACAGAAAGAAGTTTCACAGAATGATTCTGTGTAGTTTATATTTGGAGACATTCCTTTTTCCACTATTACCCTCTTAGCGCTCCGAATCTCCACTTGCATTTTCTACAGAAAGAGTGTTTCAGAACGGCTCAATCAAAACTAAGGTTCAACTCATTTAATTGAACAAACAGAACAGAAAGAAGTTTCACACAATTCTTCTGTGTAGTTTTTATTTGTAGACATTCTTTTTCCCAATATAGTCCTCCTAGCGCTCAGAATGTCCAATTGCAGTTTCTACAGAAAGAGTGTTTCAGAACGGCTCAATCAAAAGTAAGGTTCAACTCTGTTAGTTGAATGCACAGAACAGAAAGAAGTTTCATACAATGCTTCTGTGTAGTTTATATTTGAACATATTCTTTTTTCCACTATTACCCACTTAGCGCTACGAATGTCCAGTTGCATTTTCTACAGACAGAGTGTTTCAAAACTGCTCAATCAACAGTATGGTTTAACTCTGTTAGCTGAATGCTCAGATCAGAAAGAAGTTTCACAGAATGCTTCTGTGTAGTTTATATTTGAATATATTGCTTTTTCCACTACTACGCTCTTAGCGCTCCAAAGGTCCAGTTGCATTTTCTACAGAAAGAGTGTTCAGTTCTGCTCAATGAAAAGTATGTTTTAACTCTGTTAGCTGAATGCACAGATCAGAAAGAAGTTTCACCGAATGATTCTGTGTAGTTTATATTTGAAGACATTCCTTTTTCCACTATTACCCTCTTAGCGCTCCGAATCTCCACTTGCATTTTCTACAAAAAGAGTGTTTCATAACTGCTCAATCAAAAATATGTTTTATCTCTGTTAACTGAATTTACAGATCAGAAATAAGTTTCACAGAATGCATCTGTGTAGTTTTTATTTGAAGATATTCTTTTTACCAATGTAGGCCTCTTAGCGCTTAGCATGTCCAATTGCAGTTTCTACAGAAAGAGTGTTTCAGAACGGCTCAATCAAAAGTAAGGTTCAAATCTGTTAGTTGAATGCACAGAACAGAAAGAATTTTCACAGAATGCTACTGTGTAGTTTATATTTGAATATATTCCTTTTTCCACTATTACCTTCTTAGCGCTCCGAATGTCCACTTGCATTTTCTACAGAAAGAGTGTTCAGAACTGCGCAATCAAAAGTATGGTTTAACTCTGTTAGCTTAATGAACATATCAGAAATAAGTTTCACACAATGCTTCTGTGTAGTTTTTATTTGAAGATATTATTTTTCCCAATATAGGCCTCTTAGCGCTCAGAATGTCCAATTGCAGTTTCTACAGAAAGAGTGTTTCAGAAAGGCTCAATCAAAAGTAAGGTTCAACCCTGTTAGTTGAATGCACAGAACAGAAAGAAGTTTCATACAATGCTTCTGTGTAGCTTATATTTGAACATATTCTTTTTTCCACTATTACCCACTTACCGCTTCGAATGTCCGGTTGCATTTTATACAGACAGAGTGTTTCAAAACTGCTCAATCAAAAGTATGGTTTAACTCTGTTAGCTGAATGCTCAGATCAGAAAGAAGTTTCACAGAATGCTTCTGTGTAGTTTATATTTGATTATATTCCTTTTTCCACTACTACTCTCTTAGCGCTCCAAATGTCCAGTTGCATTTTCTACAGAAAGAGAGTTCAGATCTGCTCAATCAAAAGTATGGTTTAACTCTGTTAGCTGAATGCACAGATCAGAAAGAAGTTTCACCGAATGATTCTGTGTAGTTTATATTTGGAGACATTCCTTTTTCCACTATTACCCTCTTAGCGCTCCGAATCTCCACTTGCATTTTCTACAGAAAGAGTGTTTCAGAACGGCTCAATCAAAACTAAGGTTCAACTCTTTTAGTTGAACAAACAGAACAGAAAGAAGTTTCACACAATTCTTCTGTGTAGTTTTTATTTGTAGACATTCTTTTTCCCAATATAGGCCTCTTAGCGCTCAGAATGTCCAATTGCAGTTTCTACAGAAAGAGTGTTTCAGAACGGCTCAATCAAAAGTAAGGTTCAACTCTGTTAGTTGAATGCACAGAACAGAAAGAAGTTTCATACAATGCTTCTGTGTAGTTTATATTTGAACATATTCTTTTTTCCACTATTACCCACTTAGCGCTACGAATGTCCAGTTGCATTTTCTACAGACAGAGTGTTTCAAAACTGCTCAATCAAAAGTATGGTTTAACTCTGTTAGCTGAATGCTCAGATCAGAAAAAAGTTTCACAGAATGCTTCTGTGTAGTTTATATTTGAATATATTCCTTTTTCCACTACTACGCTCTTAGCGCTCCAAATGTCTAGTTGCATTTTCTACAGAAAGAGTGTTCAGATCTGCTCAATCAAAAGTATGGTTTAACTCTGTTAGCTGAATGCACAGATCAGAAAGAAGTTTCACCGAATGATTCTGTGTAGTTTATATTTGAAGACATTCCTTTTTCCACTATTACCCTCTTAGCGCTCCGAATCTCCACTTGCATTTTCTACAAAAAGAGTGTTTCATAACTGCTCAATCAAAAATAGGTTTTATCTCTGTTAACTGAATTTACAGATCAGAAATAAGTTTCACAGAATGCATCTGTGTAGTTTTTATTTGAAAATATTCTTTTTCCCAATGTAGGCCTCTTAGCGCTTAGCATGTCCAATTGCAGTTTCTACAGAAAGAGTGTTTCAGAACGGCTCAATCAAAAGTAAGGTTCAACTCTGTTAGTTGAATGCACAGAACAGAAAGAATTTTCACAGAATGCTACTGTGTAGTTTATATTTGAATATATTCCTTTTTCCACTATTACCCTCTTAGCGCTCCGAATGTCCACTTGCATTTTCTACAGAAAGAGTGTTCAGAACTGCGCAATCAAAAGTATGGTTTAACTCTGTTAGCTTAATGAAAATATCAGAAATATGTTTCACACAATGCTTCTGTGTAGTTTATATTTGAAGATATTATTTTTCCCAATATAGGCCTCTTAGCGCTCAGAATGTCCAATTGCAGTTTCTACAGAAAGAGTGTTTCAGAAAGGCTCAATCAAAAGTAACGTTCAACTCTGTTAGTTGAATGCACAGAACAGAAAGGAGTTTCATACAATGCTTCTGTGTAGTTTATATTTGAACATATTCTTTTTTCCACTATTACCCACTTAGCGCTACGAATGTCCAGTTGCATTTTCTACAGACAGAGTGTTTCAAAACTGCTCAATCAAAAGTATGGTTTAACTCTGTTAGCTGAATGCTCAGATCAGAAAGAAGTTTCACAGAATGCTTCTGTGTAGTTTATATTTGAATATATTCCTTTTTCCACTACTACTCTCTTAGCGCTCCAAATGTCCAGTTGCATTTTCTACAGAAAGAGAGTTCAGATCTGCTCAATCAAAAGTATGGTTTAACTCTGTTAGCTGAATGCACAGATCAGAAAGAAGTTTCACAGAATGATTCTGTGTAGTTTATATTTGGAGACATTCCTTTTTCCACTATTACCCTCTTAGCAATCCGAATCTCCATTGCATTTTCTACAGAAAGAGTGTTTCAGAACGGCTCAATCAATACTAAGGTTAAACAATTTTAGTTCAACAAACAGAACAGAAAGAAGTTTCACACAATTCTTCTGTGTAGTTTTTATTTGTAGACATTCTTTTCCCAATATAGGCCTCTTAGCGCTCAGAATGTCCAATTGCAGTTTCTACAGAAAGAGTGTTTCAGAACGGCTCAATCAAAAGTAAGGTTCAACTCTGTTAGTTGAATGCACAGAACAGAAAGAAGTTTCATACAATGCTGCTGTGTAGTTTATATTTGAACATATTCTTTTTTCCACTATTACCCACTTAGCGCTACGAATGTCCAGTTGCATTTTCTACAGACAGAGTGTTTCAAAACTGCTCAATCAAATGTATGGTTTAACTCTGTTAGCTGAATGCTCAGATCAGAAAGAAGTTTCACAGAATGCTTCTGTGTAGTTTATATTTGAATATATTCCTTTTTCCAATACTACGCTCTTAGCGCTCCAAATGTCCAGTTGCATTTTCTACAGAAAGAGTGTTCAGATCTGCTCAATCAAAAGTATGGTTTAACTCTGTTAGCTGAATGCACAGATCAGAAAGAAGTTTCACCGAATGATTCTGTGTAGTTTATATTTGAAGACATTCCTTTTTCCACTATTACCCTCTTAGCGCTCCGAATCTCCACTTGCATTTTCTACAAAAAGAGTGTTTCATAACTGCTCAATCAAAAATATGTTTTATCTCTGCTAGCTGAATTTACAGATCAGAAATAAGTTTCACAGAATGCATCTGTGTAGTTTTTATTTCAAGATATTCTTTTTCCCAATGTAGGCCTCTTAGCGCTTAGCATGTCCAATTGCAGTTTCTACAGAAAGAGTGTTTCAGAACGGCTCAATCAAAAGTAAGGTTCAACTCTGTTAGTTGAATGCACAGAACAGAAAGAATTTTCACAGAATGCTACTGTGTAGTTTATATTTGAATATATTCCTTTTTCCACTATTACCCTCTTAGCGCTCCGAATGTCCACTTGCATTTTCTACAGAAAGAGTGTTCAGAACTGCGCAATCAAAAGTATGGTTTAACTCTGTTAGCTTAATGAACATATCAGAAATAAGTTTCACACAATGCTTCTGTGTAGTTTTTATTTGAAGATATTATTTTACCCAATATAGGCCTCTTAGCGCTCAGAATGTCCAATTGCAGTTTCTACAGAAAGAGCGTTTCAGAAAGGCTCAATCAAAAGTAAGGTTCAACTCTGTTAGTTGAATGCACAGAACAGAAAGAAGTTTCATACAATGCTTCTGTGTAGTTTATATTTGAACATATTCTTTTTTCCACTATTACCCACTTAGCGCTACGAATGTCCAGTTGCATTTTCTACAGACAGAGTGTTTCAAAACTGCTCAATCAAAAGTATGGTTTAACTCTGTTAGCTAAATGCTCAGATCAGAAAGAAGTTTCACAGAATGCTTCTGTGTAGTTTATATTTGAATATATTCCTTTTTCCACTACTACGCTCTTAGCGCTCCAAATGTCCAGTTGCATTTTCTACAGAAAGAGTGTTCAGATCTGCTCAATCAAAAGTATGGTTTAACTCTGTTAGCTGAATGCACAGATCAGAAAGAAGTTTCACCGAATGATTCTGTGTAGTTTATATTTGAAGACATTCCTTTTTCCACTATTACCATCTTAGCGCTCCGAATCTCCACTTGCATTTTCTACAAAAAGATTGTTTCATAACTGCTCAATCAAAAATATGTTTTCTCTCTGTTAACTGAATTTACAGATCAGAAATAAGTTTCACAGAATGCATCTGTGTAGTTTTTATTTGAAGATATTCTTTTTCCCAATGTAGGCCTCTTAGCGCTTAGCATGTCCAATTGCAGTTTCTACAGAAAGAGTGTTTCAGAACGGCTCAATCAAAAGTAAGGTTCAACTCTGTTAGTTGAATGCACAGAACAGAAAGAATTTTCACAGAATGCTACTGTGTAGTTTATATTGAATATATTCCTTTTTCCACTATTACCCTCTTAGCGCTCCGAAACTCCATTGCATTTTCTACAGAAAGAGTGTTTCAGAACGGCTCAATTAAAACTAAGGTTCAACTCTTTTAGTTGAACAAACAGAACAGAAATAAATTTCACACAATTCTTCTGTGTAGTTTTTATTTGTAGACATTCTTTTTCCCAATATAGGCCTCTTAGCGCTCAGAATGTCCAATTGCAGTTTCTACAGAAAGAGTGTTTCAGAACGGCTCAATCAAAAGTAAGGTTCAACTCTGTTAGTTGAATGCACAGAACAGAAAGAAGTTTCATACAATGCTTCTGTGTAGTTTGTATTTGAACATATTCTTTTTTCCACTATTACCCACTTAGCGCTACGAATGTCCAGTTGCATTTTCTACAGACAGAGTGTTTCAAAACTGCTCAATCAAAAGTATGGTTTAACTCTGTTAGCTGAATGCTCAGATCAGAAAGAAGTTTCACAGAATGCTTCTGTGTAGTTTATATTTGAATATATTCCTTTTTCCACTACAACGCTCTTAGCGCTCCAAATGTCCAGTTGCATTTTCTACAGAAAGAGTGTTCAGATCTGCTCAATCAAAAGTATGGTTTAACTCTGTTAGCTGAATGCACAGATCAGAAAGAAGGTTCACCGAATGATTCTGTGTAGTTTATATTTGAAGACATTCCTTTTTCCACTATTACCCTCTTAGCGCTCCGAATCTCCACTTGCATTTTCTACAAAAAGAGTGTTTCATAACTGCTCAATCAAAAATATGTTTTATCTCTGTTAACTGAATTTACAGATCAGAAATAAGTTTCACAGAATGCATCTGTGTAGTTTTTATTTGAAGATATTCTTTTTCCCAATGTAGGCCTCTTAGCGCTTAGCATGTCCAATTGCAGTTTCTACAGAAAGAGTGTTTCAGAACGGCTCAATCAAAAGTAAGGTTCAACTCTGTTAGTTGAATACACAGAACAGAAAGAATTTTCACAGAATGCTACTGTGTAGTTTATATTTGAATATATTCCTTTTTCCACTATTACCCTCTTAGCGCTCCGAATGTCCACTTGCATTTTCTACAGAAAGAGTGTTCAGAACTGCGCAATCAAAAGTATGGTTTAACTCTGTTAGCTTAATGAACATATCAGAAATAAGTTTCACGCAATGCTTCTGTGTAGTTTTTATTTGAAGATATTATTTTTCCCAATATAGGCCTCTTAGCGCTCAGAATGTCCAATTGCAGTTTCTACAGAAAGAGTGTTTCAGAAAGGCTCAATCAAAAGTAAGGTTCAACTCTGTTAGTTGAATGCACAGAACAGAAAGAAGTTTCATACACTGCTTCTGTGTAGTTTATATTTGAACATATTCTTTTTTCCACAAATACCCACTTAGCGCTACGAATGTCCAGTTGCATTTTCTACAGACAGAGTGTTTCAAAACTGCTCAATCAAAAGTATGGTTTAACTCTGTTAGCTGAATGCTCAGATCAGAAAGAAGTTTCACAGAATGCTTCTGTGTAGTTTATATTTGAATATATTCCTTTTTCCACTACTACTCTCTTAGCGCTCCAAATGTCCAGTTGCATTTTCTACAGAAAGAGAGTTCAGATCTGCTCAATCAAAAGTATGGTTTAACTCTGTTAGCTGAATGCACAGATCAGAAAGAAGTTTCACAGAATGATTCTGTGTAGTTTATATTTGGAGACATTCCTTTTTCCACTATTACCCTCTTAGCGCTCCGAATCTCCACTTGCATTTTCTACAGAAAGAGTGTTTCAGAACGGCTCAATCAAAACTAAGGTTCAACTCTTTTAGTTGAACAAACAGAACAGAAAGAAGTTTCAGACAATTCTTCTGTGTAGTTTTTATTTGTAGACATTCTTTTCCCAATATAGGCCTCTTAGCGCTCAGAATGTCCAATTGCAGTTTCTACAGAAAGAGTGTTTCAGAACGGCTCAATCAAAAGTAAGGTTCAACTCTGTTAGTTGAATGCACAGAACAGAAAGAAGTTTCATACAATGCTTCTGTGTAGTTTATATTTGAACATATTCTTTTTTCCACTATTACCCACTTAGCGCTACGAATGTCCAGTTGCATTTTCTACAGACAGAGTGTTTCAAAACTGCTCAATCAAAGGTATGGTTTAACTCTGTAAGCTGAATGCTCAGATCAGAAAAAAGTTTCACAGAATGCTTCTGTGTAGTTTATATTTGAATATATTACTTTTTCCACTACTACGCTCTTAGCGCTCCAAATGTCCAGTTGCATTTTCTACAGAAAGAGTGTTCAGATCTGCTCAATCAAAAGTATGGTTTAACTCTGTTAGCTGAATGCACAGATCAGAAAGAAGTTTCACCGAATGATTCTGTGTAGTTTATATTTGAAGACATTCCTTTTTCCACTATTACCCTCTTAGCGCACCGAATCTCCACTTGCATTTTCTACAAAAAGAGTGTTTCATAACTGCTCAATCAAAAATATGTTTTATCTCTGTTAACTGAATTTACAGATCAGAAATAAGTTTCACAGAATGCATCTGTGTAGTTTTTATTTGAAGATATTATTTTTCCCAATATAGGCCTCTTAGCGCTCAGAATGTCCAATTGCAGTTTCTACAGAAAGAGTGTTTCAGAAAGGCTCAATCAAAAGTAAGGTTCAACTCTGTTAGTTGAATGCACAGAACAGAAAGAAGTTTCATACACTGCTTCTGTGTAGTTTATATTTGAACATATTCTTTTTTCCACAATTACCCACTTAGAGCTACGAATGTCCAGTTGCATTTTCTACAGACAGAGTGTTTCAAAACTGCTCAATCAAAAGTATGGTTTAACTCTGTTAGCTGAATGCTCAGATCAGAAAGAAGTTTCACAGAATGCTTCTGTGTAGTTTATATTTGAATATATTCCTTTTTCCACTACTACTCTCTTAGCGCTCCAAATGTCCAGTTGCATTTTCTACAGAAAGAGAGTTCAGATCTGCTCAATCAAAAGTATGGTTTAACTCTGTTAGCTGAATGCACAGATCAGAAAGAAGTTTCACAGAATGATTCTGTGTAGTTTATATTTGGAGACATTCCTTTTTCCACTATTACCCTCTTAGCGCTCCGAATCTCCACTTGCATTTTCTACAGAAAGAGTGTTTCAGAACGGCTCAATCAAAACTAAGGTTCAACTCTTTTAGTTGAACAAACAGAACAGAAAGAAGTTTCACACAATTCTTCTGTGTAGTTTTTATTTGTAGACATTCTTTTTCCCAATATAGGCCTCCTAGCGCTCAGAATGTCCAATTGCAGTTTCTACAGAAAGAGTGTTTCAGAACGGCTCAATCAAAAGTAAGGTTCAACTCTGTTAGTTGAATGCACAGAACAGAAAGAAGTTTCATACAATGCTTCTGTGTAGTTTATATTTGAGCATATTCTTTTTTCCACTATTACCCACTTAGCGCTACGAATGTCCAGTTGCATTTTCTACAGACAGAGTGTTTCAAAACTGCTCAATCAAAAGTATGGTTTAACTCTGTTAGCTGAATGCTCAGATAAGAAAGAAGTTTCACAGAATGCTTCTGTGTAGTTTATATTTGAATATATTCCTTTTTCCACTACTACGCTCTTAGCGCCCCAAATGTCCAGTTGCATTTTCTACAGAAAGAGTGTTCAGATCTGCTCAATCAAAAGTATGGTTTAACTCTGTTAGCTGAATGCACAGATCAGAAAGAAATTTCACCGAATGATTCTGTGTAGTTTATATTTGAAGACATTCCTTTTTCCACTATTAACCTCTTAGCGCTCGGAATCTCCACTTGCATTTTCTACAAAAAGAGTGTTTCATAACTGCTCAATCAAAGATATGTTTTATCTCTGTTAACTGAATTTACAGATCAGAAATAAGTTTCACAGAATGCATCTATGTAGTTTTTATTTGAAGATATTCTTTTTCAAAATGTAGGCCTCTTAGCGCTTAGCATGTCCAATTGCAGTTTCTACAGAAAGAGTGTTTCAGAACGGCTCAAACAAAAGTAAGGTTCAACTCTGTTAGTTGAATGCACAGAACAGAAAGAATTTTCACAGAATGCTACTGTGAAGTTTATATTTGAATATATTCCTTTTTCCACTATTACCCTCTTAGCGCTCCGAAAGTCCACTTGCATTTTCTACAGCAATAGTGTTCAGAACTGCGCAATCAAAAGTATGGTTTAACTCTGTTAGCTTAATGAACATATCAGAAATAAGTTTCACACAATGCTTCTGTGTAGTTTTTATTTGAAGATATTATTTTTCCCAATATAGGCCTCTTAGCGCTCAGAATGTCCAATTGCAGTTTCTACAGAAAGAGTGTTTCAGAAAGGCTCAATCAAAAGTAAGGTTCAACTCTGTTAGTTGAATGCACAGAACAGAAAGAAGTTTCACACAATGCTTCTGTGTAGTTTATATTTGAACATATTCTTTTTTCCACTATTACCCACTTAGCGCTACGAATGTCCAGTTGCATTTTCTACAGACAGAGTGTTTCAAAACTGCTCAATCAAAAGTATGGTTTAACTCTGTTAGCTGAATGCTCAGATCAGAAAGAAGTTTCACAGAATGCTTCTGTGTAGTTTATATTTGAATATATTCCTTTTTCCACTACTACTCTCTTAGCGCTCCAAATGTCCAGTTGCATTTTCTACAGAAAGAGAGTTCAGATCTGCTCAATCAAAAGTATGGTTTAACTCTGTTAGCTGAATGCACAGATCAGAAAGAAGTTTCACAGAATGATTCTGTGTAGTTTATATTTGGAGACATTCCTTTTTCCACTATTACCCTCTTAGCGCTCCGAATCTCCACTTGCATTTTCTACAGAAAGAGTGTTTCAGAACGGCTCAATCAAAACTAAGGTTCAACTCTTTTAGTTGAACAAACAGAACAGAAAGAAGTTTCACACAATTCTTCTGTGTAGTTTTTATTTGTAGACATTCTTTTTCCCAATATAGGCCTCTTAGCGCTCAGAATGTCCAATTGCAGTTTCTACAGAAAGAGTGTTTCAGAACGGCTCAATCAAAAGTAAGGTTCAACTCTGTTAGTTGAATGCACAGAACAGAAAGAAGTTTCATACAATGCTTCTGTGTAGTTTATATTTGAACATATTCTTTTTTCCACTATTACCCACTTAGCGCTACGAATGTCCAGTTGCATTTTCTACAGACAGAGTGTTTCAAAACTGCTCAATCAAAAGTATGGTTTAACTCTGTTAGCTGAATGCTCAGATCAGAAAGAAGTTTCACAGAATGCTTCTGTGTAGTTTATATTTGAATATATACCTTTTTCCACTACTACGCTCTTAGCGCTCCAAATGTCCAGTTGCATTTTCTACAGAAAGAGTGTTCAGATCTGCTCAATCAAAAGTATGGTTTAACTCTGTTAGCTGAATGCACAGATCAGAAAGAAGTTTCACCGAATGATTCTGTGTAGTTTATATTTGAAGACATTCCTTTTTCCACTATTACCCTCTTAGCGCTCCGAATCTCCACTTCCATTTTCTACAAAAAGAGTGTTTCATAACTGCTCAATCAAAAATATGTTTTATCTCTGTTAACTGAATTTACAGATCAGAAATGAGTTTCACAGAATGCATCTGTGTAGTTTTTATTTGAAGATATTCTTTTTCCCAATGTAGGCCTCTTAGCGCTTAGCATGTCCAATTGCAGTTTCTACAGAAAGAGTGTTTCAGAACGGCTCAATCAAAAGTAAGGTTCAACTCTGTTAGTTGAATGCACAGAACAGAAAGAATTTTCACAGAATGCTACTGTGTAGTTTATATTTGAATATATTCCTTTTTCCACTATTACCCTCTTAGCGCTCCGAATGTCCACTTGCATTTTCTACAGAAAGAGTGTTCAGAACTGCGCAATCAAAAGTATGGTTTAACTCTGTTAGCTTAATGAACATATCAGAAATAAGTTTCACACAATGCTTCTGTGTAGTTTTTATTTGAAGATATTATTTTTCCCAATATAGGCCTCTTAGCGCTCAGAATATCCAATTGCAGTTTCTACAGAAAGAGTGTTTCAGAAAGGCTCAATCAAAAGTAAGGTTCAACTCTGTTAGTTGAATTCACAGAACAGAAAGAAGTTTCATACACTGCTTCTGTGTAGTTTATATTTGAACATATTCTTTTTTCCACAATTACCCACTTAGCGCTACGAATGTCCAGTTGCATTTTCTACAGACAGAGTGTTTCAAAACTGCTCAATCAAAAGTATGGTTTAACTCTGTTAGCTGAATGCTCAGATCAGAAAGAAGTTTCACAGAATGCTTCTGTGTAGTTTATATTTGAATATATTCCTTTTTCCACTATTACGCTCTTAGCGCTCGAAATGTCCAGTTGCATTTTCTACAGAAAGAGTGTTCAGATCTGCTCAATCAAAAGTATGGTTTAACTCTGTTAGCTGAATGCACAGATCAGAAAGAAGTTTCACCGAATGATTCTGTGTAGTTTATATTTGAAGACATTCCTTTTTCCACTATTACCCTCTTAGCGCTCCGAATCTCCACTTGCATTTTCTACAAAAAGAGTGTTTCATAACTGCTCAATCAAAAATATGTTTTATCTCTGTTAACTGAATTTACAGATCAGAAATAAGTTTTACAGAATGCATCTGTGTAGTTTTTATTTGAAGATATTCTTTTTCCCAATGTAGGCCTCTTAGCGCTTAGCATGTCCAATTGCAGTTCCTACAGAAAGAGTGTTTCAGAACGGCTCAATCAAAAGTAAGGTTCAACTCTGTTAGTTGAATGCACAGAACAGAAAGAATTTTCACAGAATGCTACTGTGTAGTTTATATTTGAATATATTCCTTTTTCCACTATTACCCTCTTAGCGCTCCGAATGTCCACTTGCATTGTCTACAGAAAGAGTGTTCAGAACTGCGCAATCAAAAGTATGGTTTAACTCTGTTAGCTTAATGAAAATATCAGAAATAAGTTTCACACAATGCTTCTGTGTAGTTTTATTTGAAGATATTATTTTTCCCATTATAGGCCTCTTAGCGCTCAGAATGTCCAATTGCAGTTTCTACAGAAAGAGTGTTTCAGAAAGGCTCAATCAAAAGTAAGGTTCAACTCTGTTAGTTGAATTCACAGAACAGAAAGAAGTTTCATACACTGCTTCTGTGTAGTTTATATTTGAACATATTCTTTTTTCCACAATTACCCACTTAGCGCTACGAATGTCCAGTTGCATTTTCTACAGACAGAGTGTTTCAAAACTGCTCAATCAAAAGTATGGTTTAACTCTGTTAGCTGAATGCTCAGATCAGAAAGAAGTTTCACAGAATGCTTCTGTGTAGTTTATATTTGGATATATTCCTTTTTCCACTACTACTCTCTTAGCGCTCCAAATGTCCAGTTGCATTTTCTACACAAAGAGAGTTCAGATCTGCTCAATCAAAAGTATGTTTTAACTCTGTTAGCTGAATGCACAGATCAGAAAGAAGTTTCACAGAATGATTCTGTGTAGTTTATATTTGGAGACATTCCTTTTTCCACTATTACCCTATTAGCGCTCCGAATCTCCACTTGCATTTTCTACAGAAAGAGTGTTTCAGAACGGCTCAATCAAAACTAAGGTTCAACTCTTTTAGTTGAACAAACAGAACAGAAAGAAGTTTCACACAATTCTTCTGTGTAGTTTTTATTTGTAGACATTCTTTTTCCCAATATAGGCCTCTTAGCGCTCAGAATGTCCAATTGCAGTTTCTACAGAAAGAGTGTTTCAGAACGGCTCAATCAAAAGTAAGGTTCAACTCTGTTAGTTGAATGCACAGAACAGAAAGAAGTTTCATACAATGCTTCTGTGTAGTTTATATTTGAACATATTCTTTTTTCCACTATTACCCACTTAGCGCTACGAATGTCCAGTTGCATTTTCTACAGACAGAGTGTTTCAGAACGGCTCAATCATAACTAAAGTTCAACTCTTTTAGTTGAACAAACAGAACAGAAAGAAGTTTCACACAATTCTTCTGTGTAGTTTTTATTTGCAGACATTCTTTTTCCCAATATAGGCCTCCTAGCGCTCAGAATGTCCAATTGCAGTTTCTACAGAAAGAGTGTTTCAGAATGGCTCAATCAAAAGTAAGGTTCAACTCTGTTAGTTGAATGCACAGAACAGAAGGAAGTTTCATACAATGCTTCTGTGTAGTTTATATTTGAACATATTCTTTTTTCCACTATTACCCACTTAGCGCTACGAATGTCCAGTTGCATTTTCTACAGACAGAGTGTTTCAAAACTGCTCAATCAAAAGTATGGTTTAACTCTGTTAGCTGAATGCTCAGATCAGAAAGAAGTTTCACAGAATGCTTCTGTGTAGTTTATATTTGAATATATTCCTTTTTCCACTACTACGCTCTTAGCGCTCCAAATGTCCAGTTGCATTTTCTACAGAAAGAGTGTTCAGATCTGCTCAATCAAAAGTATGGTTTAACTCTGTTAGCTGAATGCACAGATCAGAAAGAAGGTTCACCGAATGATTCTGTGTAGTTTATATTTGAAGACATTCCTTTTTCCACTATTACCCTCTTAGCGCTCCGAATCTCAACTTGCATTTTCTACAAAAAGAGTGTTTCATAACTGCTCAATCAAAAATATGTTTTATCTCTGTTAACTGAATTTACAGATCAGAAATAAGTTTCACAGAATGCATCTGTGTAGTTTTTATTCGAAGATATTCTTTTTCCCAATGTAGGCCTCTTAGCGCTCAGCATGTCCAATTGCAGTTTCTACAGAAAGAGTGTTTCAGAACGGCTCAATCAAAAGTAAGGTTCAACTCTGTTAGTTGAATGCACAGAACAGAAAGAATTTTCACAGAATGCTACTGTGTAGTTTATATTTGAATATATTCCTTTTTCCACTATTACCCTCTTAGCGCTCCGAAAGTCCACTTGCATTTTCTACAGAAAGAGTTTTCAGAACTGCGCAATCAAAAGTATGGTTTAACTCTGTTAGCTTAATGAACATGTCAGAAATAAGTTTCACACAATGCTTCTGTGTAGTTTTTATTTGAAGATATTATTTTTCCCAATATAGGCCTCTTAGCGCTCAGAATGTCCAATTGCAGTTTCTACAGAAAGAGTGTTTCAGAAAGGCTCAATCAAAAGTAAGGTTCAACTCTGTTAGTTGAATGCACAGAACAGAAAGAAGTTTCATACAATGCTTCTGTGTAGTTTATATTTGAACATATTCTTTTTTCCACTATTACCCACTTAGCGCTACGAATGTCCAGTTGCATTTTCTACAGACAGAGTGTTTCAAAACTGCTCAATCAAAAGTATGGTTTAACTCTGTTAGCTGAATGCTCAGATCAGAAAGAAGTTTCACAGAATGCTTCTGTGTAGTTTATATTTGAATATATTCCTTTTTCCACTACTACTCTCTTAGCGCTCCAAATGTCCAGTTGCATTTTCTACACAAAGAGAGTTCAGATCTGCTCAATCAAAAGTATGGTTTAACTCTGTTAGCTGAATGCACAGATCAGAAAGAAGTTTCACAGAATGATTCTGTGTAGTTTATATTTGGAGACATTCCTTTTTCCACTATTACCCTCTTAGCGCTCCGAATCTCCACTTGCATTTTCTACAGAAAGAGTGTTTCAGAACGGCTCAATCAAAACTAAGGTTCAACTCTTTTAGTTGAACAAACAGAACAGAAAGAAGTTTCACACAATTCTTCTGTGTAGTTTTTATTTGTAGACATCCTTTTTCCCAATATAGGCCTCCTAGCGCTCAGAATGTCCAATTGCAGTTTCTACAGAAAGAGTGTTTCAGAACGGCTCAATCAAAAGTAAGGTTCAACTCTGTTAGTTGAATGCACAGAACAGAAAGAAGTTTCATACAATGCTTCTGTGTAGTTTATATTTGAACATATTCTTTTTTCCACTATTACCCACTTAGCGCTACGAATGTCCAGTTGCATTTTCTACAGACAGAGTGTTTCAAAACTGCTCAATCAAAAGTATGGTTTAACTCTGTTAGCTGAATGCTCAGATCAGAAACAAGTTTCACAGAATGCTTCTGTGTAGTTTATATTTGAATATATTCCTTTTTCCACTACTACGCTCTTAGCGCTCCAAATGTCCAGTTGCATTTTCTACAGAAAGAGTGTTCAGATCTGCTCAATCAAAAGTATGGTTTAACTCTGTTAGCTGAATGCACAGATCAGAAAGAAGTTTCACCGAATGATTCTGTGTAGTTTATATTTGAAGACATTCCTTTTTCCACTATTACCCTCTTAGCGCTCCGAATCTCCACTTGCATTTTCTACAAAAAGAGTGTTTCATAACTGCTCAATCAAAAATATGTTTTATCTCTGTTAACTGAATTTACAGATCAGAAATAAGTTTCACAGAATGCATCTGTGTAGTTTTTATTTGAAGATATTCTTTTTCAAAATGTAGGCCTCTTAGCGCTTAGCATGTCCAATTGCAGTTTCTACAGAAAGAGTGTTTCAGAACGGCTCAATCAAAAGTAAGGTTCAACTCTGTTAGTTGAATGCACAGAACAGAAAGAATTTTCACAGAATGCTACTGTGTAGTTTATATTTGAATATATTCCTTTTTCCAGTATTACCCTCTTAGCGCTCCGAATGTCCACTTGCATTTTCTACAGAAAGAGTGTTCAGAACTGCGCAATCAAAAGTATGGTTTAACTCTGTTAGCTTAATGAACATATCAGAAATAAGTTTCACACAATGCTTCTGTGTAGTTTTTATTTGAAGATATTATTTTTCCCAATATAGGCCTCTTAGCGCTCAGAATGTCCAATTGCAGTTTCTACAGAAAGAGTGTTTCAGAAAGGCTCAATCAAAAGTAAGGTTCAACTCTGTTAGTTGAATGCACAGAACAGAAAGAAGTTTCATACAATGCTTCTGTGTAGTTTATATTTGAACATATTCTTTTTTCCACTATTACCCACTTAGCGCTACGAATGTCCAGTTGCATTTTCTACAGACAGAGTGTTTCAAAACTGCTCAATCAAAAGTATGGTTTAACTCTGTTAGCTGAATGCTCAGATCAGAAAGAAGTTTCACAGAATGCTTCTGTGTAGTTTATATTTGAATATATTCCTTTTTCCACTACTACTCTCTTAGCGCTCCAAATGTCCAGTTGCATTTTCTACAGAAAGAGAGTTCAGATCTGCTCAATCAAAAGTATGGTTTAACTCTGTTAGCTGAATGCACAGATCAGAAAGAAGTTTCACAGAATGATTCTGTGTAGTTTATATTCGGAGACATTCCTTTTTCCACTATTACCCTCTTAGCGCTCCGAATCTCCACTTGCATTTTCTACAGAAAGAGTGTTTCAGAACGGCTCAATCAAAACTAAGGTTCAACTCTTTTAGTTGAACAAACAGAACAGAAAGAAGTTTCACACAATTCTTCTGTGTAGTTTTTATTTGTAGACATTCTTTTTCCCAATATAGGCCTCTTAGCGCTCAGAATGTCCAATTGCAGTTTCTACAGAAAGAGTGTTTCAGAACGGCTCAATCAAAAGTAAGGTTCAACTCTGTTAGTTGAATGCACAGAACAGAAAGAAGTTTCATACAATGCTTCTGTGTAGTTTATATTTGAACATATTCTTTTTTCCACTATTACCCACTTAGCGCTACGAATGTCCAGTTGCATTTTCTACAGACAGAGTGTTTCAAAACTGCTCAATCAAAAGTATGGTTTAACTCTGTTAGCTGAATGCTCAGATCAGAAAGAAGTTTCACAGAATGCTTCTGTGTAGTTTATATTTGAATATATTCCTTTTTCCACTACTACGCTCTTAGCGCTCCAAATGTCCAGTTGCATTTTCTACAGAAAGAGTGTTCAGATCTGCTCAATCAAAAGTATGGTTTAACTCTGTTAGCTGAATGCACAGATCACAAAGAAGTTTCACCGAATGATTCTGTTTAGTTTATATTTGAAGACATTCCTTTTTCCACTATTACCCTCTTAGCGCTCCGAATCTCCACTTGCATTTTCTACAAAAAGAGTGTTTCATAACTGCTCAATCAAAAATATGTTTTATCTCTGTTAACTGAATTTACAGATCAGAAATAAGTTTCACAGAATGCATCTGTGTAGTTTTTATTTGAAGATATTCTTTTTCCCAATGTAGGCCTCTTAGCGCTCAGCATGTCCAATTGCAGTTTCTACAGAAAGAGTGTTTCAGAACGGCTCAATCAAAAGTAAGGTTCAACTCTGTTAGTTGAATGCACAGAACAGAAAGAATTTTCACAGAATGCTACTGTGTAGTTTATATTTGAATATATTCCTTTTTCCACTATTACCCTCTTAGCGCTCCGAATGTCCACTTGAATTTTCTACAGAAAGAGTGTTCAGAACTGCGCAATCAAAAGTATGGTTTAACTCTGTTAGCTTAATGAACATATCAGAAATAAGTTTCACACAATGCTTCTGTGTAGTTTTTATTTGAAGATATTATTTTTCCCAATATAGGCCTCTTAGCGCTCAGAATGTCCAATTGCAGTTTCTACAGAAAGAGTGTTTCAGAAAGGCTCAATCAAAAGTAAGGTTCAACTCTGTTAGTTGAATGCACAGAACAGGAAGAAGTTTCATACAATGCTTCTGTGTAGTTTATATTTGAACATATTCTTTTTTCCACTATTACCCACTTAGCGCTACGAATGTCCAGTTGCATTTTCTACAGACAGAGTGTTTCAAAACTGCTCAATCAAAAGTATGGTTTAACTCTGTTAGCTGAATGCTCAGATCAGAAAGAAGTTTCACAGACTGCTTCTGTGTAGTTTATATTTGAATATATTCCTTTTTCCACTACTACTCTCTTAGCGCTCCAAATGTCCAGTTGCATTTTCTACAGAAAGAGAGTTCAGATCTGCTCAATCAAAAGTATGGTTTAACTCTGTTAGCTGAATGCACAGATCAGAAAGAAGTTTCACAGAATGATTCTGTGTAGTTTATATTCGGAGACATTCCTTTTTCCACTATTACCCTCTTAGCGCTCCGAATCTCCACTTGCATTTTCTACAGAAAGAGTGTTTCAGAACGGCTCAATCAAAACTAAGGTTCAACTCTTTTAGTTGAACAAACAGAACAGAAAGAAGTTTCACACAATTCTTCTGTGTAGTTTTTATTTGTAGACATTCTTTTTCCCAATATAGGCCTCTTAGCGCTCAGAATGTCCAATTGCAGTTTCTACAGAAAGAGTGTTTCAGAACGGCTCAATCAAAAGTAAGGTTCAACTCTGTTAGTTGAATGCACAGAACAGAAAGAAGTTTCATACAATGCTTCTGTGTAGTTTATATTTGAACATATTCTTTTTTCCACTATTACCCACTTAGCGCTACGAATGTCCAGTTGCATTTTCTACAGACAGAGTGTTTCAAAACTGCTCAATCAAAAGTATGGTTTAACTCTGTTAGCTGAATGCTCAGATCAGAAAGAAGTTTCACAGAATGCTTCTGTGTAGTTTATATTTGAATATATTCCTTTTTCCACTACTACGCTCTTAGCGCTCCAAATGTCCAGTTGCATTTTCTACAGAAAGAGTGTTCAGATCTGCTCAATCAAAAGTATGGTTTAACTCTGTTAGCTGAATGCACAGATCACAAAGAAGTTTCACCGAATGATTCTGTGTAGTTTATATTTGAAGACATTCCTTTTTCCACTATTACCGTCTTAGCGCTCCGAATCTCCACTTCCATTTTCTACAAAAAGAGTGTTTCATAACTGCTCAATCAAAAATATGTTTTATCTCTGTTAACTGAATTTACAGATCAGAAATAAGTTTCACAGAATGCATCTGTGTAGTTTTTATTTGAAGATATTCTTTTTCCCAATGTAGGCCTCTTAGCGCTTAGCATGTCCAATTGCAGTTTCTACAGAAAGAGTGTTTCAGAACGGCTCAATCAAAAGTAAGGTTCAACTCTGTTAGTTGAATGCACAGAACAGAAAGAATTTTCACAGAATGCTACTGTGTAGTTTATATTTGAATATATTCCTTTTTCCACTATTACCCTCTTAGCGCTCCGAATGTCCACTTGCATTTTCTACAGAAAGAGTGTTCAGAACTGCGCAATCAAAAGTATGGTTTAACTCTGTTAGCTTAATGAACATATCAGAAATAAGTTTCACACAATGCTTCTGTGTAGTTTTTATTTGAAGATATTATTTTTCCCAATATAGGCCTCTTAGCGCTCAGAATGTCCAATTGCAGTTTCTACAGAAAGAGTGTTTCAGAAAGGCTCAATCAAAAGTAAGGTTCAACTCTGTTAGTTGAATTCACAGAACAGAAAGAAGTTTCATAAACTGCTTCTGTGTAGTTTATATTTGAACATATTCTTTTTTCCACAATTACCCACTTAGCGCTACGAATGTCCAGTTGCATTTTCTACAGACAGAGTGTTTCAAAACTGCTCAATCAAAAGTATGGTTTAACTCTGTTAGCTGAATGCTCAGATCAGAAAGAAGTTTCACAGAATGCTTCTGTGTAGTTTATATTTGAATATATTCCTTTTTCCACTACTAAGCTCTTAGCGCTCCAAATGTCCAGTTGCATTTTATACAGAAAGAGTGTTCAGATCTGCTCAATCAAAAGTATGGTTTAACTCTGTTAGCTGAATGCACAGATCAGAAAGAAGTTTCACCGAATGATTCTGTGTAGTTTATATTTGAAGACATTCCTTTTTCCACTATTACCCTCTTAGCGCTCCGAATCTCCACTTGCATTTTCTACAAAAAGAGTGTTTCATAACTGCTCAATCAAAAATATGTTTTATCTCTGTTAACTGAATTTACAGATCAGAAATAAGTTTCACAGAATGCATCTGTGTAGTTTTTATTTGAAGATATTCTTTTTCAAAATGTAGGCCTCTTAGCGCTTAGCATGTCCAATTGCAGTTTCTACAGAAAGAGTGTTTCAGAACGGCTCAATCAAAAGTAAGGTTCAACTCTGTTAGTTGAATGCACAGAACAGAAAGAATTTTCACAGAATGCTACTGTGTAGTTTATATTTGAATATATTCCTTTTTCCACTATTACCCTCTTAGCGCTCCGAATGTCCACTTGCATTTTCTACAGAAAGAGTGTTCAGAACTGCGCAATCAAAAGTATGGTTTAACTCTGTTAGCTTAATGAACATATCAGAAATAAGTTTCACACAATGCTTCTGTGTAGTTTTTATTTGAAGATATTTTTTTTCCCAATATAGGCCTCTTAGCGCTCAGAATGTCCAATTGCAGTTTCTACAGAAAGAGTGTTTCAGAAAGGCTCAATCAAAAGTAAGGTTCAACTCTGTTAGTTGAATGCACAGAACAGAAAGTAGTTTCACACAATGCTTCTGTGTAGTTTATATTTGAACATATTCTTTTTTCCACTATTACCCACTTAGCGCTACGAATGTCCAGTTGCATTTTCTACAGACAGAGTGTTTCAAAACTGCTCAATCAAAAGTATGGTTTAACTCTGTTAGCTGAATGCTCAGATCAGAAAGAAGTTTCACAGAATGCTTCTGTGTAGTTTATATTTGAATATATTCCTTTTTCCACTACTACTCTCTTAGCGCTCCAAATGTCCAGTTGCATTTTCTACAGAAAGAGAGTTCAGATCTGCTCAATCAAAAGTATGGTTTAACTCTGTTAGCTGAATGCACAGATCAGAAAGAAGTTTCACAGAATGATTCTGTGTAGTTTATATTTGGAGACATTCCTTTTTCCACTATTACCCTCTTAGCGCTCAGAATCTCCACTTGCATTTTCTACAGAAAGAGTGTTTCAGAACGGCTCAATCAAAACTAAGGTTCAACTCTTTTAGTTGAACAAACAGAACAGAAAGAAGTTTCACACAATTCTTCTGTGTAGTTTTTATTTGTAGACATTCTTTTTCCCAATATAGGCCTCTTAGCGCTCAGAATGTCCAATTGCAGTTTCTACAGAAAGAGTGTTTCAGAACGGCTCAATCAAAAGTAAGGTTCAACTCTGTTAGTTGAATGCACAGAACAGAAAGAAGTTTCATACAATGCTTCTGTGTAGTTTATATTTGAACATATTCTTTTTCCACTATTACCCACTTAGCGCTACGAATGTGCAGTTGCATTTTCTACAGACAGAGTGTTTCAAAACTGCTCAATCAAAAGTATGGTTTAACTCTGTTAGCTGAATGCTCAGAAAAGAAAGAAGTTTCACAGAATGCTTCTGTGTAGTTTATATTTGAATATATACCTTTTTCCACTACTACGCTCTTAGCGCTCCAAATGTCCAGTTGCATTTTCTACAGAAAGAGAGTTCAGATCTGCTCAATCAAAAGTATGGTTTAAGTCTGTTAGCTGAATGCACAGATCAGAAAGAAGTTTCACCGAATGATTCTGTGTAGTTTATATTTGAAGACATTCCTTTTTCCACTATTACCCACTTAGCGCTCCGAATCTCCACTTCCATTTTCTACAAAAAGAGTGTTTCATAACTGCTCAATCAAAAATATGTTTTATCTCTGTTAACTGAATTTACAGATCAGAAATGAGTTTCACAGAATGCATCTGTGTAGTTTTTATTTGAAGATATTCTTTTTCCCAATGTAGGCCTCTTTGCGCTTAGCATGTCCAATTGCAGTTTCTACAGAAAGAGTGTTTCAGAACGGCTCAATCAAAAGTAAGGTTCAACTCTGTTAGTTGAATGCACAGAACAGAAAGAATTTTCACAGAATGCTACTGTGTAGTTTATATTTGAATATATTCCTTTTTCCACTATTACCCTCTTAGCGCTCCGAATGTCCACTTGCATTTTCTACAGAAAGAGTGTTCAGAACTGCGCAATCAAAAGTATGGTTTAACTCTGTTAGCTTAATGAACATATCAGAAATAAGTTTCACACAATGCTTCTGTGTAGTTTTTATTTGAAGATATTAATTTTCCCAATATAGGCCTCTTAGCGCTCAGAATATCCAATTGCAGTTTCTACAGAAAGAGTGTTTCAGAAAGGCTCAATCAAAAGTAAGGTTCAACTCTGTTAGTTGAATTCACAGAACAGAAAGAAGTTTCATACACTGCTTCTGTGTAGTTTATATTTGAACATATTCTTTTTTCCACAATTACCCACTTAGCGCTACGAATGTCCAGTTGCATTTTCTACAGACAGAGTGTTTCAAAACTGCTCAATCAAAAGTATGGTTTAACTCTGTTAGCTGAATGCTCAGATCAGAAAGAAGTTTCACAGAATGCTTCTGTGTAGTTTATATTTGAATATATTCCTTTTTCCACTACTACGCTCTTAGCGCTCCAAATGTCCAGTTGCATTTTCTACAGAAAGAGTGTTCAGATCTGCTCAATCAAAAGTATGGTTTAACTCTGTTAGCTGAATGCACAGATCACAAAGAAGTTTCACCGAATGATTCTGTGTAGTTTATATTTGAAGACATTCCTTTTTCCACTATTACCCTCTTAGCGCTCCGAATCTCCACTTGCATTTTCTACAAAAAGAGTGTTTCATAACTGCTCAATCAAAAATATGTTTTATCTCTGTTAACTGAATTTACAGATCAGAAATAAGTTTCACAGAATGCATCTGTGTAGTTTTTATTTGAAGATATTCTTTTTCCCAATGTAGGCCTCTTAGCGCTTAGCATGTCCAATTGCAGTTCCTACAGAAAGAGTGTTTCAGAACGGCTCAATCAAAAGTAAGGTTCAACTCTGTTAGTTGAATGCACAGAACAGAAAGAATTTTCACAGAATGCTACTGTGTAGTTTATATTTAAATATATTCCTTTTTCCACTATTACCCTCTTAGCGCTCCGAAGGTCCACTTGCATTTTGTACAGAAAGAGTGTTCAGAACTGCGCAATCAAAAGTATGGTTTAACTCTGTTAGCTTAAGGAAAATATCAGAAATAAGTTTCACACAATGCTTCTGTGTAGTTTTATTTGAAGATATTATTTTTCCCATTATAGGCCTCTTAGCGCTCAGAATGTCCAATTGCAGTTTCTACAGAAAGAGTGTTTCAGAAAGGCTCAATCAAAAGTAAGGTTCAACTCTGTTAGTTGAATTCACAGAACAGAAAGAAGTTTCATACAATGCTTCTGTGTAGTTTATATTTGAACATATTCTTTTTTCCACAATTACCCACTTAGCGCTACGAATGTCCAGTTGCATTTTCTACAGACAGAGTGTTTCAAAACTGCTCAATCAAAAGTATGGTTTAACTCTGTTAGCTGAATGCTCAGATCAGAAAGAAGTTTCACAGAATGCTTCTGTGTAGTTTATATTTGGATATATTCCTTTTTCCACTACTACTCTCTTAGCGCTCCAAATGTCCAGTTGCATTTTCTACAGAAAGAGAGTTCAGATCTGCTCAATCAAAAGTATGGTTTAACTCTGTTAGCTGAATGCACAGATCAGAAAGAAGTTTCACAGAATGATTCTGTGTAGTTTATATTTGGAGACATTCCTTTTTCCACTATTACCCTCTTAGCGCTCAGAATCTCCACTTGCATTTTCTACAGAAAGAGTGTTTCAGAACGGCTCAATCAAAACTAAGGTTCAACTCTTTTAGTTGAACAAACAGAACAGAAAGAAGTTTCACACAATTCTTCTGTGTAGTTTTTATTTGTAGACATTCTTTTTCCCAATATAGGCCTCTTAGCGCTCAGAATGTCCAATTGCAGTTTCTACAGAAAGAGTGTTTCAGAACGGCTCAATCAAAAGTAAGGTTCAACTCTGTTAGTTGAATGCACAGAACAGAAAGAAGTTTCATACAATGCTTCTGTGTAGTTTATATTTGAACATATTCTTTTTTCCACTATTACCCACTTAGCGCTACGAATGTGCAGTTGCATTTTCTACAGACAGAGTGTTTCAAAACTGCTCAATCAAAAGTATGGTTTAACTCTGTTAGCTGAATGCTCAGAAAAGAAAGAAGTTTCACAGAATGCTTCTGTGTAGTTTATATTTGAATATATACCTTTTTCCACTACTACGCTCTTAGCGCTCCAAATGTCCAGTTGCATTTTCTACAGAAAGAGAGTTCAGATCTGCTCAATCAAAAGTATGGTTTAAGTCTGTTAGCTGAATGCACAGATCAGAAAGAAGTTTCACCGAATGATTCTGTGTAGTTTATATTTGAAGACATTCCTTTTTCCACTATTACCCTCTTAGCGCTCCGAATCTCCACTTCCATTTTCTACAAAAAGAGTGTTTCATAACTGCTCAATCAAAAATATGTTTTATCTCTGTTAACTGAATTTACAGATCAGAAATGAGTTTCACAGAATGCATCTGTGTAGTTTTTATTTGAAGATATTCTTTTTCCCAATGTAGGCCTCTTTGCGCTTAGCATGTCCAATTGCAGTTTCTACAGAAAGAGTGTTTCAGAACGGCTCAATCAAAAGTAAGGTTCAACTCTGTTAGTTGAATGCACAGAACAGAAAGAATTTTCACAGAATGCTACTGTGTAGTTTATATTTGAATATATTCCTTTTTCCACTATTACCCTCTTAGCGCTCCAAATGTCCACTTGCATTTTCTACAGAAAGAGGGTTCAGAACTGCGCAATCAAAAGTATGGTTTAACTCTGTTAGCTTAATGAACATATCAGAAATAAGTTTCACACAATGCTTCTGTGTAGTTTTTATTTGAAGATATTAATTTTCCCAATATAGGCCTCTTAGCGCTCAGAATATCCAATTGCAGTTTCTACAGAAAGAGTGTTTCAGAAAGGCTCAATCAAAAGTAAGGTTCAACTCTGTTAGTTGAATTCACAGAACAGAAAGAAGTTTCATACACTGCTTCTGTGTAGTTTATATTTGAACATATTCTTTTTTCCACAATTACCCACTTAGCGCTACGAATGTCCAGTTGCATTTTCTACAGACAGAGTGTTTCAAAACTGCTCAATCAAAAGTATGGTTTAACTCTGTTAGCTGAATGCTCAGATCAGAAAGAAGTTTCACAGAATGCTTCTGTGTAGTTTATATTTGAATATATTCCTTTTTCCACTACTACGCTCTTAGCGCTCCAAATGTCCAGTTGCATTTTCTACAGAAAGAGTGTTCAGATCTGCTCAATCAAAAGTATGGTTTAACTCTGTTAGCTGAATGCACAGATCACAAAGAAGTTTCACCGAATGATTCTGTGTAGTTTATATTTGAAGACATTCCTTTTTCCACTATTACCCTCTTAGCGCTCCGAATCTCCACTTGCATTTTCTACAAAAAGAGTGTTTCATAACTGCTCAATCAAAAATATGTTTTATCTCTGTTAACTGAATTTACAGATCAGAAATAAGTTTCACAGAATGCATCTGTGTAGTTTTTATTTGAAGATATTCTTTTTCCCAATGTAGGCCTCTTAGCGCTTAGCATGTCCAATTGCAGTTCCTACAGAAAGAGTGTTTCAGAACGGCTCAATCAAAAGTAAGGTTCAACTCTGTTAGTTGAATGCACAGAACAGAAAGAATTTTCACAGAATGCTACTGTGTAGTTTATATTTAAATATATTCCCTTTTCCACTATTACCCTCTTAGCGCTCCGAATGTCCACTTGCATTTTCTACAGAAAGAGTGTTCAGAACTGCGCAATCAAAAGTATGGTTTAACTCTGTTAGCTTAAGGAAAATATCAGAAATAAGTTTCACACAATGCTTCTGTGTAGTTTTATTTGAAGATATTATTTTTCCCATTATAGGCCTCTTAGCGCTCAGAATGTCCAATTGCAGTTTCTACAGAAAGAGTGTTTCAGAAAGGCTCAATCAAAAGTAAGGTTCAACTCTGTTAGTTGAATTCACAGAACAGAAAGAAGTTTCATACAATGCTTCTGTGTAGTTTATATTTGAACATATTCTTTTTTCCACAATTACCCACTTAGCGCTACGAATGTCCAGTTGCATTTTCTACAGACAGAGTGTTTCAAAACTGCTCAATCAAAAGTATGGTTTAACTCTGTTAGCTGAATGCTCAGATCAGAAAGAAGTTTCACAGAATGCTTCTGTGTAGTTTATATTTGGATATATTCCTTTTTCCACTACTACTCTCTTAGCGCTCCAAATGTCCAGTTGCATTTTCTACAGAAAGAGAGTTCAGATCTGCTCAATCAAAAGTATGGTTTAACTCTGTTAGCTGAATGCACAGAACAGAAAGAAGTTTCACAGAATGATTCTGTGTAGTTTATATTTGGAGACATTCCTTTTTCCACTATTACCCTCTTAGCGCTCCGAATCTCCACTTGCATTTTCTACAGAAAGAGTGTTTCAGAACGGCTCAATCAAAACTAAGGTTCAACTCTTTTAGTTGAACAAACAGAACAGAAAGAAGTCTCACACAATTCTTCTGTGTAGTTTTTATTTGTAGACATTCTTTTTCCCAATATAGGCCTCCTAGCGCTCAGAATGTCCAATTGCAGTTTCTACAGAAAGAGTGTTTCAGAACGGCTCAATCAAAAGAAAGGTTCAACTCTGTTAGTTGAATGCACAGAACAGAAATAAGTTTCATACAATGGTTCTGTGTAGTTTATATTTGAACATATTCTTTTTTCCACTATTACCCACTTAGCGCTACGAATGTCCAGTTGCATTTTCTACAGACAGAGTGTTTCAAAACTGCTCAATCAAAAGTATGGTTTAACTCTGTTAGCTGAATGCTCAGATCAGAAAGAAGTTTCACAGAATGCTTCTGTGTAGTTTATATTTGAATATATTCCTTTTTCCACTACTACGCTCTTAGCGCTCCAAATGTCCAGTTGCATTTTCTACAGAAAGAGTGTTCAGATCTGCTCAATCAAAAGAATGGTTTAACTCTGTTAGCTGAATGCACAGATCAGAAAGAAGTTTCAACGAAAGATTCTGTGTAGTTTATATTTGAAGACATTCCTTTTTCCACTATTACCCTCTTAGCGCTCCGAATCTCCACTTGCATTTTCTACAAAAAGAGTGTTTCATAACTGCTCAATCAAAAATATGTTTTATCTCTGTTAACTGAATTTACAGATCAGAAATAAGTTTCACAGAATGCATCTGTGTAGTTTTTATTTGAAGATATTCTTTTTCAAAATGTAGGCCTCTTAGCGCTTAGCATGTCCAATTGCACTTTCTACAGAAAGAGTGTTTCAGAACGGCTCAATCAAAAGGAAGGTCCAACTCTGTTAGTTGAATGCACAGAACAGAAAGAATTTTCACAGAATGCTACTGTGTAGTTTATATTTGAATATATTCGTTTTTCCACTATTACCCTCTTAGCGCTCCGAAAGTCCACTTGCATTTTCTACAGAAAGAGTGTTCAGAACTGCGCAATCAAAAGTATGGTTTAACTCTGTTAGCTTAATGAACATATCAGAAATAAGTTTCACACAATGCTTCTGTGTAGTTTTTATTTGAAGATATTATTTTTCCCAATATAGGCCTCTTAGCGCTCAGAATGTCCAATTGCAGTTTCTACAGAAAGAGTGTTTCAGAAAGGCTCAATCAAAAGTAAGGTTCAACTCTGTTAGTTGAATGCACAGAACAGAAAGAATTTTCACAGAATGCTACTGTGTAGTTTATATTTGAATATATTCCTTTTTCCACTATTACCCTCTTAGCGCTCCGAATGTCCACTTGCATTTTCTACAGAAAGAGTGTTCAGAACTGCGCAATCAAAAGTATGGTTTAACTCTGTTAGCTTAATGAACATATCAGAAATAAGTTTCACACAATGCTTCTGTGTAGTTTTTATTTGAAGATATTATTTTTCCCAATTTAGGCCTCTTAGCGCTCAGAATGTCCAATTGCAGTTTCTACAGAAAGAGTGTTTCAGAAAGGCTCAATCAAAAGTAAGGTTCAACTCTGTTAGTTGAATTCACTGAACAGAAAGAAGTTTCATACACTGCTTCTGTGTAGTTTATATTTGAACATATTCTTTTTTCCACAATTACCCACTTAGCGCTACGAATGTCCAGTTGCATTTTCTACAGACAGAGTGTTTCAAAACTGCTCAATCAAAAGTATGGTTTAACTCTGTTAGCTGAATGCTCAGATCAGAAAGAAGTTTCACAGAATGCTTCTGTGTAGTTTATATTTGAATATATTCCTTTTTCCACTACTACGCTCTTAGCGCTCCAAATGTCCAGTTGCATTTTATACAGAAAGAGTGTTCAGATCTGCTCTATCAAAAGTATGGTTTAACTCTGTTAGCTGAATGCACAGATCAGAAAGAAGTTTCACCGAATGATTCTGTGTAGTTTATATTTGAAGACATTCCTTTTTCCACTATTACCCTCTTAGCGCTCCGAATCTCCACTTGCATTTTCTACAAAAAGAGTGTTTCATAACTGCTCAATCAAAAATATGTTTTATCTCTGTTAACTGAATTTACAGATCAGAAATAAGTTTCACAGAATGCATCTGTGTAGTTTTTATTTGAAGATATTCTTTTTCAAAATGTAGGCCTCTTAGCGCTTAGCATGTCCAATTGCAGTTTCTACAGAAAGAGTGTTTCAGAACGGCTCAATCAAAAGTAAGGTTCAACTCTGTTAGTTGAATGCACAGAACAGAAAGAATTTTCACAGAATGCTACCGTGTAGTTTATATTTGAATATATTCCTTTTTCCACTATTACCCTCTTAGCGCTCCGAATGTCCACTTGCATTTACTACAGAAAGAGTGTTCAGAACTGCGCAATCAAAAGTATGGTTTAACTCTGTTAGCTTAATGAACATATCAGAAATAAGTTTCACACAATGCTTCTGTGTAGTTTTTATTTGAAGATATTTTTTTTCCCAATATAGGCCTCTTAGCGCTCAGAATGTCCAATTGCAGTTTCTACAGAAAGAGTGTTTCAGAAAGGCTCAATCAAAAGTAAGGTTCAACTCTGTTAGTTGAATGCACAGAACAGAAAGAAGTTTCACACAATGCTTCTGTGTAGTTTATATTTGAACATATTCTTTTTTCCACTATTACCCACTTAGCGCTACGAATGTCCAGTTGCATTTTCTACAGACAGTGTGTTTCAAAACTGCTCAATCAAAAGTATGGTTTAACTCTGTTAGCTGAATGCTCAGATCAGAAAGAAGTTTCACAGAATGCTTCTGTGTAGTTTATATTTGAATATATTCCTTTTTCCACTACTACTCTCTTAGCGCTCCAAATGTCCAGTTGCATTTTCTACAGAAAGAGAGTTCAGATCTGCTCAATCAAAAGTATGGTTTAACTCTGTTAGCTGAATGCACAGATCAGAAAGAAGTTTCACAGAATGATTCTGTGTAGTTTATATTTGGAGACATTCCTTTTTCCACTATTACCCTCTTAGCGCTCAGAATCTCCACTTGCATTTTCTACAGAAAGAGTGTTTCAGAAAGGCTCAATCAAAACTAAGGTTCAACTCTTTTAGTTGAACAAACAGAACAGAAAGAAGTTTCACACAATTCTTCTGTGTAGTTTTTATTTGTAGACATTCTTTTTCCCAATATAGGCCTCTTAGCGCTCAGAATGTCCAATTGCAGTTTCTACAGAAAGAGTGTTTCAGAACGGCTCAATCAAAAGTAAGGTTCAACTCTGTTAGTTGAATGCACAGAACAGAAAGAAGTTTCATACAATGCTTCTGTGTAGTTTATATTTGAATATATTCTTTTTTCCACAATTACCCACTTAGCGCTACGAATGTCCAGTTGCATTTTCTAGAGACAGTGTTTCAAAACTGCTCAATCAAAAGTATGGTTTAACTCTGTTAGCTGAATGCTCAGATCAGAAAGAAGTTTCACAGAATGCTTCTGTGTAGTTTATATTTGAATATATTCCTTTTTCCACTACTACGCTCTTAGCGCTCCAAATGTCCAGTTGCATTTTATACAGAAAGAGTGTTCAGATCTGCTCAATCAAAAGTATGGTTTAACTCTGTTAGCTGAATGCACAGATCAGAAAGAAGTTTCACCGAATGATTCTGTGTAGTTTATATTTGGAGACATTCCTTTTTCCACTATTACCCTCTTAGCGCTCAGAATCTCCACTTGCATTTTCTACAGAAAGAGTGTTTCAGAAAGGCTCAATCAAAACTAAGGTTCAACTCTTTTAGTTGAACAAACAGAACAGAAAGAAGTTTCACACAATTCTTCTGTGTAGTTTTTATTTGTAGACATTCTTTTTCCCAATATAGGCCTCTTAGCGCTCAGAATGTCCAATTGCAGTTTCTACAGAAAGAGTGTTTCAGAACGGCTCAATCAAAAGTAAGGTTCAACTCTGTTAGTTGAATGCACAGAACAGAAAGAAGTTTCATACAATGCTTCTGTGTAGTTTATATTTGAACATATTTTTTTTCCACTATTACCCACTTAGCGCTACGAATGTGCAGTTGCATTTTCTACAGACAGAGTGTTTCAAAACTGCTCAATCAAAAGTATGGTTTAACTCTGTTAGCTGAATGCTCAGATCAGAAAGAAGTTTCACAGAATGCTTCTGTGTAGTTTATATTTGAATATATACCTTTTTCCACTACTACGCTCTTAGCGCTCCAAATGTCCAGTTGCATTTTCTACAGAAAGAGAGTTCAGATCTGCTCAATCAAAAGTATGGTTTAAGTCTGTTAGCTGAATGCACAGATCAGAAAGAAGTTTCACCGAATGATTCTGTGTAGTTTATATTTGAAGACATTCCTTTTTCCACTATTACCCTCTTAGCGCTCCGAATCTCCACTTCCATTTTCTACAAAAAGAGTGTTTCATAACTGCTCAATCAAAAATATGTTTTATCTCTGTTAACTGAATTTACAGATCAGAAATGAGTTTCACAGAATGCATCTGTGTAGTTTTTATTTGAAGATATTCTTTTTCCCAATGTAGGCCTCTTAGCGCTTAGCATGTCCAATTGCAGTTTCTACAGAAAGAGTGTTTCAGAACGGCTCAATCAAAAGTAAGGTTCAACTCTGTTAGTTGAATGCACAGAACAGAAAGAATTTTCACAGAATGCTACTGTGTAGTTTATATTTGAATATATTCCTTTTTCCACTATTACCCTCTTAGCGCTCCGAATGTCCACTTGCATTTTCTACAGAAAGAGTGTTCAGAACTGCGCAATCAAAAGTATGGTTTAACTCTGTTAGCTTAATGAACATATCAGAAATAAGTTTCACACAATGCTTCTGTGTAGTTTTTATTTGAAGATATTATTTTTCCCAATATAGGCCTCTTAGCGCTCAGAATATCCAATTGCAGTTTCTACAGAAAGAGTGTTTCAGAAAGGCTCAATCAAAAGTAAGGTTCAACTCTGTTAGTTGAATTCACAGAACAGAAAGAAGTTTCATACACTGCTTCTGTGTAGTTTATATTTGAACATATTCTTTTTTCCACAATTACCCACTTAGCGCTACGAATGTCCAGTTGCATTTTCTACAGACAGAGTGTTTCAAAACTGCTCAATCAAAAGTATGGTTTAACTCTGTTAGCTGAATGCTCAGATCAGAAAGAAGTTTCACAGAATGCTTCTGTGTAGTTTATATTTGAATATATTCCTTTTTCCACTACTACGCTCTTAGCGCTCCAAATGTCCAGTTGCATTTTCTACAGAAAGAGTGTTCAGATCTGCTCAATCAAAAGTATGGTTTAACTCTGTTAGCTGAATGCACAGATCACAAAGAAGTTTCACCGAATGATTCTGTGTAGTTTATATTTGAAGACATTCCTTTTTCCACTATTACCCTCTTAGCGCTCCGAATCTCCACTTGCATTTTCTACAAAAAGAGTGTTTCATAACTGCTCAATCAAAAATATGTTTTATCTCTGTTAACTGAATTTACAGATCAGAAATAAGTTTCACAGAATGCATCTGTGTAGTTTTTATTTGAAGATATTCTTTTTCCCAATGTAGGCCTCTTAGCGCTTAGCATGTCCAATTGCAGTTCCTACAGAAAGAGTGTTTCAGAACGGCTCAATCAAAAGTAAGGTTCAACTCTGTTAGTTGAATGCACAGAACAGAAAGAATTTTCACAGAATGCTACTGTGTAGTTTATATTTAAATATATTCCTTTTTCCACTATTACCCTCTTAGCGCTCCGAATGTCCACTTGCATTTTCTACAGAAAGAGTGTTCAGAACTGCGCAATCAAAAGTATGGTTTAACTCTGTTAGCTTAAGGAAAATATCAGAAATAAGTTTCACACAATGCTTCTGTGTAGTTTTATTTGAAGATATTATTTTTCCCATTATAGGCCTCTTAGCGCTCAGAATGTCCAATTGCAGTTTCTACAGAAAGAGTGTTTCAGAAAGGCTCAATCAAAAGTAAGGTTCAACTCTGTTAGTTGAATTCACAGAACAGAAAGAAGTTTCATACAATGCTTCTGTGTAGTTTATATTTGAACATATTCTTTTTTCCACAATTACCCACTTAGCGCTACGAATGTCCAGTTGCATTTTCTACAGACAGAGTGTTTCAAAACTGCTCAATCAAAAGTATGGTTTAACTCTGTTAGCTGAATGCTCAGATCAGAAAGAAGTTTCACAGAATGCTTCTGTGTAGTTTATATTTGGATATATTCCTTTTTCCACTACTACTCTCTTAGCGCTCCACATGTCCAGTTGCATTTTCTACAGAAAGAGAGTTCAGATCTGCTCAATCAAAAGTATGGTTTAACTCTGTTAGCTGAATGCACAGAACAGAAAGAAGTTTCACAGAATGATTCTGTGTAGTTTATATTTGGAGACATTCCTTTTTCCACTATTACCCTCTTAGCGCTCCGAATCTCCACTTGCATTTTCTACAGAAAGAGTGTTTCAGAACGGCTCAATCAAAACTAAGGTTCAACTCTTTTAGTTGAACAAACAGAACAGAAAGAAGTCTCACACAATTCTTCTGTGTAGTTTTTATTTGTAGACATTCTTTTTCCCAATATAGGCCTCCTAGCGCTCAGAATGTCCAATTGCAGTTTCTACAGAAAGAGTGTTTCAGAACGGCTCAATCAAAAGAAAGGTTCAACTCTGTTAGTTGAATGCACAGAACAGAAATAAGTTTCATACAATGCTTCTGTGTAGTTTATATTTGAACATATTCTTTTTTCCACTATTACCCACTTAGCGCTACGAATGTCCAGTTGCATTTTCTACAGACAGAGTGTTTCAAAACTGCTCAATCAAAAGTATGGTTTAACTCTGTTAGCTGAATGCTCAGATCAGAAAGAAGTTTCACAGAATGCTTCTGTGTAGTTTATATTTGAATATATTCCTTTTTCCACTACTACGCTCTTAGCGCTCCAAATGTCCAGTTGCATTTTCTACAGAAAGAGTGTTCAGATCTGCTCAATCAAAAGTATGGTTTAACTCTGTTAGCTAAATGCACAGATCAGAAAGAAGTTTCAACGAAAGATTCTGTGTAGTTTATATTTGAAGACATTCCTTTTTCCACTATTACCCTCTTAGCGCTCCGAATCTCCACTTGCATTTTCTACAAAAAGAGTGTTTCATAACTGCTCAATCAAAAATATGTTTTATCTCTGTTAACTGAATTTACAGATCAGAAATAAGTTTCACAGAATGCATCTGTGTAGTTTTTATTTGAAGATATTCTTTTTCAAAATGTAGGCCTCTTAGCGCTTAGCATGTCCAATTGCACTTTCTACAGAAAGAGTGTTTCAGAACGGCTCAATCAAAAGGAAGGTCCAACTCTGTTAGTTGAATGCACAGAACAGAAAGAATTTTCACAGAATGCTACTGTGTAGTTTATATTTGAATATATTCGTTTTTCCACTATTACCCTCTTAGCGCTCCGAAAGTCCACTTGCATTTTCTACAGAAAGAGTGTTCAGAACTGCGCAATCAAAAGTATGGTTTAACTCTGTTAGCTTAATGAACATATCAGAAATAAGTTTCACACAATGCTTCTGTGTAGTTTTTATTTGAAGATATTATTTTTCCCAATATAGGCCTCTTAGCGCTCAGAATGTCCAATTGCAGTTTCTACAGAAAGAGTGTTTCAGAAAGGCTCAATCAAAAGTAAGGTTCAACTCTGTTAGTTGAATGCACAGAACAGAAAGAATTTTCACAGAATGCTACTGTGTAGTTTATATTTGAATATATTCCTTTTTCCACTATTACCCTCTTAGCGCTCCGAATGTCCACTTGCATTTTCTACAGAAAGAGTGTTCAGAACTGCGCAATCAAAAGTATGGTTTAACTCTGTTAGCTTAATGAACATATCAGAAATAAGTTTCACACAATGCTTCTGTGTAGTTTTTATTTGAAGATATTATTTTTCCCAATTTAGGCCTCTTAGCGCTCAGAATGTCCAATTGCAGTTTCTACAGAAAGAGTGTTTCAGAAAGGCTCAATCAAAAGTAAGGTTCAACTCTGTTAGTTGAATTCACTGAACAGAAAGAAGTTTCATACACTGCTTCTGTGTAGTTTATATTTGAACATATTCTTTTTTCCACAATTACCCACTTAGCGCTACGAATGTCCAGTTGCATTTTCTACAGACAGAGTGTTTCAAAACTGCTCAATCAAAAGTATGGTTTAACTCTGTTAGCTGAATGCTCAGATCAGAAAGAAGTTTCACAGAATGCTTCTGTGTAGTTTATATTTGAATATATTCCTTTTTCCACTACTACGCTCTTAGCGCTCCAAATGTCCAGTTGCATTTTATACAGAAAGAGTGTTCAGATCTGCTCTATCAAAAGTATGGTTTAACTCTGTTAGCTGAATGCACAGATCGGAAAGAAGTTTCACCGAATGATTCTGTGTAGTTTATATTTGAAGACATTCCTTTTTCCACTATTACCCTCTTAGCGCTCCGAATCTCCACTTGCATTTTCTACAAAAAGAGTGTTTCATAACTGCTCAATCAAAAATATGTTTTATCTCTGTTAACTGAATTTACAGATCAGAAATAAGTTTCACAGAATGCATCTGTGTAGTTTTTATTTGAAGATATTCTTTTTCAAAATGTAGGCCTCTTAGCGCTTAGCATGTCCAATTGCAGTTTCTACAGAAAGAGTGTTTCAGAACGGCTCAATCAAAAGTAAGGTTCAACTCTGTTAGTTGAATGCACAGAACAGAAAGAATTTTCACAGAATGCTACTGTGTAGTTTATATTTGAATATATTCCTTTTTCCACTATTACCCTCTTTGCGCTCCGAATGTCCACTTGCATTTTCTACAGAAAGAGTGTTCAGAACTGCGCAATCAAAAGTATGGTTTAACTCTGTTAGCTTAATGAACATATCAGAAATAAGTTTCACACAATGCTTCTGTGTAGTTTTTATTTGAAGATATTTTTTTTCCCAATATAGGCCTCTTAGCGCTCAGAATGTCCAATTGCAGTTTCTACAGAAAGAGTGTTTCAGAAAGGCTCAATCAAAAGTAAGGTTCAACTCTGTTAGTTGAATGCACAGAACAGAAAGAAGTTTCACACAATGCTTCTGTGTAGTTTATATTTGAACATATTCTTTTTTCCACTATTACCCACTTAGCGCTACGAATGTCCAGTTGCATTTTCTACAGACAGTGTGTTTCAAAACTGCTCAATCAAAAGTATGGTTTAACTCTGTTAGCTGAATGCTCAGATCAGAAAGAAGTTTCACAGAATGCTTCTGTGTAGTTTATATTTGAATATATTCCTTTTTCCACTACTACTCTCTTAGCGCTCCAAATGTCCAGTTGCATTTTCTACAGAAAGAGAGTTCAGATCTGCTCAATCAAAAGTATGGTTTAACTCTGTTAGCTGAATGCACAGATCAGAAAGAAGTTTCACAGAATGATTCTGTGTAGTTTATATTTGGAGACATTCCTTTTTCCACTATTACCCTCTTAGCGCTCAGAATCTCCACTTGCATTTTCTACAGAAAGAGTGTTTCAGAAAGGCTCAATCAAAACTAAGGTTCAACTCTTTTAGTTGAACAAACAGAACAGAAAGAAGTTTCACACAATTCTTCTGTGTAGTTTTTATTTGTAGACATTCTTTTTCCCAATATAGGCCTCTTAGCGCTCAGAATGTCCAATTGCAGTTTCTACAGAAAGAGTGTTTCAGAACGGCTCAATCAAAAGTAAGGTTCAACTCTGTTAGTTGAATGCACAGAACAGAAAGAAGTTTCATACAATGCTTCTGTGTAGTTTATATTTGAATATATTCTTTTTTCCACAATTACCGACTTAGCGCTACGAATGTCCAGTTGCATTTTCTACAGACAGAGTGTTTCAAAACTGCTCAATCAAAAGTATGGTTTAACTCTGTTAGCTGAATGCTCAGATCAGAAAGAAGTTTCACAGAATGCTTCTGTGTAGTTTATATTTGAATATATTCCTTTTTCCACTACTACGCTCTTAGCGCTCCAAATGTCCAGTTGCATTTTATACAGAAAGAGTGTTCAGATCTGCTCAATCAAAAGTATGGTTTAACTCTGTTAGCTGAATGCACAGATCAGAAAGAAGTTTCACCGAATGATTCTGTGTAGTTTATATTTGGAGACATTCCTTTTTCCACTATTACCCTCTTAGCGCTCAGAATCTCCACTTGCATTTTCTACAGAAAGAGTGTTTCAGAAAGGCTCAATCAAAACTAAGGTTCAACTCTTTTAGTTGAACAAACAGAACAGAAAGAAGTTTCACTCAATTCTTCTGTGTAGTTTTTATTTGTAGACATTCTTTTTCCCAATATAGGCCTCTTAGCGCTCAGAATGTCCAATTGCAGTTTCTACAGAAAGAGTGTTTCAGAACGGCTCAATCAAAAGTAAGGTTCAACTCTGTTAGTTGAATGCACAGAACAGAAAGAAGTTTCATACAATGCTTCTGTGTAGTTTATATTTGAACATATTCTTTTTTCCACTATTACCCACTTAGCGCTACGAATGTGCAGTTGCATTTTCTACAGACAGAGTGTTTCAAAACTGCTCAATCAAAAGTATGGTTTAACTCTGTTAGCTGAATGCTCAGATCAGAAAGAAGTTTCACAGAATGCTTCTGTGTAGTTTATATTTGAATATATTCCTTTTTCCACTACTACGCTCTTAGCGCTCCAAATGTCCAGTTGCATTTTCTACAGAAAGAGTGTTCAGATCTGCTCAATCAAAAGTATGGTTTAACTCTGTTAGCTGAATGCACAGATCACAAAGAAGTTTCACCGAATGATTCTGTGTAGTTTATATTTGAAGACATTCCTTTTTCCACTATTACCCTCTTAGCGCTCCGAATCTCCACTTGCATTTTCTACAAAAAGAGTGTTTCATAACTGCTCAATCAAAAATATGTTTTATCTCTGTTAACTGAATTTACAGATCAGAAATAAGTTTCACAGAATGCATCTGTGTAGTTTTTATTTGAAGATATTCTTTTTCCCAATGTAGGCCTCTTAGCGCTTAGCATGTCCAATTGCAGTTCCTACAGAAAGAGTGTTTCAGAACGGCTCAATCAAAAGTAAGGTTCAACTCTGTTAGTTGAATGCACAGAACAGAAAGAATTTTCACAGAATGCTACTGTGTAGTTTATATTTAAATATATTCCTTTTTCCACTATTACCCTCTTAGCGCTCCGAATGTCCACTTGCATTTTCTACAGAAAGAGTGTTCAGAACTGCGCAATCAAAAGTATGGTTTAACTCTGTTAGCTTAAGGAAAATATCAGAAATAAGTTTCACACAATGCTTCTGTGTAGTTTTATTTGAAGATATTATTTTTCCCATTATAGGCCTCTTAGCGCTCAGAATGTCCAATTGCAGTTTCTACAGAAAGAGTGTTTCAGAAAGGCTCAATCAAAAGTAAGGTTCAACTCTGTTAGTTGAATTCACAGAACAGAAAGAAGTTTCATACAATGCTTCTGTGTAGTTTATATTTGAACATATTCTTTTTTCCACAATTACCCACTTAGCGCTACGAATGTCCAGTTGCATTTTCTACAGACAGAGTGTTTCAAAACTGCTCAATCAAAAGTATGGTTTAACTCTGTTAGCTGAATGCTCAGATCGGAAAGAAGTTTCACAGAATGCTTCTGTGTAGTTTATATTTGGATATATTCCTTTTTCCACTACTACTCTCTTAGCGCTCCACATGTCCAGTTGCATTTTCTACAGAAAGAGAGTTCAGATCTGCTCAATCAAAAGTATGGTTTAACTCTGTTAGCTGAATGCACAGAACAGAAGAAGTTTCACAGAATGATTCTGTGTAGTTTATATTTGGAGACATTCCTTTTTCCACTATTACCCTCTTAGCGCTCCGAATCTCCACTTGCATTTTCTACAGAAAGAGTGTTTCAGAACGGCTCAATCAAAACTAAGGTTCAACTCTTTTAGTTGAACAAACAGAACAGAAAGAAGTCTCACACAATTCTTCTGTGTAGTTTTTATTTGTAGACATTCTTTTTCCCAATATAGGCCTCCTAGCGCTCAGAATGTCCAATTGCAGTTTCTACAGAAAGAGTGTTTCAGAACGGCTCAATCAAAAGAAAGGATCAACTCTGTTAGTTGAATGCACAGAACAGAAATAAGTTTCATACAATGCTTCTGTGTAGTTTATATTTGAACATATTCTTTTTTCCACTATTACTCACTTAGCGCTACGAATGTCCAGTTGCATTTTCTACAGACAGAGTGTTTCAAAACTGCTCAATCAAAAGTATGGTTTAACTCTGTTAGCTGAATGCTCAGATCAGAAAGAAGTTTCACAGAATGCTTCTGTGTAGTTTATATTTGAATATATTCCTTTTTCCACTACTACGCTCTTAGCGCTCCAAATGTCCAGTTGCATTTTCTACAGAAAGAGTGTTCAGATCTGCTCAATCAAAAGTATGGTTTAACTCTGTTAGCTGAATGCACAGATCAGAAAGAAGTTTCAACGAATGATTCTGTGTAGTTTATATTTGAAGACATTCCTTTTTCCACTATTACCCTCTTAGCGCTCCGAATCTCCACTTGCATTTTCTACAAAAAGAGTGTTTCATAACTGCTCAATCAAAAATATGTTTTATCTCTGTTAACTGAATTTACAGATCAGAAATAAGTTTCACAGAATGCATCTGTGTAGTTTTTATTTGAAGATATTCTTTTTCCCAATGTAGGCCTCTTAGCGCTTAGCATGTCCATTTGCAGTTTCTACAGAAAGAGTGTTTCAGAACGGCTCAATCAAAAGTAAGGTTCAACTCTGTTAGTTGAATGCACAGAACAGAAAGAATTTTCACAGAATGCTACTGTGTAGTTTATATTTGAATATATTCCTTTTTCCACTATTACCTTCTTAGCGCTCCGAATGTCCACTTGCATTTTCTACAGAAAGAGTGTTCAGAACTGCGCAATCAAAAGTATGGTTTAACTCTGTTAGCTTAATGAAAATATCAGAAATAAGTTTCACACAATGCTTCTGTGTAGTTTTATTTGAAGATATTATTTTTCCCATTATAGGCCTCTTAGCGCTCAGAATGTCCAATTGCACTTTCTACAGAAAGAGTGTTTCAGAAAGGCTCAATCAAAAGTAAGGTTCAACTCTGTTAGTTGAATTCACAGAACAGAAAGAAGTTTCATAAACTGCTTCTGTGTAGTTTATATTTGAACATATTCTTTTTTCCACAATTACCCACTTAGCGCTACGAATGTCCAGTTGCATTTTCTACAGACAGAGTGTTTCAAAACTGCTCAATCAAAAGTATGGTTTAACTCTGTTAGCTGAATGCTCAGATCAGAAAGAAGTTTCACTGAATGCTTCTTTGTAGTTTATATATGGATATATTCCTTTTTCCACTACTACGCTCTTAGCGCTCCAAAGGTCCAGTTGCATTTTCTACAGAAAGAGTGTTCAGAACTGCGCAATCAAAAGTATGGTTTAACTCTGTTAGCTTAATGAACATATCAGAAATAAGTTTCACACAATGCTTCTGTGTAGTTTTTATTTGAAGATATTATTTTTCCCAATATAGGCCTCTTAGCGCTCAGAATGTCCAATTGCAGTTTCTACAGAAAGAGTGTTTCAGAAAGGCTCAATCAAAAGTAAGGTTCAACCCTGTTAGTTGAATGCACAGAACAGAAAGAAGTTTCATACAATGCTTCTGTGTAGCTTATATTTGAACATATTCTTTTTTCCACTATTACCCACTTACCGCTACGAATGTCCAGTTGCATTTTCTACAGACAGAGTGTTTCAAAACTGCTCAATCAAAAGTATGGTTTAACTCTGTTAGCTGAATGCTCAGATCAGAAAGAACTTTCACAGAATGCTTCTGTGTAGTTTATATTTGAATATATTCCTTTTTCCACTATTACGCTCTTAGCGCTCGAAATGTCCAGTTGCATTTTCTACAGAAAGAGTGTTCAGATCTGCTCAATCAAAAGTATGTTTTAACTCTGTTAGCTGAATGCACAGATCAGAAAGAAGTTTCACCGAATGATTCTGTGTAGTTTATATTTGAAGACATTCCTTTTTCCACTATGACCCTCTTAGCGCTCCGAATCTCCACTTGCATTTTCTACAAAAAGAGTGTTTCATAACTGCTCAATCAAAAATATGTTTTATCTCTGTTAACTGAATTTACAGATCAGAAATAAGTTTCACAGAATGCATCTGTGTAGTTTTTATTTGAAGATATTCTTTTTCCCAATGTAGGCCTCTTAGCGCTTAGCATGTCCATTTGCAGTTTCTACAGAAAGAGTGTTTCAGAACGGCTCAATCAAAAGTAAGGTTCAACTCTGTTAGTTGAATGCACAGAACAGTAAGAATTTTCACAGAATGCTACTGTGTAGTTTATATTTGAATATATTCCTTTTTCCACTATTACCTTCTTAGCGCTCCGAATGTCCACTTGCATTTTCTACAGAAAGAGTGTTCAGAACTGCGCAATCAAAAGTATGGTTTAACTCTGTTAGCTTAATGAAAATATCAGAAATAAGTTTCACACAATGCTTCTGTGTAGTTTTATTTGAAGATATTATTTTTCCCATTATAGGCCTCTTAGCGCTCAGAATGTCCAATTGCACTTTCTACAGAAAGAGTGTTTCAGAAAGGCTCAATCAAAAGTAAGGTTCAACTCTGTTAGTTGAATTCACAGAACAGAAAGAAGTTTCATAAACTGCTTCTGTGTAGTTTATATTTGAACATATTCTTTTTTCCACAATTACCCACTTAGCGCTACGAATGTCCAGTTGCATTTTCTACAGACAGAGTGTTTCAAAACTGCTCAATCAAAAGTATGGTTTAACTCTGTTAGCTGAATGCTCAGATCAGAAAGAAGTTTCACTGAATGCTTCTGTGTAGTTTATATTTGGATATATTCCTTTTTCCACTACTACGCTCTTAGCGCTCCAAAGGTCCAGTTGTATTTTCTACAGAAAGAGTGTTCAGAACTGCGCAATCAAAAGTATGGTTTAACTCTGTTAGCTTAATGAACATATCAGAAATAAGTTTCACACAATGCTTCTGTGTAGTTTTTATTTGAAGATATTATTTTTCCAATATAGGCCTCTTAGCGCTCAGAATGTCCAATTGCAGTTTCTACAGAAAGAGTGTTTCAGAAAGGCTCAATCAAAAGTAAGGTTCAACCCTGTTAGTTGAATGCACAGAACAGAAAGAAGTTTCATACAATGCTTCTGTGTAGCTTATATTTGAACATATTCTTTTTTCCACTATTACCCACTTACCGCTACGAATGTCCAGTTGCATTTTCTACAGACAGAGTGTTTCAAAACTGCTCAATCAAAAGTATGGTTTAACTCTGTTAGCTGAAAGCTCAGATCAGAAAGAACTTTCACAGAATGCTTCTGTGTAGTTTATATTTGAATATATTCCTTTTTCCACTATTACGCTCTTAGCGCTCGAAATGTCCAGTTGCATTTTCTACAGAAAGAGTGTTCAGATCTGCTCAATCAAAAGTATGGTTTAACTCTGTTAGCTGAATGCACAGATCAGAAAGAAGTTTCACCGAATGATTCTGTGTAGTTTATATTTGAAGACATTCCTTTTTCCACTATTACCCTCTTAGCGCTCCGAATCTCCACTTGCATTTTCTACAAAAAGAGTGTTTCATAACTGCTCAATCAAAAATATGTTTTATCTCTGTTAACTGAATTTACAGATCAGAAATAAGTTTCACAGAATGCATCTGTGTAGTTTTTATTTGAAGATATTCTTTTTCCCAATGTAGGCCTCTTAGCGCTTAGCATGTCCATTTGCAGTTTCTACAGAAAGAGTGTTTCAGAACGGCTCAATCAAAAGTAAGGTTCAACTCTGTTAGTTGAATGCACAGAACAGTAAGAATTTTCACAGAATGCTACTGTGTAGTTTATATTTGAATATATTCCTTTTTCCACTATTACCTTCTTAGCGCTCCGAATGTCCACTTGCATTTTCTACAGAAAGTGTGTTCAGAACTGCGCAATCAAAAGTATGGTTTAACTCTGTTAGCTTAATGAAAATATCAGAAATAAGTTTCACACAATGCTTCTGTGTAGTTTTATTTGAAGATATTATTTTTCCCATTATAGGCCTCTTAGCGCTCAGAATGTCCAATTGCACTTTCTACAGAAAGAGTGTTTCAGAAAGGCTCAATCAAAAGTAAGGTTCAACTCTGTTAGTTGAATTCACAGAACAGAAAGAAGTTTCATAAACTGCTTCTGTGTAGTTTATATTTGAACATATTCTTTTTTCCACAATTACCCACTTAGCGCTACGAATGTCCAGTTGCATTTTCTACAGACAGAGTGTTTCAAAACTGCTCAATCAAAAGTATGGTTTAACTCTGTTAGCTGAATGCTCAGATCAGAAAGAAGTTTCACTGAATGCTTCTGTGTAGTTTATATTTGGATATATTCCTTTTTCCACTACTACGCTCTTAGCGCTCCAAAGGTCCAGTTGCATTTTCTACAGAAAGAGTGTTCAGAACTGCGCAATCAAAAGTATGGTTTAACTCTGTTAGCTTAATGAACATATCAGAAATAAGTTTCACACAATGCTTCTGTGTAGTTTTTATTTGAAGATATTATTTTTCCCAATATAGGCCTCTTAGCGCTCAGAATGTCCAATTGCAGTTTCTACAGAAAGAGTGTTTCAGAAAGGCTCAATCAAAAGTAAGGTTCAACCCTGTTAGTTGAATGCACAGAACAGAAAGAAGTTTCATACAATGCTTCTGTGTAGCTTATATTTGAACATATTCTTTTTTCCACTATTACCCACTTACCGCTACGAATGTCCAGTTGCATTTTCTACAGACAGAGTGTTTCAAAACTGCTCAATCAAAAGTATGGTTTAACTCTGTTAGCTGAATGCTCAGATCAGAAAGAAGTTTCACAGAAAGCTTCTGTGTAGTTTATATTTGATTATATTCCTTTTTCCACTACTACTCTCTTAGCGCTCCAAATGTCCAGTTGCATTTTCTACAGAAAGAGAGTACAGATCTGCTCAATCAAAAGTATGGTTTAACTCTGTTAGCTGAATGCACAGATCAGAAAGAAGTTTCACCGAATGATTCTGTGTAGTTTATATTTGGAGACATTCCTTTTTCCACTATTACCCTCTTAGCGCTCCGAATCTCCACTTGCATTTTCTACAGAAAGAGTGTTTCAGAACGGCTCAATCAAAACTAAGGTTCAACTCTTTTAGTTGAACAAACAGAACAGAAAGAAGTTTCACACAATTCTTCTGTGTAGTTTTTATTTGTAGACATTCTTTTTCCCAATATAGGCCTCTTAGCGCTCAGAATGTCCAATTGCAGTTTCTACAGAAAGAGTGTTTCAGAACGGCTCAATCAAAAGTAAGGTTCAACTCTGTTAGTTGAATGCACAGAACAGAAAGAAGTTTCATACAATGCTTCTGTGTAGTTTATATTTGAACATATTCTTTTTTCCACTATTACCCACTTAGCGCTACGAATGTCCAGTTGCATTTTCTACAGACAGAGTGTTTCAAAACTGCTCAATCAAATGTATGGTTTAACTCTGTTAGCTGAATGCTCAGATCAGAAAAAAGTTTCACAGAATGCTTCTGTGTAGTTTATATTTGAATATATTCCTTTTTCCACTACTACGCTCTTAGCGCTCCAAATGTCCAGTTGCATTTTCTACAGAAAGAGTGTTCAGATCTGCTCAATCAAAAGTATGGTTTAACTCTGTTAGCTGAATGCACAGATCAGAAAGAAGTTTCACCGAATGATTCTGTGTAGTTTATATTTGAAGACATTCCTTTTTCCACTATTACCCTCTTAGCGCTCCGAATCTCCACTTGCATTTTCTACAAAAAGAGTGTTTCATAACTGCTCAATCAAAAATATGTTTTATCTCTGTTAACTGAATTTACAGATCAGAAATAAGTTTCACAGAATGCATCTGTGTAGTTTTTATTTGAAGATATTCTTTTTCCCAATGTAGGCCTCTTAGCGCTTAGCATGTCCAATTGCAGTTTCTACAGAAAGAGTGTTTCAGAACGGCTCAATCAAAAGTAAGGTTCAACCCTGTTAGTTGAATGCACTGAACAGAAAGAATTTTCACAGAATGCTACTGTGTAGTTTATATTTGAATATATTCCTTTTTCCACTATTACCCTCTTAGCGCTCCGAATGTCCACTTGCATTTTCTACAGAAAGAGTGTTCAGAACTGCGCAATCAAAAGTATGGTTTAACTCTGTTAGCTTAATGAAAATATCAGAAATAAGTTTCACACAATGCTTCTGTGTAGTTTATATTTGAAGATGTTATTTTTCCCAATATAGGCCTCTTAGCGCTCAGAATGTCCAATTGCAGTTCCTACAGAAAGAGTGTTTCAGAAAGGCTCAATCAAAAGTAAGGTTCAACTCTGTTAGTTGAATGCACAGAACAGAAAGGAGTTTCATACAATGCTTCTGTGTAGTTTATATTTGAACAAATTCTTTTTTCCACTATTACCCACTTAGCGCTACGAATGTCCAGTTGCATTTTCTACAGACAGAGTGTTTCAAAACTGCTCAATCAAAAGTACGGTTTAACTCTGTTAGCTGAATGCTCAGATTAGAAAGAAGTTTCACAGAATGCTTCTGTGTAGTTTATATTTGAATATATTCCTTTTTCCACTACTACTCTCTTAGCGCTCCAAATGTCCAGTTGCATTTTCTACAGGAAGAGAGTTCAGATCTGCTCAATCAAAAGTATGGTTTAACTCTGTTAGCTGAATGCACAGATCAGAAAGAAGTTTCACAGAATGATTCTGTGTAGTTTATATTTGGAGACATTCCTTTTTCCACTATTACCCTCTTAGCGCTCCGAATCTCCATTGCATTTTCTACAGAAAGAGTGTTTCAGAACGGCTCAATCAAAACTAAGGTTAAACAATTTTAGTTGAACAAACAGAACAGAAAGAAGTTTCACACAATTCTTCTGTGTAGTTTTTATTTGTAGACATTCTATTCCGATTATAGGCCTCTTAGCGCTCAGAATGTCCCATTGCAGTTTCTACAGAAAGAGTGTTTCAGAACGGCTCAATCAAAAGTAAGGTTCAACTCTGTTAGTTGAATGCACAGAACACAAAGAAGTTTCATACAATGCTTCTGTGTAGTTTATATTTGAACATATTCTTTTTTCCACTATTACCCACTTAGCGCTACGAATGTCCAGTTGCATTTTCTACAGACAGAGTGTTTCAAAACTGCTCAATCAAATGTATGGTTTAACTCTGTTAGCTGAATGCTCAGATCAGAAAGAAGTTTCACAGAATGCTTCTGTGTAGTTTATATTTGAATATATTCCTTTTTCCACTACTACGCTCTTAGCGCTCCAAATGTCCAGTTGCATTTTCTACAGAAAGAGTGTTCAGATCTGCTCAATCAAAAGTATGGTTTAACTCTGTTAGCTGAATGCACAGATCAGAAAGAAGTTTCACCGAATGATTCTGTGTAGTTTATATTTGAAGACATTCCTTTTTCCAATATTACCATCTTAGCGCTCCGAATCTCCACTTGCATTTTCTACAAAAAGAGTGTTTCATAACTGCTCAATCAAAAATATGTTTTATCTCTGTTAGCTGAATTTACAGATCAGAAATAAGTTTCACAGAATGCATCTGTGTAGTTTTTATTTGAAGATATTCTTTTTCCCAATGTAGGCCTCTTAGCGCTTAGCATGTCCAATTGCAGTTTCTACAGAAAGAGTGTTTCAGAACGGCTCAATCAAAAGTAAGGTTCAACTCTGTTAGTTGAATGCACAGAACAGAAAGAATTTTCACAGAATGCTACTGTGTAGTTTATATTTGAATATATTCCTTTTTCCACTATTACCCTCTTAGCGCTCCGAATGTCCACTTCCATTTTCTACAGAAAGAGTGTTCAGAACTGCGCAATCAAAAGTATGGTTTAACTCTGTTAGCTTAATGAAAATATCAGAAATAAGTTTCACACAATGCTTCTGTGTAGTTTTATTTGAAGATATTATTTTTCCCATTATAGGCCTCTTAGCGCTCAGAATGTCCAATTGCACTTTCTACAGAAAGAGTGTTTCAGAAAGGCTCAATCAAAAGTAAGGTTCAACTCTGTTAGTTGAATTCACAGAACAGAAAGAAGTTTCATAAACTGCTTCTGTGTAGTTTATATTTGAACATATTCTTTTTTCCACAATTACCCACTTAGCGCTACGAATGTCCAGTTGCATTTTCTACAGACAGAGTGTTTCAAAACTGCTCAATCAAAAGTATGGTTTAACTCTGTTAGCTGAATGCTCAGATCAGAAAGAAGTTTCACTGAATGCTTCTGTGTAGTTTATATATGGATATATTCCTTTTTCCACTACTACGCTCTTAGCGCTCCAAAGGTCCAGTTGCATTTTCTACAGAAAGAGTGTTCAGAACTGCGCAATCAAAAGTATGGTTTAACTCTGTTAGCTTAATGAACATATCAGAAATAAGTTTCACACAATGCTTCTGTGTAGTTTTTATTTGAAGATATTATTTTTCCCAATATAGGCCTCTTAGCGCTCAGAATGTCCAATTGCAGTTTCTACAGAAAGAGTGTTTCAGAAAGGCTCAATCAAAAGTAAGGTTCAACCCTGTTAGTTGAATGCACAGAACAGAAAGAAGTTTCATACAATGCTTCTGTGTAGCTTATATTTGAACATATTCTTTTTTCCACTATTACCCACTTACCGCTACGAATGTCCAGTTGCATTTTCTACAGACAGAGTGTTTCAAAACTGCTCAATCAAAAGTATGGTTTAACTCTGTTAGCTGAATGCTCAGATCAGAAAGAACTTTCACAGAATGCTTCTGTGTAGTTTATATTTGAATATATTCCTTTTTCCACTATTACGCTCTTAGCGCTCGAAATGTCCAGTTGCATTTTCTACAGAAAGAGTGTTCAGATCTGCTCAATCAAAAGTATGGTTTAACTCTGTTAGCTGAATGCACAGATCAGAAAGAAGTTTCACCGAATGATTCTGTGTAGTTTATATTTGAAGACATTCCTTTTTCCACTATGACCCTCTTAGCGCTCCGAATCTCCACTTGCATTTTCTACAAAAAGAGTGTTTCATAACTGCTCAATCAAAAATATGTTTTATCTCTGTTAACTGAATTTACAGATCAGAAATAAGTTTCACAGAATGCATCTGTGTAGTTTTTATTTGAAGATATTCTTTTTCCCAATGTAGGCCTCTTAGCGCTTAGCATGTCCATTTGCAGTTTCTACAGAAAGAGTGTTTCAGAACGGCTCAATCAAAAGTAAGGTTCAACTCTGTTAGTTGAATGCACAGAACAGTAAGAATTTTCACAGAATGCTACTGTGTAGTTTATATTTGAATATATTCCTTTTTCCACTATTACCTTCTTAGCGCTCCGAATGTCCACTTGCATTTTCTACAGAAAGAGTGTTCAGAACTGCGCAATCAAAAGTATGGTTTAACTCTGTTAGCTTAATGAAAATATCAGAAATAAGTTTCACACAATGCTTCTGTGTAGTTTTATTTGAAGATATTATTTTTCCCATTATAGGCCTCTTAGCGCTCAGAATGTCCAATTGCACTTTCTACAGAAAGAGTGTTTCAGAAAGGCTCAATCAAAAGTAAGGTTCAACTCTGTTAGTTGAATTCACAGAACAGAAAGAAGTTTCATAAACTGCTTCTGTGTAGTTTATATTTGAACATATTCTTTTTTCCACAATTACCCACTTAGCGCTACGAATGTCCAGTTGCATTTTCTACAGACAGAGTGTTTCAAAACTGCTCAATCAAAAGTATGGTTTAACTCTGTTAGCTGAATGCTCAGATCAGAAAGAAGTTTCACTGAATGCTTCTGTGTAGTTTATATTTGGATATATTCCTTTTTCCACTACTACGCTCTTAGCGCTCCAAAGGTCCAGTTGCATTTTCTACAGAAAGAGTGTTCAGAACTGCGCAATCAAAAGTATGGTTTAACTCTGTTAGCTTAATGAACATATCAGAAATAAGTTTCACACAATGCTTCTGTGTAGTTTTTATTTGAAGATATTATTTTTCCCAATATAGGCCTCTTAGCGCTCAGAATGTCCAATTGCAGTTTCTACAGAAAGAGTGTTTCAGAAAGGCTCAATCAAAAGTAAGGTTCAACCCTGTTAGTTGAATGCACAGAACAGAAAGAAGTTTCATACAATGCTTCTGTGTAGCTTATATTTGAACATATTCTTTTTTCCACTATTACCCACTTACCGCTACGAATGTCCAGTTGCATTTTCTACAGACAGAGTGTTTCAAAACTGCTCAATCAAAAGTATGGTTTAACTCTGTTAGCTGAAAGCTCAGATCAGAAAGAACTTTCACAGAATGCTTCTGTGTAGTTTATATTTGAATATATTCCTTTTTCCACTATTACGCTCTTAGCGCTCGAAATGTCCAGTTGCATTTTCTACAGAAAGAGTGTTCAGATCTGCTCAATCAAAAGTATGGTTTAACTCTGTTAGCTGAATGCACAGATCAGAAAGAAGTTTCACCGAATGATTCTGTGTAGTTTATATTTGAAGACATTCCTTTTTCCACTATTACCCTCTTAGCGCTCCGAATCTCCACTTGCATTTTCTACAAAAAGAGTGTTTCATAACTGCTCAATCAAAAATATGTTTTATCTCTGTTAACTGAATTTACAGATCAGAAATAAGTTTCACAGAATGCATCTGTGTAGTTTTTATTTGAAGATATTCTTTTTCCCAATGTAGGCCTCTTAGCGCTTAGCATGTCCATTTGCAGTTTCTACAGAAAGAGTGTTTCAGAACGGCTCAATCAAAAGTAAGGTTCAACTCTGTTAGTTGAATGCACAGAACAGTAAGAATTTTCACAGAATGCTACTGTGTAGTTTATATTTGAATATATTCCTTTTTCCACTATTACCTTCTTAGCGCTCCGAATGTCCACTTGCATTTTCTACAGAAAGTATGTTCAAAACTGCGCAATCAAAAGTATGGTTTAACTCTGTTAGCTTAATGAAAATATCAGAAATAAGTTTCACACAATGCTTCTGTGTAGTTTTATTTGAAGATATTATTTTTCCCATTATAGGCCTCTTAGCGCTCAGAATGTCCAATTGCACTTTCTACAGAAAGAGTGTTTCAGAAAGGCTCAATCAAAAGTAAGGTTCAACTCTGTTAGTTGAATTCACAGAACAGAAAGAAGTTTCATAAACTGCTTCTGTGTAGTTTATATTTGAACATATTCTTTTTTCCACAATTACCCACTTAGCGCTACGAATGTCCAGTTGCATTTTCTACAGACAGAGTGTTTCAAAACTGCTCAATCAAAAGTATGGTTTAACTCTGTTAGCTGAATGCTCAGATCAGAAAGAAGTTTCACTGAATGCTTCTGTGTAGTTTATATTTGGATATATTCCTTTTTCCACTACTACGCTCTTAGCGCTCCAAAGGTCCAGTTGCATTTTCTACAGAAAGAGTGTTCAGAACTGCGCAATCAAAAGTATGGTTTAACTCTGTTAGCTTAATGAACATATCAGAAATAAGTTTCACACAATGCTTCTGTGTAGTTTTTATTTGAAGATATTATTTTTCCCAATATAGGCCTCTTAGCGCTCAGAATGTCCAATTGCAGTTTCTACAGAAAGAGTGTTTCAGAAAGGCTCAATCAAAAGTAAGGTTCAACCCTGTTAGTTGAATGCACAGAACAGAAAGAAGTTTCATACAATGCTTCTGTGTAGCTTATATTTGAACATATTCTTTTTTCCACTATTTCCCACTTACCGCTACGAATGTCCAGTTGCATTTTCTACAGACAGAGTGTTTCAAAACTGCTCAATCAAAAGTATGGTTTAACTCTGTTAGCTGAATGCTCAGATCAGAAAGAAGTTTCACAGAAAGCTTCTGTGTAGTTTATATTTGATTATATTCCTTTTTCCACTACTACTCTCTTAGCGCTCCAAATGTCCAGTTGCATTTTCTACAGAAAGAGAGTACAGATCTGCTCAATCAAAAGTATGGTTTAACTCTGTTAGCTGAATGCACAGATCAGAAAGAAGTTTCACCGAATGATTCTGTGTAGTTTATATTTGGAGACATTCCTTTTTCCACTATTACCCTCTTAGCGCTCCGAATCTCCACTTGCATTTTCTACAGAAAGAGTGTTTCAGAACGGCTCAATCAAAACTAAGGTTCAACTCTTTTAGTTGAACAAACAGAACAGAAAGAAGTTTCACACAATTCTTCTGTGTAGTTTTTATTTGTAGACATTCTTTTTCCCAATATAGGCCTCTTAGCGCTCAGAATGTCCAATTGCAGTTTCTACAGAAAGAGTGTTTCAGAACGGCTCAATCAAATGTAAGGTTCAACTCTGTTAGTTGAATGCACAGAACAGAAAGAAGTTTCATACAATGCTTCTGTGTAGTTTATATTTGAACATATTCTTTTTTCCACTATTACCCACTTAGCGCTACGAATGTCCAGTTGCATTTTCTACAGACAGAGTGTTTCAAAACTGCTCAATCAAATGTATGGTTTAACTCTGTTAGCTGAATGCTCAGATCAGAAAAAAGTTTCACAGAATGCTTCTGTGTAGTTTATATTTGAATATATTCCTTTTTCCACTACTACGCTCTTAGCGCTCCAAATGTCCAGTTGCATTTTCTACAGAAAGAGTGTTCAGATCTGCTCAATCAAAAGTATGGTTTAACTCTGTTAGCTGAATGCACAGATCAGAAAGAAGTTTCACCGAATGATTCTGTGTAGTTTATATTTGAAGACATTCCTTTTTCCACTATTACCCTCTTAGCGCTCCGAATCTCCACTTGCATTTTCTACAAAAAGAGTGTTTCATAACTGCTCAATCAAAAATATGTTTTATCTCTGTTAACTGAATTTACAGATCAGAAATAAGTTTCACAGAATGCATCTGTGTAGTTTTTATTTGAAGATATTCTTTTTCCCAATGTAGGCCTCTTAGCGCTTAGCATGTCCAATTGCAGTTTCTACAGAAAGAGTGTTTCAGAACGGCTCAATCAAAAGTAAGGTTCAACCCTGTTAGTTGAATGCACTGAACAGAAAGAATTTTCACAGAATGCTACTGTGTAGTTTATATTTGAATATATTCCTTTTTCCACTATTACCCTCTTAGCGCTCCGAATGTCCACTTGCATTTTCTACAGAAAGAGTGTTCAGAACTGCGCAATCAAAAGTATGGTTTAACTCTGTTAGCTTAATGAAAATATCAGAAATAAGTTTCACACAATGCTTCTGTGTAGTTTATATTTGAAGATGTTATTTTTCCCAATATAGGCCTCTTAGCGCTCAGAATGTCCAATTGCAGTTCCTACAGAAAGAGTGTTTCAGAAAGGCTCAATCAAAAGTAAGGTTCAACTCTGTTAGTTGAATGCACAGAACAGAAAGGAGTTTCATACAATGCTTCTGTGTAGTTTATATTTGAACATATTCTTTTTTCCACTATTACCCACTTAGCGCTACGAATGTCCAGTTGCATTTTCTACAGACAGAGTGTTTCAAAACTGCTCAATCAAAAGTACGGTTTAACTCTGTTAGCTGAATGCTCAGATCAGAAAGAAGTTTCACAGAATGCTTCTGTGTAGTTTATATTTGAATATATTCCTTTTTCCACTACTACTCTCTTAGCGCTCCAAATGTCCAGTTGCATTTTCTACAGGAAGAGAGTTCAGATCTGCTCAATCAAAAGTATGGTTTAACTCTGTTAGCTGAATGCACAGATCAGAAAGAAGTTTCACAGAATGATTCTGTGTAGTTTATATTTGGAGACATTCCTTTTTCCACTATTACCCTCTTAGCGCTCCGAATCTCCATTGCATTTTCTACAGAAAGAGTGTTTCAGAACGGCTCAATCAAAACTAAGGTTAAACAATTTTAGTTGAACAAACAGAACAGAAAGAAGTTTCACACAATTCTTCTGTGTAGTTTTTATTTGTAGACATTCTATTCCGATTATAGGCCTCTTAGCGCTCAGAATGTCCAATTGCAGTTTCTACAGAAAGAGTGTTTCAGAACGGCTCAATCAAAAGTAAGGTTCAACTCTGTTAGTTGAATGCACAGAACACAAAGAAGTTTCATACAATGCTTCTGTGTAGTTTATATTTGAACATATTCTTTTTTCCACTATTACCCACTTAGCGCTACGAATGTCCAGTTGCATTTTCTACAGACAGAGTGTTTCAAAACTGCTCAATCAAATGTATGGTTTAACTCTGTTAGCTGAATGCTCAGATCAGAAAGAAGTTTCACAGAATGCTTCTGTGTAGTTTATATTTGAATATATTCCTTTTTCCACTACTACGCTCTTAGCGCTCCAAATGTCCAGTTGCATTTTCTACAGAAAGAGTGTTCAGATCTGCTCAATCAAAAGTATGGTTTAACTCTGTTAGCTGAATGCACAGATCAGAAAGAAGTTTCACCGAATGATTCTGTGTAGTTTATATTTGAAGACATTCCTTTTTCCAATATTACCATCTTAGCGCTCCGAATCTCCACTTGCATTTTCTACAAAAAGAGTGTTTCATAACTGCTCAATCAAAAATATGTTTTATCTCTGTTAGCTGAATTTACAGATCAGAAATAAGTTTCACAGAATGCATCTGTGTAGTTTTTATTTGAAGATATTCTTTTTCCCAATGTAGGCCTCTTAGCGCTTAGCATGTCCAATTGCAGTTTCAACAGAAAGAGTGTTTCAGAACGGCTCAATCAAAAGTAAGGTTCAACTCTGTTAGTTGAATGCACAGAACAGAAAGAATTTTCACAGAATGCTACTGTGTAGTTTATATTTGAATATATTCCTTTTTCCACTATTACCCTCTTAGCGCTCCGAATGTCCACTTCCATTTTCTACAGAAAGAGTGTTCAGAACTGCGCAATCAAAAGTATGGTTTAACTCTGTTAGCTTAATGAACATATCAGAAATAAGTTTCACACAATGCTTCTGTGTAGTTTTTATTTGAAGATATTATTTTTCCCAATAGAGGCCTCTTAGCGCTCAGAATGTCCAATTGCAGTTTCTACAGAAAGAGGGTTTCAGAAAGGCTCAATCAAAAGTAAGGTTCAACTCTGTTAGTTGAATGCACAGAACTGAAAGAAGTTTCATACAATGCTTCTGTGTAGTTTATATTTGAACATATTCTTTTTTCCACTATTACCCACTTAGCGCTACGAATGTCCAGTTGCATTTTCTACAGACAGAGTGTTTCAAAACTGCTCAATCAAAAGTATGGTTTAACTCTGTTAGCTGAATGCACAGATCAGAAAGAAGTTTCACCGAATGATTCTGTGTAGTTTATATTTCAAGACATTCCTTTTTCCACTATTACCCTCTTAGCGCTCCGAATCTCCACTTGCATTTTCTACAGAAAGAGTGTTTCAGAACGGCTCAATCAAAACTAACGTTCAAATCTTTTAGTTGAACAAACAGAACAGAAAGAAGTTTCACACAATTCTTCTGTGTAGTTTTTATTTGTAGACATTCTTTTTCCCAATATAGTCCTCCTAGCGCTCAGAATGACCAATTGCAGTTTCTACAGAAAGAGTGTTTCAGAACGGCTCAATCAAAAGTAAGGTTCAACTCTGTTAGTTGAATGCACAGAACAGAAAGAAGTTTCATACAATGCTTCTGTGTAGTTTATATTTGAACATATTCTTTTTTCCACTATTACCCACTTAGCGCTACGAATGTCCAGTTGCAATTTCTACAGACAGAGTGTTTCAAAACTGCTCAATCAAAAGTATGGTTTAACTCTGTTAGCTGAATGCTCAGATCAGAAAGAAGTTTCACAGAATGCTTCTGTGTAGTTTATATTTGAATATATTCCTTTTTCCACTACTACGCTCTTAGCGCTCCAAATGTCCAGTTGCATTTTCTACAGAAAGAGTGTTCAGATCTGCTCAATCAAAAGTATGGTTTAACTCTGTTACCTGAATGCACAGATCAGAAAGAAGTTTCACCGAATGATTCTGTGTAGTTTATATTTGAAGACATTCCTTTTTCCACTATTACCCTCTTAGCGCTCCGAATCTCCACTTGCATTTTCTACAAAAAGAGTGTTTCATAACTGCTCAATCAAAAATATGTTTTATCTCTGTTAACTGAATTTACAGATCAGAAATAAGTTTCACAGAATGCATCTGTGTAGTTTTTATTTGAAGATATTCTTTTTACCAATGTAGGCCTCTTAGCGCTTAGCATGTCCAATTGCAGTTTCTACAGAAAGAGTGTTTCAGAACGGCTCAATCAAGAGTAAGGTTCAAATCCGTTAGTTGAATGCACAGAACAGAAAGAATTTTCACAGAATGCTACTGTGTAGTTTATATTTGAATATATTCCTTTTTCCACTATTACCTTCTTAGCGCTCCGAATGTCCACTTGCATTTTCTACAGAAAGAGTGTTCAGAACTGCGCAATCAAAAGTATGGTTTAACTCTGTTAGCTTAATGAACATATCAGAAATAAGTTTCACACAATGCTTCTGTGTAGTTTTTATTTGAAGATATTATTTTTCCCAATATAGGCCTCTTAGCGCTCAGAATGTCCAATTGCAGTTTCTACAGAAAGAGTGTTTCAGAAAGGCTCAATCAAAAGTAAGGTTCAACTCTGTTAGTTGAATGCACAGAACAGAAAGAAGTTTCATACAATGCTTCTGTGTAGCTTATATTTGAACATATTCTTTTTTCCACTATTACCCACTTACCGCTACGAATGTCCGGTTGCATTTTCTACAGACAGAGTGTTTCAAAACTGCTCAATCAAAAGTATGGTTTAACTCTGTTAGCTGAATGCTCAGATCAGAAAGAAGTTTCACAGAATGCTTCTGTGTAGTTTATATTTGATTATATTCCTTTTTCCACTACTACTCTCTTAGCGCTCCAAATGTCCAGTTGCATTTTCTACAGAAAGAGAGTTCAGATCTGCTCAATCAAAAGTATGGTTTAACTCTGTTAGCTGAATGCACAGATCAGAAAGAAGTTTCACAGAATGATTCTGTGTAGTTTATATTTGGAGACATTCCTTTTTCCACTATTACCCTCTTAGCGCTCCGAATCTCCACTTGCATTTTCTACAGAAAGAGTGTTTCAGAACGGCTCAATCAAAACTAAGGTTCAACTCTTTTAGTTGAACAAACAGAACAGAAAGAAGTTTCACACAATTCTTCTGTGTAGTTTTTATTTGTAGACATTCTTTTTCCCAATATAGGCCTCTTAGCGCTCAGAATGTCCAATTGCAGTTTCTACAGAAAGAGTGTTTCAGAACGGCTCAATCAAAAGTAAGGTTCAACTCTGTTAGTTGAATGCACAGAACAGAAAGAAGTTTCATACAATGCTTCTGTGTAGTTTATATTTGAACATATTCTTTTTTCCACTATTACCCACTTAGCGCTACGAATGTCCAGTTGCATTTTCTACAGACAGAGTGTTTCAAAACTGCTCAATCAAATGTATGGTTTAACTCTGTTAGCTGAATGCTCAGATCAGAAAAAAGTTTCACAGAATGCTTCTGTGTAGTTTATATTTGAATATATTCCTTTTTCCACTACTACGCTCTTAGCGCTCCAAATGTCCAGTTGCATTTTCTACAGAAAGAGTGTTCAGATCTGCTCAATCAAAAGTATGGTTTAACTCTGTTAGCTGAATGCACAGATCAGAAAGAAATTTCACCGAATGATTCTGTGTAGTTTATATTTGAAGACATTCCTTTTTCCACTATTACCCTCTTAGCGCTCCGAATCTCCACTTGCATTTTCTACAAAAAGAGTGTTTCATAACTGCTCAATCAAAAATATGTTTTATCTCTGTTAACTGAATTTACAGATCAGAAATAAGTTTCACAGAATGCATCTGTGTAGTTTTTATTTGAAGATATTCTTTTTCCCAATGTAGGCCTCTTAGCGCTTAGCATGTCCAATTGCAGTTTCTACAGAAAGAGTGTTTCAGAACGGCTCAATCAAAAGTAAGGTTCAACTCTGTTAGTTGAATGCACAGAACAGAAAGAATTTTCACAGAATGCTACTGTGTAGTTTATATTTGAATATATTCCTTTTTCCACTATTACCCTCTTAGCGCTCCGAATGTCCACTTGCATTTTCTACAGAAAGAGTGTTCAGAACTGCGCAATCAAAAGTATGGTTTAACTCTGTTAGCTTAATGAAAATATCAGAAATAAGTTTCACACAATGCTTCTGTGTAGTTTATATTTGAAGATATTATTTTTCCCAATATAGGCCTCTTAGCGCTCAGAATGTCCAATTGCAGTTTCTACAGAAAGAGTGTTTCAGAAAGGCTCAATCAAAAGTAAGGTTCAACTCTGTTAGTTGAATGCACAGAACAGAAAGGAGTTTCATACAATGCTTCTGTGTAGTTTATATTTGAACATATTCTTTTTTCCACTATTACCCACTTAGCGCTACGAATGTCCAGTTGCATTTTCTACAGACAGAGTGTTTCAAAACTGCTCAATCAAAAGTATGGTTTAACTCTGTTAGCTGAATGCTCAGATCAGAAAGAAGTTTCACAGAATGCTTCTGTGTAGTTTATATTTGAATATATTCCTTTTTCCACTACTACTCTCTTAGCGCTCCAAATGTCCAGTTGCATTTTCTACAGAAAGAGAGTTCAGATCTGCTCAATCAAAAGTATGGTTTAACTCTGTTAGCTGAATGCACAGATCAGAAAGAAGTTTCACAGAATGATTCTGTGTAGTTTATATTTGGAGACATTCCTTTTTCCACTATTACCCTCTTAGCGCTCCGAATCTCCATTGCATTTTCTACAGAAAGAGTGTTTCAGAACGGCTCAATCAAAACTAAGGTTAAACAATTTTAGTTGAACAAACAGAACAGAAAGAAGTTTCACACAATTCTTCTGTGTAGTTTTTATTTGTAGACATTCTTTTCCCAATATAGGCCTCTTAGCGCTCAGAATGTCCAATTGCAGTTTCTACAGAAAGAGTGTTTCAGAACGGCTCAATCAAAAGTAAGGTTCAACTCTGTTAGTTGAATGCACAGAACAGAAAGAAGTTTCATACAATGCTTCTGTGTAGTTTATATTTGAACATATTCTTTTTTCCACTATTACCCACTTAGCGCTACGAATGTCCAGTTGCATTTTCTACAGACAGAGTGTTTCAAAACTGCTCAATCAAATGTATGGTTTAACTCTGTTAGCTGAATGCTCAGATCAGAAAGAAGTTTCACAGAATGCTTCTGTGTAGTTTATATTTGAATATATTCCTTTTTCCACTACTACGCTCTTAGCGCTCCAAATGTCCAGTTGCATTTTCTACAGAAAGAGTGTTCAGATCTGCTCAATCAAAAGTATGGTTTAACTCTGTTAGCTGAATGCACAGATCAGAAAGAAGTTTCACCGAATGATTCTGTGTAGTTTATATTTGAAGACATTATTTTTTCCACTATTACCCTCTTAGCGCTCCGAATCTCCACTTGCATTTTCTACAAAAAGAGTGTTTCATAACTGCTCAATCAAAAATATGTTTTATCTCTGTTAGCTGAATTTACAGATCAGAAATAAGTTTCACAGAATGCATCTGTGTAGTTTTTATTTGAAGATATTCTTTTTCCCAATGTAGGCCTCTTAGCGCTTAGCATGTCCAATTGCAGTTTCTACAGAAAGAGTGTTTCAGAACGGCTCAATCAAAAGTAAGGTTCAACTCTGTTAGTTGAATGCACAGAACAGAAAGAATTTTCACAGAATGCTACTGTGTAGTTTATATTTGAATATATTCCTTTTTCCACTATTACCCTCTTAGCGCTCCGAATGTCCACTTGCATTTTCTACAGAAAGAGTGTTCAGAACTGCGCAATCAAAAGTATGGTTTAACTCTGTTAGCTTAATGAACATATCAGAAATAAGTTTCACACAATGCTTCTGTGTAGTTTTTATTTGAAGATATTATTTTTCCCAATATAGGCCTCTTAGCGCTCAGAATGTCCAATTGCAGTTTCTACAGAAAGAGCGTTTCAGAAAGGCTCAATCAAAAGTAAGGTTCAACTCTGTTAGTTGAATGCACAGAACAGAAAGAAGTTTCATACAATGCTTCTGTGTAGTTTATATTTGAACATATTCTTTTTTCCACTATTACCCACTTAGCGCTACGAATGTCCAGTTGCATTTTCTACAGACAGAGTGTTTCAAAACTGCTCAATCAAAAGTATGGTTTAACTCTGTTAGCTGAATGCTCAGATCAGAAAGAAGTTTCACAGAATGCTTCTGTGTAGTTTATATTTGAATATATTCCTTTTTCCACTACTACGCTCTTAGCGCTCCAAATGTCCAGTTGCATTTTCTACAGAAAGAGTGTTCAGATCTGCTCAATCAAAAGTATGGTTTAACTCTGTTAGCTGAATGCACAGATCAGAAAGAAGTTTCACCGAATGATTCTGTGTAGTTTATATTTGAAGACATTCCTTTTTCCACTATTACCCTCTTAGCGCTCCGAATCTCCACTTGCATTTTCTACAAAAAGATTGTTTCATAACTGCTCAATCAAAAATATGTTTTCTCTCTGTTAACTGAATTTACAGATCAGAAATAAGTTTCACAGAATGCATCTGTGTAGTTTTTATTTGAAGATATTCTTTTTCCCAATGTAGGCCTCTTAGCGCTTAGCATGTCCAATTGCAGTTTCTACAGAAAGAGTGTTTCAGAACGGCTCAATCAAAAGTAAGGTTCAACTCTGTTAGTTGAATGCACAGAACAGAAAGAATTTTCACAGAATGCTACTGTGTAGTTTATATTTGAATATATTCCTTTTTCCACTATTACCCTCTTAGCGCTCCGAAACTCCATTGCATTTTCTACAGAAAGAGTGTTTCAGAACGGCTCAATTAAAACTAAGGTTCAACTCTTTTAGTTGAACAAACAGAACAGAAAGAAATTTCACACAATTCTTCTGTGTAGTTTTTATTTGTAGACATTCTTTTTCCCAATATAGGCCTCTTAGCGCTCAGAATGTCCAATTGCAGTTTCTACAGAAAGAGTGTTTCAGAACGGCTCAATCAAAAGTAAGGTTCAACTCTGTTAGTTGAATGCACAGAACAGAAAGAAGTTTCATACAATGCTTCTGTGTAGTTTATATTTGAACATATTCTTTTTTCCACTATTACCCACTTAGCGCTACGAATGTCCAGTTGCATTTTCTACAGACAGAGTGTTTCAAAACTGCTCAATCAAAAGTATGGTTTAACTCTGTTAGCTGAATGCTCAGATCAGAAAGAAGTTTCACAGAATGCTTCTGTGTAGTTTATATTTGAATATATTCCTTTTTCCACTACAACGCTCTTAGCGCTCCAAATGTCCAGTTGCATTTTCTACAGAAAGAGTGTTCAGATCTGCTCAATCAAAAGTATGGTTTAACTCTGTTAGCTGAATGCACAGATCAGAAAGAAGTTTCACCGAATGATTCTGTGTAGTTTATATTTGAAGACATTCCTTTTTCCACTATTACCCTCTTAGCGCTCCGAATCTCCACTTGCATTTTCTACAAAAAGAGTGTTTCATAACTGCTCAATCAAAAATATGTTTTATCTCTGTTAACTGAATTTACAGATCAGAAATAACTTTCACAGAATGCATCTGTGTAGTTTTTATTTGAAGATATTCTTTTTCCCAATGTAGGCCTCTTAGCGCTTAGCATGTCCAATTGCAGTTTCTACAGAAAGAGTGTTTCAGAACGGCTCAATCAAAAGTAAGGTTCAACTCTGTTAGTTGAATGCACAGAACAGAAAGAATTTTCACAGAATGCTACTGTGTAGTTTATATTTGAATATATTCCTTTTTCCACTATTACCCTCTTAGCGCTCCGAATGTCCACTTGCATTTTCTACAGAAAGAGTGTTCAGAACTGCGCAATCAAAAGTATGGTTTAACTCTGTTAGCTTAATGAACATATCAGAAATAAGTTTCACGCAATGCTTCTGTGTAGTTTTTATTTGAAGATATTATTTTTCCCAATATAGGCCTCTTAGCGCTCAGAATGTCCAATTGCAGTTTCTACAGAAAGAGTGTTTCAGAAAGGCTCAATCAAAAGTAAGGTTCAACTCTGTTAGTTGAATGCACAGAACAGAAAGAAGTTTCATACACTGCTTCTGTGTAGTTTATATTTGAACATATTCTTTTTTCCACAAATACCCACTTAGCGCTACGAATGTCCAGTTGCATTTTCTACAGACAGAGTGTTTCAAAACTGCTCAATCAAAAGTACGGTTTAACTCTGTTAGCTGAATGCTCAGATCAGAAAGAAGTTTCACAGAATGCTTCTGTGTAGTTTATATTTGAATATATTCCTTTTTCCACTACTACTCTCTTAGCGCTCCAAATGTCCAGTTGCATTTTCTACAGAAAGAGAGTTCAGATCTGCTCAATCAAAAGTATGGTTTAACTCTGTTAGCTGAATGCACAGATCAGAAAGAAGTTTCACAGAATGATTCTGTGTAGTTTATATTTGGAGACATTCCTTTTTCCACTATTACCCTCTTAGCGCTCCGAATCTCCATTGCATTTTCTACAGAAAGAGTGTTTCAGAACGGCTCAATCAAAACTAAGGTTAAACAATTTTAGTTGAACAAACAGAACAGAAAGAAGTTTCACACAATTCTTCTGTGTAGTTTTTATTTGTAGACATTCTATTCCGATTATAGGCCTCTTAGCGCTCAGAATGTCCAATTGCAGTTTCTACAGAAAGAGTTTTTCAGAACGGCTCAATCAAAAGTAAGGTTCAACTCTGTTAGTTGAATGCACAGAACAGAAAGAAGTTTCATACAATGCTTCTGTGTAGTTTATATTTGAACATATTCTTTTTTCCACTATTACCCACTTAGCGCTACGAATGTCCAGTTGCATTTTCTACAGACAGAGTGTTTCAAAACTGCTCAATCAAATGTATGGTTTAACTCTGTTAGCTGAATGCTCAGATCAGAAAGAAGTTTCACAGAATGCTTCTGTGTAGTTTATATTTGAATATATTCCTTTTTCCACTACTACGCTCTTAGCGCTCCAAATGTCCAGTTGCATTTTCTACAGAAAGAGTGTTCAGATCTGCTCAATCAAAAGTATGGTTTAACTCTGTTACCTGAATGCACAGATCAGAAAGAAGTTTCACCGAATGATTCTGTGTAGTTTATATTTGAAGACATTCCTTTTTCCACTATTACCCTCTTAGCGCTCCGAATCTCCACTTGCATTTTCTACAAAAAGAGTGTTTCATAACTGCTCAATCAAAAATATGTTTTATCTCTGTTAACTGAATTTACAGATCAGAAATAAGTTTCACAGAATGCATCTGTGTAGTTTTTATTTGAAGATATTCTTTTTCCCAATGTAGGCCTCTTAGCGCTTAGCATGTCCAATTGCAGTTTCTACAGAAAGAGTGTTTCAGAACGGCTCAATCAAAAGTAAGGTTCAACTCTGTTAGTTGAATGCACAGAACAGAAAGAATTTTCACAGAATGCTACTGTGTAGTTTATATTTGAATATATTCCTTTTTCCACTATTACCTTCTTAGCGCTCCGAATGTCCACTTGCATTTTCTACAGAAAGAGTGTTCAGAACTGCGCAATCAAAAGTATGGTTTAACTCTGTTAGCTTAATGAACATATCAGAAATAAGTTTCACACAATGCTTCTGTGTAGTTTTTATTTGAAGATATTATTTTTCCCAATATAGGCCTCTTAGCGCTCAGAATGTCCAATTGCAGTTTCTACAGAAAGAGTGTTTCAGAAAGGCTCAATCAAAAGTAAGGTTCAACTCTGTTAGTTGAATGCACAGAACAGAAAGAAGTTTCATACAATGCTTCTGTGTAGCTTATATTTGAACATATTCTTTTTTCCACTATTACCCACTTACCGCTACGAATGTCCGGTTGCATTTTCTACAGACAGAGTGTTTCAAAACTGCTCAATGAAAAGTATGGTTTAACTCTGTTAGCTGAATGCTCAGATCAGAAAGAAGTTTCACAGAATGCTTCTGTGTAGTTTATATTTGATTATATTCCTTTTTCCACTACTACTCTCTTAGCGCTCCAAATGTCCAGTTGCATTTTCTACAGAAAGAGAGTTCAGATCTGCTCAATCAAAAGTATGGTTTAACTCTGTTAGCTGAATGCACAGATCAGAAAGAAGTTTCACAGAATGATTCTGTGTAGTTTATATTTGGAGACATTCCTTTTTCCACTATTACCCTCTTAGCGCTCCGAATCTCCATTGCATTTTCTACAGAAAGAGTGTTTCAGAACGGCTCAATCAAAACTAAGGTTAAACAATTTTAGTTGAACAAACAGAACAGAAAGAAGTTTCACACAATTCTTCTGTGTAGTTTTTATTTGTAGACATTCTTTTCCCAATATAGGCCTCTTAGCGCTCAGAATGTCCAATTGCAGTTTCTACAGAAAGAGTGTTTCAGAACGGCTCAATCAAAAGTAAGGTTCAACTCTGTTAGTTGAATGCACAGAACAGAAAGAAGTTTCATACAATGCTTCTGTGTAGTTTATATTTGAACATATTCTTTTTTCCACTATTACCCACTTAGCGCTACGAATGTCCAGTTGCATTTTCTACAGACAGAGTGTTTCAAAACTGCTCAATCAAATGTATGGTTTAACTCTGTTAGCTGAATGCTCAGATCAGAAAGAAGTTTCACAGAATGCTTCTGTGTAGTTTATATTTGAATATATTCCTTTTTCCACTACTACGCTCTTAGCGCTCCAAATGTCCAGTTGCATTTTCTACAGAAAGAGTGTTCAGATCTGCTCAATCAAAAGTATGGTTTATCTCTGTTAGCTGAATGCACAGATCAGAAAGAAGTTTCACCGAATGATTCTGTGTAGTTTATATTTGAAGACATTCCTTTTTCCACTATTACCCTCTTAGCGCTCCGAATCTCCACTTGCATTTTCTACAAAAAGAGTGTTTCATAACTGCTCAATCAAAAATATGTTTTATCTCTGTTAGCTGAATTTACAGATCAGAAATAAGTTTCACAGAATGCATCTGTGTAGTTTTTATTTGAAGATATTCTTTTTCCCAATGTAGGCCTCTTAGCGCTTAGCATGTCCAATTGCAGTTTCTACAGAAAGAGTGTTTCAGAACGGCTCAATCAAAAGTAAGGTTCAACTCTGTTAGTTGAATGCACAGAACAGAAAGAATTTTCACAGAATGCTACTGTGTAGTTTATATTTGAATATATTCCTTTTTCCACTATTACCCTCTTAGCGCTCCGAATGTCCACTTGCATTTTCTACAGAAAGAGTGTTCAGAACTGCGCAATCAAAAGTATGGTTTAACTCTGATAGCTTAATGAACATATCAGAAATAAGTTTCACACAATGCTTCTGTGTAGTTTTTATTTGTAGACATTATTTTTCCCAATATAGGCCTCTTAGCGCTCAGAATGTCCAATTGCAGTTTCTACAGAAAGAGCGTTTCAGAAAGGCTCAATCAAAAGTAAGGTTCAACTCTGTTAGTTGAATGCACAGAACAGAAAGAAGTTTCATACAATGCTTCTGTGTAGTTTATATTTGAACATATTCTTTTTTCCACTATTACCCACTTAGCGCTACGAATGTCCAGTTGCATTTTCTACAGACAGAGTGTTTCAAAACTGCTCAATCAAAAGTATGGTTTAACTCAGTTAGCTGAATGCTCAGATCAGAAAGAAGTTTCACAGAATGCTTCTGTGTAGTTTATATTTGAATATATTCCTTTTTCCACTACTACGCTCTTAGCGCTCCAAATGTCCAGTTGCATTTTCTACAGAAAGAGTGTTCAGATCTGCTCAATCAAAAGTATGGTTTAACTCTGTTAGCTGAATGCACAGATCAGAAAGAAGTTTCACCGAATGATTCTGTGTAGTTTATATTTGAAGACATTCCTTTTTCCACTATTACCCTCTTAGCGCTCCGAATCTCCACTTGCATTTTCTACAAAAAGATTGTTTCATAACTGCTCAATCAAAAATATGTTTTCTCTCTGTTAACTGAATTTACAGATCAGAAATAAGTTTCACAGAATGCATCTGTGTAGTTTTTATTTGAAGATATTCTTTTTCCCAATGTAGGCCTCTTAGCGCTTAGCATGTCCAATTGCAGTTTCTACAGAAAGAGTGTTTCAGAACGGCTCAATCAAAAGTAAGGTTCAACTCTGTTAGTTGAATGCACAGAACAGAAAGAATTTTCACAGAATGCTACTGTGTAGTTTATATTTGAATATATTCCTTTTTCCACTATTACCCTCTTAGCGCTCCGAAACTCCATTGCATTTTCTACAGAAAGAGTGTTTCAGAACGGCTCAATTAAAACTAAGGTTCAACTCTTTTAGTTGAACAAACAGAACAGAAAGAAATTTCACACAATTCTTCTGTGTAGTTTTTATTTGTAGACATTCTTTTTCCCAATATAGGCCTCTTAGCGCTCAGAATGTCCAATTGCAGTTTCTACAGAAAGAGTGTTTCAGAACGGCTCAATCAAAAGTAAGGTTCAACTCTGTTAGTTGAATGCACAGAACAGAAAGAAGTTTCATACAATGCTTCTGTGTAGTTTATATTTGAACATATTCTTTTTTCCACTATTACCCACTTAGCGCTACGAATGTCCAGTTGCATTTTCTACAGACAGAGTGTTTCAAAACTGCTCAATCAAAAGTATGGTTTAACTCTGTTAGCTGAATGCTCAGATCAGAAAGAAGTTTCACAGAATGCTTCTGTGTAGTTTATATTTGAATATATTCCTTTTTCCACTACAACGCTCTTAGCGCTCCAAATGTCCAGTTGCATTTTCTACAGAAAGAGTGTTCAGATCTGCTCAATCAAAAGTATGGTTTAACTCTGTTAGCTGAATGCACAGATCAGAAAGAAGTTTCACCGAATGATTCTGTGTAGTTTATATTTGAAGACATTCCTTTTTCCACTATTACCCTCTTAGCGCTCCGAATCTCCACTTGCATTTTCTACAAAAAGAGTGTTTCATAACTGCTCAATCAAAAATATGTTTTATCTCTGTTAACTGAATTTACAGATCAGAAATAAGTTTCACAGAATGCATCTGTGTAGTTTTTATTTGAAGATATTCTTTTTCCCAATGTAGGCCTCTTAGCGCTTAGCATGTCCAATTGCAGTTTCTACAGAAAGAGTGTTTCAGAACGGCTCAATCAAAAGTAAGGTTCAACTCTGTTAGTTGAATGCACAGAACAGAAAGAATTTTCACAGAATGCTACTGTGTAGTTTATATTTGAATATATTCCTTTTTCCACTATTACCCTCTTAGCGCTCCGAATGTCCACTTGCATTTTCTACAGAAAGAGTGTTCAGAACTGCGCAATCAAAAGTATGGTTTAACTCTGTTAGCTTAATGAACATATCAGAAATAAGTTTCACGCAATGCTTCTGTGTAGTTTTTATTTGAAGATATTATTTTTCCCAATATAGGCCTCTTAGCGCTCAGAATGTCCAATTGCAGTTTCTACAGAAAGAGTGTTTCAGAAAGGCTCAATCAAAAGTAAGGTTCAACTCTGTTAGTTGAATGCACAGAACAGAAAGAAGTTTCATACACTGCTTCTGTGTAGTTTATATTTGAACATATTCTTTTTTCCACAAATACCCACTTAGCGCTACGAATGTCCAGTTGCATTTTCTACAGACAGAGTGTTTCAAAACTGCTCAATCAAAAGTATGGTTTAACTCTGTTAGCTGAATGCTCAGATCAGAAAGAAGTTTCACAGAATGCTTCTGTGTAGTTTATATTTGAATATATTCCTTTTTCCACTACTACTCTCTTAGCGCTCCAAATGTCCAGTTGCATTTTCTACAGAAAGAGAGTTCAGATCTGCTCAATCAAAAGTATGGTTTAACTCTGTTAGCTGAATGCACAGATCAGAAAGAAGTTTCACAGAATGATTCTGTGTAGTTTATATTTGGAGACATTCCTTTTTCCACTATTACCCTCTTAGCGCTCCGAATCTCCACTTGCATTTTCTACAGAAAGAGTGTTTCAGAACGGCTCAATCAAAACTAAGGTTCAACTCTTTTAGTTGAACAAACAGAACAGAAAGAAGTTTCACACAATTCTTCTGTGTAGTTTTTATTTGTAGACATTCTTTTCCCAATATAGGCCTCTTAGCGCTCAGAATTTTCAATTGCAGTTTCTACAGAAAGAGTGTTTCAGAACGGCTCAATCAAAAGTAAGGTTCAACTCTGTTAGTTGAATGCACAGAACAGAAAGAAGTTTCATACAATGCTTCTGTGTAGTTTATATTTGAACATATTCTTTTTTCCACTATTACCCACTTAGCGCTACGAATGTCCAGTTGCATTTTCTACAGACAGAGAGTTTCAAAACTGCTCATTCAAAAGTATGGTTTAACTCTGTAAGCTGAATGCTCAGATCAGAAAGAAGTTTCACAGAATGCTTCTGTGTAGTTTATATTTGAATATATTCCTTTTTCCACTACAACGCTCTTAGCGCTCCAAATGTCCAGTTGCATTTTCTACAGAAAGAGTGTTCAGATCTGCTCAATCAAAAGTATGGTTTAACTCTGTTAGCTGAATGCACAGATCAGAAAGAAGTTTCACCGAATGATTCTGTGTAGTTTATATTTGAAGACATTCCTTTTTCCACTATTACCCTCTTAGCGCACCGAATCACCACTTGCATTTTCTACAAAAAGAGTGTTTCATAACTGCTCAATCAAAAATATGTTTTATCTCTGTTAACTGAATTTACAGATCAGAAATAAGTTTCACAGAATGCATCTGTGTAGTTTTTATTTGAAGATATTCTTTTTCCCAATGTAGGCCTCTTAGCGCTTAGCATGTCCAATTGCAGTTTCTACAGAAAGAGTGTTTCAGAACGGCTCAATCAAAAGTAAGGTTCAACTCTGTTAGTTGAATGCACAGAACAGAAAGAATTTTCACAGAATGCTACTGTGTAGTTTATATTTGAATATATTCCTTTTTCCACTATTACCCTCTTAGCGCTCCGAATGTCCACTTGCATTTTCTACAGAAAGAGTGTTCAGAACTGCGCAATCAAAAGTATGGTTTATCTCTGTTAGCTTAATGAAAATATCAGAAATAAGTTTCACACAATGCTTCTGTGTAGTTTATATTTGAAGATATTATTTTTCCCAATATAGGCCTCTTAGCGCTCAGAATGTCCAATTGCAGTTTCTACAGAAAGAGTGTTTCAGAAAGGCTCAATCAAAAGTAAGGTTCAACTCTGTTAGTTGAATGCACAGAACAGAAAGGAGTTTCATACAATGCTTCTGTGTAGTTTATATTTGAACATATTCTGTTTTCCACTATTACCCACTTAGCGCTACGAATGTCCAGTTGCATTTTCTACAGACAGAGTGTTTCAAAACTGCTCAATCAAAAGTATGGTTTAACTCTGTTAGCTGAATGCTCAGATCAGAAAGAAGTTTCACAGAATGCTTCTGTGTAGTTTATATTTGAATATATTCCTTTTTCCACTACTACTCTCTTAGCGCTCCAAATGTCCAGTTGCATTTTCTACAGAAAGAGAGTTCAGATCTGCTCAATCAAAAGTATGGTTTAACTCTGTTAGCTGAATGCACAGATCAGAAAGAAGTTTCACAGAATGATTCTGTGTAGTTTATATTTGGAGACATTCCTTTTTCCACTATTACCCTCTTAGCGCTCCGAATCTCCACTTGCATTTTCTACAGAAAGAGTGTTTCAGAACGGCTCAATCAAAACTAAGGTTCAACTCTTTTAGTTGAACAAACAGAACAGAAAGAAGTTTCACACAATTCTTCTGTGTAGTTTTTATTTGTAGACATTCTTTTCCCAATATAGGCCTCTTAGCGCTCAGAATGTCCAATTGCAGTTTCTACAGAAAGAGTGTTTCAGAACGGCTCAATCAAAAGTAAGGTTCAACTCTGTTAGTTGAATGCACAGAACAGAAAGAAGTTTCATACAATGCTTCTGTGTAGTTTATATTTGAACATATTCTTTTTTCCACTATTACCCACTTAGCGCTACGAATGTCCAGTTGCATTTTCTACAGACAGAGTGTTTCAAAACTGCTCAATCAAAAGTATGGTTTAACTCTGTAAGCTGAATGCTCAGATCAGAAAAAAGTTTCACAGAATGCTTCTGTGTAGTTTATATTTGAATATATTCCTTTTTCCACTACTACGCTCTTAGCGCTCCAAATGTCCAGTTGCATTTTCTACAGAAAGAGTGTTCAGATCTGCTCAATCAAAAGTATGGTTTAACTCTGTTAGCTGAATGCACAGATCAGAAAGAAGTTTCACCGAATGATTCTGTGTAGTTTATATTTGAAGACATTCCTTTTTCCACTATTACCCTCTTAGCGCACCGAATCACCACTTGCATTTTCTACAAAAAGAGTGTTTCATAACTGCTCAATCAAAAATATGTTTTATCTCTGTTAACTGAATTTACAGATCAGAAATAAGTTTCACAGAATGCATCTGTGTAGTTTTTATTTGAAGATATTCTTTTTCCCAATGTAGGCCTCTTAGCGCTTAGCATGTCCAATTGCAGTTTCTACAGAAAGAGTGTTTCAGAACGGCTCAATCAAAAGTAAGGTTCAACTCTGTGAGTTGAATGCAAAGAACAGAAAGAATTTTCACAGAATGCTACTGTGTAGTTTATATTTGAATATATTCCTTTTTCCACTATTACCCTCTTAGCGCTCCGAATGTCCACTTGCATTTTCTACAGAAAGAGTGTTCAGAACTGCGCAATCAAAAGTATGGTTTAACTCTGTTAGCTTAATGAAAATATCAGAAATAAGTTTCACACAATGCTTCTGTATAGTTTATATTTGAAGATATTATTTTTCCCAATATAGGCCTCTTAGCGCTCAGAATGTCCAATTGCAGTTTCTACAGAAAGAGTGTTTCAGAAAGGCTCAATCAAAGTAAGGTTCAACTCTGTTAGTTGAATGCACAGAACAGAAAGGAGTTTCATACAATGCTTCTGTGTAGTTTATATTTGAACATATTCTTTTTTCCACTATTACCCACTTAGCGCTACGAATGTCCAGTTGCATTTTCTACAGACAGAGTGTTTCAAAACTGCTCAATCAAAAGTATGGTTTAACTCTGTTAGCTGAATGCTCAGATCAGAAAGAAGTTTCACAGAATGCTTCTGTGTAGTTTATATTTGAATATATTCCTTTTTCCACTACTACTCTCTTAGCGCTCCAAATGTCCAGTTGCATTTTCTACAGAAAGAGAGTTCAGATCTGCTCAATCAAAAGTATGGTTTAACTCTGTTAGCTGAATGCACAGATCAGAAAGAAGTTTCACAGAATGATTCTGTGTAGTTTATATTTGGAGACATTCCTTTTTCCACTATTACCCTCTTAGCGCTCCGAATCTCCACTTGCATTTTCTACAGAAAGAGTGTGTCAGAACGGCTCAATCAAAACTAAGGTTCAACTCTTTTAGTTGAACAAACAGAACAGAAAGAAGTTTCACACAATTCTTCTGTGTAGTTTTTATTTGTAGACATTCTATTTCCCAATATAGGCCTCTTAGCGCTCAGAATGTCCAATTGCAGTTTCTACAGAAAGAGTGTTTCAGAACGGCTCAATCAAAAGTAAGGTTCAACTCTGTTAGTTGAATGCACAGAACAGAAAGAAGTTTCATACAATGCTTCTGTGTAGTTTATATTTGAACATATTCTTTTTTCCACTATTACCCACTTAGCGCTATGAATGTCCAGTTGCATTATCTACAGACAGAGTGTTTCAAAACTGCTCAATCAAAAGTATGGTTTAACTCTGTTAGCTGAATGCTCAGATCAGAAAAAAGTTTCACAGAATGCTTCTGTGTAGTTTATATTTGAATATATTCCTTTTTCCACTACTACGCTCTTAGCGCTCCAAATGTCCAGTTGCATTTTCTACAGAAAGAGTGTTCAGATCTGCTCAATCAAAAGTATGGTTTAACTCTGTTAGCTGAATGCACAGATCAGAAAGAATTTTCACCGAATGATTCTGTGTAGTTTATATTTGAAGACATTCCTTTTTCCACTATTACCCTCTTAGCGCTCAGAATCTCCACCTGCATTTTCTACAAAAAGAGTGTTTCATAACTGCTCAATAAAAATATGTTTTATCTCTGTTAACTGAATTTACAGATCAGAAATAAGTTTCACAGAATGCATCTGTGTAATTTTTATTTGAAGATATTCTTTTTCCCAATGTAGGCCTCTTAGCGCTTAGCATGTCCAATTGCAGTTTCTACAGAAAGAGTGTTTCAGAACGGCTCAATCAAAAGTAAGGTTCAACTCTGTTAGTTGAATGCACAGAACAGAAAGAATTTTCACAGAATGCTACTGTGTAGTTTATATTTGAATATATTCCTTTTTCCACTATTACCCTCTTAGCGCTACGAATGTCCACTTGCATTTTCTACAGAAAGAGTGTTCAGAACTGCGCAATCAAAAGTATGGTTTAACTCTGTTAGCTTAATGAACATATCAGAAATAAGTTTCACACAATGCTTCTGTGTAGTTTTTATTTGAAGATATTATTTTTCCCAATATAGGCTTCTTAGCGCTCAGAATGTCCAATTGCAGTTTCTACAGAAAGAGTGTTTCAGAAAGGCTCAATCAAAAGTAAGGTTCAACTCTGTTAGTTGAATTCACAGAACAGAAAGAAGTTTCATACACTGCTTCTGTGTAGTTTATATTTGAACATATTCTTTTTTCCACAATTACCCACTTAGCGCTACGAATGTCCAGTTGCATTTTCTACAGACAGAGTGTTTCAAAACTGCTCAATCAAAAGTATGGTTTAACTCTGTTAGCTGAATGCTCAGATCAGAAAGAAGTTTCACAGAATGCTTCTGTGTAGTTTATATTTGAATATATTACTTTTTCCACTACTACTCTCTTAGCGCTACAAATGTCCAGTTGCATTTTCTACAGAAAGAGAGTTCAGATCTGCTCAATCAAAAGTATGGTTTAACTCTGTTAGCTGAATGCACAGATCAGAAAGAAGTTTCACAGAATGATTCTGTGTAGTTTATATTTGGAGACATTCCTTTTTCCACTATTACCCTCTTAGCGCTCCGAATCTCCACTTGCATTTTCTACAGAAAGTGTGTTTCAGAACGGCTCAATCAAAACTAAGGTTCAACTCTTTTAGTTGAACAAACAGAACAGAAAGAAGTTTCACACAATTCTTCTGTGTAGTTTTTATTTGTAGACATTCTTTTTCCCAATATAGGCCTCCTAGCGCTCAGAATGTCCAATTGCAGTTTCTACAGAAAGAGTGTTTCAGAACGGCTCAATCAAAAGTAAGGTTCAACTCTGTTAGTTGAATGCACAGAACAGAAAGAAGTTTCATACAATGCTTCTGTGTAGTTTATATTTGAACATATTCTTTTTTCCACTATTACCCACTTAGCGCTACGAATGTCCAGTTGCATTTTCTACAGACAGAGTGTTTCAAAACTGCTCAATCAAAAGTATGGTTTAACTCTGTTAGCTGAATGCTCAGATAAGAAAGAAGTTTCACAGAATGCTTCTGTGTAGTTTATATTTGAATATATTCCTTTTTCCACTACTACGCTCTTAGCGCCCCAAATGTCCAGTTGCATTTTCTACAGAAAGAGTGTTCAGATCTGCTCAATCAAAAGTATGGTTTAACTCTGTTAGCTGAATGCACAGATCAGAAAGAAGTTTCACCGAATGATTCTGTGTAGTTTATATTTGAAGACATTCCTTTTTCCACTATTACCCTCTTAGCGCTCCGAATCTCCACTTGCATTTTCTACAAAAAGAGTGTTTCATAACTGCTCAATCAAAGATATGTTTTATCTCTGTTAACTGAATTTACAGATCAGAAATAAGTTTCACAGAATGCATCTGTGTAGTTTTTATTTGAAGATATTCTTTTTCAAAATGTAGGCCTCTTAGCGCTTAGCATGTCCAATTGCAGTTTCTACAGAAAGAGTGTTTCAGAACGGCTCAAACAAAAGTAAGGTTCAACTCTGTTAGTTGAATGCACAGAACAGAAAGAATTTTCACAGAATGCTACTGTGAAGTTTATATTTGAATACATTCCTTTTTCCACTATTACCCTCTTAGCGCTCCAAAAGTCCACTTGCATTTTCTACAGAAAGAGTGTTCAGAACTGCGCAATCAAAAGTATGGTTTAACTCTGTTAGCTTAATGAACATATCAGAAATAAGTTTCACACAATGCTTCTGTGTAGTTTTATTTGAAGATATTATTTTTCCCAATATAGGCCTCTTAGCGCTCAGAATGTCCAATTGCAGTTTCTACAGAAAGAGTGTTTCAGAAAGGCTCAATCAAAAGTAAGGTTCAACTCTGTTAGTTGAATGCACAGAACAGAAAGAAGTTTCACACAATGCTTCTGTGTAGTTTATATTTGAACATATTCTTTTTTCCACTATTACCCACTTAGCGCTACGAATGTCCAGTTGCATTTTCTACAGACAGAGTGTTTCAAAACTGCTCAATCAAAAGTATGGTTTAACTCTGTTAGCTGAATGCTCAGATCAGAAAGAAGTTTCACAGAATGCTTCTGTGTAGTTTATATTTGAATATATTCCTTTTTCCACTACTACTCTCTTAGCACTCCAAATGTCCAGTTGCATTTTCTACAGAAAGAGAGTTCAGATCTGCTCAATCAAAAGTATGGTTTAACTCTGTTAGCTGAATGCACAGATCAGAAAGAAGTTTCACAGAATGATTCTGTGTAGTTTATATTTGGAGACATTCCTTTTTCCACTATTACCCTCTTAGCGCTCAGAATCTCCACTTGCATTTTCTACAGAAAGAGTGTTTCAGAACGGCTCAATCAAAACTAAGGTTCAAATATTTTAGTTGAACAAACAGAACAGAAAGAAGTTTCACACAATTCTTCTGTGTAGTTTTTATTTGTAGACATTCTTTTTCCCAATATAGGCCTCTTAGCGCTCAGAATGTCCAATTGCAGTTTCTACAGAAAGAGTGTTTCAGAACGGCTCAATCAAAAGTAAGGTTCAACTCTGTTAGTTGAATGCACAGAACAGAAAGAAGTTTCATACAATGCTTCTGTGTAGTTTATATTTGAACATATTCTTTTTTCCACTATTACCCACTTAGCGCTACGAATGTCCAGTTGCATTTTCTACAGACAGAGTGTTTCAAAACTGCTCAATCAAAAGTATGGTTTAACTCTGTAAGCTGAATGCTCAGATCAGAAAAAAGTTTCACAGAATGCTTCTGTGTAGTTTATATTTGAATATATTCCTTTTTCCACTACTACGCTCTTAGCCCTCCAAATGTCCAGTTGCATTTTCTACAGAAAGAGTGTTCAGATCTGCTCAATCAAAAGTATGGTTTAACTCTGTTAGCTGAATGCACAGATCAGAAAGAAGTTTCACCGAATGATTCTGTGTAGTTTATATTTGAAGACATTCCTTTTTCCACTATTACCCTCTTAGCGCTCCGAATCTCCACTTGCATTTTCTACAAAAAGATTGTTTCATAACTGCTCAATCAAAAATATGTTTTATCTCTGTTAACTGAATTTACAGATCAGAAATAAGTTTCACAGAATGCATCTGTGTAGTATTTATTTGAAGATATTCTTTTTCCCAATGTAGGCCTCTTAGCGCTTAGCATGTCCAATTGCAGTTTCTACAGAAAGAGTGTTTCAGAACGGCTCAATCAAAAGTAAGGTTCAACTCTGTTAGTTGAATGCACAGAACAGAAAGAATTTTCACAGAATGCTACTGTGTAGTTTATATTTGAATATATTCCTTTTTCCACTATTACCCTCTTAGCGCTCCGAATGTCCACTTGCATTTTCTACAGAAAGAGTGTTCAGAACTGCGCAATCACAAGTATGGTTTAACTCTGTTAGCTTAATGAAAATATCAGAAATAAGTTTCACACAATGCTTCTGTGTAGTTTTATTTGAAGATATTATTTTTCCCATTATAGGCCTCTTAGCGCTCAGAATGTCCAATTGCAGTTTCTACGGAAAGAGTGTTTCAGAAAGGCTCAATCAAAAGTAAGGTTCAACTCTGTTAGTTGAATTCACAGAACAGAAAGAAGTTTCATACACTGCTTCTGTGTAGTTTATATTTGAACATATTCTTTTTTCCACAATTACCCACTTAGCGCTACGAATGTCCAGTTGCATTTTCTACAGACAGAGTGTTTCAAAACTGCTCAATCAAAAGTATGGTTTAACTCTGTTAGCTGAATGCTCAGATCAGAAAGAAGTTTCACAGAATGCTTCTGTGTAGTTTATATTTGAATATATTCCTTTTTCCACTACTACTCTCTTAGCGCTCCAAATGTCCAGTTGCATTTTCTACAGAAAGAGAGTTCAGATCTGCTCAATCAAAAGTATGGTTTAACTCTGTTAGCTGAATGCACAGATCAGAAAGAAGTTTCACAGAATGATTCTGTGTAGTTTATATTTGGAGACATTCCTTTTTCCACTATTACCCTCTTAGCGCTCCGAATCTCCACTTGCATTTTCTACAGAAAGAGTGTGTCAGAACGGCTCAATCAAAACTAAGGTTCAACTCTTTTAGTTGAACAAACAGAACAGAAAGAAGTTTCACACAATTCTTCTGTGTAGTTTTTATTTGTAGACATTCTTTTTCCCAATATAGGCCTCTTAGCGCTCAGAATGTCCAATTGCAGTTTCTACAGAAAGAGTGTTTCAGAACGGCTCAATCAAAAGTAAGGTTCAACTCTGTTAGTTGAATGCACAGAACAGAAAGAAGTTTCATACAATGCTTCTGTGTAGTTTATATTTGAACATATTCTTTTTTCCACTATTACCCACTTAGCGCTACGAATATCCAGTTGCATTTTCTACAGACAGAGTGTTTCAAAACTGCTCAATCAAAAGTATGGTTTAACTCTGTTAGCTGAATGCTCAGATCAGAAAAAAGTTTCACAGAATGCTTCTGTGTAGTTTATATTTGAATATATTCCTTTTTCCACTACTACGCTCTTAGCGCTCCAAATGTCCAGTTGCATTTTCTACAGAAAGAGTGTTCAGATCTGCTCAATCAAAAGTATGGTTTAACTCTGTTAGCTGAATGCACAAATCAGAAAGAATTTTCACCGAATGATTCTGTGTAGTTTATGTTTGAAGACATTCCTTTTTCCACTATTACCCTCTTAGCGCTCCGAATCTCCACTTGCATTTTCTACAAAAAGAGTGTTTCATAACTGCTCAATAAAAATATGTTTTATCTCTGTTAACTGAATTTACAGATCAGAAATAAGTTTCACAGAATGCATCTGTGTAGTTTTTATTTGAAGATATTCTTTTTCCCAATGTAGGCCTCTTATCGCTTAGCATGTCCAATTGCAGTTTCTACAGAAAGAGTGTTTCAGAACGGCTCAATCAAAAGTAAGGTTCAACTCTGTTAGTTGAATGCACAGAACAGAAAGAATTTTCACAGAATGCTACTGTGTAGTTTATATTTGAATATATTCCTTTTTCCACTATTACCCTCTTAGCGCTCCGAATGTCCACTTGCATTTTCTACAGAAAGAGTGTTCAGAACTGCGCAATCAAAAGTATGGTTTAACTCTGTTAGCTTAATGAACATATCAGAAATAAGTTTCACACAATGCTTCTGTGTAGTTTTTATTTGAAGATATTATTTTTCCCAATATAGGCTTCTTAGCGCTCAGAATGTCCAATTGCAGTTTCTACAGAAAGAGTGTTTCAGAAAGGCTCAATCAAAAGTAAGGTTCAACTCTGTTAGTTGAATTCACAGAACAGAAAGAAGTTTCATACACTGCTTCTGTGTAGTTTATATTTGAACATATTCTTTTTTCCACAATTACCCACTTAGCGCTACGAATGTCCAGTTGCATTTTCTACAGACAGAGTGTTTCAAAACTGCTCAATCAAAAGTATGGTTTAACTCTGTTAGCTGAATGCTCAGATCAGAAAGAAGTTTCACAGAATGCTTCAGTGTAGTTTATATTTGAATATATTCCTTTTTCCACTACTACTCTCTTAGCGCTCCAAATGTCCAGTTGCATTTTCTACAGAAAGAGAGTTCAGATCTGCTCAATCAAAAGTATGGTTTAACTCTGTTAGCTGAATGCACAGATCAGAAAGAAGTTTCACAGAATGATTCTGTGTAGTTTATATTTGGAGACATTCCTTTTTCCACTATTACCCTCTTAGCGCTCCGAATCTCCACTTGCATTTTCTACAGAAAGAGTGTTTCAGAACGGCTCAATCAAAACTAAGGTTCAACTCTTTTAGTTGAACAAACAGAACAGAAAGAAGTTTCACACAATTCTTCTGTGTAGTTTTTATTTGTAGACATTCTTTTTCCCAATATAGGCCTCCTAGCGCTCAGAATGTCCAATTGCAGTTTCTACAGAAAGAGTGTTTCAGAACGGCTCAATCAAAAGTAAGGTTCAACTCTGTTAGTTGAATGCACAGAACAGAAAGAAGTTTCATACAATGCTTCTGTGTAGTTTATATTTGAACATATTCTTTTTTCCACTATTACACACTTAGCGCTACGAATGTCCAGTTGCATTTTCTACAGACAGAGTGTTTCAAAACTGCTCAATCAAAAGTATGGTTTAACTCTGTTAGCTGAATGCTCAGATAAGAAAGAAGTTTCACAAAATGCTTCTGTGTAGTTTATATTTGAATATATTCCTTTTTCCACTACTACGCTCTTAGCACTCCAAATGTCCAGTTGCATTTTCTACAGAAAGAGTGTTCAGATCTGCTCAATCAAAAGTATGGTTTAACTCTGTTAGCTGAATGCACAGATCAGAAAGAAGTTTCACCGAATGATTCTGTGTAGTTTATATTTGAAGACATTCCTTTTTCCACTATTACCCTCTTAGCGCTCCGAATCTCCACTTGCATTTTCTACAAAAAGAGTGTTTCATAACTGCTCAATCAAAAATATGTTTTATCTCTGTTAACTGAATTTACAGATCAGAAATAAGTTTCACAGAATGCATCTGTGTAGTTTTTATTTGAAGATATTCTTTTTCAAAATGTAGGCCTCCTAGCGCTTAGCATGTCCAATTGCAGTTTCTACAGAAAGAGTGTTTCAGAACGGCTCAATCAAAAGTAAGGTTCAACTCTGTTAGTTGAATGCACAGAACAGAAAGAATTTTCAAAGAATGCTACTGTGTAGTTTATATTTGAATATATTCCTTTTTCCACTATTACCCTCTTTGCGCTCCGAATGTCCACTTGCATTTTCTACAGAAAGAGTGTTCAGAACTGCGCAATCAAAAGTATGGTTTAACTCTGTTAGCTTAATGAACATATCAGAAATAAGTTTCACACAATGCTTCTGTGTAGTTTTTATTTGAAGATATTATTTTTCCCAATAGAGGCCTCTTAGCGCTCAGAATGTCCAATTGCAGTTTCTACAGAAAGAGTGTTTCAGAAAGGCTCAATCAAAAGTAAGGTTCAACTCTGTTAGTTGAATGCACAGAACAGAAAGAAGTTTCATACAATGCTTCTGTGTAGTTTATATTTGAACATATTCTTTTTTCCACTATTACCCACTTAGCGCTACGAATGTCCAGTTGCATTTTCTACAGACAGAGTGTTTCAAAACTGCTCAATGAAAAGTATGGTTTAACTCTGTTAGCTGAATGCTCAGATCAGAAAGAAGTTTCACAGAATGCTTCTGTGTAGTTTATATTTGAATATATTCCTTTTTCCACTACTACTCTCTTAGCGCTCCAAATGTCCAGTTGCATTTTCTACAGAAAGAGAGTTCAGATCTGCTCAATCAAAAGTATGTTATAACTCTGTTAGCTGAATGCACAGATCAGAAAGAAGTTTCACAGAATGATTCTGTGTAGTTTATATTTGGAGACATTCCTTTTTCCACTATTACCCTCTTAGCGCTCCGAAACTCCACTTGCATTTTCTACAGAAAGAGTGTTTCAGAACGGCTCAATCAAAACTAAGGTTCAACTCTTTTAGTTGAACAAACAGAACAGAAAGAAGTTTCACACAATTCTTCTGTGTAGTTTTTATTTGTAGATATTCTTTTTCCCAATATAGGCCTCCTAGCGCTCAGAATGTCCAATTGCAGTTTCTACAGAAAGAGTGTTTCAGAACGGCTCAATCAAAAGTAAGGTTCAACTCTGTTAGTTGAATGCACAGAACAGAAAGAAGTTTCATACAATGCTTCTGTGTAGTTTATATTTGAACATATTCTTTTTTCCACTATTACCCACTTAGCACTACGAATGTCCAGTTGCATTTTCTACAGACAGAGTGTTTCAAAACTGCTCAATCAAAAGTATGGTTTAATTCTGTAAGCTGAATGCTCCGATCAGAAAAAAGTTTCACAGAATGCTTCTGTGTAGTTTATATTTGAATATATTCCTTTTTCCACTACTACGCTCTTAGCGCTCCAAATGTCCAGTTGCATTTTCTACAGAAAGAGTGTTCAGATCTGCTCAATCAAAAGTATGGTTTAACTCTGTTAGCTGAATGCACAGATCAGAAAGAAGTTTCACCGAATGATTCTGTGTAGTTTATATTTGAAGACATTCCTTTTTCCACTATTACCCTCTTAGCGCTCCGAATCTCCACCTGCATTTTCTACAAAAATAGTGTTTCATAACTGCTCAATCAAAAATATGTTTTATCTCTGTTAACTGAATTTACAGATCAGAAATAAGTTTCACAGAATGCATCTGTGTAGTTTTTATTTGAAGATATTCTTTTTCAAAATGTAGGCCTCTTAGCGCTTAGCATGTCCAATTGCAGTTTCTACAGAAAGAGTGTTTCAGAACGGCTCAATCAAAAGTAAGGTTCAACTCTGTTAGTTGAATGCACAGAACAGAAAGAATTTTCACAGAATGCTACTGTGTAGTTTATATTTGAATATATTCCTTTTTCCACTATTACCCTCTTAGCGCTCCGAATGTCCACTTGCATTTTCTACAGAAAGAGTGTTCAGAACTGCGCAATCAAAAGTATGGTTTAACTCTGTTAGCTTAATGAACATATCAGAAATAAGTTTCACACAATGGTTCTGTGTAGTTTATATTTGAAGATATTATTTTTCCCAATATAGGCCTCTTAGCGCTCAGAATGTCCAATTGCAGTTTCTACAGAAAGAGTGTTTCAGAAAGGCTCAATCAAAAGTAAGGTTCAACTCTGTTAGTTGAATGCACAGAACAGAAAGAAGTTTCATACAATGCTTCTGTGTAGTTTATATTTGAACATATTTTTTTTCCACTATTACCCACTTAGCGCTACGAATGTCCAGTTGCATTTTCTACAGACAGAGTGTTTCAAAACTGCTCAATCAAAAGTATGGTTTAACTCTGTTAGCTGAATGCTCAGATCAGAAAGAAGTTTCACAGAATGCTTCTGTGTAGTTTATATTTGAATATATTCCTTTTTCCACTACTACTCTCTTAGCGCTCCAAATGTCCAGTTGCATTTTCTACAGAAAGAGAGTTCAGATCTGCTCAATCAAAAGTATGGTTAAACTCTGTTAGCTGAATGCACAGATCAGAAAGAAGTTTCACAGAATGATTCTGTGTAGTTTATATTTGGAGACATTCCTTTTTCCACTATTACCCTCTTAGCGCTCCGAATCTCCATTGCATTTTCTACAGAAAGAGTGTTTCAGAACGGCTCAATCAAAACTAAGGTTCAACTCTTTTAGTTGAACAAACAGAACAGAAAGAAGTTTCACACAATTCTTCTGTGTAGTTTTTATTTGTAGACATTCTTTTTCCCAATATAGGCCTCTTAGCGCTCAGAATGTCCAATTGCAGTTTCTACAGAAAGAGTGTTTCAGAACGGCTCAATCAAAAGTAAGGTTCAACTCTGTTAGTTGAATGCACAGAACAGAAAGAAGTTTCATACAATGCTTCTGTGTAGTTTATATTTGAACATATTCTTTTTTCCACTATTACCCACTTAGCGCTACGAATGTCCAGTTGCATTTTTAACAGACAGAGTGTTTCAAAACTGCTCAATCAAAAGTATGGTTTAACTCTGTTAGCTGAATGCTCAGATCAGAAAAAAGTTTCACAGAATGCTTCTGTGTAGTTTATATTTGAATATATTCCTTTTTCCACTACTACGCTCTTAGCGCTCCAAATGTCCAGTTGCATTTTCTACAGAAAGAGTGTTCAGATCTGCTCAATCAAAAGTATGGTTTAACTCTGTTAGCTGAATGCACAGATCAGAAAGAAGTTTCACCGAATGATTCTGTGTAGTTTATATTTGAAGACATTCCTTTTTCCACTATTACCCTCTTAGCGCTCCGAATCTCCACTTGCATTTTCTACAAAAAGAGTGTTTCATAACTGCTCAATCAAAAATATGTTTTATCTCTGTTAGCTGAATTTACAGATCAGAAATAAGTTTCACAGAATGCATCTGTGTAGTTTTTATTTGAAGATATTCTTTTTCCCAATGTAGGCCTCTTAGCGCTTAGCATGTCCAATTGCAGTTTCTACAGAAAGAGTGTTTCAGAACGGCTCAATCAAAAGTAAGGTTCAACTCTGTTAGTTGAATGCACAGAACACAAAGAATTTTCACAGAATGCTACTGTGTAGTTTATATTTGAATATATTCCTTTTTCCACTATTACCCTCTTAGCGCTCCGAATGTCCACTTGCATTTTCTACAGAAAGAGTGTTCAGAACTGCGCAATCAAAAGTATGGTTTAACTCTGTTATCTTAATGAACATACCAGAAATAAGTTTCACACAATGCTTCTGTGTAGTTTTTATTTGAAGATATTATTTTTCCCAATATAGGCCTCTTAGCGCTCAGAATGTCCAATTGCAGTTTCTACAGAAAGAGCGTTTCAGAAAGGCTCAATCAAAAGTAAGGTTCAACTCTGTTAGTTGAATGCACAGAACAGAAAGAAGTTTCATACAATGCTTCTGTGTAGTTTATATTTGAACATGTACTTTTTTCCACTATTACCCACTTAGCGCTACGAATGTCCAGTTGCATTTTCTACAGACAGAGTGTTTCAAAACTGCTCAATCAAAAGTATGGTTTAACTCTGTTAGCTGAATGCTCAGATCAGAAAGAAGTTTCACAGAATGCTTCTGTGTAGTTTATATTTGAATATATTCCTTTTTCCACTACTACTCTCTTAGCGCTCCAAATGTCCAGTTGTATTTTCTACAGAAAGAGTGTTCAGATCTGCTCAATCAAAAGTATGGTTTAACTCTGTTAGCTGAATGCACAGATCAGAAAGAAGTTTCACCGAATGATTCTGTGTAGTTTATATTTGAAGACATTCCTTTTTCCACTATTACCCTCTTAGCGCTCCGAATCTCCACTTGCATTTTCTACAAAAAGATTGTTTCATAACTGCTCAATCAAAAATATGTTTTATCTCTGTTAACTGAATTTACAGATCAGAAATAAGTTTCACAGAATGCATCTGTGTAGTTTTTATTTGAAGATATTCTTTTTCCCAATGTAGGCCTCTTAGCTCTTAGCATGTCCAATTGCAGTTTCTACAGAAAGAGTGTTTCAGAACGGCTCAATCAAAAGTAAGGTTCAACTCTGTTAGTTGAATGCACAGAACAGAAAGAATTTCCACAGAATGCTACTGTGTAGTTTATATTTGAATATATTCCTTTTTCCACTATTACCCTCTTAGCGCTCCGAATCTCCATTGCATTTTCTACAGAAAGAGTGTTTCAGAACGGCTCAATTAAAACTAAGGTACAACTCTTTTAGTTGAACAAACAGAACAGAAAGAAATTTCACACAATTCTTCTGTGTAGTTTTTATTTGTAGACATTCTTTTTCCCAATATAGGCCTCTTAGCGCTCAGAATGTCCAATTGCAGTTTCTACAGAAAGAGTGTTTCAGAACGGCTCAATCAAAAGTAAGGTTCAACTCTGTTAGTTGAATGCACAGAACAGAAAGAAGTTTCATACACTGCTTCTGTGTAGTTTATATTTTAACATATTCTTTTTTCCACAATTACCCACTTAGCGCTACGAATGTCCAGTTGCATTTTCTACAGACAGAGTGTTTCAAAACTGCTCAATCAAAAGTATGGTTTAACTCTGTTAGCTGAATGCTCAGATCAGAAAGAAGTTTCACAGAATGCTTCAGTGTAGTTTATATTTGAATATATTCCTTTTTCCACTACTACTCTCTTAGCGCTCCAAATGTCCAGTTGCATTTTCTACAGAAAGAGAGTTCAGATCTGCTCAATCAAAAGTATGGTTTAACTCTGTTAGCTGAATGCACAGATCAGAAAGAAGTTTCACAGAATGATTCTGTGTAGTTTATATTTGGAGACATTCCTTTTTCCACTATTACCCTCTTAGCGCTCCGAATCTCCACTTGCATTTTCTACAGAAAGAGTGTTTCAGAACGGCTCAATCAAAACTAAGGTTCAACTCTTTTAGTTGAACAAACAGAACAGAAAGAAGTTTCACACAATTCTTCTGTGTAGTTTTTATTTGTAGACATTCTTTTTCCCAATATAGGCCTCCTAGCGCTCAGAATGTCCAATTGCAGTTTCTACAGAAAGAGTGTTTCAGAACGGCTCAATCAAAAGTAAGGTTCAACTCTGTTAGTTGAATGCACAGAACAGAAAGAATTTTCACAGAATGCTACTGTGTAGTTTATATTTGAATATATTCGTTTTTCCACTATTACCCTCTTAGCGCTCCGAATGTCCACTTGCATTTTCTACAGAAAGAGTCTTCAGAACTGCGCAATCAAAAGTATGGATTAACTCTGTTAGCTTAATGAACATATCAGAAATAAGTTTCACACAATGCTTCTGTGTAGTTTTTATTTGAAGATATTATTTTTCCCAATATAGGCCTCTTAGCGCTCAGAATGTCCAATTGCAGTTTCTACAGAAAGAGTGTTTCAGAAAGGCTCAATCAAAAGTAAGGTTCAACTCTGTAAGTTGAATGCACAGAACAGAAAGAAGTTTCATACACTGCTTCTTTGTAGTTTATATTTGAACATATTCTTTTTTCCACAAATACCCACTTAGCGCTACGAATGTCCAGTTGCATTTTCTACAGACAGAGTGTTTCAAAACTGCTCAATCAAAAGTATGGTTTAACTCTGTTAGCTGAATGCTCAGATCAGAAAGAAGTTTCACAGAATGCTTCTGTGTAGTTTATATTTGGATATATTCCTTTTTCCACTACTACTCTCTTAGCGCTCCAAATGTCCAGTTGCATTTTCTACAGAAAGAGAGTTCAGATCTGCTCAATCAAAAGTATGGTTTAACTCTGTTAGCTGAATGCACAGAACAGAAAGAAGTTTCACAGAATGATTCTGTGTAGTTTATATTTGGAGACATTCCTTTTTCCACTATTACCCTCTTAGCGCTCCGAATCTCCACTTGCATTTTCTACAGAAAGAGTGTTTCAGAACGGCTCAATCAAAACTAAGGTTCAACTCTTTTAATTGAACAAACAGAACAGAAAGAAGTTTCACACAATTCTTCTGTGTAGTTTTTATTTGTAGACATTCTTTTTCCCAATATAGTCCTCCTAGCGCTCAGAATGTCCAATTGCAGTTTCTACAGAAAGAGTGTTTCAGAACGGCTCAATCAAAAGTAAGGTTCAACTCTGTTAGTTGAATGAACAGAACAGAAAGAAGTTTCATACAATGCTTCTGTGTAGTTTATATTTGAACATATTCTTTTTTCCACTATTACCCACTTAGCGCTACGAATGTCCAGTTGCATTTTCTACAGACAGAGTGTTTCAAAACTGCTCAATCAACAGTATGGTTTAACTCTGTTAGCTGAATGCTCAGATCAGAAAGAAGTTTCACAGAATGCTTCTGTGTAGTTTATATTTGAATATATTGCTTTTTCCACTACTACGCTCTTAGCGCTCCAAATGTCCAGTTGCATTTTCTACAGAAAGAGTGTTCAGATCTGCTCAATGAAAAGTATGGTTTAACTCTGTTAGCTGAATGCACAGATCAGAAAGAAGTTTCACCGAATGATTCTGTGTAGTTTATATTTGAAGACATTCCTTTTTCCACTATTACATTCTTAGCGCTCCGAATCTCCACTTGCATTTTCTACAAAAAGAGTGTTTCATAACTGCTCAATCAAAAATATGTTTTATCTCTGTTAACTGAATTTACAGATCAGAAATAAGTTTCACAGAATGCATCTGTGTAGTTTTTATTTGAAGATATTCTTTTTACCAATGTAGGCCTCTTAGCGCTTAGCATGTCCAATTGCAGTTTCTACAGAAAGAGTGTTTCAGAACGGCTCAATCAAAAGTAAGGTTCAAATCTGTTAGTTGAATGCACAGAACAGAAAGAATTTTCACAGAATCCTACTGTGTAGTTTATATTTGAATATATTCCTTTTTCCACTATTACCTTCTTAGCGCTCCAAATGTCCACTTGCATTTTCTACAGAAAGAGTGTTCAGAAGTGCACAATCAAAAGTATGGTTTAACTCTGTTAGCTTAATGAACATATCAGAAATAAGTTTCACACAATGCTTCTGTGTAGTTTTTATTTGAAGATATTATTTTTCCCAATATAGGCCTCTTAGCGCTCAGAATGTCCAATTGCTGTTTCTACAGAAAGAGTGTTTCAGAAAGGCTCAATCAAAAGTAAGGTTCAACTCTTTTAGTTGAATGCACAGAACAGAAAGAAGTTTCATACAATGCTTCTGTGTAGCTTATATTTGAACATATTCTTTTTTCCACTATTACCCACTTACCGCTACGAATGTCCGGTTGCATTTTCTACAGACAGAGTGTTTCAAAACTGCTCAATCAAAAGTATGGTTTAACTCTGTTAGCTGAATGCTCAGATCAGAAAGAAGTTTCACAGAATGCTTCTGTGTAGTTTATATTTGATTATATTCCTTTTTCCACTACTACTCTCTTAGCGCTCCAAATGTCCAGTTGCATTTTCTACAGAAAGAGAGTTCAGATCTGCTCAATCAAAAGTATGGTTTAACTCTGTTAGCTGAATGCACAGATCAGATAGAAGTTTCACCGAATGATTCTGTGTAGTTTATATTTGGAGACATTCCTTTTTCCACTATTACCCTCTTAGCGCTCCGAATCTCCACTTGCATTTTCTACAGAAAGAGTGTTTCAGAACGGCTCAATCAAAACTAATTTTCAACTCTTTTAGTTGAACAAACAGAACAGAAAGAAGTTTCACACAATTCTTCTGTGTAGTTTTTATTTGTAGACATTCTTTTTCCCAATATAGGCCTCTTAGCGCTCAGAATGTCCAATTGCAGTTTCTACAGAAAGAGTGTTTCAGAACGGCTCAATAAAAAGTAAGGTTCAACTCTGTTAGTTGAATGCACAGAACAGAAAGAAGTTTCATACAATGCTTCTGTGTAGTTTATATTTGAACATATTCTTTTTTCCACTATTACCCACTTAGCGCTACGAATGTCCAGTTGCATTTTCTACAGACAGAGTGTTTCAAAACTGCTCAATCAAAAGTATGGTTTAACTCTGTAAGCTGAATGCTCAGATCAGAAAAAAGTTTCACAGAATGCTTCTGTGTAGTTTATATTTGAATATATTCCTTTTTCCACTACTACGCTCTTAGCGCTCCAAATGTCCAGTTGCATTTTCTACAGAAAGAGTGTTCAGATCTCCTCAATCAAAAGTATGGTTTAACTCTGTTAGCTGAATGCACAGATCAGAAAGAAGTTTCACCGAATGATTCTGTGTAGTTTATATTTGAAGACATTCCTTTTTCCACTATTACCCTCTTAGCGCTCCGAATCTCCACTTGCATTTTCTACAAAAAGAGTGTTTCATAACTGCTCAATCAAAAATATGTTTTATCTCTGTTAGCTGAATTTACAGATCAGAAATAAGTTTCACAGAATGCATCTGTGTAGTTTTTATTTGAAGATATTCTTTTTCCCAATGTAGGCCTCTTAGCGCTTAGCATGTCCAATTGCAGTTTCTACAGAAAGAGTGTTTCAGAACGGCTCAATCAAAAGTAAGGTTCAACTCTGTTAGTTGAATGCACAGAACACAAAGAATTTTCACAGAATGCTACTGTGTAGTTTATATTTGAATATATTCCTTTTTCCACTATTACCCTCTTAGCGCTCCGAATGTCCACTTGCATTTTCTACAGAAAGAGTGTTCAGAACTGCGCAATCAAAAGTATGGTTTAACTCTGTTATCTTAATGAACATACCAGAAATAAGTTTCACACAATGCTTCTGTGTAGTTTTTATTTGAAGATATTATTTTTCCCAATATAGGCCTCTTAGCGCTCAGAATGTCCAATTGCAGTTTCTACAGAAAGAGCGTTTCAGAAAGGCTCAATCAAAAGTAAGGTTCAACTCTGTTAGTTGAATGCACAGAACAGAAAGAAGTTTCATACAATGCTTCTGTGTAGTTTATATTTGAACATGTACTTTTTTCCACTATTACCCACTTAGCGCTACGAATGTCCAGTTGCATTTTCTACAGACAGAGTGTTTCAAAACTGCTCAATCAAAAGTATGGTTTAACTCTGTTAGCAGAATGCTCAGATCAGAAAGAAGTTTCACAGAATGCTTCTGTGTAGTTTATATTTGAATATATTCCTTTTTCCACTACTACTCTCTTAGCGCTCCAAATGTCCAGTTGCATTTTCTACAGAAAGAGTGTTCAGATCTGCTCAATCAAAAGTATGGTTTAACTCTGTTAGCTGAATGCACAGATCAGAAAGAAGTTTCACCGAATGATTCTGTGTAGTTTATATTTGTAGACATTCCTTTTTCCACTATTACCCTCTTAGCGCTCCGAATCTCCACTTGCATTTTCTACAAAAAGATTGTTTCATAACTGCTCAATCAAAAATATGTTTTATCTCTGTTAACTGAATTTACAGATCAGAAATAAGTTTCACAGAATGCATCTGTGTAGTTTTTATTTGAAGATATTCTTTTTCCCAATGTAGGCCTCTTAGCGCTTAGCATGTCCAATTGCAGTTTCTACAGAAAGAGTGTTTCAGAACGGCTCAATCAAAAGTAAGGTTCAACTCTGTTAGTTGAATGCACAGAACAGAAAGAATTTTCACAGAATGCTACTGTGTAGTTTATATTTGAATATATTCCTTTTTCCACTATTACCCTCTTAGCGCTCCGAATCTCCATTGCATTTTCTAGAGAAAGAGTGTTTCAGAACGGCTCAATTAAAACTAAGGTTCAACTCTTTTAGTTGAACAAACAGAACAGAAAGAAATTTCACACAATTCTTCTGTGTAGTTTTTATTTGTAGACATTCTTTTTCCCAATATAGGCCTCTTAGCGCTCAGAATGTCCAATTGCAGTTTCTACAGAAAGAGTGTTTCAGAACGGCTCAATCAAAAGTAAGGTTCAACTCTGTTAGTTGAATGCACAGAACAGAAAGAAGTTTCATACAATGCTTCTGTGTAGTTTATATTTGAACATATTCTTTTTTCCACAAATACCCACTTAGCGCTACGAATGTCCAGTTGCATTTTCTACAGACAGAGTGTTTCTAAACTGCTCAATCAAAAGTATGGTTTAACTCTGTTAGCTGAATGCTCAGATCAGAAAGAAGTTTCACAGAATGCTTCTGTGTAGTTTATATTTGGATATATTCCTTTTTCCACTACTACTCTCTTAGCGCTCCAAATGTCCAGTTGCATTTTCTACAGAAAGAGAGTTCAGATCTGCTCAATCAAAAGTATGGTTTAACTCTGTTAGCTGAATGCACAGAACAGAAAGAAGTTTCACAGAATGATTCTGTGTAGTTTATATTTGGAGACATTCCTTTTTCCACTATTACCCTCTTAGCGCTCCGAATCTCCACTTGCATTTTCTACACAAAGAGTGTTTCAGAACGGCTCAATCAAAACTAAGGTTCAACTCTTTTAATTGAACAAACAGAACAGAAAGAAGTTTCACACAATTCTTCTGTGTAGTTTTTATTTGTAGACATTCTTTTTCCCAATATAGTCCTCCTAGCGCTCAGAATGTCCAATTGCAGTTTCTACAGAAAGAGTGTTTCAGAACGGCTCAATCAAAAGTAAGGTTCAACTCTGTTACTTGAATGCACAGAACAGAAAGAAGTTTCATACAATGCTTCTGTGTAGTTTATATTTGAACATATTCTTTTTTCCACTATTACCCACTTAGCGCTACGAATGTCCAGTTGCATTTTCTACAGACAGAGTGTTTCAAAACTGCTCAATCAACAGTATGGTTTAACTCTGTTAGCTGAATGCTCAGATCAGAAAGAAGTTTCACAGAATGCTTCTGTGTAGTTTATATTTGAATATATTGCTTTTTCCACTACTACGCTCTTAGCGCTCCAAATGTCCAGTTGCATTTTCTACAGAAAGAGTGTTCAGATCTGCTCAATGAAAAGTATGGTTTAACTCTGTTAGCTGAATGCACAGATCAGAAAGAAGTTTCACCGAATGATTCTGTGTAGTTTATATTTGAAGACATTCCTTTTTCCACTATTACATTCTTAGCGCTCCGAATCTCCACTTGCATTTTCTACAAAAAGAGTGTTTCATAACTGCTCAATCAAAAATATGTTTTATCTCTGTTAACTGAATTTACAGATCAGAAATAAGTTTCACAGAATGCATCTGTGTAGTTTTTATTTGAAGATATTCTTTTTACCAATGTAGGCCTCTTAGCGCTTAGCATGTCCAATTGCAGTTTCTACAGAAAGAGTGTTTCAGAACGGCTCAATCAAAAGTAAGGTTCAAATCTGTTAGTTGAATGCACAGAACAGAAAGAATTTTCACAGAATGCTACTGTGTAGTTTATATTTGAATATATTCCTTTTTCCACTATTACCTTCTTAGCGCTCCGAATGTCCACTTGCATTTTCTACAGAAAGAGTGTTCAGAACTGCACAATCAAAAGTATGGTTTAACTCTGTTAGCTTAATGAACATATCAGAAATAAGTTTCACACAATGCTTCTGTGTAGTTTTTATTTGAAGATATTATTTTTCCCAATATAGGCCTCTTAGCGCTCAGAATGTCCAATTGCAGTTTCTACAGAAAGAGTGTTTCAGAAAGGCTCAATCAAAAGTAAGGTTCAACTCTTTTAGTTGAATGCACAGAACAGAAAGAAGTTTCATACAATGCTTCTGTGTAGCTTATATTTGAACATATTCTTTTTTCCACTATTACCCACTTACCGCTACGAATGTCCGGTTGCATTTTCTACAGACAGAGTGTTTCAAAACTGCTCAATCAAAAGTATGGTTTAACTCTGTTAGCTGAATGCTCAGATCAGAAAGAAGTTTCACAGAATGCTTCTGTGTAGTTTATATTTGATTATATTCCTTTTTCCACTACTACTCTCTTAGCGCTCCAAATGTCCAGTTGCATTTTCTACAGAAAGAGAGTTCAGATCTGCTCAATCAAAAGTATGGTTTAACTCTGTTAGCTGAATGCACAGATCAGAAAGAAGTTTCACCGAATGATTCTGTGTAGTTTATATTTGGAGACATTCCTTTTTCCACTATTACCCTCTTAGCGCTCCGAATCTCCACTTGCATTTTCTACAGAAAGAGTGTTTCAGAACGGCTCAATCAAAACTAAGGTTCAACTCTTTTAGTTGAACAAACAGAACAGAAAGAAGTTTCACACAATTCTTCTGTGTAGTTTTTATTTGTAGACATTCTTTTCCCAATATAGGCCTCTTAGCGCTCAGAATGTCCAATTGCAGTTTCTACAGAAAGAGTGTTTCAGAACGGCTCAATCAAAAGTAAGGTTCAACTCTGTTAGTTGAATGCACAGAACAGAAAGAAGTTTCATACAATGCTTCTGTGTAGTTTATATTTGAACATATTCTTTTTTCCACTATTACCCACTTAGCGCTACGAATGTCCAGTTGCATTTTCTACAGACAGAGTGTTTCAAAACTGCTCAATCAAAAGTATGGTTTAACTCTGTAAGCTGAATGCTCAGATCAGAAAAAAGTTTCACAGAATGCTTCTGTGTAGTTTATATTTGAATATATTCCTTTTTCCACTACTACGCTCTTAGCGCTCCAAATGTCCAGTTGCATTTTCTACAGAAAGAGTGTTCAGATCTGCTCAATCAAAAGTATGGTTTAACTCTGTTAGCTGAATGCACAGATCAGAAAGAAGTTTCACCGAATGATTCTGTGTAGTTTATATTTGAAGACATTCCTTTTTCCACTATTACCCTCTTAGCGCTCCGAATCTCCACTTGCATTTTCTACAAAAAGATTGTTTCATAACTGCTCAATCAAAAATATGTTTTATCTCTGTTAACTGGATTTACAGATCAGAAATAAGTTTCACAGAATGCATCTGTGTAGTTTTTATTTGAAGATATTCTTTTTCCCAATGTAGGCCTCTTAGCGCTTAGCATGTCCAATTGCAGTTTCTACAGAAAGAGTGTTTCAGAACGGCTCAATCAAAAGTAAGGTTCAACTCTGTTAGTTGAATGCACAGAACAGAAAGAATTTTCACAGAATGCTACTGTGTAGTTTATATTTGAATATATTCCTTTTTCCACTATTACCCTCTTAGCGCTCCGAATGTCCACTTGCATTTTCTACAGAAAGACTGTTCAGAACTGCGCAATCAAAAGTATGGTTTAACTCTGTTAGCTTAATGAACATATCAGAAATAAGTTTCACACAATGCTTCTGTGTAGTTTTTATTTGAAGATATTATTTTTCCCAATATAGGCCTCTTAGCGCTCAGAATGTCCAATTGCAGTTTCTACAGAAAGAGTGTTTCAGAAAGGCTCAATCAAAAGTAAGGTTCAACTCTGTTAGTTGAATGCACAGAACAGAAAGAAGTTTCATACAATGCTTCTGTGTAGTTTATATTTGAACATATTCTTTTTTCCACTATTACCCACTTAGCGCTACGAATGTCCAGTTGCATTTTCTACAGACAGAGTGTTTCAAAACTGCTCAATCAAAAGTATGGTTTAACTCTGTTAGCTGAATGCTCAGATCAGAAAGAAGTTTCACAGAATGCTTCTGTGTAGTTTATATTTGAATATATTCCTTTTTCCACTACTACTCTCTTAGCGCTCCAAATGTCCAGTTGCATTTTCTACAGAAAGAGAGTTCAGATCTGCTCAATCAAAAGTATGGTTTAACTCTGTTAGCTGAATGCACAGATCAGAAAGAAGTTTCACAGAATGATTCTGTGTAGTTTATATTTGGAGACATTCCTTTTTCCACTATTACCCTCTTAGCGCTCCGAATCTCCACTTGCATTTTCTACAGAAAGAGTGTGTCAGAACGGCTCAATCAAAACTAAGGTTCAACTCTTTTAGTTGAACAAACAGAACAGAAAGAAGTTTCACACAATTCTTCTGTGTAGTTTTTATTTGTAGACATTCTTTTTCCCAATATAGGCCTCTTAGCGCTCAGAATGTCCAATTGCAGTTTCTACAGAAAGAGTGTTTCAGAACGGCTCAATCAAAAGTAAGGTTCAACTCTGTTAGTTGAATGCACAGAACAGAAAGAAGTTTCATACAATGCTTCTGTGTAGTTTATATTTGAACATATTCTTTTTTCCACTATTACCCACTTAGCGCTACGAATGTCCAGTTGCATTTTCTACAGACAGAGTGTTTCTAAACTGCTCAATCAAAAGTATGGTTTAACTCTGTTAGCTGAATGCTCAGATCAGAAAGAAGTTTCACAGAATGCTTCTGTGTAGTTTATATTTGGATATATTCCTTTTTCCACTACTACTCTCTTAGCGCTCCAAATGTCCAGTTGCATTTTCTACAGAAAGAGAGTTCAGATCTGCTCAATCAAAAGTATGGTTTAACTCTGTTAGCTGAATGCACAGAACAGAAAGAAGTTTCACAGAATGATTCTGTGTAGTTTATATTTGGAGACATTCCTTTTTCCACTATTACCCTCTTAGCGCTCCGAATCTCCACTTGCATTTTCTACACAAAGAGTGTTTCAGAACGGCTCAATCAAAACTAAGGTTCAACTCTTTTAATTGAACAAACAGAACAGAAAGAAGTTTCACACAATTCTTCTGTGTAGTTTTTATTTGTAGACATTCTTTTTCCCAATATAGTCCTCCTAGCGCTCAGAATGTCCAATTGCAGTTTCTACAGAAAGAGTGTTTCAGAACGGCTCAATCAAAAGTAAGGTTCAACTCTGTTACTTGAATGCACAGAACAGAAAGAAGTTTCATACAATGCTTCTGTGTAGTTTATATTTGAACATATTCTTTTTTCCACTATTACCCACTTAGCGCTACGAATGTCCAGTTGCATTTTCTACAGACAGAGTGTTTCAAAACTGCTCAATCAACAGTATGGTTTAACTCTGTTAGCTGAATGCTCAGATCAGAAAGAAGTTTCACAGAATGCTTCTGTGTAGTTTATATTTGAATATATTGCTTTTTCCACTACTACGCTCTTAGCGCTCCAAATGTCCAGTTGCATTTTCTACAGAAAGAGTGTTCAGATCTGCTCAATGAAAAGTATGGTTTAACTCTGTTAGCTGAATGCACAGATCAGAAAGAAGTTTCACCGAATGATTCTGTGTAGTTTATATTTGAAGACATTCCTTTTTCCACTATTACATTCTTAGCGCTCCGAATCTCCACTTGCATTTTCTACAAAAAGAGTGTTTCATAACTGCTCAATCAAAAATATGTTTTATCTCTGTTAACTGAATTTACAGATCAGAAATAAGTTTCACAGAATGCATCTGTGTAGTTTTTATTTGAAGATATTCTTTTTACCAATGTAGGCCTCTTAGCGCTTAGCATGTCCAATTGCAGTTTCTACAGAAAGAGTGTTTCAGAACGGCTCAATCAAAAGTAAGGTTCAAATCTGTTAGTTGAATGCACAGAACAGAAAGAATTTTCACAGAATGCTACTGTGTAGTTTATATTTGAATATATTCCTTTTTCCACTATTACCTTCTTAGCGCTCCGAATGTCCACTTGCATTTTCTACAGAAAGAGTGTTCAGAACTGCACAATCAAAAGTATGGTTTAACTCTGTTAGCTTAATGAACATATCAGAAATAAGTTTCACACAATGCTTCTGTGTAGTTTTTATTTGAAGATATTATTTTTCCCAATATAGGCCTCTTAGCGCTCAGAATGTCCAATTGCAGTTTCTACAGAAAGAGTGTTTCAGAAAGGCTCAATCAAAAGTAAGGTTCAACTCTTTTAGTTGAATGCACAGAACAGAAAGAAGTTTCATACAATGCTTCTGTGTAGCTTATATTTGAACATATTCTTTTTTCCACTATTACCCACTTACCGCTACGAATGTCCGGTTGCATTTTCTACAGACAGAGTGTTTCAAAACTGCTCAATCAAAAGTATGGTTTAACTCTGTTAGCTGAATGCTCAGATCAGAAAGAAGTTTCACAGAATGCTTCTGTGTAGTTTATATTTGATTATATTCCTTTTTCCACTACTACTCTCTTAGCGCTCCAAATGTCCAGTTGCATTTTCTACAGAAAGAGAGTTCAGATCTGCTCAATCAAAAGTATGGTTTAACTCTGTTAGCTGAATGCACAGATCAGAAAGAAGTTTCACCGAATGATTCTGTGTAGTTTATATTTGGAGACATTCCTTTTTCCACTATTACCCTCTTAGCGCTCCGAATCTCCACTTGCATTTTCTACAGAAAGAGTGTTTCAGAACGGCTCAATCAAAACTAAGGTTCAACTCTTTTAGTTGAACAAACAGAACAGAAAGAAGTTTCACACAATTCTTCTGTGTAGTTTTTATTTGTAGACATTCTTTTCCCAATATAGGCCTCTTAGCGCTCAGAATGTCCAATTGCAGTTTCTACAGAAAGAGTGTTTGAGAACGGGTCAATCAAAAGTAAGGTTCAACTCTGTTAGTTGAATGCACAGAACAGAAAGAAGTTTCATACAATGCTTCTGTGTAGTTTATATTTGAACATATTCTTTTTTCCACTATTACCCACTTAGCGCTACGAATGTCCAGTTGCATTTTCTACAGACAGAGTGTTTCAAAACTGCTCAATCAAAAGTATGGTTTAACTCTGTAAGCTGAATGCTCAGATCAGAAAAAAGTTTCACAGAATGCTTCTGTGTAGTTTATATTTGAATATATTCCTTTTTCCACTACTACGCTCTTAGCGCTCCAAATGTCCAGTTGCATTTTCTACAGAAAGAGTGTTCAGATCTGCTCAATCAAAAGTATGGTTTAACTCTGTTAGCTGAATGCACAGATCAGAAAGAAGTTTCACCGAATGATTCTGTGTAGTTTATATTTGAAGACATTCCTTTTTCCACTATTACCCTCTTAGCGCTCCGAATCTCCACTTGCATTTTCTACAAAAAGATTGTTTCATAACTGCTCAATCAAAAATATGTTTTATCTCTGTTAACTGGATTTACAGATCAGAAATAAGTTTCACAGAATGCATCTGTGTAGTTTTTATTTGAAGATATTCTTTTTCCCAATGTAGGCCTCTTAGCGCTTAGCATGTCCAATTGCAGTTTCTACAGAAAGAGTGTTTCAGAACGGCTCAATCAAAAGTAAGGTTCAACTCTGTTAGTTGAATGCACAGAACAGAAAGAATTTTCACAGAATGCTACTGTGTAGTTTATATTTGAATATATTCCTTTTTCCACTATTACCCTCTTAGCGCTCCGAATGTCCACTTGCATTTTCTACAGAAAGACTGTTCAGAACTGCGCAATCAAAAGTATGGTTTAACTCTGTTAGCTTAATGAACATATCAGAAATAAGTTTCACACAATGCTTCTGTGTAGTTTTTATTTGAAGATATTATTTTTCCCAATATAGGCCTCTTAGCGCTCAGAATGTCCAATTGCAGTTTCTACAGAAAGAGTGTTTCAGAAAGGCTCAATCAAAAGTAAGGTTCAACTCTGTTAGTTGAATGCACAGAACAGAAAGAAGTTTCATACAATGCTTCTGTGTAGTTTATATTTGAACATATTCTTTTTTCCACTATTACCCACTTAGCGCTACGAATGTCCAGTTGCATTTTCTACAGACAGAGTGTTTCAAAACTGCTCAATCAAAAGTATGGTTTAACTCTGTTAGCTGAATGCTCAGATCAGAAAGAAGTTTCACAGAATGCTTCTGTGTAGTTTATATTTGAATATATTCCTTTTTCCACTACTACTCTCTTAGCGCTCCAAATGTCCAGTTGCATTTTCTACAGAAAGAGAGTTCAGATCTGCTCAATCAAAAGTATGGTTTAACTCTGTTAGCTGAATGCACAGATCAGAAAGAAGTTTCACAGAATGATTCTGTGTAGTTTATATTTGGAGACATTCCTTTTTCCACTATTACCCTCTTAGCGCTCCGAATCTCCACTTGCATTTTCTACAGAAAGAGTGTGTCAGAACGGCTCAATCAAAACTAAGGTTCAACTCTTTTAGTTGAACAAACAGAACAGAAAGAAGTTTCACACAATTCTTCTGTGTAGTTTTTATTTGTAGACATTCTTTTTCCCAATATAGGCCTCTTAGCGCTCAGAATGTCCAATTGCAGTTTCTACAGAAAGAGTGTTTCAGAACGGCTCAATCAAAAGTAAGGTTCAACTCTGTTAGTTGAATGCACAGAACAGAAAGAAGTTTCATACAATGCTTCTGTGTAGTTTATATTTGAACATATTCTTTTTTCCACTATTACCCACTTAGCGCTACGAATGTCCAGTTGCATTTTCTACAGACAGAGTGTTTCAAAACTGCTCAATCAAAAGTATGGTTTAACTCTGTTAGCTGAATGCTCAGATCAGAAAAAAGTTTCACAGAATGCTTCTGTGTAGTTTATATTTGAATATATTCCTTTTTCCACTACTACGCTCTTAGCGCTCCAAATGTCCAGTTGCATTTTCTACAGAAAGAGTGTTCAGATCTGCTCAATCAAAAGTATGGTTTAACTCTGTTAGCTGAATGCACAAATCAGAAAGAATTTTCACCGAATGATTCTGTGTAGTTTATATTTGAAGACATTCCTTTTTCCACTATTACCCTCTTAGCGCTCCGAATCTCCACTTGCATTTTCTACAAAAAGAGTGTTTCATAACTGCTCAATAAAAATATGTTTTATCTCTGTTAACTGAATTTACAGATCAGAAATAAGTTTCACAGAATGCATCTGTGTAGTTTTTATTTGAAGATATTCTTTTTCCCAATGTAGGCCTCTTAGCGCTTAGCATGTCCAATTGCAGTTTCTACAGAAAGAGTGTTTCAGAACGGCTCAATCAAAAGTAAGGTTCAACTCTGTTAGTTGAATGCACAGAACAGAAAGAATTTTCACAGAATGCTACTGTGTAGTTTATATTTGAATATATTCCTTTTTCCACTATTACCCTCTTAGCGCTCCGAATGTCCACTTGCATTTTCTACAGAAAGTGTGTTCAGAACTGCGCAATCAAAAGTATGGTTTAACTCTGTTAGCTTAATGAACATATCAGAAATAAGTTTCACACAATGCTTCTGTGTAGTTTTTATTTGAAGATATTATTTTTCCCAATATAGGCTTCTTAGCGCTCAGAATGTCCAATTGCAGTTTCTACAGAAAGAGTGTTTCAGAAAGGCTCAATCAAAAGTAAGGTTCAACTCTGTTAGTTGAATTCTCAGAACAGAAAGAAGTTTCATACACTGCTTCTGTGTAGTTTATATTTGAACATATTCTTTTTTCCACAATTACCCACTTAGCGCTACGAATGTCCAGTTGCATTTTCTACAGACAGAGTGTTTCAAAACTGCTCAATCAAAAGTATGGTTTAACTCTGTTAGCTGAATGCTCAGATCAGAAAGAAGTTTCACAGAATGCTTCTGTGTAGTTTATATTTGAATATATTCCTTTTTCCACTACTACTCTCTTAGCGCTCCAAATGTCCAGTTGCATTTTCTACAGAAAGAGAGTTCAGATCTGCTCAATCAAAAGTATGGTTTAACTCTGTTAGCTGAATGCACAGATCAGAAAGAAGTTTCACAGAATGATTCTGTGTAGTTTATATTTGAAGACATTCCTTTTTCCACTATTACCCTCTTAGCGCTCCGAATCTCCACTTGCATTTTCTACAAAAAGAGTGTTTCATAACTGCTCAATCAAAAATATGTTTTATCTCTGTTAACTGAATTTACAGATCAGAAATAAGTTTCACAGAATGCATCTGTGTAGTTTTTATTTGAAGATATTCTTTTTCAAAATGTAGGCCTCTTAGCGCTTAGCATGTCCAATTGCAGTTTCTACAGAAAGAGTGTTTCAGAACGGCTCAATCAAAAGTAAGGTTCAACTCTGTTAGTTGAATGCACAGAACATAAAGAATTTTCACAGAATGCTACTGTGTAGTTTATATTTGAATATATTCCTTTTTCCACTATTACCCTCTTAGCGCTCCGAAAGTCCACTTGCATTTTCTACAGAAAGAGTGTTCAGAACTGCGCAATCAAAAGTATGGTTTAACTCTGTTAGCTTAATGAACATATCAGAAATAAGTTTCACACAATGCTTCTGTGTAGTTTTTATTTGAAGATATTATTTTTCCCAATAGAGGCCTCTTAGCGCTCAGAATGTCCAGTTGCAGTTTCTACAGAAAGAGTGTTTCAGAAAGGCTCAATCAAAAGTAAGGTTCAACTCTGTTAGTTGAATGCACAGAACAGAAAGAAGTTTCATACAATGCTTCTGTGTAGTTTATATTTGAACATATTCTTTTTTCCACTATTACCCACTTAGCGCTAGGAATGTCCAGTTGCATTTTCTACAGACAGAGTGTTTCAAAACTGCTCAATGAAAAGTATGGTTTAACTCTGTTAGCTGAATGCTCAGATCAGAAAGAAGTTTCACAGAATGCTTCTGTGTAGTTTATATTTGAATATATTCCTTTTTCCACTACTACTCTCTTAGCGCTCCAAATGTCCAGTTGCATTTTCTACAGAAAGAGAGTTCAGATCTGCTCAATCAAAAGTATGGTATAACTCTGTTAGCTGAATGCACAGATCAGAAAGAAGTTTCACAGAATGATTCTGTGTAGTTTATATTTGGAGACATTCCTTTTTCCACTATTACCCTCTTAGCGCTCCGAAACTCCACTTACATTTTCTACAGAAAGAGTGTTTCAGAACGGCTCAATCAAAACTAAGGTTCAACTCTTTTAGTTGAACAAACAGAACAGAAAGAAGTTTCACACAATTCTTCTGTGTAGTTTTTATTTGTAGACATTCTTTTTCCCAATATAGGCCTCCTAGCGCTCAGAATGTCCAATTGCAGTTTCTACAGAAAGAGTGTTTCAGAACGGCTCAATCAAAAGTAAGGTTCAACTCTGTTAGTTGAATGCACAGAACAGAAAGAAGTTTCATACAATGCTTCTGTGTAGTTTATATTTGAACATATTCTTTTTTCCACTATTACCCACTTAGCACTACGAATGTCCAGTTGCATTTTCTACAGACAGAGTGTTTCAAAACTGCTCAATCAAAAGTATGGTTTAACTCTGTAAGCTGAATGCTCCGATCAGAAAAAAGTTTCACAGAATGCTTCTGTGTAGTTTATATTTGAATATATTCCTTTTTCCACTACTACGCTCTTAGCGCTCCAAATGTCCAGTTGCATTTTCTACAGAAAGAGTGTTCAGATCTGCTCAATCAAAAGTATGGTTTAACTCTGTTAGCTGAATGCACAGATCAGAAAGAAGTTTCACCGAATGATTCTGTGTAGTTTATATTTGAAGACATTCCTTTTTCCACTATTACCCTCTTAGCGCTCCGAATCTCCACTTGCATTTTCTACAAAAAGAGTGTTTCATAACTGCTCAATCAAAAATATGTTTTATCTCTGTTAACTGAATTTACAGATCAGAAATAAGTTTCACAGAATGCATCTGTGTAGTTTTTATTTGAAGATATTCTTTTTCCCAATGTAGGCCTCTTAGCGCTTAGCATGTCCAATTGCAGTTTCTACAGAAAGAGTGTTTCAGAACGGCTCAATCAAAAGTAAGGTTCAACTCTGTTAGTTGAATGCACAGAACAGAAAGAATTTTCACAGAATGCTACTGTGTAGTTTATATTTGAATATATTCCTTTTTCCACTATTACCCTCTTAGCGCTCCGAATGTCCACTTGCATTTTCTACAGAAAGAGTGTTCAGAACTGCGCAATCAAAAGTATGGTTTAACTCTGTTAGCTTAATGAACATTTCAGAAATAAGTTTCAAACAATGGTTCTGTGTAGTTTATATTTGAAGATATTATTTTTCCCAATATAGGCCTCTTAGCGCTCAGAATGTCCAATTGCAGTTTCTACAGAAAGAGTGTTTCAGAAAGGCTCAATCAAAAGTAAGGTTCAACTCTGTTAGTTGAATGCACAGAACAGAAAGAAGTTTCATACAATGCTTCTGTGTAGTTTATATTTGAACATATTTTTTTTCCACTATTACCCACTTAGCGCTACGAATGTCCAGTTGCATTTTCTACAGACAGAGTGTTTCAAAACTGCTCAATCAAAAGTATGGTTTAACTCTGTTAGCTGAATGCTCAGATCAGAAAGAAGTTTCACAGAATGCTTCTGTGTAGTTTATATTTGAATATATTCCTTTTTCCACTACTACTCTCTTAGCGCTCCAAATGTCCAGTTGCATTTTCTACAGAAAGAGAGTTCAGATCTGCTCAATCAAAAGTATGGTTTAACTCTGTTAGCTGAATGCACAGATCAGAAAGAAGTTTCACAGAATAATTCTGTGTAGTTTATATTTGGAGACATTCCTTTTTCCACTATTACCCTCTTAGCGCTCCGAATCTCCATTGCATTTTCTACAGAAAGAGTGTTTCAGAACTGCTCAATCAAAACTAAGGTTCAACTCTTTTAGTTGAACAAACAGAACAGAAAGAAGTTTCACACAATTCTTCTGTGTAGTTTTTATTTGTAGACATTCTTTTTCCCAATATAGGCCTCTTAGCGCTCAGAATGTCCAATTGCAGTTTCTACAGAAAGAGTGTTTCAGAACGGCTCAATCAAAAGTAAGGTTCAACTCTGTTAGTTGAATGCACAGAACAGAAAGAAGTTTCATACAATGCTTCTGTGTAGTTTATATTTGAACATATTCTTTTTTCCACTATTACCCACTTAGCGCTACGAATGTCCAGTTGCATTTTTAACAGACAGAGTGTTTCAAAACTGCTCAATCAAAAGTATGGTTTAACTCTGTTAGCTGAATGCTCAGATCAGAAAAAAGTTTCACAGAATGCTTCTGTGTAGTTTATATTTGAATATATTCCTTTTTCCACTACTACGCTCTTAGCGCTCCAAATGTCCAGTTGCATTTTCTACAGAAAGAGTGTTCAGATCTGCTCAATCAAAAGTATGGTTTAACTCTGTTAGCTGAATGCACAGATCAGAAAGAAGTTTCACCGAATGATTCTGTGTAGTTTATATTTGAAGACATTCCTTTTTCCACTATTACCCTCTTAGCGCTCCGAATCTCCACTTGCATTTTCTACAAAAAGAGTGTTTCATAACTGCTCAATCAAAAATATGTTTTATCTCTGTTAGCTGAATTTACAGATCAGAAATAAGTTTCACAGAATGCATCAGTGTAGTTTTTATTTGAAGATATTCTTTTTCCCAATGTAGGCCTCTTAGCGCTTAGCATGTCCAATTGCAGTTTCTACAGAAAGAGTGTTTCAGAACGGCTCAATCAAAAGTAAGGTTCAACTCTGTTAGTTGAATGCACAGAACAGAAAGAATTTTCACAGAATGCTACTGTGTAGTTTATATTTGAATATATTCCTTTTTCCACTATTACCCTCTTAGCGCTCCGAATGTCCACTTGCATTTTCTACAGAAAGAGTGTTCAGAACTGCGCAATCAAAAGTATGGTTTAACTCTGTTAGCTTAATGAACATATCAGAAATAAGTTTCACACAATGCTTCTGTGTAGTTTTTATTTGAAGATATTATTTTTCCCAATATAGGCCTCTTAGCGCTCAGAATGTCCAATTGCAGTTTCTACAGAAAGAGTGTTTCAGAAAGGCTCAATCAAAAGTAAGGTTCAACTCTGTTAGTTGAATGCACAGAACAGAAAGAAGTTTCATACAATGCTTCTGTGTAGTTTATATTTGAACATATTCTTTTTTCCACTATTACCCACTTAGCGCTACGAATGTCCAGTTGCATTTTCTACAGACAGAGTGTTTCAAAACTGCTCAATCAAAAGTATGGTTTAACTCTGTTAGCTGAATGCTCAGATCAGAAAGAAGTTTCACAGAATGCTTCTGTGTAGTTTATATTTGAATATATTCCTTTTTCCACTACTACTCTCTTAGCGCTCCAAATGTCCAGTTGCATTTTCTACAGAAAGAGAGTTCAGATCTGCTCAATCAAAAGTATGGTTTAACTCTGTTAGCTGAATGCACAGATCAGAAAGAAGTTTCACAGAATGATTCTGTGTAGTTTATATTTGGAGACATTCCTTTTTCCACTATTACCCTCTTAGCGCTCCGAATCTCCACTTGCATTTTCTACAGAAAGAGTGTGTCAGAACGGCTCAATCAAAACTAAGGTTCAACTCTTTTAGTTGAACAAACAGAACAGAAAGAAGTTTCACACAATTCTTCTGTGTAGTTTTTATTTGTAGACATTCTTTTTCCCAATATAGGCCTCTTAGCGCTCAGAATGTCCAATTGCAGTTTCTACAGAAAGAGTGTTTCAGAACGGCTCAATCAAAAGTAAGGTTCAACTCTGTTGGTTGAATGCACAGAACAGAAAGAAGTTTCATACAATGCTTCTGTGTAGTTTATATTTGAACATATTCTTTTTTCCACTATTACCCACTTAGCGCTACGAATGTCCAGTTGCATTTTCTACAGACAGAGTGTTTCAAAACTGCTCAATCAAAAGTATGGTTTAACTCTGTTAGCTGAATGCTCAGATCAGAAAAAAGTTTCACAGAATGCTTCTGTGTAGTTTATATTTGAATATATTCCTTTTTAAACTACTACGCTCTTAGCGCTACAAATGTCCAGTTGCATTTTCTACAGAAAGAGTGTTCAGATCTGCTCAATCAAAAGTATGGTTTAACTCTGTTAGCTGAATGCACAGATCAGAAAGAATTTTCACCGAATGATTCTGTGTAGTTTATATTTGAAGACATTCCTTTTTCCACTATTACCCTCTTAGCGCTCCGAATCTCCACTTGCATTTTCTACAAAAAGAGTGTTTCATAACTGCTCAATCAAAAATATGTTTTATCTCTGTTAACTGAATTTACAGATCAGAAATAAGTTTCACAGAATGCATCTGTGTAGTTTTTATTTGAAGATATTCTTTTTCCCAATGTAGGCCTCTTAGCACTTAGCATGTCCAATTGCAGTTTCTACAGAAAGAGTGTTTCAGAACGGCTCAATCAAAAGTAAGGTTCAACTCTGTTAGTTGAATGCACAGAACAGAAAGAATTTTCACAGAATGCTACTGTGTAGTTTATATTTGAATATATTCCTTTTTCCACTATTACCCTCTTAGCGCTACGAATGTCCACTTGCATTTTCTACAGAAAGAGTGTTCAGAACTGCGCAATCAAAAGTATGGTTTAACTCTGTTAGCTTAATGAACATATCAGAAATAAGTTTCACACAATGCTTCTGTGTAGTTTTTATTTGAAGATATTATTTTTCCCAATATAGGCCTCTTAGTGCTCAGAATGTCCAATTGCAGTTTCTACAGAAAGAGTGTTTCAGAAAGGCTCAATCAAAAGTAAGGTTCAACTCTGTTAGTTGAATTCACAGAACAGAAAGAAGTTTCATACACTGCTTCTGTGTAGTTTACATTTGAACATATTCTTTTTTCCACAATTACCCACTTAGCGCTACGAATGTCCAGTTGCATTTTCTACAGACAGAGTGTTTCAAAACTGCTCAATCAAAAGTATGGTTTAACTCTGTTAGCTGAATGCTCAGATCAGAAAGAAGTTTCACAGAATGCTTCTGTGTAGTTTATATTTGAATATATTCCTTTTTCCACTACTACTCTCTTAGCGCTCCAAATGTCCAGTTGCATTTTCTACAGAAAGAGAGTTCAGATCTGCTCAATCAAAAGTATGGTTTAACTCTGTTAGCTGAATGCACAGATCAGAAAGAAGTTTCACAGAATGATTCTGTGTAGTTTATATTTGGAGACATTCCTTTTTCCACTATTACCCTCTTAGCGCTCCGAATCTCCACTTGCATTTTCTACAGAAAGAGTGTTTCAGAACGGCTCAATCAAAACTAAGGTTCAACTCTTTTAGTTGAACAAACAGAACAGAAAGAAGTTTCACACAATTCTTCTGTGTAGTTTTTATTTGTAGACATTCTTTTTCCCAATATAGGCCTCCTAGCGCTCAGAATGTCCAATTGCAGTTTCTACAGAAAGAGTGTTTCAGAACGGCTCAATCAAAAGTAAGGTTCAACTCTGTTAGTTGAATGCACAGAACAGAAAGAAGTTTCATACAATGCTTCTGTGTAGTTTATATTTGAAAATATTATTTTTTCCACTATTACCCACTTAGCGCTACGAATGTCCAGATGCATTTTCTACAGACAGAGTGTTTCAAAACTGCTCAATCAAAAGTATGGTTTAACTCTGTTAGCTGAATGCTCAGATAAGAAAGAAGTTTCACAGAATGCTTCTGTGTAGTTTATATTTGAATATATTCCTTTTTCCACTACTACGCTCTTAGCGCTCCAAATGTCCAGTTGCATTTTCTACAGAAAGAGTGTTCAGATCTGCTCAATCAAAAGTATGGTTTAACTCTGTTAGCTGAATGCACAGATCAGAAAGAAGTTTCACCGAATGATTCTGTGTAGTTTATATTTGAAGACATTCCTTTTTCCACTATTACCCTCTTAGCGCTCCGAATCTCCACTTGCATTTTCTACAAAAAGAGTGTTTCATAACTGCTCAATCAAAAATATGTTTTATCTCTGTTAACTGAATTTACAGATCAGAAATAAGTTTCACAGAATGCATCTGTGTAGTTTTTATTTGAAGGTATTCTTTTTCAAAATGTTGGCCTCTTAGCGCTTAGCATGTCCAATTGCAGTTTCTACAGAAAGAGTGTTTCAGAACGGCTCAATCAAAAGTAAGGTTCAACTCTGTTAGTTGAATGCACAGAACAGAAAGAATTTTCACAGAATGCTACTGTGTAGTTTATATTTGAATATATTCCTTTTTCCACTATTACCCTCTTAGCGCTCCGAAAGTCCACTTGCATTTTCTACAGAAAGAGTGTTCAGAACTGCGCAATCATAAGTATGGTTTAACTCTGTTAGCTTAATGAACATATCAGAAATAAGTTTCACACAATGCTTCTGTGTAGTTTTTATTTGAAGATATTATTTTTCCCAATAGAGGCCTCTTAGCGCTCAGAATGTCCAATTGCAGTTTCTACAGAAAGAGTGTTTCAGAAAGGCTCAATCAAAAGTAAGGTTCAACTCTGTTAGTTGAATGCACAGAACAGAAAGAAGTTTCATACAATGCTTCTGTGTAGTTTATATTTGAACATATTCTTTTTTCCACTATTACCCACTTAGCGCTACGAATGTCCAGTTGCATTTTCTACAGACAGAGTGTTTCAAAACTGCTCAATGAAAAGTATGGTTTAACTCTGTTAGCTGAATGCTCAGATCAGAAAGAAGTTTCACAGAATGCTTCTGTGTAGTTTATATTTGAATATATTCCTTTTTCCACTACTACTCTCTTAGCGCTCCAAATGTCCAGTTGCATTTTCTACAGAAAGAGAGTTCAGATCTGCTCAATCAAAAGTATGGTATAACTCTGTTAGCTGAATGCACAGATCAGAAAGAAGTTTCACAGAATGATTCTGTGTAGTTTATATTTGGAGACATTCCTTTTTCCACTATTACCCTCTTAGCGCTCCGAAACTCCACTTGCATTTTCTACAGAAAGAGTGTTTCAGAACGGCTCAATCAAAACTAAGGTTCAACTCTTTTAGTTGATCAAACAGAACAGAAAGAAGTTTCACACAATTCTTCTGTGTAGTTTTTATTTGTAGACATTCTTTTTCCCAATATAGGCCTCCTAGCGCTCAGAATGTCCAATTGCAGTTTCTACAGAAAGAGTGTTTCAGAACGGCTCAATCAAAAGTAAGGTTCAACTCTGTTAGTTGAATGCACAGAACAGAAAGAAGTTTCATACAATGCTTCTGTGTAGTTTATATTTGAACATATTCTTTTTTCCACTATTACCCACTTAGCGCTACGAATGTCCAGTTGCATTTTCTACAGACAGAGTATTTCAAAACTGCTCAATCAAAAGTATGGTTTAACTCTGTTAGCTGAATGCTCAGATCAGAAAGAAGTTTCACAGAATGCTTCGGTGTAGTTTATATTTGAATATATTCCTTTTTCCACTACTACGCTCTTAGCGCTCCAAATGTCCAGTTGCATTTTCTACAGAAAGAGTGTTCAGATCTGCTCAATCAAAAGTATGGTTTAACTCTGTTAGCTGAATGCACAGATCAGAAAGAAGTTTCACAGAATGATTCTGTGTAGTTTATATTTGAAGACATTCCTTTTTCCACTATTACCCTCTTAGCGCTCCGAATCTCCACTTGCATTTTCTACAAAAAGAGTGTTTCATAACTGCTCAATCAAAAATATGTTTTATCTCTGTTAACTGAATTTACAGATCAGAAATAAGTTTCACAGAATGCATCTGTGTAGTTTTTATTTGAAGATATTCTTTTTCCCAATGTAGGCCTCTTAGCGCTTAGCATGTCCAATTGCAGTTTCTACAGAAAGAGTGTTTCAGAACGGCTCAATCAAAAGTAAGGTTCAACTCTGTTAGTTGAATGCACAGAACAGAAAGAATTTTCACAGAATGCTACTGTGTAGTTTATATTTGAATATATTCCTTTTTCCATTATTACCCTCTTAGCGCTCCGAATGTCCACTTGCATTTTCTACAGAAAGAGTGTTCAGAACTGCGCAATGAAAAGTATGGTTTAACTCTGTTAGCTTAATGAACATATCAGAAATAAGTTTCACACAATGCTTCTGTGTAGTTTTTATTTGAAGATATTATTTTTCCCAATATAGGCCTCTTAGCGCTCAGAATGTCCAATTGCAGTTTCTACAGAAAGAGTGTTTCAGAAAGGCTCAATCAAAAGTAAGGTTCAACTCTGTTAGTTGAATGCACAGAACAGAAAGAAGTTTCATACAATGCTTCTGTGTAGTTTATATTTGAACATATTGTTTTTTCCACTATTACCCACTTAGCGCTACGAATGTCCAGTTGCATTTTCTACAGACAGAGTGTTTCAAAACTGCTCAATCAAAAGTATGGTTTAACTCTGTTAGCTGAATGCTCAGATCAGAAAAAAGTTTCACAGAATGCTTCTGTGTAGTTTATATTTGAATATATTCCTTTTTAAACTACTACGCTCTTAGCGCTACAAATGTCCAGTTGCATTTTCTACAGAAAGAGTGTTCAGATCTGCTCAATCAAAAGTATGGTTTAACTCTGTTAGCTGAATGCACAGATCAGAAAGAATTTTCACCGAATGATTCTGTGTAGTTTATATTTGAAGACATTCCTTTTTCCACTATTACCCTCTTAGCGCTCCGAATCTCCACTTGCATTTTCTACAAAAAGAGTGTTTCATAACTGCTCAATCAAAAATATGTTTTATCTCTGTTAACTGAATTTACAGATCAGAAATAAGTTTCACAGAATGCATCTGTGTAGTTTTAATTTGAAGATATTCTTTTTCCCAATGTAGGCCTCTTAGCACTTAGCATGTCCAATTGCAGTTTCTACAGAAAGAGTGTTTCAGAACGGCTCAATCAAAAGTAAGGTTCAACTCTGTTAGTTGAATGCACAGAACAGAAAGAATTTTCACAGAATGCTACTGTGTAGTTTATATTTGAATATATTCCTTTTTCCACTATTACCCTCTTAGCGCTACGAATGTCCACTTGCATTTTCTAAAGAAAGAGTGTTCAGAACTGCGCAATCAAAAGTATGGTTTAACTCTGTTAGCTTAATGAACATATCAGAAATAAGTTTCACACAATGCTTCTGTGTAGTTTTTATTTGAAGATATTATTTTTCCCAATATAGGCCTCTTAGCGCTCAGAATGTCCAATTGCAGTTTCTACAGAAAGAGTGTTTCAGAAAGGCTCAATCAAAAGTAAGGTTCAACTCTGTTAGTTGAATTCACAGAACAGAAAGAAGTTTCATACACTGCTTCTGTGTAGTTTACATTTGAACATATTCTTTTTTCCACAATTACCCACTTAGCGCTACGAATGTCCAGTTGCATTTTCTACAGACAGAGTGTTTCAAAACTGCTCAATCAAAAGTATGGTTTAACTCTGTTAGCTGAATGCTCAGATCAGAAAGAAGTTTCACAGAATGCTTCTGTGTAGTTTATATTTGAATATATTCCTTTTTCCACTACTACTCTCTTAGCGCTCCAAATGTCCAGTTGCATTTTCTACAGAAAGAGAGTTCAGATCTGCTCAATCAAAAGTATGGTTTAACTCTGTTAGCTGAATGCACAGATCAGAAAGAAGTTTCACAGAATGATTCTGTGTAGTTTATATTTGGAGACATTCCTTTTTCCACTATTACCCTCTTAGCGCTCCGAATCTCCACTTGCATTTTCTACAGAAAGAGTGTTTCAGAACGGCTCAATCAAAACTAAGGTTCAACTCTTTTAGTTGAACAAACAGAACAGAAAGAAGTTTCACACAATTCTTCTGTGTAGTTTTTATTTGTAGACATTTTTTTTCCCAATATAGGCCTCCTAGCGCTCAGAATGTCCAATTGCAGTTTCTACAGAAAGAGTGTTTCAGAACGGCTCAATCAAAAGTAAGGTTCAACTCTGTTAGTTGAATGCACAGAACAGAAAGAAGTTTCATACAATGCTTCTGTGTAGTTTATATTTGAAAATATTATTTTTTCCACTATTACCCACTTAGCGCTACGAATGTCCAGATGCATTTTCTACAGACAGAGTGTTTCAAAACTGCTCAATCAAAAGTATGGTTTAACTCTGTTAGCTGAATGCTCAGATAAGAAAGAAGTTTCACAGAATGCTTCTGTGTAGTTTATATTTGAATATATTCCTTTTTCCACTACTACGCTCTTAGCGCTCCAAATGTCCAGTTGCATTTTCTACAGAAAGAGTGTTCAGATCTGCTCAATCAAAAGTATGGTTTAACTCTGTTAGCTGAATGCACAGATCAGAAAGAAGTTTCACCGAATGATTCTGTGTAGTTTATATTTGAAGACATTCCTTTTTCCACTATTACCCTCTTAGCGCTCCGAATCTCCACTTGCATTTTCTACAAAAAGAGTGTTTCATAACTGCTCAATCAAAAATATGTTTTATCTCTGTTAACTGAATTTACAGATCAGAAATAAGTTTCACAGAATGCATCTGTGTAGTTTTTATTTGAAGGTATTCTTTTTCAAAATGTTGGCCTCTTAGCGCTTAGCATGTCCAATTGCAGTTTCTACAGAAAGAGTGTTTCAGAACGGCTCAATCAAAAGTAAGGTTCAACTCTGTTAGTTGAATGCACAGAACAGAAAGAATTTTCACAGAATGCTACTGTGTAGTTTATATTTGAATATATTCCTTTTTCCACTATTACCCTCTTAGCGCTCCGAAAGTCCACTTGCATTTTCTACAGAAAGACTGTTCAGAACTGCGCAATCAAAAGTATGGTTTAACTCTGTTAGCTTAATGAACATATCAGAAATAAGTTTCACACAATGCTTCTGTGTAGTTTTTATTTGAAGATATTATTTTTCCCAATAGAGGCCTCTTAGCGCTCAGAATGTCCAATTGCAGTTTCTACAGAAAGAGTGTTTCAGAAAGGCTCAATCAAAAGTAAGGTTCAACTCTGTTAGTTGAATGCACAGAACAGAAAGAAGTTTCATACAATGCTTCTGTGTAGTTTATATTTGAACATATTCTTTTTTCCACTATTACCCACTTAGCGCTACGAATGTCCAGTTGCATTTTCTACAGACAGAGTGTTTCAAAACTGCTCAATGAAAAGTATGGTTTAACTCTGTTAGCTGAATGCTCAGATCAGAAAGAAGTTTCACAGAATGCTTCTGTGTAGTTTATATTTGAATATATTCCTTTTTCCACTACTACTCTCTTAGCGCTCCAAATGTCCAGTTGCATTTTCTACAGAAAGAGAGTTCAGATCTGCTCAATCAAAAGTATGGTATAACTCTGTTAGCTGAATGCACAGATCAGAAAGAAGTTTCACAGAATGATTCTGTGTAGTTTATATTTGGAGACATTCCTTTTTCCACTATTACCCTCTTAGCGCTCCGAAACTCCACTTGCATTTTCTACAGAAAGAGTGTTTCAGAACGGCTCAATCAAAACTAAGGTTCAACTCTTTTAGTTGATCAAACAGAACAGAAAGAAGTTTCACACAATTCTTCTGTGTAGTTTTTATTTGTAGACATTCTTTTTCCCAATATAGGCCTCCTAGCGCTCAGAATGTCCAATTGCAGTTTCTACAGAAAGAGTGTTTCAGAACGGCTCAATCAAAAGTAAGGTTCAACTCTGTTAGTTGAATGCACAGAACAGAAAGAAGTTTCATACAATGCTTCTGTGTAGTTTATATTTGAACATATTCTTTTTTCCACTATTACCCACTTAGCGCTACGAATGTCCAGTTGCATTTTCTACAGACAGAGTATTTCAAAACTGCTCAATCAAAAGTATGGTTTAACTCTGTTAGCTGAATGCTCAGATCAGAAAGAAGTTTCACAGAATGCTTCGGTGTAGTTTATATTTGAATATATTCCTTTTTCCACTACTACGCTCTTAGCGCTCCAAATGTCCAGTTGCATTTTCTACAGAAAGAGTGTTCAGATCTGCTCAATCAAAAGTATGGTTTAACTCTGTTAGCTGAATGCACAGATCAGAAAGAAGTTTCACCGAATGATTCTGTGTAGTTTATATTTGAAGACATTCCTTTTTCCACTATTACCCTCTTAGCGCTCCGAATCTCCACTTGCATTTTCTACAAAAAGAGTGTTTCATAACTGCTCAATCAAAAATATGTTTTATCTCTGTTAACTGAATTTACAGATCAGAAATAAGTTTCACAGAATGCATCTGTGTAGTTTTTATTTGAAGATATTCTTTTTCAAAATGTAGGCCTCTTAGCGCTTAGCATGTCCAATTGCAGTTTCTACAGAAAGAGTGTTTCAGAACGGCTCAATCAAAAGTAAGGTTCAAATCTGTTAGTTGAATGCACAGAACAGAAAGTATTTTCACAGAATGCTACTGTGTAGTTTATATTTGAATATATTCCTTTTTCCACTATTACCCTCTTAGCGCTCCGAATGTCCACTTGCATTTTCTACAGAAAGAGTGTTCAGAACTGCGCAATCAAAAGTATGGTTTAACTCTGTTAGCTTAATGAACATATCAGAAATAATTTTCACACAATGCTTCTGTGTAGTTTTTATTTGAAGATATTATTTTTCCCAATATAGGCCTCTTAGCGCTCAGAATGTCCAATTGCAGTTTCTACAGAAAGAGTGTTTCAGAAAGGCTCAATCAAAAGTAAGGTTCAACTCTGTTAGTTGAATGCACAGAACAGAAAGAAGTTTCATACAATGCTTCTGTGTAGCTTATATTTGAACATATTCTTTTTTCCACTATTACCCACTTAGCGCTACGAATGTCCGGTTGCATTTTCTACAGACAGAGTGTTTCAAAACTGCTCAATCAAAAGTATGGTTTAACTCTGTTAGCTGAATGCTCAGATCAGAAAGAAGTTTCACAGAATGCTTCTGTGTAGTTTATATTTGATTATATTCCTTTTTCCACTACTACTCTCTTAGCGCTCCAAATGTCCAGTTGCATTTTCTACAGAAAGAGAGTTCAGATCTGCTCAATCAAAAGTATGGTTTAACTCTGTTAGCTGAATGCACAGATCAGAAAGAAGTTTCACCGAATGATTCTGTGTAGTTTATATTTGGAGACATTCCTTTTTCAACTATTACCCTCTTAGCGCTCCGAATCTCCACTTGCATTTTCTACAGAAAGAGTGTTTCAGAACGGCTCAATCAAAACTAAGGTTCAACTCTTTTAGTTGAACAAACAGAACAGAAAGAAGTTTCACACAATTCTTCTGTGTAGTTTTTATTTGTAGACATTCTTTTTCCCAATATAGGCCTCTTAGCGCTCAGAATGTCCAATTGCAGTTTCTACAGAAAGAGTGTTTCAGAACGGCTCAATCAAAAGTAAGGTTCAACTCTGTTAGTTGAATGCACAGAACAGAAAGAAGTTTCATACAATGCTTCTGTGTAGTTTATATTTGAACATATTCTTTTTTCCACTATTACCTACTTAGCGCTACGAATGTGCAGTTGCATTTTCTACAGACAGAGTGTTTCAAAACTGCTCAATCGAAAGTATGGTTTAACTCTGTTAGCTGAATGCTCAGATCAGAAAGAAGTTTCACAGAATGCTTCTGTGTAGTTTATATTTGAATATATTCCTTTTTCCACTACTATGCTCTTAGCGCTCCAAATGTCCAGTTGCATTTTCTTCAGAAAGAGTGTTCAGATCTGCTCAATCAAAAGTATGGTTTAACTCTGTTAGCTGAATGCACAGATCAGAAAGAAGTTTCACCGAATGATTCTGTGTAGTTTATATTTGAAGACATTCCTTTTTCCACTATTACCCTCTTAGCGCTCCGAATCTCCACTTGCATTTTCTACAAAAAGAGTGTTTCATAACTGCTCAATCAAAAATATGTTTTATCTCTGTTAACTGAATTTACAGATCAGAAATAAGTTTCACAGAATGCATCTGTGTAGTTTTTATTTGAAGATATTCTTTTTCCCAATGTAGGCCTCTTAGCGCTTAGCATGTCCAATTGCAGTTTCTACAGAAAGAGTGTTTCAGAACGGCTCAATCAAAAGTAAGGTTCAACTCTGTTAGTTGAATGCACAGAACAGAAAGAATTTTCACAGAATGCTACTGTGTAGTTTATATTTGAATATATTCCTTTTTCCATTATTACCCTCTTAGCGCTCCGAATGTCCACTTGCATTTTCTACAGAAAGAGTGTTCAGAACTGCGCAATGAAAAGTATGGTTTAACTCTGTTAGCTTAATGAACATATCAGAAATAAGTTTCACACAATGCTTCTGTGTAGTTTTTATTTGAAGATATTATTTTTCCCAATATAGGCCTCTTAGCGCTCAGAATGTCCAATTGCAGTTTCTACAGAAAGAGTGTTTCAGAAAGGCTCAATCAAAAGTAAGGTTCAACTCTGTTAGTTGAATGCACAGAACAGAAAGAAGTTTCATACAATGCTTCTGTGTAGTTTATATTTGAACATATTGTTTTTTCCACTATTACCCACTTAGCGCTACGAATGTCCAGTTGCATTTTCTACAGACAGAGTGTTTCAAAACTGCTCAATCAAAAGTATGGTTTAACTCTGTTAGCTGAATGCTCAGATCAGAAAGAAGTTTCACAGAATGCTTCTGTGTAGTTTATATTTGAATATATTCCTTTTTCCACTACTACTCTCTTAGCGCTCCAAATGTCCAGTTGCATTTTCTACAGAAAGAGAGTTCAGATCTGCTCAATCAAAAGTATGGTTTAACTCTGTTAGCTGAATGCACAGATCAGAAAGAAGTTTCACAGAATGATTCTGTGTAGTTTATATTTGGAGACATTCCTTTTTCCACTATTACCCTCTTAGCGCTCCGAATCTCCACTTGCATTTTCTACAGAAAGAGTGTGTCAGAACGGCTCAATCAAAACTAAGGTTCAACTCTTTTAGTTGAACAAACAGAACAGAAAGAAGTTTCACACAATTCTTCTGTGTAGTTTTTATTTGTAGACATTCTTTTTCCCAATATAGGCCTCTTAGCGCTCAGAATGTTCAATTGCAGTTTCTACAGAAAGAGTGCTTCAAAACGGCTCAATCAAAAGTACGGTTCAACTCTGTTAGTTGAATGCACAGAACAGAAAGAAGTTTCATACAATGCTTCTGTGTAGTTTATATTTGAACATATTCTTTTTTCCACTATTACCCACTTAGCGCTACGAATGTCCAGTTGCATTTTCTACAGACAGAGTGTTTCAAAACTGCTCAATCAAAAGTATGGTTTAACTCTGTTAGCTGAATGCTCAGATCAGAAAAAAGTTTCACAGAATGCTTCTGTGTAGTTTATATTTGAATATATTCCTTTTTCCACTACTACGCTCTTAGCGCTCCAAATGTCCAGTTGCATTTTCTACAGAAAGAGTGTTCAGATCTGCTCAATCAAAAGTATGGTTTAACTCTGTTAGCAGAATGCACAGATCAGAAAGAAGTTTCACCGAATGATTCTGTGTAGTTTATATTTGAAGACATTCCTTTTTCCACTATTACCCTCTTAGCGCTCCAAATCTCCACTTGCATTTTCTACAAAAAGAGTGTTTCATAACTGCTCAATCAAAAATATGTTTTATCTCTGTTAACTGAATTTACAGATCAGAAATTAGTTTCACAGAATGCATCTGTGTAGTTTTTATATGAAGATATTATTTTTCCCAATGTAGGCCTCTTAGCGCTTAGCATGTCCAATTGCAGTTTCTACAGAAACAGTGTTTCAGAACGGCTCAATCAAAAGTAAGGTTCAACTCTGTTAGTTGAATGCACAGAACAGAAAGAATTTTCACAGAATGCTACTGTGTAGTTTATATTTGAATATATTCCTTTTTCCACTATTACCCTCTTAGCGCTCCGAATGTCCACTTGCATTTTCTACAGAAAGAGTGTTCAGAACTGCGCAATCAAAAGTATGGTTTAACTCTGTTAGCTTAATGAACATATCAGAAATAAGTTTCACACAATGCTTCTGTGTAGTTTTTATTTGAAGATATTATTTTTCCCAATATAGGCCTCTTAGCGCTCAGAATGTCCAATTGCAGTTTCTACAGAAAGAGTGTTTCAGAAAGGCTCAATCAAAAGTAAGGTTCAACTCTATTAGTTGAATGCACAGAACAGAAAGAAGTTTCATACAATGTTTCTGTGTAGTTTATATTTGAACATATTCTTTTTTCCACTATTACCCACTTAGCTCTATGAATGTCCAGTTGCATTTTCTACAGACAGAGAGTTTCAAAACTGCTCAATCAAAAGTATGGTTTAACTCTGTTAGCTGAATGCTCAGATCAGAAAGAAGTTTCACAGAATGCTTCTGTGTAGTTTATATTTGAATATATTCCTTTTTCCACTACTACGCTCTTAGCGCTCCAAATGTCCAGTTGCATTTTCTAAAGAAAGAGTGTTCAGATCTGCTCAATCAAAAGTATGGTTTAACTCTGTTAGCTGAATGCACAGATCAGAAAGAAGTTTCACCGAATGATTCTGTGTAGTTTATATTTGAAGACATTCCTTTTTCCACTATTACCCTCTTAGCGCTCCGAATCTCCTCTTGCATTTTCTACAAAAAGAGTGTTTCATAACTGCTCAATCAAAAATATGTTTTATCTCTGTTAACTGAATTTACCGATCAGAAATAAGTTTCACAGAATGCATCTGTGTAGTTTTTATTTGAAGATATTCTTTTTCCCAATGTAGGCCTCTTAGCGCTTAGCATGTCCAATTGCCGTTTCTACAGAAAGAGTGTTTCAGAATGGCTCAATCAAAAGTAAGGTTCAACTCTGTTAGTTGAATGCACAGAACAGAAAGAATTTTCACAGAATGCTACTGTGTAGTTTATATTTGTATATATTCCTTTTTCCACTATTACCCTCTTAGCGCTCCGAATGTCCACTTGCATTTTCTACAGAAAGAGTGTTCAGAACTGCGCAATCAAAAGTATGGTTTAACTCTGTTAGCTTAATGAACATATCAGAAATAAGTTTCACACAATGCTTCTGTGTAGTTTTTTTTGAAGATATTATTTTTCCCAATATAGGCCTCTTAGCGCTCAGAATGTCCAATTGCAGTTTCTACAGAAAGAGTGTTTCAGAAAGGCTCAATCAAAAGTAAGGTTCAACTCTGTTAGTTGAATGCACAGAACAGAAAGAAGTTTCATACAATGCTTCTGTGTAATTTATATTTGAACATATTCTTTTTTCCACTATTACCCACTTAGCGCTACGAATGTCCAGTTGCATTTTCTACAGACAGAGTGTTTCATAACTGCTCAATCAAAAGTATGGTTTAACTCTGTTAGCTGAATGCTCAGATCAGAAAGAAGTTTCACAGAATGCTTCTGTGTAGTTTATATTTGAATATATTCCTTTTTCCACTACTACTCTCTTAGCGCTCCAAATGTCCAGTTGCATTTTCTACAGAAAGAGTGTTCAGATCTGCTCAATCAAAAGTATGGTTTAACTCTGTTAGCTGAATGCACAGATCAGAAAGAAGTTTCACAGAATGATTCTGTGTTGTTTATATTTGTAGAAATTCCTTTTTCCACTATTACCCTCTTAGCGCTCCGAATCTCCATTTGCATTTTCTACAGAAAGAGTGTTTCAGAACGGCTCAATCAAAACTAAGATTCAACTCTTTTAGTTGAACAAACAGAACAGAAAGAAGTTTCACACAATTCTTCTGTGTGGTTTTTATTTGTAGACATTCTTTTTCCCAATATAGGCCTCTTAGCGCTCAGAATGTCCAATTGCAGTTTCTACAGAAAGAGTGTTTCAGAACGGCTCAATCAAAAGTAAGGTTCAACTCTGTTAGTTGAATGCACATAACAGAAAGAATTTTCACAGAATGCTACTGTGTAGTTTATATTTGAATATATTCCTTTTTCCACTATTACCCTCTTAGCGCTCCGATTGTCCACTTGCATTTTCTACAGAAAGAGTGTTCAGAACTGCGCAATCAAAAGTATGGTTTAACTCTGTTAGCTTAATGAACATATCAGAAATAAGTTTCACACAACGCTTCTGTGTAGTTTTTATTTGAAGTTATTATTTTTCCCAATATAGGCGCCTTAGCGCTCAGAATGTCCAATTGCAGTTTCTACAGAAAGAGTGTTTCAGAAAGGCTCAATCAAAAGTGAGGTTCAACTCTGTTAGTTGAATGCACAGAACAGAAAGAAGTTTCATACACTGCTTCTGTGTAGTTTATATTTGAACATATTCTTTTTTCCACTATTACCCACTTAGCGCTACGAATGTCCAGTTGCATTTTCTACAGACAGAGTGTTTCAAAACTGCCCAATCAAAAGTATGGTTTAACTCTGTTAGCTGAATGCTCAGATCAGAAAGAAGTTTCACAGAATGCTTCTGTGTAGTTTATATTTGAATATATTACTTTTTCCACTACTACTCTCTTAGCGCTCCAAATGTCCAGTTGCATTTTCTACAGAAAGAGAGTTCAGATCTGCTCAATCAAAAGTATGGTTTAACTCTGTTAGCTGAATGCACAGATCAGAAAGAAATTTCACAGAATGATTCTGTGTAGTTTATATTTGGAGACATTCCTTTTTCCACTATTACCCTCTTAGCGCTCCGAATCTCCACTTGCATTTTCTACAGAAAGTGTGTTTCAGAACGGCTCAATCAAAACTAAGGTTCAACTCTTTTAGTTGAACAAACAGAACAGAAAGAAGTTTCACAAAATTCTTCTGTGTAGTTTTTATTTGTAGACATTCTTTTTCCCATTATAGGCCTCTTAGCGCTCAGAATGTCCAATTGCAGTTTCTACAGAAAGAGTGTTTCAGAACGGCTCAATCAAAAGTAAGGTTCAACTCTGTTAGTTGAATGCACAGAACAGAAAGAAGTTTCATACAATGCTTCTGTGTAGTTTATATTTGAACATATTCTTTTTTCCACTATTACCCACTTAGCGCTACGAATGTCCAGTTGCATTTTCTACAGACAGAGTGTTTCAAAACTGCTCAATAAAAAGTATGGTTTAACTCTGTTAGCTGAATGCTCAGATCAGAAAAAAGTTTCACAGAATGCTTCTGTGTAGTTTATATTTGAATATATTCCTTTTTCCACTACTACGCTCTTAGCGCTCCAAATGTCCAGTTGCATTTTCTACAGAAAGAGTGTTCAGATCTGCTCAATCAAAAGTATGGTTTAACTCTGTTAGCTGAATGCACAGATCAGAAAGAAGTTTCACCGAATGATTCTGTGTAGTTTATATTTGAAGACATTCCTTTTTCCACTATTACCCTCTTAGCGCTCCGAAACTCCACTTGCATTTTCTACAAAAAGAGTGTTTCATAACTGCTCAATCAAAAATATGTTTTATCTCTGTTAACTGAATTTACAGATCAGAAATAAGTTTCACAGAATGCATCTGTGTAGTTTTTATTTGAAGATATTCTTTTTCCCAATGTAGGCCTCTTAGCGCTTAGCATGTCCAATTGCAGTTTCTACAGAAAGAGTGTTTCAGAACGGCTCAATCAAAAGTAAGTTTCAACTCTGTTAGTTGAATGCACAGAACAGAAAGAATTTTCACAGAATGCTACTGTGTAGTTTATATTTGAATATATTTCTTTTTCCACTATTACCCTCTTAGCGCTCCGATTGTCCACTTGCATTTTCTACAGAAAGAGTGTTCAGAACTGCGCAATCAAAAGTATGGTTTAACTCTGTTAGCTTAATGAACATATCAGAAATAAGTTTCACACAATGCTTCTGTGTAGTTTTTATTTGAAGTTATTATTTTTCCCAATATAGGCCTCTTAGCGCTCAGAATGTCCAATTGCAGTTTCTACAGAAAGAGTGTTTCAGAAAGGCTCAATCAAAAGTGAGGTTCAACTCTGTTAGTTGAATGCACAGAACAGAAAGAAGTTTCATACACTGCTTCTGTGTAGTTTATATTTGAACATATTCTTTTTTCCACTATTACCCACTTAGCGCTACGAATGTCCAGTTGCATTTTCTACAGACAGAGTGTTTCAAAACTGCTCAATCAAAAGTATGGTTTAACTCTGTTAGCTGAATGCTCAGATAAGAAAGAAGTTTCACAGAATGCTTCTGTGTAGTTTATATTTGAATATATTACTTTTTCCACTACTACTCTCTTAGCGCTCCAAATGTCCAGTTGCATTTTCTACAGAAACAGAGTTCAGATCTGCTCAATCAAAAGTATGGTTTAACTCTGTTAGCTGAATGCACAGATCAGAAAGAAGTTTCACAGAATGATTCTGTGTAGTTTATATTTGGAGACATTCCTTTTTCCACTATTACCCTCTTAGCGCTCCGAATCTCCACTTGCATTTTCTACAGAAAGAGTGTTTCAGAACGGCTCAATCAAAACTAAGTTTCAACTCTTTTATTTGAACAAACAGAACAGAAAAAAGTTTCACACAATTCTTCTGTGTAGTTTTTATTTGTAGACATTCTTTTTCCCAATATAGGCCTCTTAGCGCTCAGAATGTCCAATTGTAGTTTCTACAGAAAGAGTGTTTCAGAACGGCTCAATCAAAAGTAAGGTTCAACTCTGTTAGTTGAATGCACAGAACAGAAAGAATTTTCACAGAATGCTACTGTGTAGTTTATATTTGAACATATTCTTTTTTCCACTATTACCCACTTAGCGCTACAAATGTCCAGTTGCATTTTCTACAGACAGAGTGTTTCAAAACCGCTCAATCAAAAGTATGGTTTAACTCTGTTAGCTGAATGCTCAGATCAGAAAGAAGTTTCACAGAATGCTTCTGTGTAGTTTATATTTGAATATATTTCTTTTTCCACTACTACGCTCTTAGCGCTCCAAATGTCCAGTTGCATTTTCTACAGAAAGAGTGTTCAGATCTGCTCAATCAAAAGTATGGTTTAACTCTGTTAGCTGAATGCACAGATCAGAAAGAAGTTTCACCGAATGATTCCGTGTAGTTTATATTTGAAGACATTCCTTTTTCCACTATTACCCTCTTAGTGCTCCGAATCTCCACTTGCATTTTCTACAAAAAGAGTGTTTCATAACTGCTCAATCAAAAATATGTTTTATCTCTGTTAACTGAATTTACAGATCAGAAATAAGTTTCACAGAATGCATCTGTGTAGTTTTTATTTGAAGATATTCTTTTTCCCAATGTAGGCCTCTCAGCGCTTAGCATGTCCAATTGCAGTTTCTACAGAAAGAGTGTTTCAAAACGGCTCAATCAAAAGTAAGGTTCAATTCTGTTAGTTGAATGCACAGAACAGAAAGAATTTTCACAGAATGCTACTGTGTAGTTTATATTTGAATATATTCCTTTTTCCACTATTACCCTCTTAGCGCTCCGAATGTCCACTTGCATTTTCCACAGAAAGAGTGTTCAGAACTGCGCAATCAAAAGTATGGTTTAACTCTGTTAGCTTAATGAACATATCAGAAATAAGTTTCACACAATGCTTCTGTGTAGTTTTTATTTGAAGATATTATTTTGCCCAATATAGGCCTCTTAGCGCTCAGAATGTCCAATTGCAGTTTCTACAGAAAGAGTGTTTCAGAAAGGCTCAATCAAAAGTAAGGTTCAACTCTGTTAGTTGAATGCACAGAACAGAAAGGAGTTTCATACAATGCTTCTGTGTAGTTTATATTTGAACATATTCTTTTTTCCACTATTACCCACTTAGCGCTACGAATGTCCAGTTGCATTTTCTACAGACAGAGTGTTTCAAAACTGCTCAATCAAAAGTATGGTTTAACTCTGTTAGCTGAATGCTCAGATCAGAAAGAAGTTTCACAGAATGCTTCTGTGTAGTTTATATTTGAATATATTCCTTTTTCCACTACTACTCTCTTAGCGCTCCAAATGTCCAGTTGCATTTTCTACAGAAAGAGTGTTCAGATCTGCTCAATCAAAAGTATGGTTTAACTCTGTTAGCTGAATGCACAGATCAGAAAGAAGTTTCACAGAATGATTCTGTGTAGTTTATATTTGGAGACATTCCTTTTTCCACTATTACCCTCTTAGCGCTCCGAATCTCCACTTGCATTTTCTACAGAAAGAGTGTTTCAGAACGGCTCAATCAAAACTAAGGTTCAACTCTTTTAGTTGAACAAACAGAACAGAAAGAAGTTTCACACAATTCTTCTGTGTAGTTTTTATTTGTAGACATTCTTTTTCCCAATATAGGCCCCTTAGCGCTCAGAATGTCCATTGCAGTTTCTACAGAAAGAGTGTTTCAGAACGGCTCAATCAAAAGTAAGGTTCAACTCTGTTAGTTGAATGCACAGAACAGAAAGAAGTTTCATACAATGCTTCTGTGTAGTTTATATTTGAACATATTCTTTTTTCCACTATTACCCACTTAGCGCTACGAATGTCCAGTTGCATTTTCTACAGACAGAGTGTTTCAAAACTGCTCAATCAAAAGTATGGTTGAACTCTGTTAGCTGAATGCTCAGATCAGAAAGAAGTTTCACAGAATGCTTCTGTGTAGTTTATATTTGAATATATTCCTTTTTCCACTACTACGCTCTTAGCGCTCCAAATGTCCAGTTGCATTTTCTAAAGAAAGAGTGTTCAGATCTGCTCAATCAAATGTATGGTTTAACTCTGTTAGCTGAATGCACAGATCAGAAAGAAGTTTCACCGAATGATTCTGTGTAGTTTATATTTGAAGACATTCCTTTTTCCACTATTACCCTCTTAGCGCTCCGAATCTCCTCTTGCATTTTCTACAAAAAGAGTGTTTCATAACTGCTCAATCAAAAATATGTTTTATCTCTGTTAACTGAATTTACCGATCAGAAATAAGTTTCACAGAATGCATCTGTGTAGTTTTTATTTGAAGATATTCTTTTTCCCAATGTAGGCCTCTTAGCGCTTAGCATGTCCAATTGCCGTTTCTACAGAAAGAGTGTTTCAGAATGGCTCAATCAAAAGTAAGGTTCAACTCTGTTAGTTGAATGCACAGAACAGAAAGAATTTTCACAGAATGCTACTGTGTAGTTTATATTTGTATATATTCCTTTTTCCACTATTACCCTCTTAGCGCTCCGAATGTCCACTTGCATTTTCTACAGAAAGAGTGTTCAGAACTGCGCAATCAAAATTATGGTTTAACTCTGTTAGCTTAATGAACATATCAGAAATAAGTTTCACACAATGCTTCTGTGTAGTTTTTTTTGAAGATATTATTTTTCCCAATATAGGCCTCTTAGCGCTCAGAATGTCCAATTGCAGTTTCTACAGAAAGAGTGTTTCAGAAAGGCTCAATCAAAAGTGAGGTTCAACTCTGTTAGTTGAATGCACAGAACAGAAAGAAGTTTCATACACTGCTTCTGTGTAGTTTATATTTGAACATATTCTTTTTTCCACTATTACCCACTTAGCGCTACGAATGCCCAGTTGCATTTTCTACAGACAGAGTGTTTCAAAACTGCTCAATCAAAAGTATGGTTTAACTCTGTTAGCTGAATGCTCAGATCAGAAAGAAGTTGCACAGAATGCTTCTGTGTAGTTTATATTTGAATATATTCCTTTTTCCACTACTACTCTCTTAGCGCTCCAAATGTCCAGTTGCATTTTCAACAGAAAGAGAGTTCAGATCTGCTCAATCAAAAGTATGGTTTAACTCTGTTAGCTGAATGCACAGATCAGAAAGAAATTTCACAGAATGATTCTGTGTAGTTTATATTTGGAGACATTCCTTTTTCCACTATTACCCTCTTAGCGCTCCGAATCTCCACTTGCATTTTCTACAGAAAGAGTGTTTCAGAACGGCTCAATCAAAACTAAGGTTCAACTCTTTTAGTTGAACAAACAGAACAGAAAGAAGTTTCACACAATTCTTCTATGTAGTTTTTATTTGTAGACATTCTTTTTCCCAATATAGGCCTCTTAGCGCTCAGAATGTCCAATTGCAGTTTCTACTGAAAGAGTGTTTCAGAACGGCTCAATCAAAAGTAAGGTTCAAATCTGTTAGTTGAATGCACAGAACAGAAAGAAGTTTCATACAATGCTTCTGTGTAGTTTATATTTGAACATATTCTTTTTCCACTATTACCCACTTAGCGCTACGAATGTCCAGTTGCATTTTCTACAGACAGAGTGTTTCAAAACTGCTCAATCAAAAGTATGGTTTAACTCTGTTAGCTGAATGCTCAGATCAGAAAGAAGTTTCACAGAATGCTTCTGCGTAGTTTATATTTGAATATATTCCTTTTTCCACTACTACTCTCTTAGCGCTCCAAATGTCCAGTTGCATTTTCTACAGAAAGAGTGTTCAGATCTGCTCAATCAAAAGTATGGTTTAACTCTGTTAGCTGAATGCACAGATCAGAAAGAAGTTTCACAGAATGATTCTGTGTTGTTTATATTTGGAGAAATTCCTTTTTCCACTATTACCCTCTTAGCGCTCCGAATCTCCACTTGCATTTTCTACAGAAAGTGTGTTTCAGAACGGCTCAATCAAAACTAAGGTTCAACTCTTTTAGTTGAACAAACAGAACAGAAAGAAGTTTCACACAATGCTTCTGTGTAGTTTTTATTTGAAGATATTGTTTTTCCCAATATAAGCCTCTTAGCGCTCAGAATGTCCAATTGCAGTTTCTACAGAAAGAGTGTTTCAGAACGGCTCAATCAAAAGTAAGGTTCAACTCTGTTAGTTGAATGCACAGAACAGAAAGAAGTTTAATACAATGCTTCTGTGTAGTTTATATTTGAACATATTCTTTTTTCCACTATTACCCACTTAGCGCTACGAATGTCCAGTTGCATTTTCTACAGACAGAGTGTTTCAAAACTGCTCAATCAAAATTATGGTTGAACTCTGTTAGCTGAATGCTCAGATCAGAAAGAAGTTTCACAGAATGCTTCTGTGTAGTTTATATTTTAATATATTCCTTTTTCCACTACTACGCTCTTAGCGCTCCAAATGTCCATTTGAATTTTCTACAGAAAGAGTGTTCAGATCTGCTCGATCAAAAGTATGGTTTAACTCTGTTAGCTGAATGCACAGATCAGAAAGAAGTTTCACCGAATGATTCCGTGTAGTTTGTATTTGAAGATATTCCTTTTTCCACTATTACCCTCTTAGCGCTCCGAAGCTCCACTTGCATTTTCTACTAAAAGAGTGTTTCATAACTGCTCAATCAAAAATATGTTTTATCTCTTTTAACTGCATTTACAGATCAGAAATAAGTTTCACAGAATGCATCTGTGTAGTTTTTATTTGAAGATATTCTTTTTCCCAATGAAGGCCTCTTAGCGCTTAGCATGTCCAATTGCAGTTTCTACAGAAAGAGTGTTTCAGAACGGCTCAATCAAAAGTACGGTTCAACTCTGTTAGTTGAATGCACAGAACAGAAAGAATTTACACAGAATGCTACTGTGTAGTTCATATTTGAATATATTCCTTTTTCCACTGTTACCCTCTTAGCGCTCCGAATGTACACTTGCATTTTCTACAGAAAGAGTGTTCAGAACTGCGCAATCAAAAGTATGGTTTAACTCTGTTAGCTTAATGAACATATCAGAAATAAGTTTCACACAATGCTTCTGTGTAGTTTTTATTTGAAGATATTATTTTTCCCAATATAGGCCTCTTAGCGCTCAGAATGTCCAATTGCAGTTTCTACAGAAAGAGTGTTTCAGAAAGGCTAAATCAAAAGTAAGGTTCAACTCTGTTATTTCAATGCACAGAACAGAAAGAAGTTTCATACAATGCTTCTGTGTAGTTTATATTTGAACATATTCTTTTTTCCACTATTACCCACTTAGCGCTACGAATGTCCAGTTGCATTTTCTACAGACAGAGTGTTTCAAAACTGCTCAATCAAAAGTATGGTTTAACTCTGTTAGCTGAATGCTCAGATCAGAAAGAAGTTTCACAGAATGCTTCTGTGTAGTTTATATTTGAATATATTCCTTTTTCCACTACTACTCTCTTAGCGCTCCAAATGTCCCGTTGCATTTTCAACAGAAAGAGTGTTCAGATCTGCTCAATCAAAAGTATGGTTTAACTCTGTTAGCTGAATGCACAGATCAGAAAGAAGTTTCACAGAATGATTCTGTGTAGTTTATATTTGGAGACATTCCTTTTTCCACTATTACCCTCTTAGCGCTCCGAATCTCCACTTGCATTTTCTACAGAAAGAGTGTTTCAGAACGGCTCAATCAAAACTAAGTTTCAACTCTTTTATTTGAACAAACAGAACAGAAAGAAGTTTCACACAATTCTTCTGTGTAGTTTTTATTTGTAGACATTCTTTTTCCCAGTATAGGCCTCTTAGCGCTCAGAATGTCCAATTGTAGTTTCTACAGAAAGAGTGTTTCAGAACGGCTCAATCAAAAGTAAGGTTCAACTCTGTTAGTTGAATGCACAGAACAGAAAGAAGTTTCATACAATGCTTCTGTGTAGTTTATATTTGAACATATTCTTTTTTCCACTATTACCCACTTAGCGCTACGAATGTCCAGTTGCATTTTCTACAGACAGAGTGTTTCAAAACTGCTCAATCAAATGTATGGTTTAACTCTGTTAGCTGAATGCTCAGATCAGAAAGAAGTTTCACAGAATGCTTCTGTGTAGTTTATATTTGAATATATTCCTTTTTCCACTACTACGCTCTTAGCGCTCCAAATGTCCAGTTGCATTTTCTACAGAAAGAGTGTTCAGATCTGCTCAATCAAAAGTATGGTTTAACTCTGTTAGCTGAATGCACAGATCAGAAAGAAGTTTCACAGAATGATTCTGTGTAGTTTATATTTGGAGACATTCCTTTTTCCACTATTACCCTCTTAGCGCTCCGAATCTCCACTTGCATTTTCTACAGAAAGAGTGTTTCAGAACGGCTCAATCAAAACTAAGGTTCAACTCTTTTAGTTGAACAAACAGAACAGAAAGAAGTTTCACACAATTCTTCTCTGTAGTTTTTATTTGTAGACATTCTTTTTCCCAATATAGGCCTCTTAGCGCTCAGAATGTCCAATTGCAGTTTCTTCAGAAAGAGTGTTTCAGAATGGCTCAATCAAAAGTAAGGTTCAACTCTGTTAGTTGAATGCACAGAACAGAAAGAAGTTTCATACAATGCTTCTGTGTAGTTTATATTTGAACATATTCTTTTTTCCACTATTACCCACTTAGCGCTACGAATGTCCAGTTGCATTTTCTACAGACAGAGTGTTTCAAAACTGCTCAATCAAAAGTATGGTTTAACTCTGTTAGCTGAATGCTCAGATCAGAAAGAAGTTTCACAGAATGCTTCTGTGTAGTTTATATTTGAATATATTCCTTTTTCCTCTACTACGCTCTTAGCGCTCCAAATGTCCAGTTGAATTTTCTACAGAAAGAGTGTTCAGATCTGCTCAATCAAAAGTATGGTTTAACTCTGTTAGCTGAATGCACAGATCAGAAAGAAGTTTCACCGAATGATTCCGTGTAGTTTATATTTGAAGATATTCCTTTTTCCACTATTACCCTCTTAGCGCTCCGAATCTCCACTTGCATATTCTACAAAAAGAGTGTTTCATAACTGCTCAATCAAAAATATGTTTTATCTCTTTTAACTGAATTTACAGATCAGAAATAAGTTTCACAGAATGCATCTGTGTAGTTTTTATTTGAAGATATTCTTTTTCCCAATGTAGGCCTCTTAGCGCTTAGCATGTCCAATTGCAGTTTCTACAGAAAGAGTGTTTCAGAACGGCTCAATCAAAAGTAAGGTTCAACTCTGTTAGTTGAATGCACAGAACAGAAAGAATTTACACAGAATGCTACTGTGTAGTTTATATTTGAATATATTCCTTTTTCCACTGTTACCCTCTTAGCGCTCCGAATGTCCACTTGCATTTTCTACAGAAAGAGTGTTCAGAACTGCGCAATCAAAAGTATGGTTTAACTCTGTTAGCTTAATGAACATATCAGAAATAAGTTTCACACAATGCTTCTGTGTAGTTTTTATTTGAAGATATTATTTTTCCCAATATAGGCCTCTTAACGCTCAGAATGTCCAATTGCAGTTTCTACAGAAAGAGTGTTTCAGAAAGGCTCAATCAAAAGTAAGGTTCAACTCTGTTATTTGAATGCACAGAACAGAAAGAAGTTTCATACAATGCTTCTGTGTAGTTTATATTTGAACATATTCTTTTTTCCACTATTACCCACTTAGCGCTAAGAATGTCCAGTTGCATTTTATACAGACAGAGTGTTTCAAAACTGCTGAATCAAAAGTATGGTTTAACTCTGTTAGCTGAATGCTCAGATCAGAAAGAAGTTTCACAGAATGCTTCTGTGTAGTTTATATTTGAATATATTCCTTTTTCCACTACTACTCTCTTAGCGCTCCAAATGTCCCGTTGCATTTTCTACAGAAAGAGTGTTCAGATCTGCTCAATCAAAAGTATGGTTTAACTCTGTTAGCTGAATGCACAGATCAGAAAGAAGTTTCACAGAATGATTCTGTGTAGTTTATATTTGGAGACATTCCTTTTTCCACTATTACCCTCTTAGCGCTCCGAATCTCCACTTGCATTTTCTACAGAAAGAGTGTTTCAGAACGGCTCAATCAAAACTAAGTTTCAACTCTTTTATTTGAACAAACAGAACAGAAAAAAGTTTCACACAATTCTTCTGTGTAGTTTTTATTTGTAGACATTCTTTTTCCCAATATAGGCCTCTTAGCGCTCAGAATGTCCAATTGTAGTTTCTACAGAAAGAGTGTTTCAGAACGGCTCAATCAAAAGTAAGGTTCAACTCTGTTAGTTGAATGCACAGAACAGAAAGAATTTTCACAGAATGCTACTGTGTAGTTTATATTTGAACATATTCTTTTTTCCACTATTACCCACTTAGCGCTACAAATGTCCAGTTGCATTTTCTACAGACAGAGTGTTTCAAAACCGCTCAATCAAAAGTATGGTTTAACTCTGTTAGCTGAATGCTCAGATCAGAAAGAAGTTTCACAGAATGCTTCTGTGTAGTTTATATTTGAATATATTTCTTTTTCCACTACTACGCTCTTAGCGCTCCAAATGTCCAGTTGCATTTTCTACAGAAAGAGTGTTCAGATCTGCTCAATCAAAAGTATGGTTTAACTCTGTTAGCTGAATGCACAGATCAGAAAGAAGTTTCACCGAATGATTCCGTGTAGTTTATATTTGAAGACATTCCTTTTTCCACTATTACCCTCTTAGTGCTCCGAATCTCCACTTGCATTTTCTACAAAAAGAGTGTTTCATAACTGCTCAATCAAAAATATGTTTTATCTCTGTTAACTGAATTTACAGATCAGAAATAAGTTTCACAGAATGCATCTGTGTAGTTTTTATTTGAAGATATTCTTTTTCCCAATGTAGGCCTCTCAGCGCTTAGCATGTCCAATTGCAGTTTCTACAGAAAGAGTGTTTCAAAACGGCTCAATCAAAAGTAAGGTTCAATTCTGTTAGTTGAATGCACAGAACAGAAAGAATTTTCACAGAATGCTACTGTGTAGTTTATATTTGAATATATTCCTTTTTCCACTATTACCCTCTTAGCGCTCCGAATGTCCACTTGCATTTTCCACAGAAAGAGTGTTCAGAACTGCGCAATCAAAAGTATGGTTTAACTCTGTTAGCTTAATGAACATATCAGAAATAAGTTTCACACAATGCTTCTGTGTAGTTTTTATTTGAAGATATTATTTTGCCCAATATAGGCCTCTTAGCGCTCAGAATGTCCAATTGCAGTTTCTACAGAAAGAGTGTTTCAGAAAGGCTCAATCAAAAGTAAGGTTCAACTCTGTTAGTTGAATGCACAGAACAGAAAGGAGTTTCATACAATGCTTCTGTGTAGTTTATATTTGAACATATTCTTTTTTCCACTATTACCCACTTAGCGCTACGAATGTCCAGTTGCATTTTCTACAGACAGAGTGTTTCAAAACTGCTCAATCAAAAGTATGGTTTAACTCTGTTAGCTGAATGCTCAGATCAGAAAGAAGTTTCACAGAATGCTTCTGTGTAGTTTATATTTGAATATATTCCTTTTTCCACTACTACTCTCTTAGCGCTCCAAATGTCCAGTTGCATTTTCTACAGAAAGAGTGTTCAGATCTGCTCAATCAAAAGTATGGTTTAACTCTGTTAGCTGAATGCACAGATCAGAAAGAAGTTTCACAGAATGATTCTGTGTAGTTTATATTTGGAGACATTCCTTTTTCCACTATTACCCTCTTAGCGCTCCGAATCTCCACTTGCATTTTCTACAGAAAGAGTGTTTCAGAACGGCTCAATCAAAACTAAGGTTCAACTCTTTTAGTTGAACAAACAGAACAGAAAGAAGTTTCACACAATTCTTCTGTGTAGTTTTTATTTGTAGACATTCTTTTTCCCAATATAGGCCCCTTAGCGCTCAGAATGTCCATTGCAGTTTCTACAGAAAGAGTGTTTCAGAACGGCTCAATCAAAAGTAAGGTTCAACTCTGTTAGTTGAATGCACAGAACAGAAAGAAGTTTCATACAATGCTTCTGTGTAGTTTATATTTGAACATATTCTTTTTTCCACTATTACCCACTTAGCGCTACGAATGTCCAGTTGCATTTTCTACAGACAGAGTGTTTCAAAACTGCTCAATCAAAAGTATGGTTGAACTCTGTTAGCTGAATGCTCAGATCAGAAAGAAGTTTCACAGAATGCTTCTGTGTAGTTTATATTTGAATATATTCCTTTTTCCACTACTACGCTCTTAGCGCTCCAAATGTCCAGTTGAATTTTCTACAGAAAGAGTGTTCAGATCTGCTCAATCAAAAGTATGGTTTAACTCTGTTAGCTGAATGCACAGATCAGAAAGAAGTTTCACCGAATGATTCCGTGTAGTTTATATTTGAAGATATTCCTTTTTCCACTATTACCCTCTTAGCGCTCCGAATCTCCACTTGCATTTTCTACTAAAAGAGTGTTTCATAACTGCTCAATCAAAAATATGTTTTATCTCTTTTAACTGCATTTACAGATCAGAAATAAGTTTCACAGAATGCATCTGTGTAGTTTTTATTTGAAGATATTCTTTTTCCCAATGTAGGCCTCTTAGCGCTTAGCATGTCCAATTGCAGTTTCTACAGAAAGAGTGTTTCAGAACGGCTCAATCAAAAGTAAGGTTCAACTCTGTTAGTTGAATGCACAGAACAGAAAGAATTTACACAGAATGCTACTGTGTAGTTTATATTTGAATATAATCCTTTTTCCACTGTTACCCTCTTAGCGCTCCGAATGTACACTTGCATTTTCTACAGAAAGAGTGTTCAGAACTGCGCAATCAAAAGTATGGATTAACTCTGTTAGCTTAATGAACATATCAGAAATAAGTTTCACACAATGCTTCTGTGTAGTTTTTATTTGAAGATATTATTTTTCCCAATATAGGCCTCTTAGCGCTCAGAATGTCCAATTGCAGTTTCTACAGAAAGAGTGTTTCAGAAAGGCTCAATAAAAAGTAAGGTTCAACTCTGTTAGTTGAATGCACAGAACAGAAAGAAGTTTCATACAATGCTTCTGTGTAGTTTATATTTGAACATATTCTTTTTTCCACTATTACCCACTTAGCGCTACGAATGTCCAGTTGCATTTTCTACAGACAGAGTGTTTCAAAACTGCTCAATCAAAAGTATGGTTTAACTCTGTTAGCTGAATGCTCAGATCAGAAAGAAGTTTCACAGAATGCTTCTGTGTAGTTTATATTTGAATATATTCCTTTTTCCACTACTACTCTCTTAGCGCTCCAAATGTCCAGTTGCATTTTCTACAGAAAGAGTGTTCAGATCTGCTCAATCAAAAGTATGGTTTAACTCTGTTAGCTTAATGCACAGATCAGAAAGAAGTTTCACAGAATGATTCTGTGTAGTTTATATTTGGAGACATTACTTTTTCCACTATTACCCTCTTAGCGCTCCGAATATACACTTGCATTTTCTACAGAAAGAGTGTTTCAGAACGGCTCAATCAAAACTAAGGTTCAACTCTTTTAGTTGAACAAACAGAACAGAAAGAAGTTTCACACAATTCTTCTGTGTAGTTTTTATTTGTAGACATTCTTTTTCCCAATATAGGCCCTTTAGCGCTCAGAATGTCCAATTGCAGTTTCTACAGAAAGAGTGTTTCAGAACGGCTCAATCAAAAGTAAGGTTCAACTCTGTTAGTTGAATGCACAGAACAGAAAGAAGTTTCATACAATGCTTCTGTGTAGTTTATATTTGAACATATTCTTTTTTCCACTATTACCCACTTAGCGCTACGAATGTCCAGTTGCATTTTCTACAGACAGAGTGTTTCAAAACTGCTCAATCAAAAGTATGGTTGAACTCTCTTAGCTGAATTCTCAGATCAGAAAGAAGTTTCACAGAATGCTTCTGTGTAGTTTATATTTGAATATATTCCTTTTTCCACTACTACGCTCTTAGCGCTCCAAATGTCCAGTTGAATTTTCTACAGAAAGAGTGTTCAGATCTGCTCAATCAAAAGTATGGTTTAACTCTGTTAGCTGAATGCACAGATCAGAAAGAAGTTTCACCGAATGATTCCGTGTAGTTTATATTTGAAGATATTCCTTTTTCCACTATTACCCTCTTAGCGCTCCGAATCTCCACTTGCATTTTCTACTAAAAGAGTGTTTCATAACTGCTCAATCAAAAATATGTTTTATCTCTTTTAACTGCATTTACAGATCAGAAATAAGTTTCACAGAATGCATCTGTGTAGTTTTTATTTGAAGATATTCTTTTTCCCAATGTAGGCCTCTTAGCGCTTAGCATGTCCAATTGCAGTTTCTACAGAAAGAGTGTTTCAGAACGGCTCAATCAAAAGTAAGGTTCAACTCTGTTAGTTGAATGCACAGAACAGAAAGAATTTACACAGAATGCTACTGTGTAGTTTATATTTGAATATAATCCTTTTTCCACTGTTACCCTCTTAGCGCTCCGAATGTACACTTGCATTTTCTACAGAAAGAGTGTTCAGAACTGCGCAATCAAAAGTATGGTTTAACTGTGTTAGCTTAATGAGCATATCAGAAATAAGTTTCACACAATGCTTCTGTGTAGTTTTTATTTGAAGATATTATTTTTCCCAATATAGGCCTCTTAGCGCTCAGAATGTCCAATTGCAGTTTCTACAGAAAGAGTGTTTCAGAAAGGCTCAATCAAAAGTAAGATTCAACTCTGTTAGTTGAATGCACAGAACAGAAAGAAGTTTCATACAATGCTTCTGTGTAGTTTATATTTGAACATATTCTTTTTTCCACTATTACCCACTTAGCGCTACGAATGTCCAGTTGCATTTTCTACAGACAGAGTGTTTCAAAACTGCTCAATCAAAAGTATGGTTTAACTCTGTTAGCTGAATGCTCAGATCAGAAAGAAGTTTCACAGAATGCTTCTGTGTAGTTTATATTTGAATATATTCCTTTTTCCACTACTACGCTCTTAGCGCTCCAAATGTCCAGTTGCATTTTCTACAGAAAGAGTGTTCAGATCTGCTCAATCAAAAGTATGGTTTAACTCTGTTAGCTGAATGCACAGATCAGAAAGAAGTTTCACCGAAAGATTCTGTGTAGTTTATATTTGAAGACATTCCTTTTTCCACTATTACCCTCTTAGCGCTCCAAATCTCCACTTGCATTTTCTACAAAAAGAGTGTTTCATAACTGCTCAATCAAAAATATGTTTTATCTCTGTTAACTGAATTTACAGATCAGAAATAAGTTTCACAGAATGCATCTGTGTAGTTTTTATTTGAAGATATTATTTTTCCCAATGTAGGCCTCTTAGCGCTTAGCATGTCCAATTGCAGTTTCTACAGAAAGAGTGTTTCAGAACGGCTCAATCAAAAGTAAGGTTCAACTCTGTTAGTTGAATGCACAGAACAGAAAGAATTTTCACAGAATGCTACTGTGTAGTTTATATTTGAATATATTCCTTTTTCCACTATTACCCTCTTAGCGCTCCGAATGTCCACTTGCATTTTCTACAGAAAGAGTGTTCAGAACTGCGCAATCAAAAGTATGGTTTAACTCTGTTAGCTTAATGAACATATCAGAAATAAGTTTCACACAATTCTTCTGTGTAGTTTTTATTTGAAGATATTATTTTTCCCAATATAGGCCTCTTAGCGCTCAGAATGTCCAATTGCAGTTTCTACAGAAAGAGTGTTTCAGAAAGGCTCAATCAAAAGTAAGGATCAACTCTGTTAGTTGAATGCACAGAACAGAAAGAAGTTTCATACAATGCTTCTGTGTAGTTTATATTTGAACATATTCTTTTTTCCTCTATTACCCACTTAGCGCTACGAATGTCCGATTGCATTTTCTACAAACAGAGTGTTTCAAAACTGCTCAATCAAAAGTATGGTTTAACTCTGTTAGCTGAATGCTCAGATCAGAAAGAAGTTTCACAGAATGCTTCTGTGTAGTTTATATTTGAATATATTCCTTTTTCCACTACTACGCTCTTAGCGCTCAAAATGTCCAGTTACATTTTCTACAGAAAGAGTGTTCAGATCTGCTCAATCAAAAGTATGGTTTAACTCTGTTAGCTGAATGCACAGATCAGTAAGATGTTTCACCGAATGATTCTGTGTAGTTTATATTTGAAGACATTCCTTTTTCCACTATTACCCTCTTAGCGCTCCGAACCTCCACTTGCATTTTCTACAAAAAGAGTGTTTCATAACTGCTCAATCAAAAATATGTTTTACCTCTGTTAACTGAATTTACAGATCAGAAATAAGTTTCACAGAATGCATCTGTGTAGTTTTAATTTGAAGATACTCTTTTTCCCAATGTAGGCCTCTTAGCGCTTAGCATGTCCAATGGCAGTTTCTACAGAAAGAGTGTTTCAGAACGGCTCAATCAAAAGTAAGGTTCAACTCTGTTAGTTGAATGCACAGAACAGAAAGAATTTTCACAGAATGCTACTGTGTAGTTTATATTTGAATATATTTCTTTTTCCACTATTACCCTCTTAGCGCTCCGAATGTCCACTTGCATTTTCTACAGAAAGAGTGTTCAGAACTGCGCAATCAAAAGTATGGTTTAACTCTGTTAGCTTAATGAACATATCAGAAATAAGTTTCACACAATGCTTCTGTGTAGTTTTTATTTGAAGATATTATTTTTCCCAATATAGGCCTCTTAGCGCTCAGAATGTCCAATTGCAGTTTATACAGAAAGAGTGTTTCAGAAAGGCTCAATCAAATGTAAGGTTCAACTCTGTTAGTTGAATGCACAGAACAGAAAGAAGTTTCATACAATGCTTCTGTGTAGTTTATATTTGAACATATTCCTTTTTCCACTATTACCCACTTAGCGCTACGAATGTCCAGTTGCATTTTCTACAGACAGAGTGTTTCAAAACTGCTCAATCAAAAGTATGGTTTAACTCTGTTAGCTGAATGCTCAGATCAGAAAGAAGTTTCACAGAATGCTTCTGTGTAGTTTATATTTGAATATATATCTTTTTCCACTACTACTCTCTTAGCGCTCCAAATGTCCAGTTGCATTTTCTACAGAAAGAGTGTTCAGATCTGCTCAATCAAAAGTATGGTTTAACTCTGTTAGCTGAATGCACAGATCAGAAATAAGTTTCACAGAATGATTCTGTGTAGTTTATATTTGGAGACATTCCTTTTTCCACTATTACCCTCTTAGCGCTCCGAATGTCCACTTGCATTTTCTACAGAAAGAGTGTTTCAGAACGGCCCAATCAAAACTAAGGTTCAAATCTTTTAGTTGAACAAACAGAACAGAAAGAAGTTTCACACAATTCTTCTGTGTAGTTTTTATTTGTAGACATTCTTTTCCCCAATATAGGCCTCTTAGCGCTCAGAATGTCCAATTGCAGTTTCTACAGAAAGAGTGTTTCAGAAAGGCTCAATCAAAAGTAAGGTTCAACTCTGTTAGTTGAATGCACAGAAAAGAAAGAAGTTTCATACAATGCTTCTGTGTAGTTTATATTTGAACATATTCTTTTTTCCACTATTACCCACTTAGCGCTACGAATGTCCAGTTGCATTTTCTACAGACAGAGTGTTTCAAAACTGCTCAATCAAAAGTATGGTTTAACTCTGTTAGCTGAATGCTCAGATCAGAAAGAAGTTTCACAGAATGCTTCTGTGTAGTTTATATTTGAATATATTCCTTTTTCCACTACTACTCTCTTAGCGCTCCAAATGTCCAGTTGCATTTTCTACAGAAAGAGAGTTCAGATCTTCTCAATCAAAAGTATGGTTTAACTCTGTTAGCTGAATGCACAGATAAGAAAGAAGTTTCACAGAATGATTCTGTGTAGTTTATAATTGGAGACATTCCTTTTTCCACTATTACCCTCTTAGCGCTCCGAATCTCCACTTGCATTTTCTACAGAAAGAGTGTTTCAGAACGGCTCAATCAAAACAAAGGTTCAACTCTTTTAGTTGAACAAACAGAACAGAAAGAAGTTTCACACAATTCTTCTGTGTAGTTTTTATTTGTAAACATTCTTTTTCCCAATATAGGCCTCTTAGCGCTCAGAATGTCCAATTGCAGTTTCTACAGAAAGAGTGTTTCAGAACGGCTCAATCAAAAGTAAGGTTCAACTCTGTTAGTTGAATGCACAGAACAGAAAGAAGTTTCATACAATGCATCTGTGTAGTTTATATTTGAACATATTCTTTTTTCCACTATTACCCACTTAGCGCTACGAATGTCCAGTTGCATTTTCTACAGACAGAGTGTTTCAAAACTGCTCAATCAAGAGTATGGTTTAACTCTGTTAGCTGAATGCTCAGATCAGAAAGAAGTTTCACAGAATGCTTCTGTGTAGTTTATATTTGAATATATTCCTTTTTCCACTACTACGCTCTTAGCGCTCCAAATGTCCAGTTGCATTTTCTACAGAAAGAGTGTTCAGATCTGCTCAATCAAAAGTATGGTTTGACTCTGTTAGCTGAATGCACAGATCAGAAAGAAGTTTCACCGAATGATTCTGTGTAGTTTATATTTGAAGACATTCCTTTTTCCACTATTACCCTCTTAGCGCTCCAAATCTCCACTTGCATTTTCTACAAAAAGTGTGTTTCATAACTGCTCAATCAAAAATATGTTTTATCTCTGTTAACTGAATTTACAGATCAGAAATATGTTTCACAGAATGCATCTGTGTAGTTTCTATTTGAAGATATTCTTTTTCCCAATGTAGGCCTCTTAGCGCTTAGCATGTCCAATTGCAGTTTCTACAGAAAGAGTGTTTCAGAACGGCTCAATCAAAAGTAAGGTTCAACTCTGTTAGTTGAATGCACAGAACAGAAAGAATTTTCACAGAATGCTACTGTGTAGTTTATATTTGAATATATTCCTTTTTCCACTATTACCCTCTTAGCGCTCCGAATGTCCACTTGCATTTTCTACAGAAAGAGTGTTCAGAACTGCGCAATCAAAAGTATGGTTTAACTCTGTTAGCTTAATGAACATATCAGAAATAAGTTTCACACAATGCTTCTGTGTAGTTTTTATTTGAAGATATTATTTTTCCCAATAGAGGCCTCTTAGCGCTCAGAATGTCCAATTGCAGTTTCTACAGAAAGAGTGTTTCAGAAAGGCTCAATCAAAAGTAAGGTTCAACTCTGTTAGTTGAATGCACAGAACAGAAAGAAGTTTCATACAATGCTTCTGTGTAGTTTATATTTGAACATATTCTTTTTTCCACTGTTACCCACTTAGCGCAACGAATGTCCAGTTGCATTTTGTACAGACAGAGTGTTTCAAAACTGCTCAATCAAAAGTATGGTTTAACTCTGTTAGCTGAATGCTCAGATCAGAAAGAAGTTTCACAGAATGCTTCTGTGTAGTTTATATTTGAATATATTCCTTTTTCCACTACTACGCTCTTAGCGCTCCAAATGTCCAGTTGCATTTTCTACAGAAAGAGTGTTCAGATCTGCTCAATCAAAAGTATGGTTTAACACTGTTAGCTGAATGCACAGATCAGAAAGAAGTTTCACCGAATGATTCTGTGTAGTTTATATTTGAAAACATTCCTTTTTCCACTATTACCCTCTTAGCGCTCCGAATCTCCACTTGCATTTTCTACAAAAAGAGTGTTTCATAACTGCTCAATCAAAAATATGTTTTATCTCTGTTAACTGAATTTACAGATCAGAAATATGTTTCACAGAATGCATCTGTGTAGTTTTAATTTGAAGATATTCTTTTTCCCAATGTAGGCCTCTTAGCGCTTAGCATGTCCAATTGCAGTTTCTACAGAAAGAGTGTTTCAGAACGGCTCAATCAAAAGTAAGGTTCAACTCTGTTAGTTGAATGCACAGAACAGAAAGAATTTTCACAGAATGCTACTGTGTAGTTTATATTTGAATATATTCCTTTTTCCACTATTACCCGCTTAGCGCTCCGAATGTCCACTTGCATTTTCTACAGAAAGTGTGTTCAGAACTGCGCAATCAAAAGTATGGTTTAACTCTGTTAGCTTAATGAACATATCAGAAATAAGTTTCACACAATTCTTCTGTGTAGTTTTTATTTGAAGATATTTTTTTTCCCAATATAGGCCTCTTAGCGCTCAGAATGTCCAATTGCAGTTTCTACAGAAAGAGTGTTTCAGAAAGGCTCAATCAAAAGTAAGGTTCAACTCTGTTAGTTGAATGCACAGAACAGAAAGAAGTTTCATACAATGCTTCTGTGTAGTTTATATTTGAACATATACTTTTTTCCACTATTACCCACTTAGCGCTACGAATGTCCAGTTGCATTTTCTACAGACAGAGTGTTTCAAAACTGCTCAATCAAAAGTATGGTTTAACTCTGTTAGCTGAATGCTCAGATCAGAAAGAAGTTTCACAGAATGCTTCTGTGTATTTATATTTGAATATATTCCTTTTTCCACTACTACTCTCTTAGCGCTCCAAATGTCCAGTTGCATTTTCTACAGAAAGAGTGTTCAGATCTGCTCAATCAAAAGTATGGTTTAACTCTGTTAGCTGAATGCACAGATCAGAAAGAAGTTTCACAGAATGATTCTGTGTAGTTTATATTTGGAGACATTCCTTTTTCCACTATTACCCTCTTAGCGCTCCGAATCTCCTCTTGCATTTTCTACAGAAAGAGTGTTTCAGAACGGCTCAATCAAAACTAAGGTTCAACTCTTTTAGTTGAACAAACAGAACAGAAAGAAGTTTCACACAATTCTTCTGTGTAGTTTTTATTTGTAGACAGTCTTTTTCCCAATATAGGCCTCTTAGCGCTCAGAATGTCCAATTGCAGTTTCTACAGAAAGAGTGTTTCAGAACGGCTCAATCAAAAGTAAGGTTCAACTCTGTTAGTTGAATGCACAGAACAGAAAGAAGTTTCATACAATGCTTCTGTGTAGTTTATATTTGAACATATTCTTTTTTCCACTATTACCCACTTAGCGCTACGAATGTCCAGTTGCATTTTCTACAGACAGAGTGTTTCAAAACTGCTCAATCAAAAGTATGGTTTAACTCTGTTAGCTGAATGCTCAGATCAGAAAGAAGTTTCACAGAATGCTTCTGTGTAGTTTATATTTGAATATATACCTTTTTCCACTACTACGCTCTTAGTGCTCCAAATGTCCAGTTGAATTTTCTACAGAAAGAGTGTTCAGATCTGCTCAATCAAAAGTATGGTTTAACTCTGTTAGCTGAATGCACAGATCAGAAAGAAGTTTCACCGAATGATTCCGTGTAGTTTATATTTGAAGATATTCCTTTTTCCACTATTACCCACTTAGCGCTCCGAATCTCCACTTGCATTTTCTACAAAAAGAGTGTTTCATAACTGCTCAATCAAAAATATGTTTTATCTCTTTTAACTGAATTTACAGATCAGAAATAAGTTTCACAGAATGCATCTGTGTAGTTTTTATTTGAAGATATTCTTTTTCCCAATGTAGGCCTCTTAGCGCTTAGCACGTCCAATTGCAGTTTCTACAGAAAGAGTGTTTCAGAACGGCTCAATCAAAAGTAAGGTTCAACTCTGTTAGTTGAATGCACAGAACAGAAAGAATTTACACAGAATGCTACTGTGTAGTTTATATTTGAATATATTCCTTTTTCCACTTTTACCCTCTTAGCGCTCCGAATGTCCACTTGCATTTTCTACAGAAAGAGTGTTCAGAACTGCGCAATCAAAAGTATGGTTTAACTCTGTTAGCTTAATGAACATATCAGAAATAAGTTTCACACAATGCTTCTGTGTAGTTTTTATTTGAAGATATTATTTTTCCCAATATAGGCCTCTTAGCGCTCAGAATGTCCAATTGCAGTTTCTACAGAAAGAGTGTTTCAGAAAGGCTCAATCAAAAGTAAGGTTCAACTCTGTTAGTTGAATGCACAGAACAGAAAGAAGTTTCATACAATGCTTCTGTGTAGTTTATATTTGAACATATTCTTTTTTCAACTATTACCCACTTAGCGCTACGAATGTCCAGTTGCATTTTCTACAGACAGAGTGTTTCAAAACTGCTCAATCAAAAGTATGGTTTAACTCTGTTAGCTGAATGCTCAGATCAGAAAGAAGTTTCACAGAATGATTCTGTGTAGTTTATATTTGAATATATTCCTTTTTCCACTACTCTCTTAGCGCTCCAAATGTCCCGTTGCATTTTCTACAGAAAGAGTGTTCAGATATGCTCAATCAAAAGTATGGTTTAACTCTGTTAGCTGAATGCACAGATCAGAAAGAAGTTTCACAGAATGATTCTGTGTAGTTTATATTTGGAGACATTCCTTTTTCCACTATTACCCTCTTAGCACTCGGAATCTCCACTTGCATTTTCTACAGAAAGAGTGTTTCAGAACGGCTCAATCAAAACTAAGTTTCAACTCTTTTATTTGAACAAACAGAACAGAAAGAAGTTTCACACAATTCTTCTGTGTAGTTTTTATTTGTAGACATTCTTTTTCCCAATATAGGCCTCTTAGCGCTCAGAATGTCCAATTGTAGTTTCTACAGAAAGAGTGTTTCAGAACGGCTCAATCAAAAGTAAGGTTCAACTCTGTTAGTTGAATGCACAGAACAGAAAGAAGTTTCATACAATGCTTCTGTGTAGTTTATATTTGAACATATTCTTTTTTCCACTATTACCCACTTAGCGCTACGAATGTCCAGTTGCATTTTCTACAGACAGAGTGTTTCAAAACTGCTCAATCAAAAGTATGGTTTAACTCTGTTAGCTGAATGCTCAGATCAGAAAGAAGTTTCACAGAATGCTTCTGTGTAGTTTATATTTGAATATATTCCTTTTTCCACTACTACGCTCTTAGCGCTCCAAATGCCCAGTTGCATTTTCTACAGAAAGAGTGTTCAGATCTGCTCAATCAAAAGTATGGTTTAACTCTGTTAGCTGAATGCACAGATCAGAAAAAAGTTTCACCGAAAGATTCTGTGTAGTTTATATTTGAAGACATTCCTTTTTCCACTATTACCCTCTTAGCGCTCCGAATCTCCACTTGCATTTTCTACAAAAAGAGTGTTTCATAACTGCTCAATCAAAAATATGTTTTATCTCTGTTAACTGAATTTACAGATCAGAAATAATTTTCACAGTATGCATCTGTGTAGTTTTTATTTGAAGATATTCTTTTTCCCAATGTAGGCCTCTTAGCGCTTAGCATGTCCAATTGCAGTTTCTACAGAAAGAGTGTTTCAGAATGGCTCAATCAAAAGTAAGGTTCAACTCTATTAGTTGAATGCGCAGAACAGAAAGAATTTTCACAGAATGCTACTGTGTAGTTTATATTTGAATATATTCCTTTTTCCACTATTACCCTCTTAGCGCTCCGAATGTCCACTTGCATTTTCTACAGAAAGAGTGTTCAGAACTGCGCAATCAAAAGTATGGTTTAACTCTGTTAGCTTAATGAACATATCAGAAATAAGTTTCACACAATGCTTCTGTGTAGTTTTTATTTGAAGTTACTATTTTTCCCAATATAGGCCTCTTAGCACTCAGAATGTCCAATTGCAGTTTCTACAGAAAGAGTGTTTCAGAAAGGCTCAATCAAAAGTAAGGTTCAACTCTGTTAGTTGAATGCACAGAACAGAAAGAAGTTTCATACAATGCTTCTGTGTAGTTTATATTTGAACATATTCTTTTTTCCACTATTACCCACATAGCGCTACGAATGTCCAGTTGCATTTTCTACAGACAGAGTGTTTCAAAACTGCTCAATCAAAAGTATGGTTTAACTCTGTTAGCTGAATGCTCAGATCAGAAAGAAGTTTCACAGAATGCTTCTGTGTAGTTTATATTTGAATATATTCCTTTTTCCACTACTACGCTCTTAGCGCTCCAAATGTCCAGTTGCATTTTCTACAGAAAGAGTGTTCAGATCTGCTCAATCAAAAGTATGGTTTAACTCTGTTAGCTGAATGCACAGATCAGAAAGAAGTTTCACCGAATGATTCCGTGTAGTTTATATTTGAAGACATTCCTTTTTCCACTATTACCCTGTTAGTGCTCCGAATCTCCACTTGCATTTTCTACAAAAAGAGTGTTTCATAACTGCTCAATCAAAAATATGTTTTATCTCTGTTAACTGAATTTACAGATCAGAAATAAGTTTCACAGAATGCATCTGCGTAGTTTTTATTTGAAGATATTCTTTTTCCCAATGTAGGCCTCTTAGCGCTTAGCATGTCCAATTGCAGTTTCTACAGAAAGAGTGTTTCAGAACGGCTCAATCAAAAGTAAGGTTCAACTCTGTTAGTTGAATGCACAGAACAGAAAGAATTTTCACAGAATGCTACTGTGTAGTTTATATTTGAATATATTCCTTTTTCCACTATTACCCTCTTAGCGCTCCGAATGTCCACTTGCATTTTCTACAGAAAGAGTGTTCAGATCTGCGCAATCAAAAGTATGGTTTAACTCTGTTAGCTTAATGAACATATCAGAAATAAGTTTCACACAATTCTTCTGTGTAGTTTTTATTTGAAGATATTTTTTTTCCCAATATAGGCCTCTTAGCGCTCAGAATGTCCAATTGCAGTCTCTACAGAAAGAATGTTTCAGAAAGGCTCAATCAAAAGTAAGGTTCAACTCTGTTAGTTGAATGCACAGAACAGAAAGAAGTTTCATACAATGCTTCTGTGTAGTTTATATTTGAACATATTCTTTTTTCCACTATTACCCACTTAGCGCTACGAATGTCCAGTTGCATTTTCTACAGAGTGTTTCAAAACTGCTCAATCAAAAGTATGGTTTAACTCTGTTAGCTGAATGCTCAGATCAGAAAGAAGTTTCACAGAATGCTTCTGTGTAGTTTATATTTGAATATATTCCTTTTTCCACTACTACTCTCTTAGCGCTCCAAATGTCCAGTTGCATTTTCTACAGAAAGAGAGTTCAGATCTGCTCAATCAAAAGTATGGTTTAACTCTGTTAGCTGAATGCACAGATCAGAAAGAAGTTTCACAGAATGATTCTGTGTAGTTTATATTTGGAGACATTCCTTTTTCCACTATTACCCTCTTAGCGCTCCGAATCTCCACTTGCATTTTCTACAGAAAGAGTGTTTCAGAACTGCGCAATCAAAACTAAGGTTCAACTCTTTTAGTTGAACAAACAGAACAGAAAGAAGTTTCACACAATTCTTCTGTGTAGTTTTTATTTGTAGACATTCTTTTTCCCAATATAGGCCTCTTAGCGCTCAGAATGTCCAATTGCAGTTTCTACAGAAAGAGTGTTTCAGAACGGCTCAATCAAAAGTAAGGTTCAACTCTGTTAGTTGAATGCACAGAACAGAAAGAAGTTTCATACAATGCTTCTGTGTAGTTTATATTTGAACATATACTTTTTTCCACTATTACCCACTTAGCGCTACGAATGTCCAGTTGCATTTTCTACAGACAGAGTGTTTCAAAACTGCTCAATCAAAAGTATGGTTTAACTCTGTTAGCTGAATTCTCAGATCAGAAAGAAGTTTCACAGAATGCTTCTGTGTAGTTTACATTTGAATATATTCCTTTTTGCACTACTACGCTCTTAGCGCTCCAAATGTCCAGTTGCATTTTCTACAGAAAGAGTGTTCAGATCTGCTCAATCAAAAGTATGGTTTAACTCTGTTAGCTGAATGCACAGATCAGAAAGAAGTTTCACCGAATGATTCTGTGTAGTTTATATTTGAAGACATTCCTTTTTCCACTATTACCCTCTTAGCGCTCCGAATCTCCACTTGCATTTTCTACAAAAAGAGTGTTTCATAACTGCTCAATCAAAAATATGTTTTATCTCTGTTAACTGAATTTACAGATCAGAAATAAGTTTCACACAATGCTTCTGTGTAGTTTTTATTTGAAGATATTATTTTTCCCAATATAGGCCTCTTAGCGCTCAGAATGTCCAATTGCAGTTTCTACAGAAAGAGTGTTTCAGAACGGCTCAATCAAAAGTAAGGTTCAACTCTGTTAGTTGAATGCACAGAACAGAAAGGAGTTTCATACAATGCTTCTGTGTAGTTTATATTTGAACATATTCTTTTTTCCACTATTACCCACTTAGCGCTACGAATGTCCAGTTGCATTTTCTACAGACAGAGTGTTTCAAAACTGCTCAATCAAAAGTATGGTTTAACTCTGTTAGCTGAATTCTCAGATCAGAAAGAAGTTTCACAGAATGCTTCTGTGTAGTTTATATTTGAATATATACCTTTTTCCACTACTACGCTCTTAGTGCTCCAAATGTCCAGTTGAATTTTCTACAGAAAGAGTGTTCAGATCTGCTCAATCAAAAGTATGGTTTAACTCTGTTAGCTGAATGCACAGATCAGAAAGAAGTTTCACCGAATGATTCCGTGTAGTTTATATTTGAAGATATTCCTTTTTCCACTATTACCCACTTAGCGCTCCGAATCTCCACTTGCATTTTCTACAAAAAGAGTGTTTCATAACTGCTCAATCAAAAATATGTTTTATCTCTTTTAACTGAATTTACAGATCAGAAATAAGTTTCACAGAATGCATCTGTGTAGTTTTTATTTGAAGATATTCTTTTTCCCAATGTAGGCCTCTTAGCGCTTAGCACGTCCAATTGCAGTTTCTACAGAAAGAGTGTTTCAGAACGGCTCAATCAAAAGTAAGGTTCAACTCTGTTAGTTGAATGCACAGAACAGAAAGAATTTACACAGAATGCTACTGTGTAGTTTATATTTGAATATATGCCTTTTTCCACTTTTACCCTCTTAGCGCTCCGAATGTCCACTTGCATTTTCTACAGAAAGAGTGTTCAGAACTGCGCAATCAAAAGTATGGTTTAACTCTGTTAGCTTAATGAACATATCAGAAATAAGTTTCACACAATGCTTCTGTGTAGTTTTTATTTGAAGATATTATTTTTCCCAATATAGGCCTCTTAGCGCTCAGAATGTCCAATTGCAGTTTCTACAGAAAGAGTGTTTCAGAAAGGCTCAATCAAAAGTAAGGTTCAACTCTGTTAGTTGAATGCACAGAACAGAAAGAAGTTTCATACAATGCTTCTGTGTAGTTTATATTTGAACATATTCTTTTTTCAACTATTACCCACTTAGCGCTACGAATGTCCAGTTGCATTTTCTACAGACAGAGTGTTTCAAAACTGCTCAATCAAAAGTATGGTTTAACTCTGTTAGCTGAATGCTCAGATCAGAAAGAAGTTTCACAGAATGATTCTGTGTAGTTTATATTTGAATATATTCCTTTTTCCACTACTCTCTTAGCGCTCCAAATGTCCCGTTGCATTTTCTACAGAAAGAGTGTTCAGATCTGCTCAATCAAAAGTATGGTTTAACTCTGTTAGCTGAATGCACAGATCAGAAAGAAGTTTCACAGAATGATTCTGTGTAGTTTATATTTGGAGACATTCCTTTTTCCACTATTACCCTCTTAGCGCTCCGAATCTCCACTTGCATTTTCTACAGAAAGAGTGTTTCAGAACGGCTCAATCAAAACTAAGTTTCAACTCTTTTATTTGAACAAACAGAACAGAGAGATGTTTCACACAATTCTTCTGTGTAGTTTTTATTTGTAGACATTCTTTTTCCCAATATAGGCCTCTTAGCGCTCAGAATGTCCAATTGTAGTTTCTACAGAAAGAGTGTTTCAGAACGGCTCAATCAAAAGTAAGGTTCAACTCTGTTAGTTGAATGCACAGAACAGAAAGAAGTTTCATACAATGCTTCTGTGTAGTTTATATTTGAACATATTCTTTTTTCCACTATTACCCACTTAGCGCTACGAATGTCCAGTTGCATTTTCTACAGACAGAGTGTTTCAAAACTGCTCAATCAAAAGTATGGTTTAACTCTGTTAGCTGAATGCTCAGATCAGAAAGAAGTTTCACAGAATGCTTCTGTGTAGTTTATATTTGAATATATTCCTTTTTCCACTACTACGCTCTTAGCGCTCCAAATGCCCAGTTGCATTTTCTACAGAAAGAGTGTTCAGATCTGCTCAATCAAAAGTATGTTTTAACTCTGTTAGCTGAATGCACAGATCAGAAAAAAGTTTCACCGAATGATTCTGTGTAGTTTATATTTGAAGACATTCCTTTTTCCACTATTACCCTCTTAGCGCTCCGAATCTCCACTTGCATTTTCTACAAAAAGAGTGTTTCATAACTGCTCAATCAAAAATATGTTTTATCTCTGTTAACTGAATTTACAGATCAGAAATAATTTTCACAGAATGCATCTGTGTAGTTTTTATTTGAAGATATTCTTTTTCCCAATGTAGGCCTCTTAGCGCTTAGCATGTCCAATTGCAGTTTCTACAGAAAGAGTGTTTCAGAATGGCTCAATCAAAAGTAAGGTTCAACTCTATTAGTTGAATGCGCAGAACAGAAAGAATTTTCACAGAATGCTACTGTGTAGTTTATATTTGAATATATTCCTTTTTCCACTATTACCCTCTTAGCGCTCCGAATGTCCACTTGCATTTTCTACAGAAAGAGTGTTCAGAACTGCGCAATCAAAAGTATGGTTTAACTCTGTTAGCTTAATGAACATATCAGAAATAAGTTTCACACGATGCTTCTGTGTAGTTTTTATTTGAAGATATTATTTTTCCCAATATAGGCCTCTTAGCGCTCAGAATGTCCAATTGCAGTTTCTACAGAAAGAGTGTTTCAGAAAGGCTCAATCAAAAGTAAGGTTCAACTCTGTTAGTTGAATGCACAGAACAGAAAGAAGTTTCATACAATGCTTCTGTGTAGTTTATATTTGAACATATTCTTTTTTCCACTATTACCCACATAGCGCTACGAATGTCCAGTTGCATTTTCTACAGACAGAGTGTTTCAAAACTGCTCAATCAAAAGTATGGTTTAACTCTGTTAGCTGAATGCTCAGATCAGAAAGAAGTTTCACAGAATGCTTCTGTGTAGTTTATATTTGAATATATTCCTTTTTCCACTACTACTCTCTTAGCGCTCCAAATGTCCCGTTGCATTTTCTACAGAAAGAGTGTTCAGATCTGCTCAATCAAAAGTATGGTTTAACTCTGTTAGCTGAATGCACAGATCAGAAAGAAGTTTCACAGAATGATTCTGTGTAGTTTATATTTGGAGACATTCCTTTTTCCACTATTACCCTCTTAGCGCTCCGAATCTCCACTTGCATTTTCTACAGAAAGAGTGTTTCATAACTGCTCAATCAAAAATATGTTTTATCTCTGTTAACTGAATTTACAGATCAGAAATAAGTTTCACAGAATGCATCTGTGTAGTTTTTATTTGAAGATATTCTTTTTCCCAATGTAGGCCTCTTAGCGCTTAGCATGTCCAATTGCAGTTTCTACAGAAAGTGTGTTTCAGAACGGCTCAATCAAAAGTAAGGTTCAACTCTGTTAGTTGAATGCACAGAACCGAAAGAATTTTCACAGAATGCTACTGTGTAGTTTATGTTTGAATATATTCCTTTTTCCACTTTTACCCTCTTAGCGCTCCGAATGTCCACTTGCATTTTCTACAGAAAGAGTGTTTCAGAACTGCGCAATCAAAACTAAGGTTCAACTCTTTTAGTTGAACAAACAGAACAGAAAGAAGTTTCACACAATTCTTCTGTGTAGTTTTTATTTGTAGACATTCTTTTTCCCAATATAGGCCTCTTAGCGCTCAGAATGTCCAATTGCAGTTTCTACAGAAAGAGTGTTTCAGAACGGCTCAATCAAAAGTAAGGTTCAACTCTGTTAGTTGAATGCACAGAACAGAAAGAAGTTTCATACAATGCTTCTGTGTAGTTTATATTTGAACATATTCTTTTTTCCACTATTACCCACTTAGCGCTACGAATGTCCAGTTGCATTTTCTACAGACAGAGTGTTTCAAAATTGCTCAATCAAAAGTATGGTTTAACTCTGTTAGCTGAATGCTCAGATCAGAAAGAAGTTTCACAGAATGCTTCTGTGTAGTTTATATTTGAATATATTCCTTTTTCCACTATTACCCTCTTAGCGCTCCGAATCTCCACTTGCATTTTCTACAGAAAGAGTGTTTCAGAACGGCTCTATCAAAACTAAGGTTCAACACTTTTAGTTGAACAAACAGAACAGAAAGAAGTTTCACACAATTCTTCTGTGTAGTTTTTATTTGTAGACATTCTTTTTCCCAATATAGGCCTCTTAGCGCTCAGAATGTCCAATTGCAGTTTCTACAGAAAGAGTGTTTCAGAACGGCTCAATGAAAAGTAAGGTTCAACTCTGTTAGTGGAATGCACAGAACAGAAAGAAGTTTCATACAATGCTTCTGTGTAGTTTATATTTGAACATATTCTTTTTTCCACTATTACCCACTTAGCGCTACGAATGTCCAGTTGCATTTTCTACAAACAGAGTGTTTCAAAACTGCTCAATCAAAAGTATGGTTTAAATCTGTTAGCTGAATGCTCAGATCAGAAAGAAGTTTCACAGAATGCTTCTGTGTAGTTTATATTTGAATATATTCCTTTTTCCACTACTACGCTCTTAGCGCTCCAAATGTCCAGTTGCATTTTCTACAGAACGAGTGTTCAGATCTGCTCAATCAAAAGTATGGTTTAAATCTGTTAGCTGAATGCACAGATCAGAAAGAAGTTTCACAGAATGATTCTGTGTAGTTTATATTTGGAGACATTCCTTTTTCCACTATTACCCTCTTAGCGCTCCGAATCTCCACTTGCATTTTCTACAGAAAGAGTGTTTCATTACGGCTCAATCAAAAAAAGGTTCAACTCTTTTAGTTGAACAAACAGAACAGAAAGAAGTTTCACACAATTCTTCTGTGTAGTTTTTATTTGTAGACATTCTTTTTCCCAATATAGGCCTCTTAGCGCTCAGAATGTCCAATTGCAGTTTCTACAGAAAGAGTGTTTCAGAACGGCTCAATCAAAAGTAAGGTTCAACTCTGTTAGTGGAATGCACAGAACAGAAAGAAGTTTCATACAATGCTTCTGTGTAGTTTATATTTGAACATATTCTTTTTTCCACTATTACCCACTTAGCGCTACGAATGTCCAGTTGCATTTTCTACAAACAGAGTGTTTCAAAACTGCTCAATCAAAAGTATGGTTTAAATCTGTTAGCTGAATGCTCAGATCAGAAAGAAGTTTCACAGAATGCTTCTGTGTAGTTTATATTTGAACATATTCTTTTTTCCACTATTACCCACTTAGCGCTACGAATGTCCAGTTGCATTTTCAACAGACAGAGTGTTTCAAAACTGCTCAATGAAAAGTATGGTTTAACTCTGTTAGCTGAATGCTCAGATCAGAAAGAAGTTTCACAGAATGCTTCTGTGTAGCTTATATTTGAAGACATTCCTTTTTCCACTATTACCCTCTTAGCGCTCCGAATCTCCACTTGCATTTTCTACAAAAAGAGTGTTTCATAACTGCTCAATGGAAAATATGTTTTATCTCTGTTAACTGAATTTACAGATCAGAAATAAGTTTCACAGAATGCATCTGTGTAGTTTTTATTTGAAGATATTCTTTTTCCCAATGTAGGCCTCTTAGCGCTTAGCATGTCCAATTGCAGTTTCTACAGAAAGAGTGTTTCAGAACAGCTCAATCAAAAGTAAGGTTCAACTCTGTTAGTTGAATGCACAGAACAGAAAGAATTTTCACAGAATGCTATTGTGTAGTTTATATTTGAATATATTCCTTTTTCCACTATTACCCTCTTAGCGCTCCGAATGTCCACTTGCATTTTCTACAGAAAGAGTGTTCAGAACTGCGCAATCAAAAGTATGGTTTAACTGTGTTAGCTTAATGAGCATATCAGAAATAAGTTTCACACAATGCTTCTGTGTAGTTTTTATTTGAAGATATTATTTTTCCCAATATAGGCCTCTTAGCGCTCAGAATGTCCAATTGCAGTTTCTACAGAAAGAGTGTTTCAGAAAGGCTCAATCAAAAGTAAGATTCAACTCTGTTAGTTGAATGCACAGAACAGAAAGAAGTTTCATACAATGCTTCTGTGTAGTTTATATTTGAACATATTCTTTTTTCCACTATTACCCACTTAGCGCTACGAATGTCCAGTTGCATTTTCTACAGACAGAGTGTTTCAAAACTGCTCAATCAAAAGTATGGTTTAACTCTGTTAGCTGAATGCTCAGATCAGAAAGAAGTTTCACAGAATGCTTCTGTGTAGTTTATATTTGAATATATTCCTTTTTCCACTACTACGCTCTTAGCGCTCCAAATGTCCAGTTGCATTTTCTACAGAAAGAGTGTTCAGATCTGCTCAATCAAAAGTATGGTTTAACTCTGTTAGCTGAATGCACAGATCAGAAAGAAGTTTCACCGAATGATTCTGTGTAGTTTATATTTGAAGACATTCCTTTTTCCACTATTACCCTCTTAGCGCTCCAAATCTCCACTTGCATTTTCTACAAAAAGAGTGTTTCATAACTGCTCAATCAAAAATATGTTTTATCTCTGTTAACTGAATTTACAGATCAGAAATAAGTTTCACAGAATGCATCTGTGTAGTTTTTATTTGAAGATATTATTTTTCCCAATGTAGGCCTCTTAGCGCTTAGCATGTCCAATTGCAGTTTCTACAGAAAGAGTGTTTCAGAACGGCTCAATCAAAAGTAAGGTTCAACTCTGTTAGTTGAATGCACAGAACAGAAAGAATTTTCACAGAATGCTACTGTGTAGTTTATATTTGAATATATTCCTTTTTCCACTATTACCCTCTTAGCGCTCCGAATGTCCACTTGCATTTTCTACAGAAAGAGTGTTCAGAACTGCGCAATCAAAAGTATGGTTTAACTCTGTTAGCTTAATGAACATATCAGAAATAAGTTTCACACAATTCTTCTGTGTAGTTTTTATTTGAAGATATTATTTTTCCCAATATAGGCCTCTTAGCGCTCAGAATGTCCAATTGCAGTTTCTACAGAAAGAGTGTTTCAGAAAGGCTCAATCAAAAGTAAGGATCAACTCTGTTAGTTGAATGCACAGAACAGAAAGAAGTTTCATACAATGCTTCTGTGTAGTTTATATTTGAACATATTCTTTTTTCCTCTATTACCCACTTAGCGCTACGAATGTCCGATTGCATTTTCTACAAACAGAGTGTTTCAAAACTGCTCAATCAAAAGTATGGTTTAACTCTGTTAGCTGAATGCTCAGATCAGAAAGAAGTTTCACAGAATGCTTCTGTGTAGTTTATATTTGAATATATTCCTTTTTCCACTACTACGCTCTTAGCGCTCAAAATGTCCAGTTACATTTTCTACAGAAAGAGTGTTCAGATCTGCTCAATCAAAAGTATGGTTTAACTCTGTTAGCTGAATGCACAGATCAGTAAGATGTTTCACCGAATGATTCTGTGTAGTTTATATTTGAAGACATTCCTTTTTCCACTATTACCCTCTTAGCGCTCCGAACCTCCACTTGCATTTTCTACAAAAAGAGTGTTTCATAACTGCTCAATCAAAAATATGTTTTACCTCTGTTAACTGAATTTACAGATCAGAAATAAGTTTCACAGAATGCATCTGTGTAGTTTTAATTTGAAGATACTCTTTTTCCCAATGTAGGCCTCTTAGCGCTTAGCATGTCCAATGGCAGTTTCTACAGAAAGAGTGTTTCAGAACGGCTCAATCAAAAGTAAGGTTCAACTCTGTTAGTTGAATGCACAGAACAGAAAGAATTTTCACAGAATGCTACTGTGTAGTTTATATTTGAATATATTTCTTTTTCCACTATTACCCTCTTAGCGCTCCGAATGTCCACTTGCATTTTCTACAGAAAGAGTGTTCAGAACTGCGCAATCAAAAGTATGGTTTAACTCTGTTAGCTTAATGAACATATCAGAAATAAGTTTCACACAATGCTTCTGTGTAGTTTTTATTTGAAGATATTATTTTTCCCAATATAGGCCTCTTAGCGCTCAGAATGTCCAATTGCAGTTTATACAGAAAGAGTGTTTCAGAAAGGCTCAATCAAATGTAAGGTTCAACTCTGTTAGTTGAATGCACAGAACAGAAAGAAGTTTCATACAATGCTTCTGTGTAGTTTATATTTGAACATATTCCTTTTTCCACTATTACCCACTTAGCGCTACGAATGTCCAGTTGCATTTTCTACAGACAGAGTGTTTCAAAACTGCTCAATCAAAAGTATGGTTTAACTCTGTTAGCTGAATGCTCAGATCAGAAAGAAGTTTCACAGAATGCTTCTGTGTAGTTTATATTTGAATATATATCTTTTTCCACTACTACTCTCTTAGCGCTCCAAATGTCCAGTTGCATTTTCTACAGAAAGAGTGTTCAGATCTGCTCAATCAAAAGTATGGTTTAACTCTGTTAGCTGAATGCACAGATCAGAAATAAGTTTCACAGAATGATTCTGTGTAGTTTATATTTGGAGACATTCCTTTTTCCACTATTACCCTCTTAGCGCTCCGAATGTCCACTTGCATTTTCTACAGAAAGAGTGTTTCAGAACGGCTCAATCAAAACTAAGGTTCAAATCTTTTAGTTGAACAAACAGAACAGAAAGAAGTTTCACACAATTCTTCTGTGTAGTTTTTATTTGTAGACATTCTTTTCCCCAATATAGGCCTCTTAGCGCTCAGAATGTCCAATTGCAGTTTCTACAGAAAGAGTGTTTCAGAAAGGCTCAATCAAAAGTAAGGTTCAACTCTGTTAGTTGAATGCACAGAAAAGAAAGAAGTTTCATACAATGCTTCTGTGTAGTTTATATTTGAACATATTCTTTTTTCCACTATTACCCACTTAGCGCTACGAATGTCCAGTTGCATTTTCTACAGACAGAGTGTTTCAAAACTGCTCAATCAAAAGTATGGTTTAACTCTGTTAGCTGAATGCTCAGATCAGAAAGAAGTTTCACAGAATGCTTCTGTGTAGTTTATATTTGAATATATTCCTTTTTCCACTACTACTCTCTTAGCGCTCCAAATGTCCAGTTGCATTTTCTACAGAAAGAGAGTTCAGATCTTCTCAATCAAAAGTATGGTTTAACTCTGTTAGCTGAATGCACAGATAAGAAAGAAGTTTCACAGAATGATTCTGTGTAGTTTATAATTGGAGACATTCCTTTTTCCACTATTACCCTCTTAGCGCTCCGAATCTCCACTTGCATTTTCTACAGAAAGAGTGTTTCAGAACGGCTCAATCAAAACAAAGGTTCAACTCTTTTAGTTGAACAAACAGAACAGAAAGAAGTTTCACACAATTCTTCTGTGTAGTTTTTATTTGTAAACATTCTTTTTCCCAATATAGGCCTCTTAGCGCTCAGAATGTCCAATTGCAGTTTCTACAGAAAGAGTGTTTCAGAACGGCTCAATCAAAAGTAAGGTTCAACTCTGTTAGTTGAATGCACAGAACAGAAAGAAGTTTCATACAATGCATCTGTGTAGTTTATATTTGAACATATTCTTTTTTCCACTATTACCCACTTAGCGCTACGAATGTCCAGTTGCATTTTCTACAGACAGAGTGTTTCAAAACTGCTCAATCAAGAGTATGGTTTAACTCTGTTAGCTGAATGCTCAGATCAGAAAGAAGTTTCACAGAATGCTTCTGTGTAGTTTATATTTGAATATATTCCTTTTTCCACTACTACGCTCTTAGCGCTCCAAATGTCCAGTTGCATTTTCTACAGAAAGAGTGTTCAGATCTGCTCAATCAAAAGTATGGTTTGACTCTGTTAGCTGAATGCACAGATCAGAAAGAAGTTTCACCGAATGATTCTGTGTAGTTTATATTTGAAGACATTCCTTTTTCCACTATTACCCTCTTAGCGCTCCGAATCTCCACTTGCATTTTCTACAAAAAGTGTGTTTCATAACTGCTCAATCAAAAATATGTTTTATCTCTGTTAACTGAATTTACAGATCAGAAATATGTTTCACAGAATGCATCTGTGTAGTTTCTATTTGAAGATATTCTTTTTCCCAATGTAGGCCTCTTAGCGCTTAGCATGTCCAATTGCAGTTTCTACAGAAAGAGTGTTTCAGAACGGCTCAATCAAAAGTAAGGTTCAACTCTGTTAGTTGAATGCACAGAACAGAAAGAATTTTCACAGAATGCTACTGTGTAGTTTATATTTGAATATATTCCTTTTTCCACTATTACCCTCTTAGCGCTCCGAATGTCCACTTGCATTTTCTACAGAAAGAGTGTTCAGAACTGCGCAATCAAAAGTATGGTTTAACTCTGTTAGCTTAATGAACATATCAGAAATAAGTTTCACACAATGCTTCTGTGTAGTTTTTATTTGAAGATATTATTTTTCCCAATAGAGGCCTCTTAGCGCTCAGAATGTCCAATTGCAGTTTCTACAGAAAGAGTGTTTCAGAAAGGCTCAATCAAAAGTAAGGTTCAACTCTGTTAGTTGAATGCACAGAACAGAAAGAAGTTTCATACAATGCTTCTGTGTAGTTTATATTTGAACATATTCTTTTTTCCACTGTTACCCACTTAGCGCAACGAATGTCCAGTTGCATTTTGTACAGACAGAGTGTTTCAAAACTGCTCAATCAAAAGTATGGTTTAACTCTGTTAGCTGAATGCTCAGATCAGAAAGAAGTTTCACAGAATGCTTCTGTGTAGTTTATATTTGAATATATTCCTTTTTCCACTACTATTCTCTTAGCGCTCCAAATGTCCAGTTGCATTTTCTACAGAAAGAGTGTTCAGATCTGCTCAATCAAAAGTATGGTTTAACACTGTTAGCTGAATGCACAGATCAGAAAGAAGTTTCACCGAATGATTCTGTGTAGTTTATATTTGAAAACATTCCTTTTTCCACTATTACCCTCTTAGCGCTCCGAATCTCCACTTGCATTTTCTACAAAAAGAGTGTTTCATAACTGCTCAATCAAAAATATGTTTTATCTCTGTTAACTGAATTTACAGATCAGAAATATGTTTCACAGAATGCATCTGTGTAGTTTTAATTTGAAGATATTCTTTTTCCCAATGTAGGCCTCTTAGCGCTTAGCATGTCCAATTGCAGTTTCTACAGAAAGAGTGTTTCAGAACGACCCAATCAAAAGTAAGTTTCAACTCTGTTAGTTGAATGCACAGAACAGAAAGAATTTTCACAGAATGCTACTGTGTAGTTTATATTTGAATATATTCCTTTTTCCACTATTACCCTCTTAGCGCTACGAATGTCCACTTGCATTTTCTACAGAAAGAGTGTTCAGAACTGCGCAATCAAAAGTATGGTTTAACTCTGTTAGCTTAATGAACATATCAGAAATAAGTTTCACACAATGCTTCTGTGTAGTTTTTATTTGAAGATATTATTTTTCCCAATATAGGCCTCTTAGCGCTCAGAATGTCCAATTGCAGTTTCTACAGAAAGAGTGTTTCTGAAAGGCACAATCAAAAGTAAGGTTCAACTCTGTTAGTTGAATGCACAGAACAGAAAGAAGTTTCATACAATGCTTCTGTGTAGTTTATATTTGAACATATTCTTTTTTCCACTATTACCCACTTAGCGCTACGAATGTCCAGTTGCATTTTCTACAGACAGAGTGTTTCAAAACTGCTCAATCAAAAGTATGGTTTAACTCTGTTAGCTGAATGCTCAGATCAGAAAGAAGTTTCACAGAATGCTTCTGTGTAGTTTATATTTGAATATATTCCTTTTTCCACTACTACTCTCTTAGCGCTCCAAATGTCCAGTTGCATTTTCTGCAGAAAGAGTGTTCAGATCTGCTCAATCAAAAGTATGGTTTAACTCTGTTAGCTGAATGCACAGATCAGAAAGAAGTTTCACCGAATGATTCTGTGTAGTTTATATTTGGAGACATTCCTTTTTCCACTATTACCCTCTTAGCGCTCCGAATCTCCACTTGCATTTTCTACAGAAAGAGTGTTTCAGAACGGCTCAATCAAAACTAAGGTTCAACTCTTTTAGTTGAACAAACAGAACAGAAAGAAGTTTCACACAATTCTTCTGTGTAGTTTTTATTTGTAGACATTCTTTTTCCCAATATAGGCCTCTTAGCGCTCAGAATGTCCAATTGCAGTTTCTACAGAAAGAGTGTTTCAGAAGGGCTCAATCAAAAGTAAGGTTCAACTCTGTTAGTTGAATGCACAGAACAGAAAGAAGTTTCATACAATGCTTCTGTGTAGTTTATATTTGAACATATTCTTTTTTCCACTATTACCCACTTAGCGCTACGAATGTCCAGTTGCATTTTCTAAAGACAGAGTGTTTCAAAACTGCTCAATCAAAAGTATGGTTTAACTCTGTTAGCTGAATGCTCAGATCAGAAAGAAGTTTCACAGAATGCTTCTGTGTAGTTTATATTTGAATATATTCCTTTTTCCACTACTACGCTCTTAACGCTCCAAATGTCCAGTTGCATTTTCTACAGAAAGAGTGTTCAGATCTGCTCAATCAAAAGTATGGTTTAACTCTGTTAGCTGAATGCACAGATCAGAAAGAAGTTTCACCGAATGATTCTGTGTAGTTTATATTTGAAGACATTCCTTTTTCCACTATTACCCTCTTAGCGCTCCGAATCTCCACTTGCATTTTCTACAAAAAGAGTGTTTCATAACTGCTCAATGAAAAATATGTTTTATCTCTGTTAACTGAATTTACAGATCAGAAATAAGTTTCACAGAATGCATCTGTGTAGTTTTTATTTGAAGATATTCTTTTTCCCAATGTAGGCCTCTTAGCGCTTAGCATGTCCAATTGCAGTTCCTACAGAAAGAGTGTTTCAGAACGGCTCAATCAAAAGTAAGGTTCAACTCTGTTAGTTGAATGCACAGAACAGAAAGAAGTTTCATACAATGCTTCTGTGTAGTTTATATTTGAACATATTCTTTTTTCCACTATTACCCACTTAGCGCTACGAATGTCCAGTTGCATTTTCTACAGACAGAGTGTTTCAAAACTGCTCAATGAAAAGTATGGTTTAACTCTGTTAGCTGAATGCTCAGATCAGAAAGAAGTTTCACAGAATGCTTCTGTGTAGTTTATATTTGAATATATTCCTTTTTCCACTACTACTCTCTTAGCGCTCCGAATGTCCAGTTGCATTTTCTACAGAAAGAGTGTTCAGATCTGCTCAATCAAAAGTATGGTTTAACTCTGTTAGCTGAATGCACAGATCAGAAAGAAGTTTCACCGAATGATTCTGTGTAGTTTATATTTGAAAACATTCCTTTTTCCACTATTACCCTCTTAGCGCTCCGAATCTCCACTTGCATTTTCTACAAAAAGAGTGTTTCATAACTGCTCAATCAAAAATATGTATTATCTCTGTTAACTGAATTTACAGATCAGAAATAAGTTTCACAGAATGCATCTGTGTAGTTTTTATTTGAAGATATTCTTTTTCCCAATGTAGGCCTCTTAGCGCTTAGCATGTCCAATTGCAGTTTCTACAGAAAGAGTGTTTCAGAAAGGCTCAATCAAAAGTAAGGTTCAACACTGTTAGTTGAATGCACAGAACAGAAAGAATTTTCACAGAATGCTACTGTGTAGTTTATATTTGAATATATTCCTTTTTCCACTATTACCCTCTTAGCGCTCCGAATGTCCACTTGCATTTTCTACAGAAAGAGTGTTCAGAACTGCGCAATCAAAAGTATGGTTTAACTCTGTTAGCTTAATGAACATATCAGAAATAAGTTTCACACAATGCTTCTGTGTAGTTTTTATTTGAAGATATTATTTTTCCCAATATAGGCCTCTTAGGGCTCAGAATGTCCAATTGCAGTTTCTACAGAAAGAGTGTTTCAGAAAGGCTCAATCAAAAGTAAGGTTCAACACTGTTAGTTGAATGCACAGAACAGAAAGAAGTTTCATACAATTCTTCTGTGTAGTTTATATTTGAACATATTCTTATTTCCACTATTACCCACTTAGCGCTACGAATGTCCAGTTGCATTTTCTACAGAGTGTTTCAAAACTGCTCAATCAAAAGTATGGTTTAACTCTGTTAGCTGAATGCTCAGATCAGAAAGAAGATTCACAGAATGCTTCTGTGTAGTTTATATTTGAATATATTCCTTTTTCCACTACTACTCTCTTAGCGCTCCAAATGTCCAGTTGCATTTTCTACAGAAAGAGAGTTCAGATCTGCTCAATCAAAAGTGTGGTTTAACTCTGTTAGCTGAATGCACAGATCAGAAAGAAGTTTCACAGAATGATTCTGTGTAGTTTATATTTGGAGACATTCCTTTTTCCACTATTACCCTCTTAGCGCTCCGAATCTCCACTTGCATTTTCTACAGAAAGAGTGTTTCAGAACGGCTCAATCAAAACTAAGGTTCAACTCTTTTAGTTGAACAAACAGAACAGAAAGAAGTTTCACACAATTCTTCTGTGTAGTTTTTATTTGTAGACATTCTTTTTCCCAATATAGGCCTCTTAGCGCTCAGAATGTCCAATTGCAGTTTCTACAGAAAGAGTGTTTCAGAACGGCTCAATCAAAAGTAAGGTTCAACTCTGTTAGTTGAATGCACAGAACAGAAAGAAGTTTCATACAATGCTTCTGTGTAGTTTATATTTGAACATATTCTTTTTTCCACTATTACCCACTTAGCGCTACGAATGTCCAGTTGCATTTTCTACAGACAGAGTGTTTCAAAACTGCTCAATCAAAAGTATGGTTTAACTCTGTTAGCTGAATGCTCAGATCAGAAAGAAGTTTCACAGAATGCTTCTGTGTAGTTTGTGTTTGAATATATTCCTTTTTCCACTACTACGCTCTTAGCGCTCCAAATGTCCAGTTGCATTTTCTACAGAAAGAGTGTTCAGATCTCCTCAATCAAAAGTATGGTTTAACTCTGTTAGCTGAATGCACAGATCAGAAAGAAGTTTCACCGAATGATTCTGTGTAGTTTATATTTGAAGACATTCCTTTTTCCACTATTACCCTCTTAGCGCTCCGAATCTCCACTTGCATTTTCTACAAAAAGAGTGTTTCATAACTGCTCAATGAAAAATATGTTTTATCTGTGTTAACTGAATTTACAGATCAGAAATAAGTTTCACAGAATGCATCTGTGTAGTTTTTATTTGAAGATATTCTTTTTCCCAATGTAGGCCTCTTAGCGCTTAGCATGTCCAATTGCAGTTTCTACAGAAAGAGTGTTTCAGAACGGCTCAATCCAAAGTAGGGTTCAACTCTGTTAGTTGAATGCACAGAACAGAAAGAATTTTCACAGAATGCTACTGTGTAGTTTATATTTGAATATATTCCTTTTTCCACTATTACTCTCTTAGCGCTCCGAATGTCCACTTGCATTTTCTACAGAAAGAGTGTTCAGAACTGCGCAATCAAAAGTATGGTTTAACTCTGTTAGCTTAATGAACATATCAGAAATAAGTTTAACACAATGCTTCTGTGTAGTTTTTATTTGAAGATATTATTTTTCCCAATATAGGCCTCTTAGGGCTCAGAATGTCCAATTGCAGTTTCTACAGAAAGAGTGTTTCAGAAAGGCTCAATCAAAAGTAAGGTTCAACTCTGTTAGTTGAATGCACAGAACAGAAAGAAGTTTCATACAATGCTTCTGTGTAGTTTATATTTGAACATATTCTTTTTTCCACTATTACCCACTTAGCGCTACGAATGTCCAGTTGCATTTTCTACAGACAGAGTGTTTCAAAACTGCTCAATCAAAAGTATGGTTTAACTCTGTTAGCTGAATGCTCAGATCAGAAAGAAGTTTCACAGAATGCTTCTGTGTAGTTTATATTTGAATATATTCCTTTTTCCACTACTACTCTCTTAGCGCTCCAAATGTCCAGTTGCATTTTCTACAGAAAGAGTGTTCAGATCTGCTCAATCAAAAGTATGGTTTAACTCTGTTAGCTGAATGCACAGATCAGAAAGAAGTTTCACCGAATGATTCTGTGTAGTTTATATTTGAAAACATTCCTTTTTCCACTATTTTCCTCTTAGCGCTCCGAATCTCCACTTGCATTTTCTACAAAAAGACTGTTTCATAACTGCTCAATCAAAAATATGTATTATCTCTGTTAACTGAATTTACAGATCAGAAATAAGTTTCACAGAATGCATCTGTGTAGTTTTTATTTGAAGATATTCTTTTTCCCAATGTAGGCCTCTTAGCGCTTAGCATGTCCAATTGCAGTTTCTACAGAAAGAGTGTTTCAGAAAGGCTCAATCAAAAGTAAGGTTCAACACTGTTAGTTGAATGCACAGAACAGAAAGAATTTTCACAGAATGCTACTGTGTAGTTTATATTTGAATATATTCCTTTTTCCACTATTACCCTCTTAGCGCTCCGAATGTCCACTTGCATTTTCTACAGAAAGAGTGTTCAGAACTGCGCAATCAAAAGTATGGTTTAACTCTGTTAGCTTAATGAACATATCAGAAATAAGTTTCACACAATGCTTCTGTGTAGTTTTTATTTGAAGATATTATTTTTCCCAATATAGGCCTCTTAGGGCTCAGAATGTCCAATTGCAGTTTCTACAGAAAGAGTGTTTCAGAAAGGCTCAATCAAAAGTAAGGTTCAAATCTGTTAGTTGAATGCACAGAACAGAAAGAAGTTTCATACAATGCTTCTGTGTAGTTTTTATTTGAACATATTCTTTTTTCCACTATTACCCACTTAGCGCTACGAATGTCCAGTTGCATTTTCTACAGACAGAGTATTTCAAAACTGCTCAATCAAAAGTATGGTTTAGCTCTGTTAGCTGAATGCTCAGATCAGAAAGAAGATTCACAGAATGCTTCTGTGTAGTTTATATTTGAATATATTCCTTTTTCCACTACTACTCTCTTAGCGCTCCAAATGTCCAGTTGCATTTTCTGCAGAAAGAGTGTTCAGATCTGCTCAATCAAAAGTATGGTTTAACTCTGTTAGCTGAATGCACAGATCAGAAAGAAGTTTCACAGAATGATTCTGTGTAGTTTATATTTGGAGACATTCCTTTTTCCACTATTACCCTCTTAGCGCTCCGAATCTCCACTTGCATTTTCTACAGAAAGAGTGTTTCAGAACGGCTCAATCAAAACTAAGTTCAACACTTTTAGTTGAACAAACAGAACAGAAAGATGTTTCACACAATTCTTCTGTGTAGTTTTTATTTGTAGACATTCTTTTTCCCAATATAGGCCTCTTAGCGCTCAGAATGTCCAATTGCAGTTTCTATAGAAAGAGTGTTTCAGAACGGCTCAATCAAAAGTAAGGTTCAACTCTGTTAGTTGAATGCACAGAACAGAAAGAAGTTTCATACAATGATTCTGTGTAGTTTATATTTGAACATATTCTTTTTTCCACTATTACCCACTTAGCGCTACGAATGTCCAGTTGCATTTTCTACAAACAGAGTGTTTCAAAACTGCTCAATCAAAAGTATGCTTTAACTCTGTTAGCTGAATGCTCAGATCAGAAAGAAGTTTCACAGAATGCTTCTGTGTCGTTTATATTTGAATATATTCCTTTTTCCACTACTACGCTCTTAGCGCTCCAAATGTCCAGTTGCATTTTCTACAGAAAGAGTGTTCGATCTGCTCAATCAAAAGTATGGTTTAAATCTGTTAGCTGAATGCACAGATCAGAAAGAAGTTTCACCGAATGATTCTGTGTAGTTTATATTTGAAGACATTCCTTTTTCCACTATTACCCTCTTAGCGCTCCGAATCTCCACTTGCATTTTCTACAAAAAGAGTGTTTCATAACTGCTCAATGAAAAATATGTTTTATCTGTGTTAACTGAATTTACAGATCAGAAATAAGTTTCACAGAATGCATCTGTGTAGTTTTTATTTGAAGATATTCTTTTTCCCAATGTAGGCCTCTTAGCGCTTAGCATGTCCAATTGCAGTTTCTACAGAAAGAGTGTTTCAGAACGGCTCAATCCAAAGTAGGGTTCAACTCTGTTAGTTGAATGCACAGAACAGAAAGAATTTTCACAGAATGCTACTGTGTAGTTTATATTTGAATATATTCCTTTTTCCACTATTACCCTCTTAGCGCTCCGAATGTCCACTTGCATTTTCTACAGAAAGAGTGTTCAGAACTGCGCAATCAAAAGTATGGTTTAACTCTGTTAGCTTAATGAACATATCAGAAATAAGTTTCACACAATGCTTCTGTGTAGTTTTTATTTGAAGATATTATTTTTCCCAATATAGGCCTCTTAGGGCTCAGAATGTCCAATTGCAGTTTCTACAGAAAGAGTGTTTCAGAAAGGCTCAATCAAAAGTAAGGCTCAACTCTGTTAGTTGAATGCACAGAACAGAAAGAAGTTTCATACAATGCTTCTGTGTAGTTTATATTTGAACATATTCTTTTTTCCACTATTACCAACTTAGCGCTACGAATGTCCAGTTGCATTTTCTACAGACAGAGTGTTTCAAAACTGCTCAATCAAAAGTATGGTTTAACTCTGTTAGCTGAATGCTCAGATCAGAAAGAAGTTTCACAGAATGCTTCTGTGTAGTTTATATTTGAATATATTCCTTTTTCCACTACTACTCTCTTAGCGCTCCAAATGTCCAGTTGCATTTTCTACAGAAAGAGTGTTCAGATCTGCTCAATCAAAAGTATGGTTTAACTCTGTTAGCTGAATGCACAGATCAGAAAGAAGTTTCACCGAATGATTCTGTGTAGTTTATATTTGAAAACATTCCTTTTTCCACTATTACCCTCTTAGCGCTCCGAATCTCCACTTGCATTTTCTACAAAAAGACTGTTTCATAACTGCTCAATCAAAAATATGTATTATCTCTGTTAACTGAATTTACAGATCAGAAATAAGTTTCACAGAATGCATCTGTGTAGTTTTTATTTGAAGATATTCTTTTTCCCAATGTAGGCCTCTTAGCGCTTAGCATGTCCAATTGCAGTTTCTACAGAAAGAGTGTTTCAGAAAGGCTCAATCAAAAGTAAGGTTCAACACTGTTAGTTGAATGCACAGAACAGAAAGAATTTTCACAGAATGCTACTGTGTAGTTTATATTTGAATATATTCCTTTTTCCACTATTACCCTCTTAGCGCTCCGAATGTCCACTTGCATTTTCTACAGAAAGAGTGTTCAGAACTGCGCAATCAAAAGTATGGTTTAACTCTGTTAGCTTAATGAACATATCAGAAATAAGTTTCACACAATGCTTCTGTGTAGTTTTTATTTGAAGATATTATTTTTCCCAATATAGGCCTCTTAGGGCTCAGAATGTCCAATTGCAGTTTCTACAGAAAGAGTGTTTCAGAAAGGCTCAATCAAAATTAAGGTTCAACTCTGTTAGTTGAATGCACAGAACAGAAAGAAGTTTCATACAATGCTTCTGTGTAGTTTTTATTTGAACACATTCTTTTTTCCACTATTACCCACTTAGCGCTACGAATGTCCAGTTGCATTTTCTACAGACAGAGTGTTTCAAAACTGCTCAATCAAAAGTATGGTTTAGCTCTGTTAGCTGAATGCTCAGATCAGAAAGAAGATTCACAGAATGCTTCTGTGTAGTTTATATTTGAATATATTCCTTTTTCCACTACTACTCTCTTAGCGCTCCAAATGTCCAGTTGCATTTTCTGCAGAAAGAGTCTTCAGATCTGCTCAATCAAAAGTATGGTTTAACTCTGTTAGCTGAATGCACAGATGAGAAAGAAGTTTCACAGAATGATTCTGTGTAGTTTATATTTGGAGACATTCCTTTTTCCACTATTACCCTCTTAGCGCTCCGAATCTCCACTTGCATTTTCTACAGAAAGAGTGTTTCAGAACGGCTCAATCAAAACTAAGTTCAACACTTTTAGTTGAACAAACAGAACAGAAAGATGTTTCACACAATTCTTCTGTGTAGTTTTTATTTGTAGACATTCTTTTTCCCAATATAGGCCTCTTAGCGCTCAGAATGTCCAATTGCAGTTTCTATAGAAAGAGTGTTTCAGAACGGCTCAATCAAAAGTAAGGTTCAACTCTGTTAGTTGAATGCACAGAACAGAAAGAAGTTTCATACAATGATTCTGTGTAGTTTATATTTGAACATATTCTTTTTTCCACTATTACCCACTTAGCGCTACGAATGTCCAGTTGCATTTTCTACAAACAGAGTGTTTCAAAACTGCTCAATCAAAAGTATGCTTTAACTCTGTTAGCTGAATGCTCAGATCAGAAAGAAGTTTCACAGAATGCTTCTGTGTCGTTTATATTTGAATATATTACTTTTTCCACTACTACGCTCTTAGCGCTCCAAATGTCCAGTTGCATTTTCTACAGAAAGAGTGTTCGATCTGCTCAATCAAAAGTATGGTTTAAATCTGTTAGCTGAATGCACAGATCAGAAAGAAGTTTCACCGAATGATTCTGTGTAGTTTATATTTGAAGACATTCCTTTTTCCACTATTACCCTCTTAGCGCTCCGAATCTCCACTTGCATTTTCTACAAAAAGAGTGTTTCATAACTGCTCAATGAAAAATATGTTTTATCTGTGTTAACTGAATTTACAGATCAGAAATAAGTTTCACAGAATGCATCTGTGTAGTTTTTATTTGAAGATATTCTTTTTCCCAATGTAGGCCTCTTAGCCCTTAGCATGTCCAATTGCAGTTTCTACAGAAAGAGTGTTTCAGAACGGCTCAATCCAAAGTAGGGTTCAACTCTGTTAGTTGAATGCACAGAACAGAAAGAATTTTCACAGAATGCTACTGTGTAGTTTATATTTGAATATATTCCTTTTTCCACTATTACCCTCTTAGCGCTCCGAATGTCCACTTGCATTTTCTACAGAAAGAGTGTTCAGAACTGCGCAATCAAAAGTATGGTTTAACTCTGTTAGCTTAATGAACATATCAGAAATAAGTTTCACACAATGCTTCTGTGTAGTTTTTATTTGAAGATATTATTTTTCCCAATATAGGCCTCTTAGGGCTCAGAATGTCCAATTGCAGTTTCTACAGAAAGAGTGTTTCAGAAAGGCTCAATCAAAAGTAAGGTTCAACTCTGTTAGTTGAATGCACAGAACAGAAAGAAGTTTCATACAATGCTTCTGTGTAGTTTATATTTGAACATATTCTTTTTTCCACTATTACCCACTTAGCGCTACGAATGTCCAGTTGCATTTTCTACAGACAGAGTGTTTCAAAACTGAACAATCAAAAGTATGGTTTAACTCTGTTAGCTGAATGCTCAGATCAGAAAGAAGTTTCACAGAATGCTTCTGTGTAGTTTATATTTGAATATATTCCTTTTTCCACTACTACTCTCTTAGCGCTCCAAATGTCCAGTTGCATTTTCTACAGAAAGAGTGTTCAGATCTGCTCAATCAAAAGTATGGTTTAACTCTGTTAGCTGAATGCACAGATCAGAAAGAAGTTTCACCGAATGATTCTGTGTAGTTTATATTTGAAAACATTCCTTTTTCCACTATTACCCTCTTAGCGCTCCGAATCTCCACTTGCATTTTCTACAAAAAGACTGTTTCATAACTGCTCAATCAAAAATATGTATTATCTCTGTTAACTGAATTTACAGATCAGAAATAAGTTTCACAGAATGCATCTGTGTAGTTTTTATTTGAAGATATTCTTTTTCCCAATGTAGGCCTCTTAGCGCTTAGCATGTCCAATTGCAGTTTCTACAGAAAGAGTGTTTCAGAAAGGCTAAATCAAAAGTAAGGTTCAACACTGTTAGTTGAATGCACAGAACAGAAAGAATTTTCACAGAATGCTACTGTGTAGTTTATATTTGAATATATTCCTTTTTCCACTATTACCCTCTTAGCGCTCCGAATGTCCACTTGCATTTTCTACAGAAAGAGTGTTCAGAACTGCGCAATCAAAAGTATGGTTTAACTCTGTTAGCTTAATGAACATATCAGAAATAAGTTTCACACAATGCTTCTGTGTAGTTTTTATTTGAAGATATTATTTTTCCCAATATAGGCCTCTTAGGGCTCAGAATGTCCAATTGCAGTTTCTACAGAAAGAGTGTTTCAGAAAGGCTCAATCAAAATTAAGGTTCAACTCTGTTAGTTGAATGCACAGAACAGAAAGAAGTTTCATACAATGCTTCTGTGTAGTTTTTATTTGAACACATTCTTTTTTCCACTATTACCCACTTAGCGCTACGAATGTCCAGTTGCATTTTCTACAGACAGAGTGTTTCAAAACTGCTCAATCAAAAGTATGGTTTAGCTCTGTTAGCTGAATGCTCAGATCAGAAAGAAGATTCACAGAATGCTTCTGTGTAGTTTATATTTGAATATATTCCTTTTTCCACTACTACTCTCTTAGCGCTCCAAATGTCCAGTTGCATTTTCTGCAGAAAGAGTGTTGAGATCTGCTCAATCAAAAGTATGGTTTAACTCTGTTAGCTGAATGCACAGATCAGAAAGAAGTTTCACAGAATGATTCTGTGTAGTTTATATTTGGAGACATTACTTTTTCCACTATTACCCTCTTAGCGCTCCGAATCTCCACTTGCATTTTCTACAGAAAGAGTGTTTCAGAACGGCTCAATCAAAACTAAGTTCAACACTTTTAGTTGAACAAACAGAACAGAAAGATGTTTCACACAATTCTTCTGTGTAGTTTTTATTTGTAGACATTCTTTTTCCCAATATAGGCCTCTTAGCGCTCAGAATGTCCAATTGCAGTTTCTATAGAAAGAGTGTTTCAGAACGGCTCAATCAAAAGTAAGGTTCAACTCTGTTAGTTGAATGCACAGAACAGAAAGAAGTTTCATACAATGATTCTGTGTAGTTTATATTTGAACATATTCTTTTTTCCACTATTACCCACTTAGCGCTACGAATGTCCAGTTGCATTTTCTACAAACAGAGTGTTTCAAAACTGCTCAATCAAAAGTATGCTTTAACTCTGTTAGCTGAATGCTCAGATCAGAAAGAAGTTTCACAGAATGCTTCTGTGTCGTTTATATTTGAATATATTCCTTTTTCCACTACTACGCTCTTAGCGCTCCAAATGTCCAGTTGCATTTTCTACAGAAAGAGTGTTCGATCTGCTCAATCAAAAGTATGGTTTAAATCTGTTAGCTGAATGCACAGATCAGAAAGAAGTTTCACCGAATGATTCTGTGTAGTTTATATTTGAAGACATTCCTTTTTCCACTATTACCCTCTTAGCGCTCCGAATCTCCACTTGCATTTTCTACAAAAAGAGTGTTTCATAACTGCTCAATGAAAAATATGTTTTATCTGTGTTAACTGAATTTACAGATCAGAAATAAGTTTCACAGAATGCATCTGTGTAGTTTTTATTTGAAGATATTCTTTTTCCCAATGTAGGCCTCTTAGCGCTTAGCATGTCCAATTGCAGTTTCTACAGAAAGAGTGTTTCAGAACGGCTCAATCCAAAGTAGGGTTCAACTCTGTTAGTTGAATGCACAGAACAGAAAGAATTTTCACAGAATGCTACTGTGTAGTTTATATTTGAATATATTCCTTTTTCCACTATTACCCTCTTAGCGCTCCGAATGTCCACTTGCATTTTCTACAGAAAGAGTGTTCAGAACTGCGCAATCAAAAGTATGGTTTAACTCTGTTAGCTTAATGAACATATCAGAAATAAGTTTCACACAATGCTTCTGTGTAGTTTTTATTTGAAGATATTATTTTTCCCAATATAGGCCTCTTAGGGCTCAGAATGTCCAATTGCAGTTTCTACAGAAAGAGTGTTTCAGAAAGGCTCAATCAAAAGTAAGGTTCAACTCTGTTAGTTGAATGCACAGAACAGAAAGAAGTTTCATACAATGCTTCTGTGTAGTTTATATTTGAACATATTCTTTTTTCCACTATTACCCACTTAGCGCTACGAATGTCCAGTTGCATTTTCTACAGACAGAGTGTTTCAAAACTGAACAATCAAAAGTATGGTTTAACTCTGTTAGCTGAATGCTCAGATCAGAAAGAAGTTTCACAGAATGCTTCTGTGTAGTTTATATTTGAATATATTCCTTTTTCCACTACTACTCTCTTAGCGCTCCAAATGTCCAGTTGCATTTTCTACAGAAAGAGTGTTCAGATCTGCTCAATCAAAAGTATGGTTTAACTCTGTTAGCTGAATGCACAGATCAGAAAGAAGTTTCACCGAATGATTCTGTGTAGTTTATATTTGAAAACATTCCTTTTTCCACTATTACCCTCTTAGCGCTCCGAATCTCCACTTGCATTTTCTACAAAAAGACTGTTTCATAACTGCTCAATCAAAAATATGTATTATCTCTGTTAACTGAATTTACAGATCAGAAATAAGTTTCACAGAATGCATCTGTGTAGTTTTTATTTGAAGATATTCTTTTTCCCAATGTAGGCCTCTTAGCGCTTAGCATGTCCAATTGCAGTTTCTACAGAAAGAGTGTTTCAGAAAGGCTCAATCAAAAGTAAGGTTCAACACTGTTAGTTGAATGCACAGAACAGAAAGAATTTTCACAGAATGCTACTGTGTAGTTTATATTTGAATATATTCCTTTTTCCACTATTACCCTCTTAGCGCTCCGAATGTCCACTTGCATTTTCTACAGAAAGAGTGTTCAGAACTGCGCAATCAAAAGTATGGTTTAACTCTGTTAGCTTAATGAACATACCAGAAATAAGTTTCACACAATGCTTCTGTGTAGTTTTTATTTGAAGATATTATTTTTCCCAATATAGGCCTCTTAGGGCTCAGAATGTCCAATTGCAGTTTCTACAGAAAGAGTGTTTCAGAAAGGCTCAATCAAAAGTAAGGTTCAACTCTGTTAGTTGAATGCACAGAACAGAAAGAAGTTTCATACAATGCTTCTGTGTAGTTTATATTTGAACATATTCTTTTTTCCACTATTACCCACTTAGCGCTACGAATGTCCAGTTGCATTTTCTACAGAGTGTTTCAAAACTGCTCAATCAAAAGTATGGTTTAACTCTGTTAGCTGAATGCTGAGATCAGAAAGAAGATTCACAGAATGCTTCTGTGTAGTTTATATTTGAATACATTCCTTTTTCCACTACTACTCTCTTAGCGCTCCAAATGTCCAGTTGCATTTTCTACAGAAAGAGAGTTCAGATCTGCTCAATCAAAAGTGTGGTTTAACTCTGTTAGCTGAATGCACAGATCAGAAAGAAGTTTCACAGAATGATTCTGTGTAGTTTATATTTGGAGACATTCCTTTTTCCACTATTACCCTCTTAGCGCTCCGAATCTCCACTTGCATTTTCTACAGAAAGAGTGTTTCAGAACGGCTCAATCAAAACTAAGGTTCAAATCTTTTAGTTGAACAAACAGAACAGAAAGAAGTTTCACACAATTCTTCTGTGTAGTTTTTATTTGTAGACATTCTTTTTCCCAATATAGGCCTCTTAGCGCTCAGAATGTCCAATTGCAGTTTCTACAGAAAGAGTGTTTCAGAACGGCTCAATCAAAAGTAAGGTTCAACTCTGTTAGTTGAATGCACAGAACAGAAAGAAGTTTCATACAATGCTTCTGTGTAGTTTATATTTGAACATATTCTTTTTTCCACTATTACCCACTTAGCGCTACGAATGTCCAGTTGCATTTTCTACAGACAGAGTGTTTCAAAACTGCTCAATCAAAAGTATGGTTTAACTCTGTTAGCTGAATGCTCAGATCAGAAAGAAGTTTCACAGAATGCTTCTGTGTAGTTTATATTTGAATATATTCCTTTTTCCACTACTACGCTCTTAGCGCTCCAAATGTCCAGTTGCATTTTCTACAGAAAGAGTGTTCGATCTGCTCAATCAAAAGTATGGTTTAAATCTGTTAGCTGAATGCACAGATCAGAAAGAAGTTTCACCGAATGATTCTGTGTAGTTTATATTTGAAGACATTCCTTTTTCCACTATTACCCTGTTAGCGCTCCGAATCTCCACTTGCATTTTCTACAAAAAGAGTGTTTCATAACTGCTCAATGAAAAATATGTTTTATCTGTGTTAACTGAATTTACAGATCAGAAATAAGTTTCACAGAATGCATCTGTGTAGTTTTTATTTGAAGATATTCTTTTTCCCAATGTAGGCCTCTTAGCGCTTAGCATGTCCAATTGCAGTTTCTACAGAAAGAGTGTTTCAGAACGGCTCAATCCAAAGTAGGGTTCAACTCTGTTAGTTGAATGCACAGAACAGAAAGAATTTTCACAGAATGCTACTGTGTAGTTTATATTTGAATATATTCCTTTTTCCACTATTACCCTCTTAGTGCTCCGAATGTCCACTTTCATTTTCTACAGAAAGAGTGTTCAGAACTGCGCAATCAAAAGTATGGTTTAACTCTGTTAGCTTAATGAACATATCAGAAATAAGTTTCACACAATGCTTCTGTGTAGTTTTTATTTGAAGATATTATTTTTCCCAATATAGGCCTCTTAGGGCTCAGAATGTCCAATTGCAGTTTCTACAGAAAGAGTGTTTCAGAAAGGCTCAATCAAAAGTAAGGTTCAACACTGTTAGTTGAATGCACAGAACAGAAAGAATTTTCACAGAATGCTACTGTGTAGTTTATATTTGAATATATTCCTTTTTCCACTATTACCCTCTTAGCGCTCCGAATGTCCACTTGCATTTTCTACAGAAAGAGTGTTCAGAACTGCGCAATCAAAAGTATGGTTTAACTCTGTTAGCTTAATGAACATACCAGAAATAAGTTTCACACAATGCTTCTGTGTAGTTTTTATTTGAAGATATTATTTTTCCCAATATAGGCCTCTTAGGGCTCAGAATGTCCAATTGCAGTTTCTACAGAAAGAGTGTTTCAGAAAGGCTCAATCAAAAGTAAGGTTCAACTCTGTTAGTTGAATGCACAGAACAGAAAGAAGTTTCATACAATGCTTCTGTGTAGTTTATATTTGAACATATTCTTTTTTCCACTATTACCCACTTAGCGCTACGAATGTCCAGTTGCATTTTCTACAGAGTGTTTCAAAACTGCTCAATCAAAAGTATGGTTTAACTCTGTTAGCTGAATGCTCAGATCAGAAAGAAGATTCACAGAATGCTTCTGTGTAGTTTATATTTGAATACATTCCTTTTTCCACTACTACTCTCTTAGCGCTCCAAATGTCCAGTTGCATTTTCTACAGAAAGAGGGTTCAGATCTGCTCAATCAAAAGTGTGGTTTAACTCTGTTAGCTGAATGCACAGATCAGAAAGAAGTTTCACAGAATGATTCTGTGTAGTTTATATTTGGAGACATTCCTTTTTCCACTATTACCCTCTTAGCGCTCCGAATCTCCACTTGCATTTTCTACAGAAAGAGTGTTTCAGAACGGCTCAATCAAAACTAAGGTTCAACTCTTTTAGTTGAACAAACAGAACAGAAAGAAGTTTCACACAATTCTTCTGTGTAGTTTTTATTTGTAGACATTCTTTTTCCCAATATAGGCCTCTTAGCGCTCAGAATGTCCAATTGCAGTTTCTACAGAAAGAGTGTTTCAGAACGGCTCAATCAAAAGTAAGGTTCAACTCTGTTAGTTGAATGCACAGAACAGAAAGAAGTTTCATACAATGCTTCTGTGTAGTTTATATTTGAACATATTCTTTTTTCCACTATTACCCACTTAGCGCTACGAATGTCCAGTTGCATTTTCTACAGACAGAGTGTTTCAAAACTGCTCAATCAAAAGTATGGTTTAACTCTGTTAGCTGAATGCTCAGATCAGAAAGAAGTTTCACAGAATGCTTCTGTGTAGTTTATATTTGAATATATTCCTTTTTCCACTACTACGCTCTTAGCGCTCCAAATGTCCAGTTGCATTTTCTACAGAAAGAGTGTTCAGATCTCCTCAATCAAAAGTATGGTTTAACTCTGTTAGCTGAATGCACAGATCAGAAAGAAGTTTCACCGAATGATTCTGTGTAGTTTATATTTGAAGACATTCCTTTTTCCACTATTACCCTCTTAGCGCTCCGAATCTACACTTGCATTTTCTACAAAAAGAGTGTTTCATAACTGCTCAATGAAAAATATGTTTTATCTGTGTTAACTGAATTTACAGAACAGAAATAAGTTTCACAGAATGCATCTGTGTAGTTTTTATTTGAAGATATTCTTTTTCCCAATGTAGGCCTCTTAGCGCTTAGCATGTCCAATTGCAGTTTCTACAGAAAGAGTGTTTCAGAACGGCTCAATCCAAAGTAGGGTTCAACTCTGTTAGTTGAATGCACAGAACAGAAAGAATTTTCACAGAATGCTACTGTGTAGTTTATATTTGAATATATTCCTTTTTCCACTATTACCCTCTTAGCGCTCCGAATGTCCACTTGCATTTTCTACAGAAAGAGTGTTCAGAACTGCGCAATCAAAAGTATGGTTTAACTCTGTTAGCTTAATGAACATATCAGAAATAAGTTTCACACAATGCTTCTGGGTAGTTTTTATTTGAAGATATTATTTTTCCCAATATAGGCCTCTTAGCGCTCAGAATGTCCAATTGCAGTTTCTACAGAAAGAGTGTTTCAGAAAGGCTCAATCAAAAGTAAGGTTCAACTCTGTTAGTTGAATGCACAGAACAGAAAGAAGTTTCATACAATGCTTCTGTGTAGTTTATATTTGAACATATTCTTTTTTCCACTATTACCCACTTAGCGCTACGAATGTCCAGTTGCATTTTCTACAGACAGAGTGTTTCAAAACTGCTCAATCAAAAGTATGGTTTAACTCTGTTAGCTGAATGCTCAGATCAGAAAGAAGTTTCACAGAATGCTTCTGTGTAGTTTATATTTGAATATATTCCTTTTTCCACTTCTACTCTCTTAGCGCTCCAAATGTCCAGTTGCATTTTCTACAGAAAGAGTGTTCAGATCTGCTCAATCAAAAGTATGGTTTAACTCTGTTAGCTGAATGCACAGATCAGAAAGAAGTTTCACCGAATGATTCTGTGTAGTTTATATTTGAAAACATTCCTTTTTCCACTATTACCCTCTTAGCGCTCCGAATCTCCACTTGCATTTTCTACAAAAAGACTGTTTCATAACTGCTCAATCAAAAATATGTATTATCTCTGTTAACTGAATTTACAGATCAGAAATAAGTTTCACAGAATGCATCTGTGTAGTTTTTATTTGAAGATATTCTTTTTCCCAATGTAGGCCTCTTAGCGCTTAGCATGTCCAATTGCAGTTTCTACAGAAAGAGTGTTTCAGAAAGGCTCAATCAAAAGTAAGGTTCAACACTGTTAGTTGAATGCACAGAACAGAAAGAATTTTCACAGAATGCTACTGTGTAGTTTATATTTGAATATATTCCTTTTTCCACTATTACCCTCTTAGCGCTCCGAATGTCCACTTGCATTTTCTACAGAAAGAGTGTTCAGAACTGCGCAATCAAAAGTATGGTTTAACTCTGTTAGCTTAATGAACATATCAGAAATAAGTTTCACACAATGCTTCTGTGTAGTTTTTATTTGAAGATATTATTTTTCCCAATATAGGCCTCTTAGGGCTCAGAATGTCCAATTGCAGTTTCTACAGAAAGAGTGTTTCAGAAAGGCTCAATCAAAATTAAGGTTCAACTCTGTTAGTTGAATGCACAGAACAGAAAGAAGTTTCATACAATGCTTCTGTGTAGTTTTTATTTGAACACATTCTTTTTTCCACTATTACCCACTTAGCGCTACGAATGTCCAGTTGCATTTTCTACAGACAGAGTGTTTCAAAACTGCTCAATCAAAAGTATGGTTTAGCTCTGTTAGCTGAATGCTCAGATCAGAAAGAAGATTCACAGAATGCTTCTGTGTAGTTTATATTTGAATATATTCCTTTTTCCACTACTACTCTCTTAGCGCTCCAAATGTCCAGTTGCATTTTCTGCAGAAAGAGTGTTCAGATCTGCTCAATCAAAAGTATGGTTTAACTCTGTTAGCTGAATGCACAGATCAGAAAGAAGTTTCACAGAATGATTCTGTGTAGTTTATATTTGGAGACATTCCTTTTTCCACTATTACCCTCTTAGCGCTCCGAATCTCCACTTGCATTTTCTACAGAAAGAGTGTTTCAGAACGGCTCAATCAAAACTAAGTTCAACACTTTTAGTTGAACAAACAGAACAGAAAGATGTTTCACACAATTCTTCTGTGTAGTTTTTATTTGTAGACATTCTTTTTCCCAATATAGGCCTCTTAGCGCTCAGAATGTCCAATTGCAGTTTCTATAGAAAGAGTGTTTCAGAACGGCTCAATCAAAAGTAAGGTTCAACTCTGTTAGTTGAATGCACAGAACAGAAAGAAGTTTCATACAATGATTCTGTGTAGTTTATATTTGAACATATTCTTTTTTCCACTATTACCCACTTAGCGCTACGAATGTCCAGTTGCATTTTCTACAAACAGAGTGTTTCAAAACTGCTCAATCAAAAGTATGCTTTAACTCTGTTAGCTGAATGCTCAGATCAGAAAGAAGTTTCACAGAATGCTTCTGTGTCGTTTATATTTGAATATATTCCTTTTTCCACTACTACGCTCTTAGCGCTCCAAATGTCCAGTTGCATTTTCTACAGAAAGAGTGTTCGATCTGCTCAATCAAAAGTATGGTTTAAATCTGTTAGCTGAATGCACAGATCAGAAAGAAGTTTCACCGAATGATTCTGTGTAGTTTATATTTGAAGACATTCCTTTTTCCACTATTACCCTCTTAGCGCTCCGAATCTCCACTTGCATTTTCTACAAAAAGAGTGTTTCATAACTGCTCAATGAAAAATATGTTTTATCTGTGTTAACTGAATTTACAGATCAGAAATAAGTTTCACAGAATGCATCTGTGTAGTTTTTATTTGAAGATATTCTTTTTCCCAATGTAGGCCTCTTAGCGCTTAGCATGTCCAATTGCAGTTTCTACAGAAAGAGTGTTTCAGAACGGCTCAATCCAAAGTAGGGTTCAACTCTGTTAGTTGAATGCACAGAACAGAAAGAATTTTCACAGAATGCTACTGTGTAGTTTATATTTGAATATATTCCTTTTTCCACTATTACCCTCTTAGCGCTCCGAATGTCCACTTGCATTTTCTACAGAAAGAGTGTTCAGAACTGCGCAATCAAAAGTATGGTTTAACTCTGTTAGCTTAATGAACATATCAGAAATAAGTTTCACACAATGCTTCTGTGTAGTTTTTATTTGAAGATATTATTTTTCCCAATATAGGCCTCTTAGGGCTCAGAATGTCCAATTGCAGTTTCTACAGAAAGAGTGTTTCAGAAAGGCTCAATCAAAAGTAAGGTTCAACTCTGTTAGTTGAATGCACAGAACAGAAAGAAGTTTCATACAATGCTTCTGTGTAGTTTATATTTGAACATATTCTTTTTTCCACTATTACCCACTTAGCGCTACGAATGTCCAGTTGCATTTTCTACAGACAGAGTGTTTCAAAACTGAACAATCAAAAGTATGGTTTAACTCTGTTAGCTGAATGCTCAGATCAGAAAGAAGTTTCACAGAATGCTTCTGTGTAGTTTATATTTGAATATATTCCTTTTTCCACTACTACTCTCTTAGCGCTCCAAATGTCCAGTTGCATTTTCTACAGAAAGAGTGTTCAGATCTGCTCAATCAAAAGTATGGTTTAACTCTGTTAGCTGAATGCACAGATCAGAAAGAAGTTTCACCGAATGATTCTGTGTAGTTTATATTTGAAAACATTCCTTTTTCCACTATTACCCTCTTAGCGCTCCGAATCTCCACTTGCATTTTCTACAAAAAGACTGTTTCATAACTGCTCAATCAAAAATATGTATTATCTCTGTTAACTGAATTTACAGATCAGAAATAAGTTTCACAGAATGCATCTGTGTAGTTTTTATTTGAAGATATTCTTTTTCCCAATGTAGGCCTCTTAGCGCTTAGCATGTCCAATTGCAGTTTCTACAGAAAGAGTGTTTCAGAAAGGCTCAATCAAAAGTAAGGTTCAACACTGTTAGTTGAATGCACAGAACAGAAAGTATTTTCACAGAATGCTACTGTGTAGTTTATATTTGAATATATTCCTTTTTCCACTATTACCCTCTTAGCGCTCCGAATGTCCACTTGCATTTTCTACAGAAAGAGTGTTCAGAACTGCGCAATCAAAAGTATGGTTTAACTCTGTTAGCTTAATGAACATACCAGAAATAAGTTTCACACAATGCTTCTGTGTAGTTTTTATTTGAAGATATTATTTTTCCCAATATAGGCCTCTTAGGGCTCAGAATGTCCAATTGCAGTTTCTACAGAAAGAGTGTTTCAGAAAGGCTCAATCAAAAGTAAGGTTCAACTCTGTTAGTTGAATGCACAGAACAGAAAGAAGTTTCATACAATGCTTCTGTGTAGTTTATATTTGAACATATTCTTTTTTCCACTATTACCCACTTAGCGCTACGAATGTCCAGTTGCATTTTCTACAGAGTGTTTCAAAACTGCTCAATCAAAAGTATGGTTTAACTCTGTTAGCTGAATGCTCAGATCAGAAAGAAGATTCACAGAATGCTTCTGTGTAGTTTATATTTGAATACATTCCTTTTTCCACTACTACTCTCTTAGCGCTCCAAATGTCCAGTTGCATTTTCTACAGAAAGAGAGTTCAGATCTGCTCAATCAAAAGTGTGGTTTAACTCTGTTAGCTGAATGCACAGATCAGAAAGAAGTTTCACAGAATGATTCTGTGTAGTTTATATTTGGAGACATTCCTTTTTCCACTATTACCCTCTTAGCGCTCCGAATCTCCACTTGCATTTTCTACAGAAAGAGTGTTTCAGAACGGCTCAATCAAAACTAAGGTTCAACTCTTTTAGTTGAACAAACAGAACAGAAATAAGTTTCACACAATTCTTCTGTGTAGTTTTTATTTGTAGACATTCTTTTTCCCAATATAGGCCTCTTAGCGCTCAGAATGTCCAATTGCAGTTTCTACAGAAAGAGTGTTTCAGAACGGCTCAATCAAAAGTAAGGTTCAACTCTGTTAGTTGAATGCACAGAACAGAAAGAAGTTTCATACAATGCTTCTGTGTAGTTTATATTTGAACATATTCTTTTTTCCACTATTACCCACTTAGCGCTACGAATGTCCAGTTGCATTTTCTAAAGACAGAGTGTTTCAAAACTGCTCAATCAAAAGTATGGTTTAACTCTGTTAGCTGAATGCTCAGATCAGAAAGAAGTTTCACAGAATGCTTCTGTGTAGTTTATATTTGAATATATTCCTTTTTCCACTACTACGCTCTTAGCGCTCCAAATGTCCAGTTGCATTTTCTACAGAAAGAGTGTTCGATCTGCTCAATCAAAAGTATGGTTTAAATCTGTTAGCTGAATGCACAGATCAGAAAGAAGTTTCACCGAATGATTCTGTGTAGTTTATATTTGAAGACATTCCTTTTTCCACTATTACCCTGTTAGCGCTCCGAATCTCCACTTGCATTTTCTACAAAAAGAGTGTTTCATAACTGCTCAATGAAAAATATGTTTTATCTGTGTTAACTGAATTTACAGATCAGAAATAAGTTTCACAGAATGCATCTGTGTAGTTTTTATTTGAAGATATTCTTTTTCCCAATGTAGGCCTCTTAGCGCTTAGCATGTCCAATTGCAGTTTCTACAGAAAGAGTGTTTCAGAACGGCTCAATCCAAAGTAGGGTTCAACTCTGTTAGTTGAATGCACAGAACAGAAAGAATTTTCACAGAATGCTACTGTGTAGTTTATATTTGAATATATTCCTTTTTCCCCTATTACCCTCTTAGTGCTCCGAATGTCCACTTTCATTTTCTACAGAAAGAGTGTTCAGAACTGCGCAATCAAAAGTATGGTTTAACTCTGTTAGCTTAATGAACATATCAGAAATAAGTTTCACACAATGCTTCTGTGTAGTTTTTATTTGAAGATATTATTTTTCCCAATATAGGCCTCTTAGGGCTCAGAATGTCCAATTGCAGTTTCTACAGAAAGAGTGTTTCAGAAAGGCTCAATCAAAAGTAAGGTTCAACACTGTTAGTTGAATGCACAGAACAGAAAGAATTTTCACAGAATGCTACTGTGTAGTTTATATTTGAATATATTCCTTTTTCCACTATTACCCTCTTAGCGCTCCGAATGTCCACTTGCATTTTCTACAGAAAGAGTGTTCAGAACTGCGCAATCAAAAGTATGGTTTAACTCTGTTAGCTTAATGAACATACCAGAAATAAGTTTCACACAATGCTTCTGTGTAGTTTTTATTTGAAGATATTATTTTTCCCTATATAGGCCTCTTAGGGCTCAGAATGTCCAATTGCAGTTTCTACAGAAAGAGTGTTTCAGAAAGGCTCAATCAAAAGTAAGGTTCAACTCTGTTAGTTGAATGCACAGAACAGAAAGAAGTTTCATACAATGCTTCTGTGTAGTTTATATTTGAACATATTCTTTTTTCCACTATTACCCACTTAGCGCTACGAATGTCCAGTTGCATTTTCTACAGAGTGTTTCAAAACTGCTCAATCAAAAGTATGGTTTAACTCTGTTAGCTGAATGCTCAGATCAGAAAGAAGATTCACAGAATGCTTCTGTGTAGTTTATATTTGAATACATTCCTTTTTCCACTACTACTCTCTTAGCGCTCCAAATGTCCAGTTGCATTTTCTACAGAAAGAGAGTTCAGATCTGCTCAATCAAAAGTATGGTTTAACTCTGTTAGCTGAATGCACAGATCAGAAAGAAGTTTCACAGAATGATTCTGTGTAGTTTATATTTGGAGACATTCCTTTTTCCACTATTACCCTCTTAGCGCTCCGAATCTCCACTTGCATTTTCTACAGAAAGAGTGTTTCAGAACGGCTCAATCAAAACTAAGGTTCAACTCTTTTAGTTGAACAAACAGAACAGAAAGAAGTTTCACACAATTCTTCTGTGTAGTTTTTATTTGTAGACATTCTTTTTCCCAATATAGGCCTCTTAGCGCTCAGAATGTCCAATTGCAGTTTCTACAGAAAGAGTGTTTCAGAACGGCTCAATCAAAAGTAAGGTTCAACTCTGTTAGTTGAATGCACAGAACAGAAAGAAGTTTCATACAATGCTTCTGTGTAGTTTATATTTGAACATATTCTTTTTTCCACTATTACCCACTTAGCGCTACGAATGTCCAGTTGCATTTTCTACAGACAGAGTGTTTCAAAACTGCTCAATCAAAAGTATGGTTTAACTCTGTTAGCTGAATGCTCAGATCAGAAAGAAGTTTCACAGAATGCTTCTGTGTAGTTTATATTTGAATATATTCCTTTTTCCACTACTATGCTCTTAGCGCTCCAAATGTCCAGTTGCATTTTCTACAGAAAGAGTGTTCAGATCTCCTCAATCAAAAGTATGGTTTAACTCTGTTAACTGAATGCACAGATCAGAAAGAAGTTTCACCGAATGATTCCGTGTAGTTTATATTTGAAGACATTCCTTTTTCCACTATTACCCTCTTAGCGCTCCGAATCTCCACTTGCATTTTCTACAAAAAGAGTGTTTCATAACTGCTCAATCAAAAATGTGTTTTATCTCTGTTAACTGAATTTACAGATCAGAAATAAGTTTCACAGAATGCATCTGTGTAATTTTTATTTGAAGATATTCTTTATCCCAATGTAGGCCTCTTAGCGCTTAGCATGTCCAATTGCAGTTTCTACAGAAAGAGTGTTTCAGAACGGCTCAATCCAAAGTAGGGTTCAACTCTGTTAGTTGAATGCACAGAACAGAAAGAATTTTCACAGAATGCTACTGTGTAGTTTATATTTGAATATATTCCTTTTTCCACTATTACCCTCTTAGCGCTCCGAATGTCCACTTGCATTTTCTACAGAAAGAGTGTTCAGAACTGCGCAATCAAAAGTATGGTTTAACTCTGTTAGCTTAATGAACATATCAGAAATAAGTTTCACACAATGCTTCTGGGTAGTTTTTATTTGAAGATATTATTTTTCCCAATATAGGCCTCTTAGCGCTCAGAATGTCCAATTGCAGTTTCTACAGAAAGAGTGTTTCAGAAAGGCTCAATCAAAAGTAAGGTTCAACTCTGTTAGTTGAATGCACAGAACAGAAAGAAGTTTCATACAATGCTTCTGTGTAGTTTATATTTGAACATATTCTTTTTTCCACTATTACCCACTTAGCGCTACGAATGTCCAGTTGCATTTTCTACAGACAGAGTGTTTGAAAACTGCTCAATCAAAAGTATGGTTTAACTCTGTTAGCTGAATGCTCAGATCAGAAAGAAGTTTCACAGAATGCTTCTGTGTAGTTTATATTTGAATATATTCCTTTTTCCACTTCTACTCTCTTAGCGCTCCAAATGTCCAGTTGCATTTTCTACAGAAAGAGTGTTCAGATCTGCTCAATCAAAAGTATGGTTTAACTCTGTTAGCTGAATGCACAGATCAGAAAGAAGTTTCACCGAATGATTCTGTGTAGTTTATATTTGAAAACATTCCTTTTTCCACTATTACCCTCTTAGCGCTCCGAATCTCCACTTGCATTTTCTACAAAAAGACTGTTTCATAACTGCTCAATCAAAAATATGTATTATCTCTGTTAACTGAATTTACAGATCAGAAATAAGTTTCACAGAATGCATCTGTGTAGTTTTTATTTGAAGATATTCTTTTTCCCAATGTAGGCCTCTTAGCGCTTAGCATGTCCAATTGCAGTTTCTACAGAAAGAGTGTTTCAGAAAGGCTCAATCAAAAGTAAGGTTCAACACTGTTAGTTGAATGCACAGAACAGAAAGAATTTTCACAGAATGCTACTGTGTAGTTTATATTTGAATATATTCCTTTTTCCACTATTACCCTCTTAGCGCTCCGAATGTCCACTTGCATTTTCTACAGAAAGAGTGTTCAGAACTGCGCAATCAAAAGTATGGTTTAACTCTGTTAGCTTAATGAACATATCAGAAATAAGTTTCACACAATGCTTCTGTGTAGTTTTTATTTGAAGATATTATTTTTCCCAATATAGGCCTCTTTGGGCTCAGAATGTCCAATTGCAGTTTCTACAGAAAGAGTGTTTCAGAAAGGCTCAATCAAAAGTAAGGTTCAACTCTGTTAGTTGAATGCACAGAACAGAAAGAAGTTTCATACAATGCTTCTGTGTAGTTTATATTTGAACATATTCTTTTTTCCACTATTACCCACTTAGCGCTACGAATGTCCAGTTGCATTTTCTACAGACAGAGTGTTTCAAAACTGCTCAATGAAAAGTATGGTTTAACTCTGTTAGCTGAATGCTCAGATCAGAAAGAAGTTTCACAGAATGCTTCTGTGTAGTTTATATTTGAATATATTCCTTTTTCCACTACTACTCTCTTAGCGCTCCAAATGTCCAGTTGCATTTTCTACAGAAAGAGTGTTCAGATCTGCTCAATGAAAAGTATGGTTTAACTCTGTTAGCTGAATGCTCAGATCAGAAAGAAGTTTCACAGAATGCTTCTGTGTAGTTTATATTTGAATATATTCCTTTTTCCACTACTACGCTCTTAGCGCTCCAAATGTCCAGTTGCATTTTCAACAGAAAGAGTGTTCAGATCTGCTCAATCAAAAGTATAGTTTAACTCTGTTAGCTGAATGCACAGATCAGAAAGAAGTTTCACCGAATGATTCCGTGTAGTTTATATTTGAAGACACTCCTTTTTCCACTATTACCCTCTTAGCGCTCCGAATCTCCACTTGCATTTTCTACAAAAAGAGTGTTTCATAACTGCTCAATCAAAAATAAGTTTTATCTCTGTTAACTGAATTTACAGATCAGAAATAAGTTTCACAGAATGCATCTGTGTAGTTTTTATTTGAATTTATTCTTTTTCGCAATGTAGGCCTCTTAGCGCTTAGCATGTCCAATTGCAGTTTCTACAGAAAGAGTGTTTCAGAACGGCTCAATCAAAAGTAAGGTTCAACTCTGTTAGTTGAATGCACAGAACAGAAAGAATTTTCACAGAATGCTACTGTGTAGTTTATATTTGAATATATTCCTTTTTCCACTATTACCCTCTTAGCGCTCAGAATGTCCACTTGTATTTTCTACAGAAAGAGTGTTCAGAACTGCGCAATCAAAAGTATGGTTTAACTCTGTTAGCTTAATGAACATATCAGAAATAAGTTTCACACAATGCTTCTGTGTAGTTTTTATTTGAAGATATTATTTTTCGCAATATAGGCCTCTTAGCGCTCAGAATGTCCAATTGCATTTTCTACAGAAAGAGTGTTTCAGAAAGGCTCAATCAAAAGTAAGGTTCAACTCTTTTAGTTGAATGCACAGAACAGAAAGAAGTTTCATACAATGCTTCTGTGTAGTTTATATTTGAACATGTTCTTTTTTCCACTATTACCCACTTAGCGCTACGAATGCCCAGTTGCATTTTCTACAGACAGAGTGTTTCAAAACTGCTCAATCAAAAGTATGGTTTAACTCTGTTAGCTGAATGCTCAGATCAGAAAGAAGTTTCACAGAATTCTTCTGTGTAGTTTATATTTGAATATATTCCTTTTTCCACTACTACTCTCTTAGCGCTCCAAATGTCCAGTTGCATTTTCTGCAGAGAGAGTGTTCAGATCTGCTCAATCAAAAGTATGGTTTAACTCTGTTAGCTGAATGCACAGATCAGAAAGAAGTTTCACCGAATGATTCTGTGTAGTTTATATTTGAAGACATTCCTTTTTCCACTATTACCCTCTTAGCGCTCCGAATCTCCACTTGCATTTTCTACAAAAAGAGTGTTTCATAACTGCTCAATCAAAAATAAGTTTTATCTCTGTTAACTGAATTTACAGATCAGAAATATGTTTCACAGAATGCATCTGTGTAGTTTTTATTTGAATTTATTATTTTTCGCAATGTAGGCCTCTTAGCGCTTAGCATGTCCAATTGCAGTTTCTACAGAAAGAGTGTTTCAGAACGGCTCAATCAAAAGTAAGGTTCAACTCTGTTAGTTGAATGCACAGAACAGAAAGAATTTTCACAGAATGCTACTGTGTAGTTTATATTTGAATATATTCCTTTTTCCACTATTACCCTCTTAGCGCTCAGAATGTCCACTTGCATTTTCTACAGAAAGAGTGTTCAGAACTGCGCAATCAAAAGTATGGTTTAACTCTGTTAGCTTAATGAACATATCAGAAATAAGTTTCACACAATGCTTCTGTGTAGTTTTTATTTGAAGATATTATTTTTCGCAATATAGGCCTCTTAGCGCTCAGAATGTCCAATTGCATTTTCTACAGAAAGAGTGTTTCAGAAAGGCTCAATCAAAAGTAAGGTTCAACTCTGTTAGTTGAATGCACAGATCAGAAAGAAGTTTCATACAATGCTTCTGTGTAGTTTATATTTGAACATGTTCTTTTTTCCACTATTACCCACTTAGCGCTACGAATGCCCAGTTGCATTTTCTACAGACAGAGTGTTTCAAAACTGCTCAATCAAAAGTATGGTTTAACTCTGTTAGCTGAATGCTCAGATCAGAAAGAAGTTTCACAGAATTCTTCTGTGTAGTTTATATTTGAATATATTCCTTTTTCCACTACTACTCTCTTAGCGCTCCAAATGTCCAGTTGCATTTTCTGCAGAAAGAGTGTTCAGATCTGCTCAATCAAAAGTATGGTTTAACTCTGTTAGCTGAATGCACAGATCAGAAAGAAGTTTCACAGAATGATTCTGTGTAGTTTATATTTGGAGACATTCCTTTTTCCACTATTACCCTCTTAGCGCTCCGAATCTCCACTTGCATTTTCTACAGAAAGAGTGTTTCAGAACGGCTCAATCAAAACTAAGGTTCAACACTTTTAGTTGAACAAACAGAACAGAAAGATGTTTCACACAATTCTTCTGTGTAGTTTTTATTTGTAGACATTCTTTTTCCCAATATAGGCCTCTTAGCGCTCAGAATGTCCAATTGCAGTTTCTACAGAAAGAGTGTTTCAGAACGGCTCAATCAAAAGTAAGGTTCAACTCTGTTAGTTGAATGCACAGAACAGAAAGAAGTTTCATACAATGCTTCTGTGTAGTTTATATTTGAACATATTCTTTTTTCCACTATTACCCACTTAGCGCTACGAATGTCTAGTTGCATTTTCTACAAACAGAGTGTTTCAAAACTGCTCAATCAAAAGTATGGTTTAACTCTGTTAGCTGAATGCTCAGATCAGAAAGAAGTTTCACAGAATGCTTCTGTGTCGTTTATATTTGAATATATTCCTTTTTCCACTCCTACGCTCTTAGCGCTCCAAATGTCCAGTTGCATTTTCTACAGAAAGAGTGTTCAGATCTGCTCAATCAAAAGTATGGTTTAACTCTGTTAGCTGAATGCACAGATCAGAAAGAAGTTTCACCGAATGATTCTGTGTAGTTTATATTTGAAGACATTCCTTTTTCCACTATTACCCACTTAGCGCTCCGAATCTCCACTTGCATTTTCTACAAAAAGAGTGTTTCATAACTGCTCAATCAAAAATATGTTTTATCTCTGTTAACTGAATTTACAGATCAGAAATAAGTTTCACAGAATGCATCTGTGTAGTTTTTATTTGAAGATATTCTTTTTCCCAATGTAGGCCTCTTAGCGCTTAGCATGTCCAATTGCAGTTTCTACAGAAAGAGTGTTTCAGAACGGCTCAATCAAAAGTAAGGTTCAACTCTGATAGTTAAATGCACAGAACAGAAAGAATTTTCACAGAATGCTACTGTGTAGTTTATATTTGAATATATTCCTTTTTCCAATATTACCCTCTTAGCGCTCCGAATGTCCACTTGCATTTCCTACAGAAAGAGTGTTCAGAACTGCGCAATCAAAAGTATGGTTTAACTCTGTTAGCATAATGAACATATCAGAAATAAGTTTCACAAAATGCTTCTGTGAAGTTTTTATTTGAAGATATTTTTTTTCCCAATATAGGCCTCTTAGCGCTCAGAATGTCCAATTGCAGTTTCTATAGAAAGAGTGTTTCAGAAAGGCTCAATCAAAAGTAAGGTTCAACTCTGTTAGTTGAATGCACAGAACAGAAAGAAGTTTCATACAATGCTTCTGTGTAGTTTATATTTGAACATATTCTTTTTTCCACTATTACCCACTTAGCGCTACGAATGTCCAGTTGCATTTTCTACAGACAGAGTGTTTCAAAACTGCTCAATCAAAAGTATGGTTTAACTCTGTTAGCTGAATGCTCAGATCAGAAAGAAGTTTCACAGAATGCTTCTGTCTAGTTTATATTTAAATATATTCCTTTTTCCACTACTACTCTCTTAGCGCTCCAAATGTCCAGTTGCATTTTCTACAGAAAGAGAGTTCAGAACTGCTCAATCAAAAGTATGGTTTAACTCTGTTAGCTGAATGCACAGATCAGAAAGAAGTTTCACAGAATGATTCTGTGTAGTTTATATTTGGAGACATTCCTTTTTCCACTATTACCCTCTTAGCGCTCCGAATCTCCACTTGCATTTTCTACAGAAAGTGTGTTTCAGAACGGATCAATCAAAACTAAGGTTCAACTCTTTTAGTTGAACAAACAGAACAGAAAGAAGTTTCACACAATTCTTCTGTGTAGTTTTTATTTGTAGACATTCTTTTTCCCAATATAGGCCTCTTAGCGCTCAGAATGTCCAATTGCAGTTTCTACAGAAAGAGTGTTTCAGAACGGCTCAATCAAAAGTAAGGTTCAACTCTGTTAGTTGAATTCACAGAACAGAAAGAAGTTTCATACAATGCTTCTGTGTAGTTTATATTTGAACATATTCTTTTTTCCACTATTACCCACTTAGCGCTCCAAATGTCCAGTTGCATTTTCTACAGAAAGAGTGTTCAGATCTGCTCAATCAAAAGTATGGTTTAACTCTGTTAGCTGAATGCACAGATCAGAAAGAAGTTTCACCGAATGATTCTGTATAGTTTATATTTGAAGACATTACTTTTTCCACTATTACCCTCTTAGCGCTCCGAATCTCCACTTGCATTTTTTACAAAAAGAGTGTTTCATAACTGGTCAATCAAAAATATGTTTTAGCTCTGTTAACTGAATTTACAGATCAGAAATAAGTTTCACAGAATGCATCTGTGTAGTTTTTATTTGAAGATATTCTTTTTCCCAATGTAGGCCTCTTAGCGCTTAGCATGTCCAATTGCAGTTTCTACAGAAAGAGTGTTTCAGAACGGTTCAATCAAAAGTAAGGTTCAACTCTGTTAGTTGAATGCACAGAACAGAAAGAATTTTCACAGAATGCTACTGTGTAGTTTATATTTGAATATATTCCTTTTTCCACTATTACCCTCTTAGCGGTCCGAATGTCCACTTGCATTTTCTACAGAAAGAGTGTTCCGAACTGCGCAATCAAAAGTATGGTTTAACTCTGTTAGCTTAATGAACATATCAGAAATAAGTTTCACACAATGCTTCTGTGTAGTTTTTATTGGAAGATATTATTTTTCCCAATATAAGCCTCTTAGCGCTCAGAATGTCCAATTGCAGTTTCTACAGAAAGAGTGTTTCAGAAAGGCTCAATCAAAGTAAGGTTCAACTCTGTTAGTTGAATGCACAGAACAGAAAGAAGTTTCATACAATGCTTCTGTGTAGTTTATATTTGAACATATTTTTTTTTCCACTATTACCCACTTAGCGCTACGAAGGTCCAGTTGCATTTTCTACAGACAGAGTGATTCAAAACTGCTCAATCAAAAGTATGGTTTAACTCTGTTAGCTGAATGCTCAGATCAGAAAGAAGTTTCACAGAATGCTTCTGTGTAGTTTATATTTGAATATATTCCTTTTTCCACTACTACGCTCTTAGCGCTCCAAATGTCCAGTTGCATTTTCTACAGAAAGAGTGTTCAGATCTGCTCAATCAAAAGTATGGTTTAACTCTGTTAGCTGAATGCACAGATCAGAAAGAAGTTTCACCGAATGATTCTGTGTAGTTTATATTTGAAGACATTCCTTTTTCCACTATTACCCTCTTAGCGCTCCGAATCTCCACTTGCATTTTCTACAAAAAGAGTGTTTCATAACTGCTCAATCAAAAATATGTTTTATCTCTGTTAACTGAATTTACAGATCAGAAATAAGTTTCACAGAATGCATCTGTGTAGTTTTTATTTGAAGATATTCTTTTTCCCATAGTAGGCCTCTTAGCGCTTAGCATGTCCAATTGCAGTTTCTACAGAAAGAGTGTTTCAGAACGGCTCAATCAAAAGTAAGGTTCAACTCTGTTAGTTGAATGCACAGAACAGAAAGAATTTTCACAGAATGCTACTGTGTAGTTTATATTTGAATATATTCCTTCTTCCACTATTACCCTCTTACCGCTCCGAATGTCCACTTGCATTTTCTACAGAAAGAGTGTTCAGAACTGCGCAATCAAAAGTATGGTTTAACTCTGTTAGCTTAATGAACATATCAGAAATAAGTTTCACACCATGCTTCTGTGTAGTTTTTATTTGAAGATATTATTTTTCCCAATATAGGCCTCTTAGCGCTCAGAATGTCCAATTGCAGTTTCTACAGAAAGAGTGTTTCAGAAAGGCTCAATCAAAAGTAAGGTTCAACTCTGTTAGTTGAATGCACAGAACAGAAAGAAGTTTCATACAATGCTTCTGTGTAGTTTATATTTGAACATATTCTTTTTTCCACTATTACCCACTTAGCGCTACGAATGTCCAGTTGCATTTTCTACAGACAGAGTGTTTCAAAACTGCTCAATCAAAAGTATGGTTTAACTCTGTTAGCTGAATGCTCAGATCAGAAAGAAGTTTCACAGAATGCTTCTGTGTATTTTATATTTGAATATATTCCTTTTTCCACTACTACGCTCTTAGCGCTCCAAATGTCCAGTTGCATTTTCTACAGAAAGAGTGTTCAGATCTGCTCAATCAAAAGTATGGTTTAACTCTGTTAGCTGAATGCACAGATCAGAAAGAAGTTTCACCGAATGATTCTGTGTAGTTTATATTTGAAAACATTCCTTTTTCCACTATTACCCTCTTAGCGCTCCGTATCTCCACTTGCATTTTCTACAAAAAGAGTGTTTCATAACTGCTCAATCAAAAATATGTTTTATCTCTGTTAATTGAATTTGCAGATCAGAAATAAGTTTCACAGGATGCATCTGTGTAGTTTTTATTTGAAGGTATTCTTTTTCCCAATGTAGGCCTCTTAGCGCTTAGCATGTCCGATTGCAGTTTCTACAGAAAGAGTGTTTCAGAACGGCTCAATCAAAAGTAAGGTTCAACTCTGTTAGTTGAATGCACAGAACAGAAAGAAGTTTCATACAATGCTTCTGTGTAGTTTATATCTGAACATATTCTTTTTTCCACTATTACCCACTTAGCGCTACGAATGTCCAGTTGCATTTTCTACAGACAGAGTGTTTCAAAACTGCTCAATCAAAAGTATGGTTTAACTCTGTTAGCTGAATGCTCAGATCAGAAAGATGTTTCTCAGAATGCTTCTGTGTCGTTTATATTTGAATATATTCCTTTTTCCACTACTACGCTCTTAGCGCTCCAAATGTCCAGTTGCATTTTCAACAGAAAGAGTGTTCAGATCTGCTCAATCAAAAGTATGGTTTAACTCTGTTAGCTGAATGCACAGATCAGAAAGAAGTTTCACCGAATGATTCCATGTAGTTTATATTTGAAGACATTCCTTTTTCCACTATTACCCACTTAGCGCTCCGAATCTCCACTTGCATTTTCTACAAAAAGAGTGTTTCATAACTGCTCAATCAAAAATATGTTTTATCTCTGTTAACTGAATTTACAGATCAGAAATAAGTTTCACAGAATGCATCTGTGTAGTTTTTATTTGAAGATATTCTTTTTCCCAATGTAGGCCTCTTAGCGCTTAGCATGTCCAATTGCAGTTTCTACAGAAAGAGTGTTTCAGAACGGCTCAATCAAAAGTAAGGTTCAACTCTGTTAGTTAAATGCACAGAACAGAAAGAATTTTCACAGAATGCTACTGTGTAGTTTATATTTGAATATATTCCTTTTTCCAATATTACCCTCTTAGCGCTCCGAATGTCCACTTGCATTTCCTACAGAAAGAGTGTTCAGAACTGCGCAATCAAAAGTATGGTTTAACTCTGTTAGCATAATGAACATATCAGAAATAAGTTTCACAAAATGCTTCTGTGTAGTTTTTATTTGAAGATATTATTTTTCCCAATATAGGCCTCTTAGCGCTCAGAATGTCCAATTGCAGTTTCTATAGAAAGAGTGTTTCAGAAAGGCTCAATCAAAAGTAAGGTTCAACTCTGTTAGTTGAATGCACAGAACAGAAAGAAGTTTCATACAATGCTTCTGTGTAGTTTATATTTGAACATATTCTTTTTCCACTATTACCCACTTAGCGCTACGAATGTCCAGTTGCATTTTCTACAGACAGAGTGTTTCAAAACTGCTCAATCAAAAGTATGGTTTAACTCTGTTAGCTGAATGCTCAGATCAGAAAGAAGTTTCACAGAATGCTTCTGTCTAGTTTATATTTAAATATATTCCTTTTTCCACTACTACTCTCTTAGCGCTCCAAATGTCCAGTTGCATTTTCTACAGAAAGAGAGTTCAGAACTGCTCAATCAAAAGTATGGTTTAACTCTGTTAGCTGAATGCACAGATCAGAAAGAAGTTTCACAGAATGATTCTGTGTAGTTTATATTTGGAGACATTCCTTTTTCCACTATTACCCTCTTAGCGCTCCGAATCTCCACTTGCATTTTCTACAGAAAGTGTGTTTCAGAACGGATCAATCAAAACTAAGTTTCAACTCTTTTAGTTGAACAAACAGAACAGAAAGAAGTTTCACACAATTCTTCTGTGTAGTTTTTATTTGTAGACATTCTTTTTCCCAATATAGGCCTCCTAGCGCTCAGAATGTCCAATTGCAGTTTCTACAGAAAGAGTGTTTCAGAACGGCACAATCAAAAGTAAGGTTCAACTCTGTTAGTTGAATTCACAGAACAGAAAGAAGTTTCATACAATGCTTCTGTGTAGTTTATATTTGAACATATTCTTTTTTCCACTATTACCCACTTAGCGCTCCAAATGTCCAGTTGCATTTTCTACAGAAAGAGTGTTCAGATCTGCTCAATCAAAAGTATGGTTTAACTCTGTTAGCTGAATGCACAGATCAGAAAGAAGTTTCACCGAATGATTCTGTGTAGTTTATATTTGAAGACATTCCTTTTTCCACTATTACCCTCTTAGCGCTCCGAATCTCCACTTGCATTTTCTACAAAAAGAGTGTTTCATAACTGCTCAATCAAAAATATGTTTTATCTCTGTTAACTGAATTTACAGATCAGAAATAAGTTTCACAGAATGCATCTGTGTAGTTTTTATTTGAAGATATTCTTTTTCCCATAGTAGGCCTCTTAGCGCTTAGCATGTCCAATTGCAGTTTCTACAGAAAGAGTGTTTCAGAACGGCTCAATCAAAAGTAAGGTTCAACTCTGTTAGTTGAATGCACAGAACAGAAAGAATTTTCACAGAATGCTACTGTGTAGTTTATATTTGAATATATTCCTTCTTCCACTATTACCCTCTTACCGCTCCGAATGTCCACTTGCATTTTCTACAGAAAGAGTGTTCAGAACTGCGCAATCAAAAGTATGGTTTAACTCTGTTAGCTTAATGAACATATCAGAAATAAGTTTCACACCATGCTTCTGTGTAGTTTTTATTTGAAGATATTATTTTTCCCAATAGAGGCCTCTTAGCGCTCAGAATGTCCAATTGCAGTTTCTACAGAAAGAGTGTTTCAGAAAGGCTCAATCAAAAGTAAGTTCAACTCTGTTAGTTGAATGCACAGAACAGAAAGAAGTTTCATACAATGCTTCTGTGTAGTTTATATTTGAACATATTCTTTTTTCCACTATTACCCACTTAGCGCTACGAATGTCCAGTTGCATTTTCTACAGACAGAGTGTTTCAAAACTGCTCAATCAAAAGTATGGTTTAACTCTGTTAGCTGAATGCTCAGATCAGAAAGAAGTTTCACAGAATGCTTCTGTGTAGTTTATATTTGAATATATTCCTTTTTCCACTACTACGCTCTTAGCGCTCCAAATGTCCAGTTGCATTTTCTACAGAAAGAGTGTTCAGATCTGCTCAATCAAAAGTATGGTTTAACTCTGTTAGCTGAATGCACAGATCAGAAAGAAGTTTCACCGAATGATTCTGTGTAGTTTATATTTGAAAACATTCCTTTTTCCACTATTACCCTCTTAGCGCTCCGTATCTCCACTTGCATTTTCTACAAAAAGAGTGTTTCATAACTGCTCAATCAAAAATATGTTTTATCTCTGTTAATTGAATTTGCAGATCAGAAATAAGTTTCACAGGATGCATCTGTGTAGTTTTTATTTGAAGATATTCTTTTTCCCAATGTAGGCCTCTTAGCGCTTAGCATGTCCGATTGCAGTTTCTACAGAAAGAGTGTTTCAGAACGGCTCAATCAAAAGTAAGGTTCAACTCTGTTAGTTGAATGCACAGAACAGAAAGAAGTTTCATACAATGCTTCTGTGTAGTTTATATCTGAACATATTCTTTTTTTCCACTATTACCCACTTAGCGCTACGAATGTCCAGTTTCATTTTCTACAGACAGAGTGTTTCAAAACTGCTCAATCAAAAGTATGGTTTAACTCTGTTAGCTGAATGCTCAGATCAGAAAGATGTTTCTCAGAATGTTTCTGTGTCGTTTATATTTGAATATATTCCTTTTTCCACTACTACGCTCTTAGCGCTCCAAATGTCCAGTTGCATTTTCAACAGAAAGAGTGTTCAGATCTGCTCAATCAAAAGTATGGTTTAACTCTGTTAGCTGAATGCACAGATCAGAAAGAAGTTTCACCGAATGATTCCATGTAGTTTATATTTGAAGACATTCCTTTTTCCACTATTACCCACTTAGCGCTCCGAATCTCCACTTGCATTTTCTACAAAAAGAGTGTTTCATAACTGCCCAATCAAAAATATGTTTTATCTCTGTTAACTGAATTTACAGATCAGAAATAAGTTTCACAGAATGCATCTGTGTAGTTTTTATTTGAAGATATTCTTTTTCCCAATGTAGGCCTCTTAGCGCTTAGCATGTCCAATTGCAGTTTCTACAGAAAGAGTGTTTCAGAACGGCTCAATCAAAAGTAAGGTTCAACTCTGTTAGTTGAATGCACAGAACAGAAAGAATTTTCACAGAATGCTACTGTGTAGTTTATATTTGAATATATTCCTTTTTCCACTATTACCCTCTTAGCGCTCCGAATGTCCACTTGCATTTTCTACAGAAAGAGTGTTCAGAACTGCGCAATCAAAAGTATGGTTTAATGCTGTTAGCTTAATGAACATATCAGAAATAAGTTTCAAACAATGCTTCTGTGTAGTTTTTATTTGAAGATATTATTTTTCCCAATAGAAGCCTCTTAGCGCTCAGAATGTCCAATTGCAGTTTCTACAGAAAGAGTGTTTCAGAAAGGCTCAATCAAAAGTAAGGTTCAACTCTGTTAGCTGAATGCACAGAACAGAAAGAAATTTCATACAATGCTTCTGTGTAGTTTATATTTGAACATATTCTTTTTTCCACTATTACCCAATTAGCGCTACGAATGTGCAGTTGCATTTTCTACAGACAGAGTGTTTCAAAACTGCTCAATCAAAAGTATGGTTTAACTCTGTTAGCTGAATGCTCAGATCAGAAAGAAGTTTCACAGAATGCTTCTGTGTAGTTTATATTTGAATATATTCCTTTTTCCACTACTACTCTCTTAGCGCTCCAAATGTCCAGTTGCATTTTCTACAGAAAGAGTGTTCAGATCTGCTCAATCAAAAGTATGGTTTAACTCTGTTAGCTGAATGCACAGATCAGAAAGAAGTTTCACAGAATGATTCTGTGTAGTTAATATTTGGAGACATTCCTTTTTCCACTATTACCCTCTTAGCGCTCCGAATCTCCACTTGCATTTTCTACAGAAAGACTGTTACAGAACGGCTCAATCAAAACTAAGGTTCAAATCTTTTAGTTGAACAAACAGAACAGAAAGAAGTTTCACACAATTCTTCTGTGTAGTTTTTATTTGTAGACATTCTTTTTCCCAATATAGGCCTCTTAGCGCTCAGAATGTCCAATTGCAGTTTCTACAGATAGTGTGTTTCAGAACGGCTCAATCAAAAGTAAGGTTCAACCCTGTTAGTTTAATGCACAGAACAGAAAGAATTTTCACAGAATGCTACTGTGTAGTTTATATTTGAATATATTCCTTTTTCCACTATTACCCTCTTAGCGCTCCGAATGTCCATTTGCATTTTCTACAGAAAGAGTGTTCAGAACTGCGCAATCAAAAGTATGGTTTAACTCTGTTAGCTTAATGAACATATCAGTAATAAGTTTCACACAATGCTTCTGTGTAGTTTTTATTTGAAGATATTATTTTTCCCCATATAGGCCTCTTAGCGCTCAGAATGTCCAATTGCAATTTCTACAGAAAGAGTGTTTCAGAAAGGCTCAATCAAAAGTAAGGTTCAACTCTCTTAGTTGAATGCACAGAAGAGAAAGAAGTTTCATACAATGCTTCTGTGTAGTTTATATTTGAATATATTCTTTTTTCCACTATTACCCACTTAGCGCTACGAATGTCCAGTTGCATTTTCTACAGACAGAGTGTTTCAAAACTGCTCAATCAAAAGTATGGTTTAACTCTGTTAGCTGAAGGCTCAGATCAGAAAGAAGTTTCACAGAATGCTTCTGTGTAGTTTATATTTGAATATATTCCTTTTTCCACTACTACTCTCTTAGCGCTCCAAATGTCCAGTTGCATTTTCTACAGAAAGAGTGTTCAGATCTGCTCAATCAAAAGTGTGTTTTAACTCTGTTAGCTGAATGCACAGATCAGAAAGAAGTTTCACAGAATGATTCTGTGTAGTTTATATTTGGAGACATTCCTTTTCCACTATTACCCTCTTAGCGCTCCGAATCTCCACGTGGATTTTCTACAGAAAGAGTGTTTCAGAACGGCTCAATCAAAACTAAGGTTCAACTCTTTTTGTTGAACAAACAGAACAGAAAGAAGTTTCACACAATTCTTCGGTGTAGTTTTTATTTGTAGACATTCTTTTTCCCAATATAGGCCTCTTAGCGCTCAGAATGTCCAATAGCAGTTTCTACAGAAAGAGTGTTTCAGAACGGCTCAATCAAAAGTAAGGTTCAACTCTGTTAGTTGAATGCATGCACAGAACAGAAAGAAGTTTCATACAATGCTTCTGTGTAGTTTATATTTGAACATATTCTTTTTTCCACTATTACCCACTTAGCGCTACGAATGTCCAGTTGCATTTTCTACAGACAGAGTGTTTCAAAACTGCTCAATCAAAAGTATGGTTTAACTCTGTTAGCTGAATGCTCAGATCAGAAAGAAGTTTCACAGAATGCTTCTGTGTAGTTTATATTTGAATATATTCCTTTTTCCACTACTATGCTCTTAGCGCTCCAAATGTCCAGTTGCATTTTCTACAGAAAGAGTGTTCAGATCTGCTCAATCAAAAGTATGGTTTAACTCTGTTAGCTGAATGCACAGATCAGAAAGAAGTTTCACAGAATGATTCTGTGTAGTTTATATTTGAAGACATTCCTTTTTCCACTATTACCCCCTTAGCGCTCCGAATCTCCACTTGCATTTTCTACAAAAAGAGTGTTTCATAACTGCTCAATCAAAAATATGTTTTATCTCTGTTAACTGAATTTACTGTTCGGAAATAAGTTTCACAGAATGCATCTGTGTAGTTTTTATTTGAAGATATTATTTTTCCCAATGTAGGCCTCTTAGCGCTTAGCATGTCCAATTGCAGTTTCTACAGAAAGAGTGTTTCAGAACGGCTCAATCAAAAGTAAAGTTCAACTCTGTTAGTTGAATGCACAGAACAGAAAGAATTTTCACAGAATGCTACTGTGTAGTTTATATTTGAATATATTCCTTTTTCCACTATTACCCTCTTAGCGCTCCGAATGTCCACTTGCATTTTCTACAGAAAGAGTGTTCAGAACTGCGCAATCAAAAGTATGGTTTAACTCTGTTAGCTTAATGAACATATCAGAAATAAGTTTCACACAATGCTTCTGTGTAGTTTTTATTTGAAGATATTATTTTTCCCAATAGAGGCCTCTTAGCGCTCAGAATGTCTAATTGCAGTTTCTACAGAAAGAGTGTTTCAGAAAGGCTCAATCAAAAGTAAGGTTCAACTCTGTTAATTGAATGCACAGAACAGAAAGAAGTTTCATACTATGCTTCTGTGTAGTTTATATTTGAATATATTCTTTTTTCCACTATTACCCACTTAGCGCTACGAATGTCCAGTTGCATTTTCTACAGACAGAGTGTTTCAAAACTGCTCAATCAAAAGTATGGTTTAACTCTGTTAGCTGAATGCTCAGATCAGAAAGAAGTTTCACAGAATGCTTCTGTGTAGTTTATATTTGAATATATTCCTTTTTCCACTACTACTCTCTTAGCGCTCCAAATGTCCAGTTGCATTTTCTACAGAAAGAGTTTTCAGATCTGCTCAATCAAAAGTATGGTTTAACCCTGTTAGCTGAATGCACAGATCAGAAAGAAGTTTCACAGAATGATTCTGTGTAGTTTATATTTGGAGACATTCCTTTTTCCACTATTACCCTCTTAGCGCTCCGAATCTCCACTTGCATTTTCTACAGAAAGAGTGTTTCAGAACGGCTCAATCAAAACAAAGGTTCAACTCTTTTAGTTGAACAAACAGAACAGAAAGAAGATTCACACAATTCTTCTGTGTAGTTTTTATTTGAAGATATTATTTTTCCCAATATAAGCTTCTTAGCGCTCAGAATGTCCAATTGCAGTTTCTACAGAAAGAGTGTTTCAGAAAGGCTCAATCAAAAGTAAGGTTCAACTCTGTTAGTTGAATGCACAGAACAGAAAGAAGTTTCATACAATGCTTCTGTGTAGTTTATATTTGAACATATTCTTTTTTCCACTATTACCCACTTAGCGCTACGAATGTCCAGTTGCATTTTCTACAGACAGAGTGTTTCAAAACTGCTCAATCAAAAGTATGGTTTAACTCTGTTAGCTGAATGCTCAGATCAGAAAGAAGTTTCACAGAATGCTTCTGTGTAGTTTATATTTGAATATATTCCTTTTTCCACTAATACTCTCTTAGCGCTCCAAATGTCCAGTTGCATTTTCTACAGAAAGAGTGTTAAGATCTGCTCAATCAAAAGTATGGTTTAACTCTCTTAGCTGAATGCACAGATCAGAAAGAAGTTTCACAGAATGATTCTGTGTAGTTTATATTTGGAGACATTCCTTTTTCCACTATTAACCTCTTAGCGCTCCAAATCTCCACTTGCATTTTCTACAGAAAGAGTGTTTCAGAACGGCTCAATCAAAACTAACGTTCAACTCTTTTTGTTGAACAAACAGAACAGAAAGAAGTTTCACACAATTCTTCTGTGTAGTTTTTATTTGTAGACATTCTTTTTCCCAATAGAGGCCTCTTAGCGCTCAGAATGTCCAATTGCAGTTTCTACAGAAAGAGTGTTTCAGAACGGCTCAATCAAAAGTAAGGTTCAACTCTGTTAGTTGAATGCACAGAACAGAAAGAAGTTTCATACAATGCTTCTGTGTAGTTTATATTTGAACATATTCTTTTTTCCACTATTACCCACTTAGCGCTACGAATGTCCAGTTGCATTTTCTACAGACAGAGTGTTTCAAAACTGCTCAATCAAAAGTATGGTTTAACTCTGTTAGCTGAATGCTCAGATCAGAAAGAAGTTTCACAGAATGCTTCTGTGTAGTTTATATTTGAATATATTCCTTTTTCCACTAATACTCTCTTAGCGCTCCAAATGTCCAGTTGCATTTTTTACAGAAAGAGTGTTCAGATCTGCTCAATCAAAAGTGTGGTTTAACTCTTTTAGCTGAATGCACAGATCAGAAAGAAGTTTCACAGAATGATTCTGTGTAGTTTATATTTGGAGACATTCCTTTTCCACTATTACCCTCTTAGCGCTCCGAATTTCCACTTGCATTTTCTACAGAAAGAGTGTTTCAGAACGGCTCAATCAAAACTAAGGTTCAACTCTTTTAGTTGAACAAACAGAACAGAAAGAAGTTTCACACAATTCTTCTGTGTAGTTTTTATTTGAAGATATTATTTTTCCCAATAGAGGCCTCTTAGCGCTCAGAATGTCCAATTGCAGTTTCTACAGAAAGAGTGTTTCAGAAAGGCTCAATCAAAAGTAAGGTTCAACTCTGTTAGTTGAATGCACAGAACAGAAAGAAGTTTCATACAATGCTTCTGTGTAGTTTATATTTGAACATATTCTTTTTTCCACTATTACCCACTTAGCGCTACGAATGTCCAGTTGCATTTTCTACAGACAGAGTGTTTCAAAACTGCTCAATCAAAAGTATGGTTTAACTCTGTTAGCTGAATGCTCAGATCAGAAAGAAGTTTCACAGAATGCTTCTGTGTAGTTTATATTTGAATATATTACTTTTTCCACTACTACTCTCTTAGCGCTCCAAATGTCCAGTTGCATTTTCTACAGAAAGAGTGTTCAGATCTGCTCAATCAAAAGTATGGTTTAACCCTGTTAGCTGAATGCACAGATTAGAAAGAAGTTTCACAGAATGATTCTGTGTAGTTTATATTTGGAGACATTCCTATTTCCACTATTACCCTCTTAGCGCTCCGAATCTCCACTTGCATTTTCTACAGAAAGAGTGTTTCAGAACGGCTCAATCAAAACAAAGGTTCAACTCTTTTAGTTGATCAAACAGAACAGAAAGAAGATTCACACAATTCTTCTGTGTAGTTTTTATTTGAAGACATTATTTTTCCCAATATAGGCCTCTTAGCGCTCAGAATGTCCAATTGCAGTTTCTACAGAAAGAGTGTTTCAGAAAGGCTCAATCAAAAGTAAGGTTCAACTCTGTTAGTTGAATGCACAGAACAGAAAGATGTTTCATACAATGCTTCTCTGTAGTTTATATTTGAACATATTCTTTTTTCCACTATTACCCACTTAGCGCTACGAATGTCCAGTTGCATTTTCTACAGACAGAGTGTTTCAAAACTGCTCAATCAAAATTATGGTTTAACTCTGTTAGCTGAATGCTCAGATCAGAAAGAAGTTTCACAGAATGCTTCTGTGTAGTTTATATTTGAATATATTCCTTTTTCCACTACTAGGCTCTTAGCGCTCCAAATGTCCAGTTGCATTTTCTACAGAAAGTGTGTTGAGATCTGCTCTATCAAAAGTATGGTTTAACTCTGTTAGCTGCATGCACAGATCAGAAAGAAGTTTCACCGAATGATTCTGTGTAGTTTATATTTGAAGACATTCCTTTTTCCACTATTACCCTCTTAGCGCTCCGAATCTCCACTTGCATTTTCTACAAAAAGAGTGTTTCATAACTGCTCAATCAAAAATATGTTTTATCTCTGTTAACTGAATTTACAGATCAGAAATAAGTTTCACAGAATGCATCTGTGTAGTTTTTATTTGAAGATATTCTTTTTCCCAATATAGGCCTCTTAGCGCTCAGCCTGTCCAATTGCAGTTTCTACAGAAAGAGTGTTTCAGAACGGCTCAATCAAAATTAAGGTTCAACCCTGTTTGTTGAATGCACAGAACAGAAAGAATTTTCACAGAATGCTACTGTGTAGTTTATATTTGAATATATTCCTTTTTCCACTATTACCCTCTTAGCGCTCCGAATCTCCATTTGCAGTTTCGACAGAAAGAGTGTTCAGAACTGCGCAATCAAAAGTATGGTTTAACTCTGTTAGCTTAATGAACATATCAGTAATAAGTTTCACACAATGCTTCTGTGTAGTTTTTATTTGAAGATATTATTTTTCCCCATATAGGCCTCTTAGCGCTCAGAATGTCCAATTGCAGTTTCTACAGAAAGAGTGTTTCAGAAAGGCTCAATCAAAAGTAAGGTTCAACTCTGTTAGTTGAATGCACAGAACAGAAAGAAGTTTCATACAATGCTTCTGTGTAGTTTATATTTGAACATATTCTTTTTTCCACTATTACCCACTTAGCGCTACGAATGTCCAGTTGCATTTTCTACAGACAGAGTGTTTCAAAACTGCTCAATCAAAAGTATGGTTTAACTCTGTTAGCTGAATGCTCAGATCAGAAAGAAGTTTCACAGAATGCTTCTGTGTAGTTTATATTTGAATATATTCCTTTTTCCACTAATACTCTCTTAGCGCTCCAAATGTCCAGTTGCATTTTCTACAGAAAGAGTGTTCAGATCTGCTCAATCAAAAGTATGGTTTAACTCTGTTAGCTGAATGCACAGATCAGAAAGAAGTTTCACCGAATGATTCTGTGTAGTTTATATTTGAAGACATTCCTTTTTCCACTATTACCCCCTTAGCGCTCCGAATCTCCACTTGCATTTTCTACAAAAAGAGTGTTTCATAACTGCTCAATCAAAAATATGTTTTATCTCTGTTAACTGAATTTACAGATCAGAAATAAGTTTCACAGAATGCATCTGTGTAGTTTTTATTTGAAGATATTCTTTTTCGCAATGTAGGCCTCTTAGCGCTTAGCATGTCCAATTGCAGTTTCTACAGAAATAGTGTTTCAGAACGGCTCAATCAAAAGTAAGGTTCCACTCTGTTAGCTGAATGCACAGAACAGAAAGAATTTTCACAGAATGCTACTGTGTAGTTTATATTTGAATATATTCCTTTTTCCACTATTACCCTCTTAGCGCTCCGAAAGTCCACTTGCATTTTCTACAGAAAGAGTGTTCAGAACTGCGCAATCAAAAGTATGGTTTAACTCTGTTAGCTTAATGAACATATCAGAAATAAGTTTCACACAATGCTTCTGTGTAGTTTTTATTTGAAGATATTATTTTTCCCAATAGAGGCCTCTTAGCGCTCAGAATGTCCAATTGCAGTTTCTACAGAAAGAGTGTTTCAGAAAGGCTCAATCAAAAGTAAGGTTCAACTCTGTTAGTTGAATGCACAGAACAGAAAGAAGTTTCATACAATGCTTCTGTGTAGTTTATATTTGAACATATTCTTTTTTCCACTATTACCCACTTAGCGCTACGAAGGTCCAGTTGCATTTTCTACAGACAGAGTGTTTCAAAACTGCTCAATCAAAAGTATGGTTTAACTCTGTTAGCTGAATGCTCAGATCAGAAAGAAGTTTCACAGAATGCTTCTGTGTAGTTTATATTTGAATATATTCCTTTTTCCACTACTACTCTCTTAGCGCTCCAAATGTCCAGTTGCATTTTCTACAGAAAGAGTGTTCAGATCTGCTCAATCAAAAGTATGGTTTAACTCTGTTAGCTGAATGCACAGATCAGAAAGAAGTTTCACAGAATGATTCTGTGTAGTTTATATTTGGAGACATTCCTTTTTCCACTATTACCCTCTTAGCGCTCCGAATCTCCAATTGCATTTTCTACAGAAAGAGTGTTTCAGAACGGCTCAATCAAAACTAAGGTTCAACTCTTTTAGTTGAACAAACAGAACAGAAAGAAGTTTCACACAATTCTTCTGTGTAGTTTTTATTTGTAGACATTCTTTTTCCCAATAGAGGCCTCTTAGCGCTCAGAATGTCCAATTGCAGTTTCTACAGAAAGAGTGTTTCAGAACGGCTCAATCAAAAGTAAGGTTCAACTCTGTTAGTTGAATGCACAGAACAGAAAGAAGTTTCATACAATGCTTCTGTGTAGTTTGTATTTGAACATATTCTTTTTTCCACTATTACCCACTTAGTGCTACGAATGTCCAGTTGCATTTTCTACAGACAGAGTGTTTCAAAACTGCTCAATCAAAATTATGGTTTAACTCTGTTAGCTGAATGCTCAGATCAGAAAGAAGTTTCACAGAATGCTTCTGTGTAGTTTATATTAGAATATATTCCTTTTTCCACTGCTACGCCCTTAGCGCTCCAAATGTCCAGTTGCATTTTCTACAGAAAGAGTGTTCAGATCTGCTCAATCAAAAGTATGGTTTAACTCTGTTAGCTGCATGCACAGATCAGAAAGAAGTTTCACCGAATGATTCTGTGTAGTTTATATTTTAAGACATTCCTTTTTCCACTATTACCCTCTAAGCGCTCCGAATCTCCACTTGCATTTTCTACAAAAAGAGTGTTTCATAACTGCTCAATCAAAAATATGTTTTATCTCTCTTAACTGAATTTACAGATCTGAAATAAGTTTCACAGAATGCATCTGTGTAGTTTTCATTTGAAGATATTCTTTTTCCCAATATAGGCCTCTTAGCGCTTAGCCTGTCCAATTGCAGTTTCTACAGAAAGAGTGTTTCAGAACGGCTCAATCAAAGGTAAGGTTCAACTCTGTTAGTTGAATGCACAGAATAGAAAGAATTTTCACAGAATGCTACTGTGTAGTTTATATTTGAATATATTCCTTTTTCCACTATTACCCTCTTAGCGCTCAGAATGTCCACTTGCATTTTCTACAGAAAGAGTGTTCAGAACTGCGCAATCAAAAGTATGGTTTAACTCTGCTAGCTTAATGAACATATCAGAAATAAGTTTCACACAATGCTTCTGTGTAGTTTTTATTTGAAGGTATTATTTTTCCCAATAGAGGCCTCTTAGCGCTCAGAATGTCCAATTGCAGTTTCTACAGAAAGAGTGTTTCAGAAAGGCTCAATCAAAAGTAAGGTTCAACTCTGTTAGTTGAATGCACAGAACAGAAAGAAGTTTCATACAATGCTTCTGTGTAGTTTATATTTGAACATATTCTATTTTCCACTATTACCCACTTAGCGCTACGAATGTCCAGTTGCATTTTCTACAGACAGAGTGTTTCAAAACTGCTCAATCAAAAGTATGGTTTAACTCTGTTAGCTGAATGCTCAGATCAGAAAGAAGTTTCACAGAATGCTTCTGTGTAGTTTATATTTGAATATATTCCTTTTTCCACTACTACTCTCTTAGCGCTCCAAATGTCCAGTTGCATTTTCTACAGAAAGAGCGTTCAGATCTGCTCAATCAAAAGTATGGTTTAACTCTGTTAGCTGAATGCACAGATCAGAAAGTAGTTTCACAGAATGATTCTGTGTAGTTTATATTTGGAGACATTCCTTTTTCCACTATTACCCTCTTAGCGCTCCGAATCTCCACTTGCATTTTCTACAGAAAGAGTGTTTCAGAACGGCTCAATCAAAACTAAGGTTCAACTCTTTTAGTTGAACAAACAGAACAGAAAGAAGTTTCACACAATTCTTCTGTGTAGTTTTTATTTGTAGACATTCTTTTTCCCAATACAGGCCTCTTAGCGCTCAGAATGTCCAATTGCAGTTTCTACAGAAAGAGTGTTTCAGAACGGCTCAATCAAAAGTAAGGTTCAACTCTGTTAGTTGAATGCACAGAACAGAAAGAAGTTTCATACAATGCTTCTGTGTAGTTTATATTTGAACATATTCTTTTTTCCACTATTACCCACTTAGTGCTACGAATGTCCAGTTGCATTTTCTACAGACAGAGTGTTTCAAAACTGCTCAATCAAAAGTATGGTTTAACTCTGTTAGCTGAATGCTCAGATCAGAAAGAAGTTTCACAGAATGCTTCTGTGTAGTTTATATTTGAATATATTCCTTTTTCCACTATTACCCTCTTAGCGCTCCGAATGTCCACTTGCATTTTCTACAGAAAGAGTGTTCAGAACTGCGCAATCAAAAGTATGGTTTAACTCTGTTAGCTTAATGAACATATCAGAAATAAGTTTCACACAATGCTTCTGTGTAGTTTTTATTTGAAGATATTATTTTTCCCAATATAGGCCTCTTAGCGCTCAGAATGTCCAATTGCAGTTTCTACAGAAAGAGTGTTTCAGAACGGCTCAATCAAAAGTAAGGTTCAACTCTGTTAGTTGAATGCACAGAACAGAAAGAAGTTTCATACAATGCTTCTGTGTAGTTTATATTTGAACATATTCTTTTTTCCACTATTACCCACTTAGCGCTACGAATGTCCAGTTGCATTTTCTACCGACAGAGTGTTTCAAAACTGCTCAATCAAAAGTATGGTTTAACTCTGTTAGCTGAATGCTCAGATCAGAAAGAAGTTTCACAGAATGCTTCTGTGTAGTTTATATTTGAATATATTCCTTTTTCCACTACTAATCTCTTAGCGCTCCAAATGTCCAGTTGCATTTTCTACAGAAAGAGTGTTCAGATCTGCTCAATCTAAAGTATGGTTTAACACTGTTAGCTGAATGCATAGATCAGAAAGAAGTTTCACAGAATGATTCTGTGTAGTTTATATTTGGAGACATTCTTTTTTCCACTGTTACCCTCTTAGAGCTCCGAATCTCCTCTTGCATTTTCTACAGAAAGAGTGTTTCAGAACGGCTCAATCAAAACAAAGGTTCAAATCTTTTAGTTGAACAAACAGAACAGAAAGAAGTTTCACACAATTCTTCTCTGTAGTTTTTATTTGTAGACATTCTTTTTCCCAATATAGGCCTCTTAGCGCTCAGAATGTCCAATTGCATTTTCTACAGAAAGAGTGTTTCAGAAAGGCTCAATCAAAAGTAAGTTTCAACTCTCTTAGTTGAATGCACAGAACAGAAAGAAGTTTCATACAATGCTTCTGTGTAGTTTATATTTGAACATATTCTTTTTTCCACTATTATCTACTTAGCGCTACGAATGTCCAGTTGCATTTTCTACAGACAGAGTGTTTCAAAACTGCTCAATCAAAAGTATGGTTTAACTCTGTTAGCTGAATGCTCAGATCAGAAAGAAGTTTCACAGAATGCTTCTGTGTAGTTTATATTTGAATATATTCCTTTTTCCACTACTACGCTCTTAGCGCTCCAAATGTCCAGTTGCATTTTCTACAAAAAGAGTGTTTCATAACTGCTCAATCAAAAATATGTTTTATCTCTGTTAACTGAATTTACAGATCAGAAATAAGTTTCACAGAATGCTTCTGTGTAGTTTTTATTTGAAGATATTCTTTTTCCCAATGTAGGCCTCTTAGCGCCTAGCATGTCCAATTGCAGTTTCTACAGAAAGAGTGTTTCAGAACGGCTCAATCAAAAGTAAGGTTCAACTCTGTTAGTTGAATGCACAGAACAGAAAGAATTTTCACAGAATGCTACTGTGTAGTTTATATTTGAATATATTCCTTTTTCCACTATTACCCTCTTAGCGCTCCGAATGTCCACTTGCATTTTCTACAGAAAGAGTGTTCAGAACTGCGCAATCAAAAGTATGGTTTAACTCTGTTAGCTTAATGAACATATCAGAAATAAGTTTCACACAATGCTTCTGTGTAGTTTTTATTTGAAGATATTATTTTTCCCAATATAGGCCTCTTAGCGCTCAGAATGTCCAATTGCAGTTTCTACAGAAAGAGTGTTTCAGAAAGGCTCAATCAAAAGTAAGGTTCAACTCTGTTAGTTGAATGCACAGAACAGAAAGAAGTTTCATACAATGCTTCTGTGTAGTTTATATTTGAACATATTCTTTTTTCCACTATTACCCACTTAACGCTACGAATGTCCAGTTGCATTTTCTACAGACAGAGTGTTTCAAAACTGCTAAATCAAAAGTATGGTTTAACTCTGTTAGCTGAATGCTCAGATCAGAAAGAAGTTTCACAGAATGCTTCTGTGTAGTTTATATTTGAATATATTCCTTTTTCCACTACTACGCTCTTAGCGCTCCAAATGTCCAGTTGCATTTTCTACAGAAAGAGTGTTCAGATCTGCTGAATCAAAAATATGGTTTAACTCTGTTAGCTGAATGCACAGATCAGAAAGAAGTTTCACCGAATGATTCTGTGTAGTTTATATTTGTAGACATTCCTTTTTCCACTATTACCCTCTTAGCGCTCCGAATCTCCACTTGCATTTTCTACAAAAAGAGTGTTTCATAACTGCTCAATCAAAAATATGTTTTATATCTGTTAACTGAATTTACAGATCAGAAATAAGTTTCACAGAATGCAACTGTGTAGTTTTTATTTGAAGATATTCTTTTTCCCTTTGTAGGCCTCTTAGCGCTTAGCATGTCCAATTGCAGTTTCTACAGAAAGAGTGTTTCAGAACGGCTCAATCAAAAGTAAGGTTCAACTCTGTTAGTTGAATGCACAGAACAGAAAAAATTTTCACAGAATGCTACTGTGTAGATTATATTTGAATATATTCCTTTTTCCACTATTACCCTCTTAGCGCTCCGAATGTCCACTTGCATTTTCTACAGAAAGAGTGTTCAGAACTGCGCAATCAAAAGTATGGTTTAACTCTGTTAGCTTAATGAACATATCAGAAATAAGTTTCACACTATGCTTCTGTGTAGTTTTTATTTGAAGATATTATTTTTCCCAATATAAGCCTCTTAGCGCTCAGAATGTCCAATTACACTTTCTACAGAAAGAGTGTTTCAGAAAGGCTCAATCAAAAGTAAGGTTCAACTCTGTTAGTTGAATGCACAGAACAGAAAGAAGTTTCATACAATGCTTCTGTGTAGTTTATATTTGAACATATATTTTTTCCACTATTACCCACTTAGCGCTACGAATGTCCAGTTGCATTTTCTACAGACAGAGTGTTTCAAAACTGCTCAATCAAAAGTATGGTTTAACTCTGTTAGCTGAATGCTCAGATCAGAAAGAAGTTTCACAGAATGCTTCTGTGTAGTTTATATTTGAATATATTCCTTTTTCCACTACTACTCTCTTAGCGCTCCAAATGTCCAGTTGCATTTTCTTCAGAAAGAGCGTTCAGATCTGCTCAATCAAAAGTATGGTTTAACTCTGTTAGCTGAATGCACAGATTAGAAAGAAGTTTCACAGAATGATTCTGTGTAGTTTATATTTGCAGACATTCCTTTTTCCACTATTACCCTCTTAGCGCTCCGAATCTCCACTTGCATTTTCTACAGAAAGAGTGTTTCAGAACGGCTCAATCAAAACTAAGGTTCAACTCTTTTAGTTGAACAAACAGAACAGAAAGAAGTTTCACACAATTCTTCTGTGTAGTTTTTATTTGTAGACATTCTTTTTCCCAATATACGCCTCTTAGCACTCAGAATGTCCAATTGCAGTTTCTACAGAAAGAGTGTTTCAGAACGGCTCAATCAAAAGTATTGTTCAACTCTGTTAGTTGAATGCACAGAACAGAAAGAAGTTTCATACAATGCTTCTGTGTAGTTTATATTTGAACATATTCTTTTTTCCACTATTACCCACTTAGTGCTACGAATGTCCAGTTGCATTTTCTACAGACAGAGTGTTTCAAAACTGCTCAATCAAAAGTATGGTTTAACTCTGTTAGCTGAATGCTCAGATCAGAAAGAAGTTTCACAGAATGCTTCTGTGTATTTTATATTTGAATATATTCCTTTTTCCACTACTACTCTCTTAGCGCTCCAAATGTCCAGTTGCATTTTCTACAGAAAGAGTGTTCAGATCTGCTCAATCAAAAGTATGGTTTAACTCTGTTAGCTGCATGCACAGATCAGAAAGAAGTTTCACCCAATGATTCTGTGTAGTTTATATTTGAAGACATTCCTTTTTCCACTATTACCCTCTTAGCGCTCCGAATCTCCACTTGCATTTTCTACAAAAAGAGTGTTTCATAACTGCTCCATCAAAAATATGTTTTATCTCTCTTAACTGAATTTACAGATCAGAAATAAGTTTCACAGAATGCATCTGTGTAGTTTTTATTTGAAGATATTCTTTTTCCAATGTAGGCCTCTTAGCGCTTAGCATGTCCAATTGCAGTTTCTACAGAAAGAGTGTTTCAGAACGGCTCAATCAAAAGTAAGGTTCAACTCTGTTAGTTGAATGCACAGAACAGAAAGAATTTTCACAGAATGCTACTGTGTAGTTTATATTTGAATATAATCCTTTTTCCACTATTACCCTCTTAGAACTCCGAATGTGCACTTGCATTTTCTACAGAAAGAGTGTTCAGAACTGCGCAATCAAAAGTATGGTTTAACTCTGTTAGCTTAATGAACATATCAGAAATAAGTTTCACACAATGCTTCTGTGTAGTTTTTATTTGAAGATATTATTTTTCCCAATATAGGCCTCTTAGCGCTCAGAATGTCCAATTGCAGTTTCTACAGAAAGAGTGTTTCAGAAAGGCTCAATCAAAAGTCAGGTTCAACTCTGTTAGTTGAATGCACAGAACAGAAAGTAGTTTCATACAATGCTTCTGTGTAGTTTATATTTGAACATATTCTTTTTTCCACTATTACCCACTTAGCGCTACGAATGTCCAGTTGCATTTTCTACAGACAGAGTGTTTCAAAACTGCTCAATCAAAAGTATGGTTTAACTCTGTTAGCTGAATGCTCAGATCAGAAAGAAGTTTCACAGAATGCTTCTGTGTAGTTTATATTTGAATATATTCCTTTTTCCACTACTAATCTCTTAACGCTCCAAATGTCCAGTTGCATTTTCTACAGAAAGAGTGTTCAGATCTGCTCAATCAAAAGTATGGTTTAACTCTGTTAGCTGAATGCACAGATCAGAAAGAAGTTTCACAGAATTATTCTGTGTAGTTTATATTTGGAGACATTCCTTTTTCCACTATTACCCTCTTAGCGCACTGAATCTCCACTTGCATTTTCTACAGAAAGAGTGTTTCAGAACGGCTCAATCAAAACTAAGGTTCAACTCTTTTAGTTGAACAAACAGAACAGAAAGATGTTTCACACAATTCTTCTGTGTATTTTTTATTTGCAGACATTCTTTTTCCCAATATAGGCTTCTTAGCGCTCAGAATGTCCAATTGCAGTTTCTACAGAAAGAGTGTTTCATAACGGCTCAATCAAAAGTAAGGTTCAACTCTGTTAGTTGAATGCACAGAACAGGAAGAAGTTTCATACAATGCTTCTGTGTAGTTTATATTTGAACATATACTTTTTTCCACTATTACCCACTTAGCGCTACGAATGTCCAGTTGCATTTTCTACAGACAGAGTGTTTCAAAACTGATCAATCAAAAGTATGGTTTAACTCTGTTAGCTGAATGCTCAGATCAGAAAGAAGTTTCACAGAATGCTTCTGTGTAGTTTATATTTGAATATATTCCTTTTTCCACTACTACGCTCTTAGCGCTCCAAATGTCCAGTTGCATTTTCTACAGAAAGAGTGTTCAGATCTGCTCAATAAAAAGTATGGTTTAACTCTGTTAGCTGAATGCACAGATCAGAAAGAAGTTTCACCGAATGATTCTTTGTAGTTTATATTTGAAGACATTCCTTTTTCCACTATTACCCACTTAGCGATCCGAATCTCCACTTGCATTTTCTACAAAAAGAGTGTTTCATAACTGCTCAATCAAAAATATGTTTTATCTCTGTTAACTGAATTTACAGATCAGAAATAAGTTTCACAGAATGCATCTGTGTAGTTTTTATTTGAAGATATTCTTTTTCCCAATGTAGTCCTCTTAGCGCTTAGCATGTCCAATTGCAGTTTCTACAGAAAGAGTGTTTCAGAACGGCTCAATCAAAAGTAAGGTTCAACTCTGTTAGTTGAATGCACAGAACAGAAAGAATTTTCACAGAATGCTACTGTGTAGTTTATATTTGAACATATTCCTTTTTCCACTATTACCCTCTTAGCGCTCAGAATGTCCACTTGCATTTTCTACAGAAAGAGTGTTCAGAACTGCGCAATCAAAAGTATGGTTTAACTCTGCTAGCTTAATGAACATATCAGAAATAAGTTTCACACAATGCTTCTGTGTAGTTTTTATTTGAAGATATTATTTTTCCCAATAGAGGCCTCTTAGCGCTCAGAATGTCCAATTGCAGTTTCTACAGAAAGAGTGTTTCAGAAAGGCTCAATCAAAAGTAAGGTTCAACTCTGTTAGTTGAATGCACAGAACAGAAAGAAGTTTCATACAATGCTTCTGTGTAGTTTATATTTGAACATATTCTATTTTCCACTATTACCCACTTAGCGCTACGAATGTCCAGTTGCATTTTCTACAGACAGAGTGTTTCAAAACTGCTCAATCAAAAGTATGGTTTAACTCTGTTAGCTGAATGCTCAGATCAGAAAGAAGTTTCACAGAATGCTTCTGTGTAGTTTATATTTGAATATATTCCTTTTTCCACTACTACTCTCTTAGCGCTCCAAATGTCCAGTTGCATTTTCTACAGAAAGAGCGTTCAGATCTGCTCAATCAAAAGTATGGTTTAACTCTGTTAGCTGAATGCACAGATCAGAAAGTAGTTTCACAGAATGTTTCTGTGTAGTTTATATTTGGAGATATTCCTTTTTCCACTATTACCCTCTTAGCGCTCCGAATCTCCACTTGCATTTTCTACAGAAAGAGTGTTTCAGAACGGCTCAATCAAAACTAAGGTTCAACTCTTTTAGTTGAACAAACAGAACAGAAAGAAGTTTCACACAATTCTTCTGTGTAGTTTTTATTTGTAGACATTCTTTTTCCCAATACAGGCCTCTTAGCGCTCAGAATGTCCAATTGCAGTTTCTACAGAAAGAGTGTTTCAGAATGGCTCAATCAAAAGTAAGGTTCAACTCTGTTAGTTGAATGCACAGAACAGAAAGAAGTTTCATACAATGCTTCTGTGTAGTTTATATTTGAACATATTCTTTTTTCCACTATTACCCACATAGTGCTACGAATGTCCAGTTGCATTTTCTACAGACAGAGTGTTTCAAAACTGCTCAATCAAAAGTATGGTTTAACTCTGTTAGCTGAATGCTCAGATCAGAAAGAAGTTTCACAGAATGCTTCTGTGTAGTTTATATTTGAATATATTCCTTTTTCCACTATTACCCTCTTAGCGCTCCGAATGTCCACTTGCATTTTCTACAGAAAGAGTGTTCAGAACTGCGCAATCAAAAGTATGGTTTAACTCTGTTAGCTTAATGAACATATCAGAAATAAGTTTCACACAATGCTTCTGTGTAGTTTTTATTTGAAGATATTATTTTTCCCAATATAGGCCTCTTAGCGCTCAGAATGTCCAATTGCAGTTTCTACAGAAAGAGTGTTTCAGAACGGCTCAATCAAAAGTAAGGTTCAACTCTGTTAGTTGAATGCACAGAACAGAAAGAAGTTTCATACAATGCTTCTGTGTAGTTTATATTTGAACATATTCTTTTTTCCACTATTACCCAATTAGCGCTACGAATGTCCAGTTGCATTTTCTACCGACAGAGTGTTTCAAAACTGCTCAATCAAAAGTATGGTTTAACTCTGTTAGCTGAATGCTCAGATCAGAAAGAAGTTTCACAGAATGCTTCTGTGTAGTTTATATTTGAATATATTCCTTTTTCCACTACTACTCTCTTAGCGCTCCATATGTCCAGTTGCATTTTCTACAGAAAGAGTGTTCAGATCTGCTCAATCAAAAGTATGGTTTAACTCTGTTAGCTGAATGCACAGATCAGAAAGAAGTTTCACAGAATGATTCTGTGTAGTTTATATTTGGAGACATTCCTTTTTCCACTATTTCCCTCTTAGCGCTCCGAATCTCCACTTTCATTTTCTACAAAAAGAGTGTTTCATAACTGCTCAATCAAAAATATGTTTTATCTCTGTTAACTGAATTTACAGATCAGAAATAAGTTACACAGAATGCATCTGTGTAGTTTTTATTTGAAGATATTCTTTTTCCCAATATAGGCCTCTTAGCGCTTAGCATGTCCAATTGCAGTTTCTACAGAAAGAGTGTTTCAGAACGGCTCAATCAAAAGTAAGGTTCAACTCTGTTAGTTGAATGCACAGAACAGAAAGAATTTTCACAGAATGCTACTGTGTAGTTTATATTTGAATATATTCCTTTTTCCACTATTACCCTCTTAGCGCTCCTAATGTCCACTTGCATTTTCTACAGAAAGAGTGTTCAGAACTGCGCAATCAAAAGTAAGGTTTAACCCTGTTAGCTTAATGAACATATCAGAAATAAGTTTCACACAATGCTTCTGTGTAGTTTTTATTTGAAGATATTATTTTTCCCAATAGAGGCCTCTTAGCGCTCAGAATGTCCAACTGCAGTTTCTACAGAAAGAGTGTTTCAGAAAGGCTCAATCAAAAGTAAGGTTCAACTCTGTTAGTTGAATGCACAGAACAGAAAGAAGTTTCATACAATGCTTCTGTGTAGTTTATATTTGAACATATTCTTTTTTCCACTATTACCCACTTAGCGCTACGAATGTCCAGTTGCATTTTCTACAGACAGAGTGTTTCAAAACTGCTCAATCAAAAGTATGGTTTAACTCTGTTAGCTGAATGCTCAGATCAGAAAGAAGTTTCACAGAATGCTTCTGTGTAGTTTATATTTGAATATATTCCTTTTTCCACTACTACTCTCTTATCGCTCCACATGTCCAGTTGCATTTTCTACAGAAAGAGTGTTCAGATCTGCTGAATCAAAAGTATGGTTTAACTCTGTTAGCTGAATGCACAGATCAGAAAGAAGTTTCACAGAATGATTCTGTGTAGTTTGTATTTGGAGACATTCCTTTTTCCACTATTACCCCCTTAGCGCTCCGAATCTCCACTTGCATTTTCTACAGAAAGAGAGTTTCAGAACGGCTCAATCAAAACTAAGGTTCAACTCTTTTAGTTGAACAAACACAACAGAAAGAAGTTTCACACAATTCTTCTGTGTAGTTTTTTTTTGTAGACATTCTTTTTCCCAATATAGGCCTCTTAGCGCTCAGAATGTCCAGTTGCAGTTTCTATAGAAAGAGTGTTTCAGAACGGCTCAATCAAAAGTAAGGTTCAACTCTGTTAGTTGAATGCACAGAACAGAAAGAAGTTTCATACAATTCTTCTGTGTAGTTTATATTTGAACATATTATTTTTTCCACTATTACCCACTTAGCGCTACGAATGACCAGTTGCATTTTCTACAGACAGAGTGTTTCAAAACTGCTCAATCAAAAGTATGGTTTAACTCTGTTAGCTGAATGCTCAGATCAGAAAGAAGTTTCACAGAATGCTTCTGTGTAGTTTATATTTGAATATATTCCTTTTTCCACTACTACTCTCTTAGCGCTCCAAATGTCCAGTTGCATTTTCTACAGAAAGAGTGTTCAGATCTGCTCAATCAAAAGTATGGTTTAACTCTGTTAGCTGAATGCACAGATCAGAAAGAAGTTTCACTGAATGAGTCTGTGTAGTTTATATTTGAAGACATTCCTTTTTCCACTATTACCCTCTTAGCGCTCCGAATCTCCACTTGCATTTTCTACAGAAAGAGTGTTTCAGAACGGCTCAATCAAAACTAAGGTTCAACTCTTTTAGTTGAACAAACAGAACAGAAAGAAGTTTCACACAATTCTTCTGTGTAGTTTTTATTTGTAGACATTCTTTTTCCCAATATAGGCCTCTGAGCGCTCAGAATGTCCAATTGCAGTTTCTACAGAAGGAGTGTTTCAGAACGGCTCAATCAAAAGTAAGGTTCAACTCTGTTAGTTGAATGCACAGAACAGAAAGAAGTTTCATACAATGCTTCTGTGTAGTTTGTATTTGAACATATTCTTTTTTCCACTATTACCCACTTAGCGCTACGAATGTCCAGGTGCATTTTCTACAGACAGAATGTTTCAAAACTGCTCAATCAAAAGTATGGTTTAACTCTGTTAGCTGAATGCTCAGATCAGAAAGAAGTTTCACAGAATGCTTCTGTGTAGTTTATATTTGAATATATTGCTTTTTCCACTACTACGCTCTTAGCGCTCCAAATGTCCAGTTGCATTTTCTACAGAAAGAGTGTTCAGATCTGCTCAATCAAAAGTGTGGTTTAACTCTGTTAGCTGAATGCACAGATCAGAAAGAAGTTTCACCGAATGATTCTGTGTAGTTTATATTTGAAGACATTCCTTTTTCCACTATTACCCTCTTAGCGCTCCGAATCTCCACTTGCATTTTCTACAAAAAGTGTGTTTCATAACTGCTCAATCAAAAATATGTTTTATCTCTGTTAACTGAATTTACAGATCAGAAATAAGTTTCACAGAATGCATCTGTGTAGTTTTTATTTGAAGATATTCTTTTTCCCAATGTAGGCCTCTTAGCGCTTAGCATGTCCAATTGCAGTTTCTACAGAAAGAGTGTTTCAGAACGGCTCAATCAAAAGTAAGGTTCAACTCTGTTAGTTGAATGCACAGAACAGAAAGAATTTTCACAGAATGCTACTGTGTAGTTTATATTTGAATATATTCCTTTTTCCACTATTACGCTCTTAGCGCTCCGAATGTCCACTTGCATTTTCTACAGAAAGAGTGTTCAGAACTGCGCAATCAAATTATGGTTTAACTCTGTTAGCTTAATGAACATATCAGAAATAAGTTTCACACAATGTTTCTGTGTAGTTTTTATTTGAAGATATTATTTTTCCCAATATAGGAATCTTACCACTCAGAATGTCCAATTGCAGTTTCTACAGAAAGAGTGTCTCAGAAAGGCTCAATCAAATGTAAGGTTCAACTCTGTTAGTTGAATGCACAGAACAGAAAGAAGTTTCATACAATGCTTCTGTGTAGTTTATATTTGAACATATTCTTTTTTCCACTATTACCCACTTAGCGCTACGAATGTCCAGTTGCATTTTCTACAGACAGAGTGTTTCAAAACTGCTCAATCCAAAGTATGGTTTAACTCTGTTAGCTGAATGCTCAGATCAGAAAGAAGTTTCACAGAATGCTTCTGTGTAGTTTATATTTGAATATATTCCATTTTCCACTACTACTCTCTTAGCGCTCCAAATGTCCAGTTGCATTTTCTACAGAATGAGTGTTCAGATCTGCTCAATCAAAACTATGGTTTAACTCTGTTAGCTGAATGCACAGATCAGAAAGAAGTTTCACAGAATGATTCTGTGTAGTTTATATTTGGAGACATTCCTTTTTCCACTATTACCCTCTTAGCGCTCCGAATCTCCACTTGCATTTTCTACAGAAAGAGTGTTTCAGAACGGCTCAATCAAAACTAAGGTTCAACTCTTTTAGTTGAACAAACAGAACAGAAAGGAGTTTCACACAATTCTTCTGTGTAGTTTTTATTTGTAGACATTCTTTTTCCCAATATAGGCCTCTTAGCGCTCAGAATGTCCAATTGCAGTTTCTACAGAAGGAGTGTTTCAGAACGGCTCAATCAAAAGTAAGGTTCAACTCTGTTAGTTGAATGCACAGAACAGAAATTAGTTTCATACAATGCTTCTGTGTAGTTTATATTTGAACATATACTTTTTTCCACTATTACCCACTTAGCGCTACGAATGTCCAGTTGCATTTTCTACAGACAGAATGTTTCAAAACTGCTCAATCAAAAGTATGGTTTAACTCTGTTAGCTGAATGCTCAGATCAGAAAGAAGTTTCACAGAATGCTTCTGTGTAGTTTATATTTGAATATATTCCTTTTTCCACTACTACGCTCTTAGCGCTCCAAATGTCCAGTTGCATTTTCTACAGAAAGAGTGTTCAGATCTGCTCAATCAAAAGTGTGGTTTAACTCTGTTAGCTGAATGCACAGATCAGAAAGAAGTTTCACCGAATGATTCTGTGTAGTTTATATTTGAAGACATTCCTTTTTCCACTATTACCCTCTTAGCGCTCCGAATCTCCACTTGCATTTACTACAAAAAGAGTGTTTCATAACTGCTCAATCAAAAATATGTTTTATCTCTGTTAACTGAATTTACAGATAAGAAATAAGTTTCACAGAATGCATCTGTGTAGTTTTTATTTGAAGATATTCTTTTTCCCAATGTAGGCCTCTTAGCGCTTAGCATGTCCAATTGCAGTTTCTACAGAAAGAGTGTTTCAGAACGGCTCAATCAACAGTAAGGTTCAACTCTGTTAGTTGAATGCACAGAACAGAAAGAATTTTCACAGAATGCTACTGTGTAGTTTATATTTGAATATATTCCTTTTTCCACTATTACGCTCTTAGCGCTCCGAATGTCCACTTGCATTTTCTACAGAAAGAGTGTTCAGAACTGCGCAATCAAAAGTATGGTTTAACTCTGTTAGCTTAATGAACATATCAGAAATAAGTTTCACACAATGCTTCTGTGTAGTTTTTATTTGAAGATATTATTTTTCCCAATATAGGTCTCTTACCGCTCAGAATGTCCAATTGCAGTTTCTACAGAAAGAGTGTCTCAGAAAGGCTCAATCAAAAGTAAGGTTCAACTCTGTTAGTTGAATGCACAGAACAGAAAGAAGTTTCATACAATGTTTCTGTGTAGTTTATATTTGAATATATTCTTTTTTCCACTATTACCAACTTAGCGCTACGAATGTCCAGTTGCATTTTCTACAGACAGAGTGTTTCAAAACTGCTCAATCAAAAGTATGGTTTAACTCTGTTAGCTGAATGCTCAGATCAGAAAGAAGTTTCACAGAATGATTCTGTGTAGTTTATATTTGAATATATTCCTTTTTCCACTACTACTCTCTTAGCGCTCCAAATGTCCAGTTGCATTTTCTACAGAAAGAGTGTTCAGATCTGCTCAATCAAAGATTTCTTTAACTCTGTTAGCTGAATGCACAGATCAGAAAGAAGTTTCACAGAATGTTTCTGTGTAGTTTATATTTGGAGACATTCCTTTTTCCACTATTACCCTCTTAGCGCTCCGAATCTCCACTTGCATTTTCTACAGAAAGAGTGTTTCAGAACGGCTCAATCAAAACTAAGGTTCAACTCTTTTAGTTGAACAAACGGAACAGAAAGAAGTTTCACACAATTCTTCTGTGTAGTTTTTATTTGTAGACATTCTTTTTCCCAATATAGGCCTCTTAGCGCTCAGAGTGTCCAATTGCAGTTTCTACAGAAAGAGTGTTTCAGAACAGCTCAATCAAAAGTAAGGTTCAACTGTGTTAGTTGAATGCACAGAACAGAAAGAAGTTTCATACAATGCTTCTGTGTAGTTTATATTTGAACATATTTTTTTTCCACTATTACCCACTTAGCGCTACGAATGTCCAGTTGCATTTTCTACAGACAGAGTGTTTCAAAACTGCTCAATCAAAAGTATGGTTTAACTCTGTTAGCTGAATGCTCAGATCAGAAAGAAGTTTCACAGAATGCTTCTGTGTAGTTTATATTTGAATATATTCCTTTTTCCACTACTACGCTCTTAGCGCTCCAAATGTCCAGTTGCATTTTCTACAGAAAGAGTGTTCAGATCTGCTCAATCAAAAGTATGGTTTAACTCTGTTAGCAGAATGCACAGATCAGAAAGAAGTTTCACCGAATGATTCTGTGTAGTTTATATTTGAAGACATTCCTTTTTCCACAATTACCCTCTTAGCGCTCCGAATCTCCACTTGCATTTTCTACAAAAAGAGTGTTTCATAACTGCTCAATCAAAAATATGTTTTATCTCTGTTAACTGAATTTACAGATCAGAAATAAGTTTCACAGAATGCATCTGTGTAGTTTTTATTTGAAGATATTCTTTTTCCCAATGTAGGCCTCTTAGCGCTTAGCATGTCCAATTGCAGTTTCTACAGAAAGAGTGTTTCAGAACGGCTCAATCAAATGTAAGGTTCAACCCTGTTAGTTGAATGCACAGAACAGAAAGAATTTTCACAGAATGCTACTGTGTAATTTATATTTGAATATATTCCTTTTTCCACTATTACCCTCTTAGTGCTCCGAATGTCCACTTGCATTTTCTACAGAAAGAGTGTTCAGAACTGCGCAATCAAAACTATGGTTTAACTCTGTTAGCTTAATGAACATATCAGAAATAAGTTTCACACAATGCTTCTGTGTAGTTTTTATTTTAAGATATTATTTTTCCCAATAGAGGCCTCTTAGCGCTCAGAATGTCCAATTGCAGTTTCTACAGAAAGAGTGTTTCAGAAAGGCTCAATCAAAATTAAGGTTCAACTCTGTTAGTTGAATGCACAGAACAGAAAGAAGTTTCATACAATGCTTCTGTGTAGTTTATATTTGAACATATTCTTTTTTCCACTATTACCCACTTAGCGCTACGAATGTCCAGTTGCATTTTCTACAGACAGAGTGTTTCAAAACTGCTCAATCAAAAGTATGGTTTAACTCTGTTAGCTGAATGCTCAGATCAGAAAGAAGTTTCACAGAATGATTCTGTGTAGTTTATATTTGGAGACATTCCTTTTTCCACTATTACCCTCTTAGCGCTGCGAATCTCCACCTGCATTTTCTACAGAAAGAGTGTTTCAGAACGGCTCAATCAAAACTAAGGTTCAACTCTTTTAGTTGAACAAACAGAACAGAAAGAAGTTTCACACAATTCTTCTGTGTAGTTTTTATTTGTAGACATTCTTTTTCCCAATATAGGCCTCTTAGCGCTCAGAATGTCCAATTGCAGTTTCTACAGAAAGAGTGTTTCAGAACGGCTCAATCAAAAGTAAGGTTCAACTCTGTTAGTTGAATGCACAGAACAGAAAGAAGTTTCATACAATGCTTCTGTGTAGTTTATATTTGAACATATTCTTTTTTCCACTATTACCCACTTAGCGCTACGAATGTCCAGTTGCATTTTCTACAGACAGAGTGTTTCAAAACTGCTCAATCAAAAGTATGGTTTAACTCTGTTAGCTGAATGCTCAGATCAGAAAGAAGTTTCACAGAATGCTTCTGTGTAGTTTATATTTGAATATATTCCTTTTTCCACTACTACGCTCTTAGCGCTCCAAATGTCCAGTTGCATTTTCTACAGAAAGAGTGTTCAGATCTGCTCAATCAAAAGTATGGTTTAACTCTGTTAGCTGAATGCACAGATCAGAAAGAAGTTTCACCGAATGATTCTGTGTAGTTTATATTTGAAGACATTCCTTTTTCCACTATTGCCCTCTTAGCGCTCCGAATCTCCACTTGCATTTTCTACAAAAAGAGTGTTTCATAACTGCTCAATCAAAAATATGTTTTATCTCTGTTAACTGAATTTACAGATCAGAAATAAGTTTCACAGAATGCATCTGTGTAGTTTTTATTTGAAGATATTCTTTTTCCCAATGTAGGCCTCTTAGCGCTTAGCATGTCCAATTGCAGTTTCTACAGAAAGAGTGTTTCAGAACGGCTCAATCAAAAGTAAGGTTCAACCCTGTTAGTTGAAAGCACAGAACAGAAAGAATTTTCACAGAATGCTACTGTGTAATTTATATTTGAATATATTCCTTTTTCCACTATTACCCTCTTAGCGCTCTGAATGTCCACTTGCATTTTCTACAGAAAGAGTGTTCAGAACTGCGCAATCAAAAGTATGGTTTAACTCTGTTAGCTTAATGAACATATCAGAAATAAGTTTCACACAATGCTTCTGTGTAGTTTTTATTTGAAGATATTATTTTTCCCAATAGAGGCCTCTTAGCGCTCAGAATGTCCAATTGCAGTTTCTACAGAAAGAGTGTTTCAGAAAGGCTCAGTCAAAAGTAAGGTTCAACTCTGTTAGTTGAATGCACAGAACAGAAAGAAGTTTCATACAATGCTTCTGTGTAGTTTATATTTGAACATATTCTTTTTTCCACTAATACCCACTTAGCGCTACGAATGTCCAGTTGCATTTTCTACAGACAGAGTGTTTCAAAACTGCTCAATCAAAAATATGGTTTAACTCTGTTAGCTGAATGCTCAGATCAGAAAGAAGTTTCACAGAATGATTCTGTGTAGTTTATATTTGGAGACATTCCTTTTTCCACTATTACCCTCTTAGCGCTGCGAATCTCCACTTGCATTTTCTACAGAAAGAGTGTTTCAGAACGGCTCAATCAAAACTAAGGTTCAACTCTTTTAGTTGAACAAACAGAACAGAAAGAAGTTTCACACAATTCTTCTGTGTAGTTTTTATTTGTAGACATTCTTTTTCCCAATATAGGCCTCTTAGCGCTCAGAATGTCCAATTGCAGTTTCTACAGAAAGAGTGTTTCAGAACGGCTCAATCAAAAGTAAGGTTCAACTCTGTTAGTTGAATGCACAGAACAGAAAGAAGTTTCATACAATGATTCTGTGTAGTTTATATTTGAACATATTCTTTTTTCCACTATTACCCACTTAGCGCTACGAATGTCCAGTTGCATTTTCTACAGACAGAGTGTTTCAAAACTGATCAATCAAAAGTATGGTTTAACTCTGTTAGCTGAATGCTCAGATCAGAAAGAAGTTTCACAGAATGCTTCTGTGTAGTTTATATTTGAATATATTCCTTTTTCCACTACTACGCTCTTAGCGCTCCAAATGTCCAGTTGCATTTTCTACAGAAAGAGTGTTCAGATCTGCTCAATCAAAAGTATGGTTTAACTCTGTTAGCTGAATGCACAGATCAGAAAGAAGTTTCACCGAATGATTCTTTGTAGTTTATATTTGAAGACATTCCTTTTTCCACTATTACCCACTTAGCGATCCGAATCTCCACTTGCATTTTCTACAAAAAGAGTGTTTCATAACTGCTCAATCAAAAATATGTTTTATCTCTGTTAACTGAATTTACAGATCAGAAATAAGTTTCACAGAATGCATCTGTGTAGTTTTTATTTGAAGATATTCTTTTTCCCAATGTAGTCCTCTTAGCGCTTAGCATGTCCAATTGCAGTTTCTACAGAAAGAGTGTTTCAGAACGGCTCAATCAAAAGTAAGGTTCAACTCTGTTAGTTGAATGCACAGAACAGAAAGAATTTTCACAGAATGCTACTGTGTAGTTTATATTTGAACATATTCCTTTTTCCACTATTACCCTCTTAGCGCTCAGAATGTCCACTTGCATTTTCTACAGAAAGAGTGTTCAGAACTGCGCAATCAAAAGTATGGTTTAACTCTGCTAGCTTAATGAACATATCAGAAATAAGTTTCACACAATGCTTCTGTGTAGTTTTTATTTGAAGATATTATTTTTCCCAATAGAGGCCTCTTAGCGCTCAGAATGTCCAATTGCAGTTTCTACAGAAAGAGTGTTTCAGAAAGGCTCAATCAAAAGTAAGGTTCAACTCTGTTAGTTGAATGCACAGAACAGAAAGAAGTTTCATACAATGCTTCTGTGTAGTTTATATTTGAACATATTCTATTTTCCACTATTACCCACTTAGCGCTACGAATGTCCAGTTGCATTTTCTACAGACAGAGTGTTTCAAAACTGCTCAATCAAAAGTATGGTTTAACTCTGTTAGCTGAATGCTCAGATCAGAAAGAAGTTTCACAGAATGCTTCTGTGTAGTTTATATTTGAATATATTCCTTTTTCCACTACTACTCTCTTAGCTCTACAAATGTCCAGTTGCATTTTCTACAGAAAGAGCGTTCAGATCTGCTCAATCAAAAGTATGGTTTAACTCTGTTAGCTGAATGCACAGATCAGAAAGTAGTTTCACAGAATGATTCTGTGTAGTTTATATTTGGAGATATTCCTTTTTCCACTATTACCCTCTTAGCGCTCCGAATCTCCACTTGCATTTTCTACAGAAAGAGTGTTTCAGAACGGCTCAATCAAAACTAAGGTTCAACTCTTTTAGTTGAACAAACAGAACAGAAAGAAGTTTCACACAATTCTTCTGTGTAGTTTTTATTTGTAGACATTCTTTTTCCCAATACAGGCCTCTTAGCGCTCAGAATGTCCAATTGCAGTTTCTACAGAAAGAGTGTTTCAGAATGGCTCAATCAAAAGTAAGGTTCAACTCTGTTAGTTGAATGCACAGAACAGAAAGAAGTTTCATACAATGCTTCTGTGTAGTTTATATTTGAACATATTCTTTTTTCCACTATTACCCACTTAGTGCTACGAATGTCCAGTTGCATTTTCTACAGACAGAGTGTTTCAAAACTGCTCAATCAAAAGTATGGTTTAACTCTGTTAGCTGAATGCTCAGATCAGAAAGAAGTTTCACAGAATGCTTCTGTGTAGTTTATATTTGAATATATTCCTTTTTCCACTATTACCCTCTTAGCGCTCCGAATGTCCACTTGCATTTTCTACAGAAAGAGTGTTCAGAACTGCGCAATCAAAAGTATGGTTTAACTCTGTTAGCTTAATGAACATATCAGAAATAAGTTTCACACAATGCTTCTGTGTAGTTTTTATTTGAAGATATTATTTTTCCCAATATAGGCCTCTTAGCGCTCAGAATGTCCAATTGCAGTTTCTACAAAAAGAGTGTTTCGTAACTGCTCAATCAAAAATATGTTTTATCTGTGTTAACTGAATTTACAGATCAGAAATAAGTTTCACAGAATGCATCTGTGTAGTTTTTATTTGAAGATATTCTTTTTCCCAATGTAGGCCTCTTAGCGCTTAGCATGTCCAATTGCAGTTTCTACAGAAAGAGTGTTTCAGAACGGCTCAATCAAAAGTAAGGTTCAACTCTGTTAGTTGAATGCACAGAACAGAAAGAATTTTCACAGAATGCTACTGTGTAGTTTATATTTGAATATATTCCTTTTTCCACTATTACCCTCTTAGCGCTCCGAATGTGCACTTGCATTTTCTACAGAAAGAGTGTTCAGAACTGCGCAATCAAAAGTATGGTTTAACTCTGTTAGCTTAATGAACATATCCGAAATAATTTTCACACAATGCTTCTGTGTAGTTTTTATTTGAAGATATTATTTTTCCCAATATAGGCCTCTTAGCGCTCAGAATGTCCAATTGCAGTTTCTACAGAAAGAGTGTTTCAGAAAGGCTCAATCAAAAGTAAGGTTCAACTCTGTTAGTTGAATGCACAGAACAGAAAGAAGTTTCATACAATGCTTCTGTGTAGTTTATATTTGAATATATTCTTTTTTCCACTATTACCCACTTAGCGCTACGAATGTCCAGTTGCATTTTCTACAGACAGAGTGTTTCAAAACTGCTCAATCAAAAGTATGGTTTAACTCTGTTAGCTGAATGCTCAGATCAGAAAGAAGTTTCACAGAATGCTTCTGTGTAGTTTATATTTGAATATATTCCTTTTTGCACTACTACGCTCTTAGCGCTCCAAATGTCCAGTTGCATTTTCAACAGAAAGAGTGTTCAGATCTGCTCAATCAAAAGTATGGTTTAACTCTGTTAGCTGAATGCACAGATCAGAAAAAAGTTTCACCGAATGATTCTTTGTAGTTTATATTTGAAGACATTCCTTTTTCCACTCTTACCCTCTTAGCGCTCAGAATCTCCACTTGCATTTTCTACAAAAAGAGTGTTTCATAACTGCTCAATCAAAAATATGTTTTATCTCTGTTAACTGAATTTACAGATCAGAAATAAGTTTCACAGAATGCATCTGTGCAGTTTTTATTTGAAGATATTCTTTTTCCCAATGTAGGCCTCTTAGCGCTTAGCATGTCCAATTGCAGTTTCTACAGAAAGAGTGTTTCAGAACGGCTCAATCAAAAGTAAGGTTCAACTCTGTTAGTTGAATGCACAGAACAGAAAGAATTTTCACACAATGCTACTGTGTAGTTTATATTTGAATATATTCCTTTTTCCACTATTACCCTCTTAGCGCTCCGAATGTCCACTTGCATTTTCTACAGAAAGAGTGTTCAGAACTGTGCAATCAAAAGTATGGTTTAACTCTGTTAGCTTAATGAACATATCAGAAATAAGTTTCACAAAATGCTTCTGTGTAGTTTTTATTTGAAGATATTATTTTTCCCAATAGAGGCCTCTTAGCGCTCAGAATGTCCAATTGCAGTTTCTACAGAAAGAGTGTTTCAGAACGGCTCAATCAAAAGTAAGGTTCAACTCTGTTAGTTGAATGCACAGAACAGAAAAAATTTTCACAGAATGCTACTGTGTAGTTTATATTTGAACATATTCCTTTTTCCACTATTACCCTCTTAGCGCTCAGAATGTCCACTTGCATTTTCTACAGAAAGAGTGTTCAGAACTGCGCAATCAAAAGTATGGTTTAACTCTGCTAGCTTAATGAACATATCAGAAATAAGTTTCACACAATGCTTCTGTGTAGTTTTTATTTGAAGATATTATTTTTCCCAATAGAGGCCTCTTAGCGCTCAGAATGTCCAATTGCAGTTTCTACAGAAAGAGTGTTTCAGAAAGGCTCAATCAAAAGTAAGGTTCAACTCTGTTAGTTGAATGCACAGAACAGAAAGAAGTTTCATACAATGCTTCTGTGTAGTTTATATTTGAACATATTCTATTTTCCACTATTACCCACTTAGCGCTACGAATGTCCAGTTGCATTTTCTACAGACAGAGTGTTTCAAAACTGCTCAATCAAAAGTATGGTTTAACTCTGTTAGCTGAATGCTCAGATCAGAAAGAAGTTTCACAGAATGCTTCTGTGTAGTTTATATTTGAATATATTCCTTTTTCCACTACTACTCTCTTAGCTCTACAAATGTCCAGTTGCATTTTCTACAGAAAGAGCGTTCAGATCTGCTCAATCAAAAGTATGGTTTAACTCTGTTAGCTGAATGCACAGATCAGAAAGTAGTTTCACAGAATGATTCTGTGTAGTTTATATTTGGAGATATTCCTTTTTCCACTATTACCCTCTTAGCGCTCCGAATCTCCACTTGCATTTTCTACAGAAAGAGTGTTTCAGAACGGCTCAATCAAAACTAAGGTTCAACTCTTTTAGTTGAACAAACAGAACAGAAAGAAGTTTCACACAATTCTTCTGTGTAGTTTTTATTTGTAGACATTCTTTTTCCCAATACAGGCCTCTTAGCGCTCAGAATGTCCAATTGCAGTTTCTACAGAAAGAGTGTTTCAGAATGGCTCAATCAAAAGTAAGGTTCAACTCTGTTAGTTGAATGCACAGAACAGAAAGAAGTTTCATACAATGCTTCTGTGTAGTTTATATTTGAACATATTCTTTTTTCCACTATTACCCACTTAGTGCTACGAATGTCCAGTTGCATTTTCTACAGACAGAGTGTTTCAAAACTGCTCAATCAAAAGTATGGTTTAACTCTGTTAGCTGAATGCTCAGATCAGAAAGAAGTTTCACAGAATGCTTCTGTGTAGTTTATATTTGAATATATTCCTTTTTCCACTATTACCCTCTTAGCGCTCCGAATGTCCACTTGAATTTTCTACAGAAAGAGTGTTCAGAACTGCGCAATCAAAAGTATGGTTTAACTCTGTTAGCTTAATGAACATATCAGAAATAAGTTTCACACAATGCTTCTGTGTAGTTTTTATTTGAAGATATTATTTTTCCCAATATAGGCCTCTTAGCGCTCAGAATGTCCAATTGCAGTTTCTACAAAAAGAGTGTTTCGTAACTGCTCAATCAAAAATATGTTTTATCTGTGTTAACTGAATTTACAGATCAGAAATAAGTTTCACAGAATGCATCTGTGTAGTTTTTATTTGAAGATATTCTTTTTCCCAATGTAGGCCTCTTAGCGCTTAGCATGTCCAATTGCAGTTTCTACAGAAAGAGTGTTTCAGAACGGCTCAATCAAAAGTAAGGTTCAACTCTGTTAGTTGAATGCACAGAACAGAAAGAATTTTCACAGAATGCTACTGTGTAGTTTATATTTGAATATATTCCTTTTTCCACTATTACCCTCTTAGCGCTCCGAATGTGCACTTGCATTTTCTACAGAAAGAGTGTTCAGAACTGCGCAATCAAAAGTATGGTTTAACTCTGTTAGCTTAATGAACATATCCGAAATAATTTTCACACAATGCTTCTGTGTAGTTTTTATTTGAAGATATTATTTTTCCCAATATAGGCCTCTTAGCGCTCAGAATGTCCAATTGCAGTTTCTACAGAAAGAGTGTTTCAGAAAGGCTCAATCAAAAGTAAGGTTCAACTCTGTTAGTTGAATGCACAGAACAGAAAGAAGTTTCATACAATGCTTCTGTGTAGTTTATATTTGAATATATTCTTTTTTCCACTATTACCCACTTAGCGCTACGAATGTCCAGTTGCATTTTCTACAGACAGAGTGTTTCAAAACTGCTCAATCAAAAGTATGGTTTAACTCTGTTAGCTGAATGCTCAGATCAGAAAGAAGTTTCACAGAATGCTTCTGTGTAGTTTATATTTGAATATATTCCTTTTTGCACTACTACGCTCTTAGCGCTCCAAATGTCCAGTTGCATTTTCAACAGAAAGAGTGTTCAGATCTGCTCAATCAAAAGTATGGTTTAACTCTGTTAGCTGAATGCACAGATCAGAAAAAAGTTTCACCGAATGATTCTTTGTAGTTTATATTTGAAGACATTCCTTTTTCCACTCTTACCCTCTTAGCGCTCAGAATCTCCACTTGCATTTTCTACAAAAAGAGTGTTTCATAACTGCTCAATCAAAAATATGTTTTATCTCTGTTAACTGAATTTACAGATCAGAAATAAGTTTCACAGAATGCATCTGTGCAGTTTTTATTTGAAGATATTCTTTTTCCCAATGTAGGCCTCTTAGCGCTTAGCATGTCCAATTGCAGTTTCTACAGAAAGAGTGTTTCAGAACGGCTCAATCAAAAGTAAGGTTCAACTCTGTTAGTTGAATGCACAGAACAGAAAGAATTTTCACACAATGCTACTGTGTAGTTTATATTTGAATATATTCCTTTTTCCACTATTACCCTCTTAGCGCTCCGAATGTCCACTTGCATTTTCTACAGAAAGAGTGTTCAGAACTGTGCAATCAAAAGTATGGTTTAACTCTGTTAGCTTAATGAACATATCAGAAATAAGTTTCACAAAATGCTTCTGTGTAGTTTTTATTTGAAGATATTATTTTTCCCAATAGAGGCCTCTTAGCGCTCAGAATGTCCAATTGCAGTTTCTACAGAAAGAGTGTTTCAGAAAGGCTCAATCAAAAGTAAGGTTCAACTCTGTTAGTTGAATGCACAGAACAGAAAGAAGTTTCATACAATGCTTCTGTGTAGTTTATATTTGAACATATTCTTTTTTCCACTATTACCCACTTAGCGCTACGAATGTCCAGTTGCATTATCTACAGACAGAGTGTTTCAAAACTGCTCAATCAAAAGTATGGTTTAACTCTGTTAGCTGAATGCTCAGATCAGAAAGAAGTTTCACAGAATGCTTCTGTGTAGTTTATATTTGAATATACTCCTTTTTCCACTACTACTCTCTTAGCGCTCCAAATGTCCAGTTGCATTTTCTACAGAAAGAGTGTTAAGATCTGCTCAATCAAAAGTATGGTTTAACTCTGTTAGCTGAATGCACAGATCAGAAAGAAGCTTCACAGAATGATTCTGTGTAGTTTATATTTGGAGACATTCCTTTTTCCACTATTACCCTCTTAGCGCTCCGAATCTCCACTTGCATTTTCTACAGAAAGAGTGTTTCAGAACGGCTCAATCAAAACTAAGGTTCAACTCTTTTAGTTGAACAAACAGAACAGAAAGAAGTTTCACACAATTCTTCTGTGTAGTTTTTATTTGTAGACATTCTTTTTCCCAATATAGGCCTCTTAGCGCTCAGAATGTCCAATTGCAGTTTCTACAGAAAGAGTGTTTCAGAACGGCTCAATCAAAAGTAAGGTTCAACTCTGTTAGTTGAATGCACAGAACAGAAAGAAGTTTCATACAATGCTTCTGTGTAGTTTATATTTGAACATATTCTTTTTTCCACTATTACCCACTTAGCGCTACGAATGTCCAGTTGCATTTTCTACAGACAGAGTGTTTCAAAACTGCTCAATCAAAAGTATGGTTTAACTCTGTTAGCTGAATGCTCAGATCAGAAAGAAGTTTCACAGAATGCTTCTGTGTAGTTTATATTTGAATATATTCCTTTTTCCACTACTACGCTCTTAGCGCTCCAAATGTCCAGTTGCATTTTCTACAGAAAGAGTGTTCAGATCTGCTCAATCAAAAGTATGGTTTAACTCTGTTAGCTGAATGCACAGATCAGAAAGAAGTTTCACCGAATTATTCTGTGTAGTTTATATTTGAAGACATTCCTTTTTCCACTATTACCCTCTTAGCGCTCCGAATCTCCACTTGCATTTTCTACAAAAAGAGTGTTTCATAACTGCTCAATCAAAAATATGTTTTATCTCTCTTAACTGAATTCACAGATCAGAAATAAGTTTCACAGAATGCATCTGTGTAGTTTTTATTTGAAGATATTCATTTTCCCAATGTAGGCCTCTTAGCGCTTAGCATGTCCAATTGCAGTTTCTACAGAAAGAGTGTTTCAGAACGGCTCAATCAAAAGTAAGGTTCAACTCTGTTAGTTGAATGCACAGAACAGAAAGAATTTTCACAGAATGCTACTGTGTAGTTTATATTTGAATATATTCCTTTTTCCACTATTACCCTCTTAGCGCTCCGAATGTCCACTTGCATTTTCTACAGAAAGAGTGTTCAGAACTGCGCAATCAACAGTATGGTTTAACTCTGTTAGCTTAATGAACATATCAGAAATAAGTTTCACACAATGCTTCTGTGTAGTTTTTATTTGAAGATATTATTTTTCCCAATAGAGGCCTCTTAGCGCTCAGAATGTCCAATTGCAGTTTCTACAGAAAGAGTGTTTCAGAAAGGCTCAATCAAAGGTAAGGTTCAACTCTGTTAGTTGAATGCACAGAACAGAAAGAAGTTTCATACAATGCTTCTGTGTAGTTTATATTTGAACATGTTTTTTTTCCACTATTTCCCACTTAGCGCTACGAATGTCCAGTTGCATTTTCTACAGACAGAGTGTTTCAAAACTGCTCAATCAAAAGTATGGTTTAACTCTGTTAGCTGAATGCTCAGATCAGAAAGAAGTTTCACAGAATGCTTCTGTGTAGTTTATATTTGAATATATTCCTTTTTCCACTACTACGCTCTTAGCGCTCCAAATGTCCAGTTGCATTTTCTACAGAAAGAGTGTTCAGATCTGCTCAATCAAACGTATGGTTTAACTCTGTTAGCTGAATGCACAGATCAGAAAGAAGTTTCACCGAATGATTCCGTGTAGTTTATATTTGAAGACATTCCTTTTTCCACTATTACCCTCTTAGCGCTCCGAATCTCCACTTGCATTTTCTACAAAAAGAGTGTTTCATAACTGCTCAATCAAAAATGTGTTTTATCTCTGTTAACTGAATTTACAGATCAGAAATAAGTTTCACAGAATGCATCTGTGTAGTTTTTATTTGAAGATATTCTTTATCCCAATGTAGGCCTCTTAGCGCTTAGCATGTCCAATTGCAGTTTCTACAGAAAGAGTGTTTCAGAACGGCTCAATCAAAAGTAAGGTTCAACTCTGTTAGTTGAATGCACAGAACAGAAAGAATTTTCACAGAATGCTACTGTGTAGTTTATATTTGAATATATTCCTTTTTCCACTATTACCCTCTTAGCGCTCCGAAAGTCCACTTGCATTTTTACAGAAAGAGTGTTCAGAACTGCGCAATCAAAAGTATGGTTTAACTCTGTTAGCTTAATGAACATATCAGAAATAAGTTTCACACAATACTTCTGTGTAGTTTTTATTTGAAGATATTATTTTTCCCAATATAGGCCTCTTAGCGCTCAGAATGTCCAATTGCAGTTTCTACAGAAAGAGTGTTTCAGAAAGGCTCAATCAAAAGTAAGGTTCAACTCTGTTAGTTGAATGCACAGAACAGAAAGAAGTTTCATACAATGCTTCTGTGTCGTTTATATTTGAACATATTCTTTTTTCCACTATTACACACTTAGCGCTACGAATGTCCAGTTGCATTTTCTACAGACAGAGTGTTTCAAAACTGCTCAATCATAAGTATGGTTTAACTCTGTTAGCTGAATGCTCAGATCAGAAAGAAGTTTCACAGAATGCTTCTGTGTAGTTTATATTTGAATATATTCCTTTTTCCACTACTACGCTCTTAGCGCTCCAAATGTCCAGTTGCATTTTCTACAGAAAGAGTGTTCAGATCTGCTCAATCAAAAGTACGGTTTAACTCTGTTAGCTGAATGCACAGATCAGAAAGAAGTTTCACCGAATAATTCCGTGTAGTTTATATTTGAAGACATTCCTTTTTCCACTATTACCCTCTTAGCGCTCCGAATCTCCACTTGCATTTTCTACAAAAAGAGTGTTTCATAACTGCTCAATCAAAAATATGTTTTATCTCCGTTAACTGAATTTACAGATCAGAAATAAGTTTCACAGAATGCATCTGTGTAGTTTTTATTTGAAGATATTCTTTTTCCCAATGTAGGCCACATAGCGCTTAGCATGTCCAATTGCAGTTTATACAGAAAGAGTGTTTCAGAACGGCTCAATCAAAAGTAAGGTTCAACTCTGTTAGTTGAATGCACAGAACAGAAAGAATTTTCACAGAATGCTACTGTGTAGTTTATATTTGAATATATTCCTTTTTCCACTATTACCCTCTTAGGGCTCCGAATGTCCACTTGCATTATTACAGAAAGAGTGTTCAGAACTGCGCAATCAAAAGTATGGTTTAACTCTGTTAGCTTAATGAACATATCAGAAATAAGTTTCACACAATGCTTCTGTGTAGTTTTTATTTGAAGATATTATTTTTCCCAATATATGCCTCTTAGCGCTCAGATTGTCCAATTGCAGTTTCTACAGAAAGAGTGTTTCAGAAAGGCTCAATCAAATGTAAGGTTCAACTCTGTTAGTTGAATGCACAGAACAGAAAGAAGTTTCATACAATGATTCTGTGTAGTTTATATATGAACATATTCTTTTTTCCACTATTACCCACTTAGCGCTACGAATGTCCAGTTGCATTTTCTACAGACAGAGTGTTTCAAAACATCTCAATCAAAAGTATGGTTTAACTGTGTTAGCTGAATGCTCAGATCAGAAAGAAGTTTCACAGAATGTTTCTGTGTAGTTTATATTTGAATATATTCCTTTTTCCACTACTAGTCTCTTAGCGCTCCAAATGTCCAGTAGCATTTTCTACAGAAAGAGTGTTCAGATCTGCTCAATCAAAAGTATGGTTTAACTCTGTTAGCTGAATGCACAGATCAGAAAGAAGTTTCACAGAATGATTCTGTGTAGTTTATATTTGAAGACATTCCTTTTTCCACTATTACCCTCTTAGCGCTCCGAATCTCCACTTGCATTTTCTACAGAAAGAGTGTTTCAGAACGGCTCAATCAAAACTAATGTTCAACCCTTTTAGTTGAACAAACAGAACAGAAAGAAGTTTCACACAATTCTTCTGTGTAGTTTTTATTTGTAGACATTCTTTTTCCCAATATAGGCCTCTTAGCGCTCAGAATGTCCAATTGCAGTTTCTACAGAAAGAGTGTTTCAGAACGGCTCAATCAAAAGTAAGGTTCAACTCTGTTAGTTGAATGCACAGAACAGAAAGAAGTTTCATACAATGCTTCTGTGTAGTTTATATTTGAACATATTCTTTTTTCCACTATTACCCACTTAGCGCAACGAATGTCCAGTTGCATTTTCTACAGACAGAGTGTTTCAAAACTTCTCAATCAAAAGTATGGTTTAACTCTGTTAGCTGAATGCTCAGATCAGAAAGAAGTTTCATAGAATGATTCTGTGTAGTTTATATTTGAATATATTCCTTTTTCCACTACTACGCTCTTAGCGCTCCAAATGTCCAGTTGCATTTTCTACAGAAAGAGTGTTCAGATCTGCTCAATCAAAAGTATGGTTTAACTCTGTTAGCTGAATGCACAGATCAGAAATAAGTTTCACCGAATGATTCTGTGTAGTTTATATTTGAAGACATTCCTTTTTCCACTATTACCCTCTTAGCGCTCCGAATCTCCACTTGCATTTTCTACAGAAAGAGTGTTTCAGAACGGCTCAATCAAAACTAATGTTCAACTCTTTTAGTTGAACAAACAGAACAGAAAGAAGTTTCACACAATTCTTCTGTGTAGTTTTTATTTGTAGACATTCTTTTTCCCAATATAGGCCTCTTAGCGCTCAGAATGTCCAATTGCAGTTTCTACAGAAAGAGTGTTTCAGAACGGCTCAATCAAAAGTAAGGTTCAACTCTGTTAGTTGAATGCACAGAACAGAAAGAAGTTTCATACAATGCTTCTGTGTAGTTTATATTTGAACATATTCTTTTTTCCACTATTACCCACTTAGCGCAACGAATGTCCAGTTGCATTTTCTACAGACAGAGTGTTTCAAAACTTCTCAATCAAAAGTATGGTTTAACTCTGTTAGCTGAATGCTCAGATCAGAAAGAAGTTTCATAGAATGATTCTGTGTAGTTTATATTTGAATATATTCCTTTTTCCACTACTACGCTCTTAGCGCTCCAAATGTCCAGTTGAATTTTCTACAGAAAGAGTGTTCAGCTCTGCTCAATCTAAAGTATGGTTTAACTCTGTTAGCTGAATGCACAGATCAGAAATAAGTTTCACCGAATGATTCTGTGTAGTTTATATTTGAAGACATTCCTTTTTCCACTATTACCCTCTTAGCGCTCCGAAACTCCACTTGCATTTTCTACAAAAAGAGTGTTTCATAACTGCTCAATCAAAGATATGTTTTATCTCTGTTAACTGAATTTACAGATCAGAAATAAGTTTCACAGAATGCATCTGTGTAGTTTTTATTTGAAGATATTCATTTTCCCAATGTAGGCCTCTTAGCGCTTAGCATGTCCAATTGCAGTTTCTACAGAAAGAGTGTTTCAGAACAGCTCAATCAAAAGTAAGGTTCAACTCTGTTAGTTGAATGCACAGAACAGAAAGAATTTTCACAGAATGCTACTGTGTAGTTTATATTTGAATATATTCCTTTTTCCACTATTACCCTCTTAGCGCTCCGAATGTCCACTTGCATTTTCTACAGAGTGTTCAGAACTGCGCAATCAACAGTATGGTTTAACTCTGTTAGCTTAATGAACATATCAGAAATAAGTTTCACACAATGCTTCTGTGTAGTTTTTATTTGAAGATATTATTTTTCCCAATAGAGGCCTCTTAGCGCTCAGAATGTCCAATTGCAGTTTCTACAGAAAGAGTGTTTCAGAAAGGCTCAATCAAAGGTAAGGTTCAACTCTGTTAGTTGAATGCACAGAACAGAAAGAAGTTTCATACAATGCTTCTGTGTAGTTTATATTTGAACATATTTTTTTTCCACTATTACCCACTTAGCGCTACGAATGTCCAGTTGCATTTTCTACAGACAGAGTGTTTCAAAACTGCTCAATCAAAAGTATGGTTTAACTCTGTTAGCTGAATGCTCAGATCAGAAAGAAGTTTCACAGAATGCTTCTGTGTAGTTTATATTTGAATATATTCCTTTTTCCACTACTACGCTCTTAGCGCTCCAAATGTCCAGTTGCATTTTCTACAGAAAGAGTGTTCAGATCTGCTCAATCAAAAGTATGGTTTAACTCTGTTAGCTGAATGCACAGATCAGAAAGAAGTTTCACCGAATGATTCCGTGTAGTTTATATTTGAAGACATTCCTTTTTCCACTATTACCCTCTTAGCGCTCCGAATCTCCACTTGCATTTTCTACAAAAAGAGTGTTTCATAACTGCTCAATCAAAAATGTGTTTTATCTCTGTTAACTGAATTTACAGATCAGAAATAAGTTTCACAGAATGCATCTGTGTAATTTTTATTTGAAGATATTCTTTATCCCAATGTAGGCCTCTTAGCGCTTAGCATGTCCAATTGCAGTTTCTACAGAAAGAGTGTTTCAGAACGGCTCAATCAAAAGTAAGGTTCAACTCTGTTAGTTGAATGCACAGAACAGAAAGAATTTTCACAGAATGCTACTGTGTAGTTTATATTTGAATATATTCCTTTTTCCACTATTACCCTCTTAGCGCTCCGAATGTCCACTTGCATTTTTACAGAAAGAGTGTTCAGAACTGCGCAATCAAAAGTATGGTTTAACTCTGTTAGCTTAATGAACATATCAGAAATAAGTTTCACACAATACTTCTGTGTAGTTTTTATTTGAAGATATTATTTTTCCCAATATAGGCCTCTTAGCGCTCAGATTGTCCAATTGCAGTTTCTACAGAAAGAGTGTTTCAGAAAGGCTCAATCAAAAGTAAGGTTCAACTCTGTTAGTTGAATGCACAGAACAGAAAGAAGTTTCATACAATGATTCTGTGTAGTTTATATTTGAACATATTCTTTTTTCCACTATTACCCACTTAGCGCTACGAATGTCCAGTTGCATTTTCTACAGACAGAGTGTTTCAAAACAGCTCAATCAAAAGTATGGTTTAACTCTGTTAGCTGAATGCTCAGATCAGAAAGAAGTTTCACAGAATGCTTCGGTGTAGTTTATATTTGAATATATTCCTTTTTCCACTACTACTCTCTTAGCGCTCCAAATGTCCAGTAGCATTTTCTACAGAAAGAGTGTTCAGATCTGCTCAATCAAAAGTATGGTTTAACTCTGTTAGCTGAATGCACAGATCAGAAAGAAGTTTCACAGAATGATTCTGTGTAGTTTATATTTGGAGAGATTCCTTTTTCCACTATTACCCTCTTAGCGCTCCGAATCTCCACTTGCATTTTCTACAGAAAGAGTGTTTCAGAACGGCTCAATCAAAACTAATGTTCAACTCTTTTAGTTGAACAAACAGAACAGAAAGAAGTTTCACACAATTCTTCTGTGTAGTTTTTATTTGTAGACATTCTTTTTCCCAATATAGGCCTCTTAGCGCTCAGAATGTCCAATTGCAGTTTCTACAGAAAGAGTGTTTCAGAACGGCTCAATCAAAAGTAAGGTTCAACACTGTTAGTTGAATGCACAGAACAGAAAGATGTTTCATACAATGCTTCTGTGTAGTTTATATTTGAACATATTCTTTTTTCCACTATTACCCACTTAGCGTAACGAATGTCCAGTTGCATTTTCTACAGACAGAGTGTTTCAAAACTGCTCAATCAAAAGTATGGTTTAACTCTGTTAGCTGAATGCTCAGATCAGAAAGAAGTTTCATAGAATGATTCTGTGTAGTTTATATTTGAATATATTCCTTTTTCCACTACTACGCTCTTAGCGCTCCAAATGTCCAGTTGAATTTTCTACAGAAAGAGTATTCAGATCTGCTCAATCTAAAGTATGGTTTAACTCTGTTAGCTGAATGCACAGATCAGAAATATGTTTCACCGAATGATTCTGTGTAGTTTATAATTGAAGACATTCCTTTTTCCACTATTACTCTCTTAGCGCTCCGAAACTCCACTTGCATTTTCTACAAAAAGAGTGTTTCATAAATGCTCAATCAAAAATATGTTTTATCTCTGTTAACTGAATTTACAGATCAGAAATAAGTTTCACAGAATGCATCTGTGTAGTTTTTATTTGAAGATATTCATTTTCCCAATGTAGGCCTCTTAGCGCTTAGCATGTCCAATTGCAGTTTCTACAGAAAGAGTGTTTCAGAACGGCTCAATCAAAAGTAAGGTTCAACTCTGTTAGTTGAATGCACAGAACAGAAAGAATTTTCACAGAATGCTACTGTGTAGTTTATATTTGAATATATTCCTTTTTCCACTATTACCCTCTTACCGCTCCGAATGTCCACTTGCATTTTCTACAGAAAGAGTGTTCAGAACTGCGCAATCAACAGTATGGTTTAACTCTGTTAGCTTAATGAACATATCAGAAATAAGTTTCACACAATGCTTCTGTGTAGTTTTTATTTGAAGATATTATTTTTCCCAATAGAGGCCTCTTAGCGCTCAGAATGTCCAATTGCAGTTTCTACAGAAAGAGTGTTTCAGAAAGGCTCAATCAAAAGTAAGGTTCAACTCTGTTAGTTGAATGCACAGAACACAAAGAAGTTTCATACAATGCTTCTGTGTAGTTTATATTTGAACATATTCTTTTTTCCACTATTACCCACTTAGCGCTACGAATGTCCAGTTGCATTTTCTACAGACAGAGTGTTTCAAAACTGCTCAGTGAAAAGTATGCTTTAACTCTGTTAGCTGAATGCTCAGATCAGAAAGAAGTTTCACAGAATGCTTCTGTGTAGTTTATATTTGAATATATTCCTTTTTCCACTACTACGCTCTTAGCGCTCCAAATGTCCAGTTGCATTTTCTACAGAAAGAGTGTTCAGATCTGCTCAATCAAAAGTATGGTTTAACTCTGTTAGCTGAATGCACAGATCAGAAAGAAGTTTCACCGAATGATTCTGTGTAGTTTATATTTGAAGACATTCTTTTTCCACTATTACCCGCTTAGCGCTCCGAATCTCCACTTGCATTTTCTACAAAAAGAGTGTTTCATAACTGCTCAATCAAAAATATGTTTTATCTCTGTTAAGTGAATTTACAGATCAGAAGTAAGTTTCACAGAATGCATCTGTGTAGTTTTTATTTGAAGATATTCTTTTTCCCAATGTAGGCCTATTAGCTCTTATCATGTCCAATTGCAGTTTCTACAGAAAAAGTGTTTCAGAACGGCTCAATCAAAACTAAGGTTCAACTCTGTTAGTTGAATGCACAGAACAGAAAGAATTTTCACAGAATGCTACTGTGTAGTTTATATTTGAATATATGACTTTTTCCACTATTACCCTCTTAGCGCTCAGAATGTCCACTTGCATTTTCTACAGAAAGAGTGTTCAGAACTGCGCAATCCAAAGTATGGTTTAACTCTGTTAGCTTAATGAACATGTCAGAAATAAGTTTCACACAATGCTTCTGTGTAGTTTTTATTTGAACATATTATTTTTCCCAATAGAGGCCTCTTAGCGCTCAGAATGTCCAATTGCAGTTTCTACAGAAAGAGTGTTTCAGAAAGGCTCAATCAAAAGTAAGGTTCAACTCTGTTAGTTGAATGCACAGAACAGAAAGAAGTTTCATACAATGCTTCTGTGTAGTTTATAATTGAACATATTCTTTTTTCCACTATTACCCACTTAGCGCTACGAATGTCCAGTTGCATTTTCTACAGACAGAGTGTTTCAAAACATCTCAATCAAAAGTATGGTTTAACTGTGTTAGCTGAATGCTCAGATCAGAAAGAAGTTTCACAGAATGTTTCTGTGTAGTTTATATTTGAATATATTCCTTTTTCCACTACTACTCTCTTAGCGCTCCAAATGTCCAGTAGCATTTTCTACAGAAAGAGTGTTCAGATCTGCTCAATCAAAAGTATGGTTTAACTCTGTTAGCTGAATGCACAGATCAGAAAGAAGTTTCACAGAATGATTCTGTGTAGTTTATATTTGAAGACATTCCTTTTTCCACTATTACCCTCTTAGCGCTCCGAATCTCCACTTGCATTTTCTACAGAAAGAGTGTTTCAGAACGGCTCAATCAAAACTAATGTTCAACTCTTTTAGTTGAACAAACAGAACAGAAAGAAGTTTCACACAATTCTTCTGTGTAGTTTTTATTTGTAGACATTCTTTTTCCCAATATAGGCCTCTTAGCGCTCAGAATGTCCAATTGCAGTTTCTACAGAAAGAGTGTTTCAGAAAGGCTCAATCAAAGGTAAGGTTCAACTCTGTTAGTTGAATGCACAGAACAGAAAGAAGTTTCATACAATGCTTCTGTGTAGTTTATATTTGAACATATTTTTTTTCCACTATTACCCACTTGGCGCTACGAATGTCCAGTTGCATTTTCTACAGACAGAGTGTTTCAAAACTGCTCAATCAAAAGTATGGTTTAACTCTGTTAGCTGAATGCTCAGATCAGAAAGAAGTTTCACAGAATGCTTCTGTGTAGTTTATATTTGAATATATTCCTTTTTCCACTACTACGCTCTTAGCGCTCCAAATGTACAGTTGCATTTTCTACAGAAAGAGTGTTCAGATCTGCTCAATCAAAAGTATGGTTTAACTCTGTTAGCTGAATGCACAGATCAGAAAGAAGTTTCACCGAATGATTCCGTGTAGTTTATATTTGAAGACATTCCTTTTTCCACTATTACCCTCTTAGCGCTCCGAATCTCCACTTGCATTTTCTACAAAAAGAGTGTTTCATAACTGCTCAATCAAAAATGTGTTTTATCTCTGTTAACTGAATTAACAGATCAGAAATAAGTTTCACAGAATGCATCTGTGTAATTTTTATTTGAAGATATTCTTTATCCCAATGTAGGCCTCTTAGCGCTTAGCATGTCCAATTGCAGTTTCTACAGAAAGAGTGTTTCAGAACGGCTCAATCAAAAGTAAGGTTCAACTCTGTTAGTTGAATGCACAGAACAGAAAGAATTTTCACAGAATGCTACTGTGTAGTTTATATTTGAATATATTCCTTTTTCCACTATTACCCTCTTAGCGCTCCGAATGTCCACTTGCATTTTTACAGAAAGAGTGTTCAGAACTGCGCAATCAAAAGTATGGTTTAACTCTGTTAGCTTAATGAACATATCAGAAATAAGTTTCACACAATACTTCTGTGTAGTTTTTATTTGAAGATATTATTTTTCCCAATATAGGCCTCTTAGCGCTCAGATTGTCCAATTGCAGTTTCTACAGAAAGAGTGTTTCAGAAAGGCTCAATCAAAAGTAAGGTTCAACTCTGTTAGTTGAATGCACAGAACAGAAAGAAGTTTCATACAATGATTCTGTGTAGTTTATATTTGAACATATTCTTTTTTCCACTATTACCCACTTAGCGCTACGAATGTCCAGTTGCATTTTCTACAGACAGAGTGTTTCAAAACAGCTCAATCAAAAGTATGGTTTAACTCTGTTAGCTGAATGCTCAGATCAGAAAGAAGTTTCACAGAATGCTTCGGTGTAGTTTATATTTGAATATATTCCTTTTTCCACTACTACTCTCTTAGCGCTCCAAATGTCCAGTAGCATTTTCTACAGAAAGAGTGTTCAGATCTGCTCAATCAAAAGTATGGTTTAACTCTGTTAGCTGAATGCACAGATCAGAAAGAAGTTTCACAGAATGATTCTGTGTAGTTTATATTTGGAGAGATTCCTTTTTCCACTATTACCCTCTTAGCGCTCCGAATCTCCACTTGCATTTTCTACAGAAAGAGTTTTTCAGAACGTCTCAATCAAAACTAATGTTCAACTCTTTTAGTTGAACAAACAGAACAGAAAGAAGTTTCACACAATTCTTCTGTGTAGTTTTTATTTGTAGACATTCTTTTTCCCAATATAGGCCTCTTAGCGCTCAGAATGTCCAATTGCAGTTTCTACAGAAAGAGTGTTTCAGAACGGCTCAATCAAAAGTAAGGTTCAACTCTGTTAGTTGAATGCACAGAACAGAAAGATGTTTCATACAATGCTTCTGTGTAGTTTATATTTGAACATATTCTTTTTTCCACTATTACCCACTTAGCGTAACGAATGTCCAGTTGCATTTTCTACAGACAGAGTGTTTCAAAACTGCTCAATCAAAAGTATGGTTTAACTCTGTTAGCTGAATGCTCAGATCAGAAAGAAGTTTCATAGAATGATTCTGTGTAGTTTATATTTGAATATATTCCTTTTTCCACTACTACGCTCTTAGCGCTCCAAATGTCCAGTTGAATTTTCTACAGAAAGAGTATTCAGATCTGCTCAATCTAAAGTATGGTTTAACTCTGTTAGCTGAATGCACAGATCAGAAATATGTTTCACCAAATGATTCTGTGTAGTTTATAATTGAAGACATTCCTTTTTCCACTATTACTCTCTTAGCGCTCCGAAACTCCACTTGCATTTTCTACAAAAAGAGTGTTTCATAAGTGCTCAATCAAAAATATGTTTTATCTCTGTTAACTGAATTTACAGATCAGAAATAAGTTTCACAGAATGCATCTGTGTAGTTTTTATTTGAAGATATTCATTTTCCCAATGTAGGCCTCTTAGCGCTTAGCATGTCCAATTGCAGTTTCTACAGAAAGAGTGTTTCAGAACGGCTCAATCAAAAGTAAGGTTCAACTCTGTTAGTTGAATGCACAGAACAGAAAGAATTTTCACAGAATGCTACTGTGTAGTTTATATTTGAATATATTCCTTTTTCCACTATTACCCTCTTACCGCTCCGAATGTCCACTTGCATTTTCTACAGAAAGAGTGTTCAGAACTGCGCAATCAACAGTATGGTTTAACTCTGTTAGCTTAATGAACATATCAGAAATAAGTTTCACACAATGCTTCTGTGTAGTTTTTATTTGAAGATATTATTTTTCCCAATAGAGGCCTCTTAGCGCTCAGAATGTCCAATTGCAGTTTCTACAGAAAGAGTGTTTCAGAAAGGCTCAATCAAAAGTAAGGTTCAACTCTGTTAGTTGAATGCACAGAACAGAAAGAAGTTTCATACAATGCTTCTGTGTAGTTTATATTTGAACATATTCTTTTTTCCACTATTACCCACTTAGCGCTACGAATGTCCAGTTGCATTTTCTACAGACAGAGTGTTTCAAAACTGCTCAATCAAAAGTATGGTTTAAATCTGTTAGCTGAATGCTCAGATCAGAAAGAAGTTTCACAGAATGCTTCTGTGTAGTTTATATTTGAATATATTCCTTTTTCCACTACTACTCTCTTAGCGCTCCAAATGTCCAGTTGCATTTTCTACAGAAAGAGTGTTCAGATCTGCTCAATCAAAAGTATGGTTTAACCCTGTTAGCTGAATTCACAGATCAGAAAGAAGTTTCACCGAATGATTCTGTGTAGTTTATATTTGAAGACATTCTTTTTCCACTATTACCCGCTTAGCGCTCCGAATCTCCACTTGCATTTTCTACAAAAAGAGTGTTTCATAACTGCTCAATCAAAAATATGTTTTATCTCTGTTAAGTGAATTTACAGATCAGAAGTAAGTTTCACAGAATGCATCTGTGTAGTTTTTATTTGAAGATATTCTTTTTCCCAATGTAGGCCTATTAGCTCTTATCATGTCCAATTGCAGTTTCTACAGAAAAAGTGTTTCAGAACGGCTCAATCAAAACTAAGGTTCAACTCTGTTAGTTGAATGCACAGAACAGAAAGAATTTTCACAGAATGCTACTGTGTAGTTTATATTTGAATATATGACTTTTTCCACTATTACCCTCTTAGCGCTCAGAATGTCCACTTGCATTTTCTACAGAAAGAGTGTTCAGAACTGCGCAATCCAAAGTATGGTTTAACTCTGTTAGCTTAATGAACATGTCAGAAATAAGTTTCACACAATGCTTCTGTGTAGTTTTTATTTGAACATATTATTTTTCCCAATAGAGGCCTCTTAGCGCTCAGAATGTCCAATTGCAGTTTCTACAGAAAGAGTGTTTCAGAAAGGCTCAATCAAAAGTAAGGTTCAACTCTGTTAGTTGAATGCACAGAACAGAAAGTAGTTTCATACAATGCTTCTGTGTAGTTTATAATTGAACATATTCTTTTTTCCACTATTACCCACTTAGCGCTACGAATGTCCAGTTGCATTTTCTACAGACAGAGTGTTTCAAAACATCTCAATCAAAAGTATGGTTTAACTGTGTTAGCTGAATGCTCTGATCAGAAAGAAGTTTCACAGAATGTTTCTGTGTAGTTTATATTTGAATATATTCCTTTTTCCACTACTACTCTCTTAGCGCTCCAAATGTCCAGTAGCATTTTCTACAGAAAGAGTGTTCAGATCTGCTCAATCAAAAGTATGGTTTAACTCTGTTAGCTGAATGCACAGATCAGAAAGAAGTTTCACAGAATGATTCTGTGTAGTTTATATTTGAAGACATTCCTTTTTCCACTATTACCCTCTTAGCGCTCCGAATCTCCACTTGCATTTTCTACAGAAAGAGTGTTTCAGAACGGCTCAATCAAAACTAATGTTCAACTCTTTTAGTTGAACAAACAGAACAGAAAGAAGTTTCACACAATTCTTCTGTGTAGTTTTTATTTGTAGACATTCTTTTTCCCAATATAGGCCTCTTAGCGCTCAGAATGTCCAATTGCAGTTTCTACAGAAAGAGTGTTTCAGAAAGGCTCAATCAAAGGTAAGGTTCAACTCTGTTAGTTGAATGCACAGAACAGAAAGAAGTTTCATACAATGCTTCTGTGTAGTTTATATTTGAACATATTTTTTTTCCACTATTACCCACTTAGCGCTACGAATGTCCAGTTGCATTTTCTACAGACAGAGTGTTTCAAAACTGCTCAATCAAAAGTATGGTTTAACTCTGTTAGCTGAATGCTCAGATCAGAAAGAAGTTTCACAGAATGCTTCTGTGTAGTTTATATTTGAATATATTCCTTTTTCCACTACTACGCTCTTAGCGCTCCAAATGTCCAGTTGCATTTTCTACAGAAAGAGTGTTCAGATCTGCTCAATCAAAAGTATGGTTTAACTCTGTTAGCTGAATGCACAGATCAGAAAGAAGTTTCACCGAATGATTCCGTGTAGTTTATATTTGAAGACATTCCTTTTTCCACTATTACCCTCTTAGCGCTAAGAATCTCCACTTGCATTTTCTACAAAAAGAGTGTTTCATAACTGCTCAATCAAAAATGTGTTTTATCTCTGTTAACTGAATTTACAGATCAGAAATAAGTTTCACAGAATGCATCTGTGTAATTTTTATTTGAAGATATTCTTTATCCCAATGTAGGCCTCTTAGCGCTTAGCATGTCCAATTGCAGTTTCTACAGAAAGAGTGTTTCAGAACGGCTCAATCAAAAGTAAGGTTCAACTCTGTTAGTTGAATGCACAGAACAGAAAGAATTTTCACAGAATGCTACTGTGTAGTTTATATTTGAATATATTCCTTTTTCCACTATTACCCTCTTAGCGCTCCGAATGTCCACTTGCATTTTTACAGAAAGAGTGTTCAGAACTGCGCAATCAAAAGTATGGTTTAACTCTGTTAGCTTAATGAACATATCAGAAATAAGTTTCACACAATACTTCTGTGTAGTTTTTATTTGAAGATATTATTTTTCCCAATATAGGCCTCTTAGCGCTCAGATTGTCCAATTGCAGTTTCTACAGAAAGAGTGTTTCAGAAAGGCTCAATCAAAAGTAAGGTTCAACTCTGTTAGTTGAATGCACAGAACAGAAAGAAGTTTCATACAATGATTCTGTGTAGTTTATATTTGAACATATTCTTTTTTCCACTATTACCCACTTAGCGCTACGAATGTCCAGTTGCATTTTCTACAGACAGAGTGTTTCAAAACAGCTCAATCAAAAGTATGGTTTAACTCTGTTAGCTGAATGCTCAGATCAGAAAGAAGTTTCACAGAATGCTTCTGTGTAGTTTATATTTGAATATATTCCTTTTTCCACTACTACTCTCTTAGCGCTCCAAATGTCCAGTAGCATTTTCTACAGAAAGAGTGTTCAGATCTGCTCAATCAAAAGTATGGTTTAACTCTGTTAGCTGAATGCACAGATCAGAAAGAAGTTTCACAGAATGATTCTGTGTAGTTTATATTTGGAGACATTCCTTTTTCCACTATTACCCTCTTAGCGCTCCGAATCTCCACTTGCATTTTCTACAGAAAGAGTGTTTCCGAACGGCTCAATCAAAACTAATGTTCAACTCTTTTAGTTGAACAAACAGAACAGAAAGAAGTTTCACACAATTCTTCTGTGTAGTTTTTATTTGTAGACATTCTTTTTCCCAATATAGGCCTCTTAGCGCTCAGAATGTCCAATTGCAGTTTCTACAGAAAGAGTGTTTCAGAACGGCTCAATCAAAAGTAAGGTTCAACTCTGTTAGTTGAATGCACAGAACAGAAAGATGTTTCATACAATGCTTCTGTGTAGTTTATATTTGAACATATTCTTTTTTCCACTATTACCCACTTAGCGTAACGAATGTCCAGTTGCATTTTCTACAGACAGAGTGTTTCAAAACTGCTCAATCAAAAGTATGGTTTAACTCTGTTAGCTGAATGCTCAGATCAGAAAGAAGTTTCATAGAATGATTCTGTGTAGTTTATATTTGAATATATTCCTTTTTCCACTACTACGCTCTTAGCGCTCCAAATGTCCAGTTGAATTTTCTACAGAAAGAGTGTTCAGATCTGCTCAATCTAAAGTATGGTTTAACTCTGTTAGCTGAAAGCACAGATCAGAAATATGTTTCACCGAATGATTCTGTGTAGTTTATATTTGAAGACATTCCTTTTTCCACTATTACTCTCTTAGCGCTCCGAAACTCCACTTGCATTTTCTACAAAAAGTGTGTTTCATAAGTGCTCAATCAAAAATATGTTTTATCTCTGTTAACTGAATTTACAGATCAGAAATAAGTTTCACAGAATGCATCTGTGTAGTTTTTATTTGAAGATATTCATTTTCCCAATGTAGGCCTCTTAGCGCTTAGCATGTCCAATTGCAGTTTCTACAGAAAGAGTGTTTCAGAACGGCTCAATCAAAAGTAAGGTTCAACTCTGTTAGTTGAATGCACAGAACAGAAAGAATTTTCACAGAATGCTACTGTGTAGTTTATATTTGAATATATTCCTTTTTCCACTATTACCCTCTTAGCGCTCCGAATGTCCACTTGCATTTTCTACAGAAAGAGTGTTCAGAACTGCGCAATCAACAGTATGGTTTAACTCTGTTAGCTTAATGAACATATCAGAAATAAGTTTCACACAATGCTTCTGTGTAGTTTTTATTTGAAGATATTATTTTTCCCAATAGAGGCCTCTTAGCGCTCAGAATGTCCAATTGCAGTTTCTACAGAAAGAGTGTTTCAGAAAGGCTCAATCAAAAGTAAGGTTCAACTCTGTTAGTTGAATGCACAGAACAGAAAGAAGTTTCATACAATGCTTCTGTGTAGTTTATATTTGAACATATTCTTTTTTCCACTATTACCCACTTAGCGCTACGAATGTCCAGTTGCATTTTCTACAGACAGAGTGTTTCAAAACTGCTCAATCAAAAGTATGGTTTAAATCTGTTAGCTGAATGCTCAGATCAGAAAGAAGTTTCACAGAATGCTTCTGTGTAGTTTATATTTGAATATATTCCTTTTTCCACTACTACTCTCTTAGCGCTCCAAATGTCCAGTTGCATTTTCTACAGAAAGAGTGTTCAGATCTGCTCAATCAAAAGTATGGTTTAACTCTGTTAGCTGAATTCACAGATCAGAAAGAAGTTTCACAGAATGATTCTGTGTAGTTTATATTTGGAGACATTCCCTTTTCCACTATTACCCTCTTAGCGCTCCGAATCTCCACTTGCATTTTCTACAGAAAGAGTGTTTCAAAACGGCTCAATCAAAACTAAGGTTCAAATCTTTTAGTTGAACAAACAGAACAGAAAGAAGTTTCACACAATTCTTCTGTGTGGTTTTTATTTGTAGACATTCTTTTTCCCAATATAGGCCTCTTAGCGCTCAGAATGTCCAATTGCAGTTTCTACAGAAAGAGTGTTTCAGAACGGCTCAATCAAAAGTAAGGTTCAACTCTGTTAGTTGAATGCACAGAACAGAAAGAAGTTTCATACAATGCTTCTGTGTAGTTTATATTTGAACATATTCTTTTCTCCACTATTACCCACTTAGGGCTACGAATGTCCAGTTGCATTTTCTACAGACAGAGTGTTTCAAAACTGCTCAATCAAAAGTATGGTTTAACTCGGTTAGCTGAATGCTCAGATCAGAAAGAAGTTTCACAGAATGCTTCTGTGTAGTTTGTATTTGAATATATTCCTTTTTCCACTACTACTCCCTTAGCGCTCCAAATGTCCAGTTCCATTTTCTACAGAAAGAGTGTTCAGATCTGCTCAATCAAAAGTATGGTTTAACTCTGTTAGGGGAATGCACAGATCAGAAAAAAGTTTCACAGAATCATTCTGTGTAGTTTATATTTGGAGACATTCCTTTTTCCACTATTACCCTCTTAGCGCTCCGAATCTCCACTTGCATTTTCTACAGAAAGAGTGTTTCAGAACGGCTCAATCAAAACTAAGGTTCAACTCTTTTAGTTGAACAAACACAACAGAAAGATGTTTCACACAATTCTTCTGTGTAGTTTTTATTTGTAGACATTCTTTTTCCCAATATAGGCCTCCTAGCGCTCAGAATGTCCAATTGCAGTTCCTACAGAAAGAGTGTTTCAGAACGGCTCAATCAAAATTAAGGTTCAACTCTGTTAGTTGAATGCACAGAACAGAAAGTAGTTTCATACAATGCTTCTGTGTAGTTTATATTTGAACATATTCTTTTTTCCACTATTACCCACTTAGCGCTACAAATGTACAGTTGCATTTTCTACAGACAGAGTGTTTCAAAACTGCTCAATCAAAATTATGGTTTAACTCTGTTAGCTGAATGCTCAGATCAGAAAGAATTTTCACAGAATGCTTCTGTGTAGTTTATATTTGAATATATTCCTTTTTCCACTACTACGCTCTTAGCGCTCCAAATGTCCAGTGGCATTTTCTACAGAAAGAGTGTTCAGATCTGCTCAATCAAAAGTATGGTTTAACTCTGTTAGCTGAATGCACAGATCAGAAAGAAGTTTCACCGAATGATTCTGTGTAGTTTATATTTGAAGACATTCCTTTTTCCACTATTACCCTCTTAGCGCTCCGAATCTCCACTTGCATTTTCTACAAAAAGAGTGTTTCATAACTGCTCAATCAAAAATATGTTTTATCTCTGTTAACTGAATTTACAGATCAGAAATAAGTTTCACAGAATGCATCTGTGTAGATTTTATTTGAAGATATTCTTTTTACCAATGTAGGCCTCTTAGCGCTTAGCATGTCCAATTGCAGTTTCTACAGAAAGAGTGTTTCAGAACGGCTCAATCAAAAGTAAGGTTCAACTCTGTTAGTTGAATGCACAGAACAGAGAGAATTTTCACAGAATGCTACTGTGTAGTTTATATTTGAATATATTCCTTTTTCCACTATTACCCTCTTAGCGCTCCGAATGTCCACTTGCATTTTCTACAGAAAGAGTGTTCAGAACTGCGCAATCCAAAGTATGGTTTAACTCTGTTAGCTTAATGAACATATCAGAAATAAGTTTCACACAATGCTTCTGTGTAGTTTTTATTTGAAGATATTATTTTTCCCAATAGAGGCCTCTTAGCGCTCAGAATGTCCAGTTGCAGTTTCTACAGAAAGAGTGTTTCAGAAAGGTTCATTCAAATGTAAGGTTCAACTCTGTTAGTTGAATGCACAGAACAGAAAGAAATTTCATACAATGCTTCTGTGTAGTTCATATTTGAACATATTCTTTTTTCCACTATTACCCACATAGCGCTACGAATGTCCAGTGGCATTTTCTACAGACAGAGTGTTTCAAAACTGCTCAATCAAAAGTATGGTTTAACTCTGTTAGCTGAATGCTCAGATCAGAAAGAAGTTTCACAGAATGCTTCTGTGTAGTTTATATTTGAATATATTCCTTTTTCCACTACTACTCTCTTAGCGATCCAAATGTCCAGTTGCATTTTCTACAGAAAGAGTGTTCAGATCTGCTAAATCAAAAGTATGGTTTAACTCTGTTAGCTGAATGCACAGATCAGAAAGAAGTTTCACAGAATGATTCTGTGTAGTTTATATTTGGAGACATTCCTTTTTCCACTATTACCCTCTTAGCGCTCCGAATCTCCACTTGCATTTTCTACAGAAAGACTTTCTCATAACGGCTCAATCAAAACTAAGGTTCAACTCTTTTAGTTGAACAAACACAACAGAAAGATGTTTCACACAATTCTTCTGTGTAGTTTTTATTTGTAGACATTCTTTTTCCCAATATAGGCCTCCTAGCGCTCAGAATGTCCAATTGCAGTTCCTACAGAAAGAGTGTTTCAGAACGGCTCAATCAAAAGTAAGGTTCAACTCTGTTAGTTGAATGCACAGAACAGAAAGAAGTTTCATACAATGCTTCTGTGTAGTTTATATTTGAACATATTCTTTTTTCCACTATTACCCACATAGCGCTACGAATATCCAGTTGCATTTTCTACAGACAGAGTGTTTCAAAACTGCTCAATCAAAAGTATGGTTTAACTCTGTTAGCTGAATGCTCAGATCAGAAAGAAGTTTCACAGAATGTTTCTGTGTAGTTTATATTTGAATATATTCCTTTTTCCACTACTACGCTCTTAGCGCTCCAAATGTCCAGTTGCATTTTCTACAGAAAGAGTGTTCAGATCTGCTCAATAAAAAGTATGGTTTAACTCTGTTAGCTGAATGCACAGATCAGAAAGAAGTTTCACCGAATGATTCTGTGTAGTTTATATTTGAAGACATTCCTTTTTCCACTATTACCCTCTTAGCGCTCCGAATCTCCACTTGCATTTTCTACAGAAAGAGTGTTTCATAACTGCTCAATCAAAAATATGTTTTATCTCTGGTAACTGAATTTACAGATCAGAAATAAGTTTCACAGAATGAATCTGTGTAGTTTTTATTTGAAGATATTATTTTTCCCAATGTAGGCCTCTTAGCGCTTAGCATGTCCAATTGCAGTTTCTACAGAAAGAGTGTTTCAGAACGGCTCAATCAAAAGTAAGGTTCAACTCTGTTAGCTGAATGCACAGAACACTAAGGGTTTTCACAGAATGCTACTGTGTAGTTTATATTTGAATATATTCCTTTTTCCACTATTACCCTCTTAGCGCTCCGAATGTCCACTTGCATTTTCTACAGAAAGAGTGTTCAGAACTGCGCAATCAAAAGTATGGTTTAACTCGGTTAGCTTAATGAACATATCAGAAATAATTTTCACACAATGCTTCTGTGTAGTTTTTATTTGAAGATATTATTTTTCCCAATAGAGGCCTCTTAGCGCTCTGAATGTCCAATTGCAGTTTCTACAGAAAGAGTGTTTCAGAAAGGTTCAATCAAAGTAAGGTTCAATTCTGTTAGTTGAATGCACAGAACAGAAAGAAGTTTCATACAATGCTTCTGTGTAGTTTATATTTGAACATATTCTTTTTTCCACTATTACCCACTTAGCGCTACGAATGTCCAGTTGCATTTTCTACAGACAGAGTGTTTCAAAACTGCTCAATCAAAAGTATGGTTTAACTCTGTTAGCTGAATGATCAGATCAGAAAGAAGTTTCACAGAATGCTTCTGTGTAGTTTATATTTGAATATATTCCTTTTTCCACTACTACTCTCTTAGCGCTCCAAATGTCCAGTTGCATTTTCTACAGAAAGTGTGTTCAGATCTGCTGAATCAAAAGTATGTTTTAACTCTGTTAGCTGAAAGCACAGATCAGAAAGAAGTTTCACAGAATGATTCTGTGTAGTTTATATTTGGAGACATTCCTTTTTCCACTATTACCCTCTTAGCGCTCCGAATCTCCACTTGCATTTTCTACAGAAAGAGTGTTTCAGAACGGCTCAATCAAAACTAAGGTTCAAATCTTTTAGTTGAACAAACAGAACAGAAAGGACTTTCACACAATTCTTCTGTGTAGTTTTTATTTGTAGACATTCTTTTTCCCAATATAGGCCTCTTAGCGCTCAGAATGTCCAATTGCAGTTTCTACAGAAAGAGTGTTTCAGAACGGCTCAATCAAAAGTAAGGTTCAACTCTGTTAGTTGAATGCACAGAACAGAAAGAATTTTCACACAATGCTACTGTGTAGTTTATATTTGAATATATTCCTTTTTCCACTATTACCCTCTTAGCGCTCCGAATGTCCACTTGCATTTTCTACAGAAAGAGTGTTCAGAACTGCGCAATCAAAAGTATGGTTTAACTCTGTTAGCTTAATGAACATATCAGAAATAAGTTTCACACAATGCTTCTGTGTAGTTTTTATTTGAAGATATTATTTTTCCCATTATAGGCCTCTTAGCGCTCAGAATGTCCAATTGCAGTTTCTACAGAAAGAGTGTTTCAGAAAGGCTCAATCAAAAGTAAGGTTCAACTCTGTTAGTTGAATGCACAGAACAGAAAGAAGTTTCATACAATGCTTCTGTGTAGTTTATATTTGAACATATTCTTTTTTCCACTATTACCCACTTAGCGCTACGAATGTCTAGTTGCATTTTCTACAGACAGAGTGTTTCAAAACTGCACAATCAAAAGTATGGTTTAACTCGGTTAGCTGAATGCTCAGATCAGAAAGAAGTTTCACAGAATGCTTCTGTGTAGTTTATATTTGAATATATTCCTTTTTCCACTACTACTCTCTTAGCGCTACAAATGTCCAGTTGCATTTTCTACAGAAAGAGTGTTCAGATCTGCTCAATCAAAAGTATCGTTTAACTCTGTTAGCTGAATGCACAGATCAGAAAGAAGTTTCACAGAATGATTCTGTGTAGTTTATATTTGGAGACATTCCTTTTTCCACTATTACCCTCTTAGCGCTCCGAATCTCCACTTGCATTTTCTACAGAAAGACTTTCTCATAACGGCTCAATCAAAACTAAGGTTCAACTCTTTTAGTTGAACAAACACAACAGAAAGATGTTTCACACAATTCTTCTGTGTAGTTTTTATTTGTAGACATTCTTTTTCCCAATATAGGCCTCCTAGCGCTCAGAATGTCCAATTGCAGTTCCTACAGAAAGAGTGTTTCAGAACGGCTCAATCAAAAGTAAGGTTCAACTCTGTTAGTTGAATGCACAGAACAGAAAGAAGTTTCATACAATGCTTCTGTGTAGTTTATATTTGAACATATTCTTTTTTCCACTATTACCCACATAGCGCTACGAATATCCAGTTGCATTTTCTACAGACAGAGTGTTTCAAAACTGCTCAATCAAAAGTATGGTTTAACTCTGTTAGCTGAATGCTCAGATCAGAAAGAAGTTTCACAGAATGTTTCTGTGTAGTTTATATTTGAATATATTCCTTTTTCCACTACTACGCTCTTAGCGCTCCAAATGTCCAGTTGCATTTTCTACAGAAAGAGTGTTCAGATCTGCTCAATAAAAAGTATGGTTTAACTCTGTTAGCTGAATGCACAGATCAGAAAGAAGTTTCACCGAATGATTCTGTGTAGTTTATATTTGAAGACATTCCTTTTTCCACTATTACCCTCTTAGCACTCCGAATCTCCACTTGCATTTTCTACAGAAAGAGTGTTTCATAACTGCTCAATCAAAAATATGTTTTATCTCTGGTAACTGAATTTACAGATCAGAAATAAGTTTCACAGAATGAATCTGTGTAGTTTTTATTTGAAGATATTATTTTTCCCAATGTAGGCCTCTTAGCGCTTAGCATGTCCAATTGCAGTTTCTACAGAAAGAGTGTTTCAGAACGGCTCAATCAAAAGTAAGGTTCAACTCTGTTAGCTGAATGCACAGAACACTAAGGGTTTTCACAGAATGCTACTGTGTAGTTTATATTTGAATATATTCCTTTTTCCACTATTACCCTCTTAGCGCTCCGAATGTCCACTTGCATTTTCTACAGAAAGAGTGTTCAGAACTGCGCAATCAAAAGTATGGTTTAACTCGGTTAGCTTAATGAACATATCAGAAATAATTTTCACACAATGCTTCTGTGTAGTTTTTATTTGAAGATATTATTTTTCCCAATGGAGGCCTCTTAGCGCTCTGAATGTCCAATTGCAGTTTCTACAGAAAGAGTGTTTCAGAAAGGTTCAATCAAAAGTAAGGTTCAATTCTGTTAGTTGAATGCACAGAACAGAAAGAAGTTTCATACAATGCTTCTGTGTAGTTTATATTTGAACATATTCTTTTTTCCACTATTACCCACTTAGCGCTACGAATGTCCAGTTGCATTTTCTACAGACAGAGTGTTTCAAAACTGCTCAATCAAAAGTATGGTTTAACTCTGTTAGCTGAATGATCAGATCAGAAAGAAGTTTCACAGAATGCTTCTGTGTAGTTTATATTTGAATATATTCCTTTTTCCACTACTACTCTCTTAGCGCTCCAAATGTCCAGTTGCATTTTCTACAGAAAGTGTGTTCAGATCTGCTGAATCAAAAGTATGTTTTAACTCTGTTAGCTGAAAGCACAGATCAGAAAGAAGTTTCACAGAATGATTCTGTGTAGTTTATATTTGGAGACATTCCTTTTTCCACTATTACCCTCTTAGCGCTCCGAATCTCCACTTGCATTTTCTACAGAAAGAGTGTTTCAGAACGGCTCAATCAAAACTAAGGTTCAAATCTTTTAGTTGAACAAACAGAACAGAAAGGACTTTCACACAATTCTTCTGTGTAGTTTTTATTTGTAGACATTCTTTTTCCCAATATAGGCCTCTTAGCGCTCAGAATGTCCAATTGCAGTTTCTACAGAAAGAGTGTTTCAGAACGGCTCAATCAAAAGTAAGGTTCAACTCTGTTAGTTGAATGCACAGAACAGAAAGAATTTTCACACAATGCTACTGTGTAGTTTATATTTGAATATATTCCTTTTTCCACTATTACCCTCTTAGCGCTCCGAATGTCCACTTGCATTTTCTACAGAAAGAGTGTTCAGAACTGCGCAATCAAAAGTATGGTTTAACTCTGTTAGCTTAATGAACATATCAGAAATAAGTTTCACACAATGCTTCTGTGTAGTTTTTATTTGAAGATATTATTTTTCCCATTATAGGCCTCTTAGCGCTCAGAATGTCCAATTGCAGTTTCTACAGAAAGAGTGTTTCAGAAAGGCTCAATCAAAAGTAAGGTTCAACTCTGTTAGTTGAATGCACAGAACAGAAAGAAGTTTCATACAATGCTTCTGTGTAGTTTATATTTGAACATATTCTTTTTTCCACTATTACCCACTTAGCGCTACGAATGTCTAGTTGCATTTTCTACAGACAGAGTGTTTCAAAACTGCACAATCAAAAGTATGGTTTAACTCGGTTAGCTGAATGCTCAGATCAGAAAGAAGTTTCACAGAATGCTTCTGTGTAGTTTATATTTGAATATATTCCTTTTTCCACTACTACTCTCTTAGCGCTACAAATGTCCAGTTGCATTTTCTACAGAAAGAGTGTTCAGATCTGCTCAATCAAAAGTATCGTTTAACTCTGTTAGCTGAATGCACAGATCAGAAAAAAGCTTCACAGAATGATTCTGTGTAGTTTATATTTGGAGACATTCCTTTTTCCACTATTACCCTCTTAGCGCTCCGAATCTCCACTTGCATTTTCTACAGAAAGAGTGTTTCAGAACGGCTCAATCAAATCTAAGGTTCAACTCTTTTAGTTGAACAAACAGAACAGAAAGAAGTTTCACAAAATTCTTCTGTGTAGTTTTTATTTGTAGACATTCTTTTTCCCAATATAGGCCTCTTAGCGCTCAGAATGTCCAATTGCAGTTTCTACAGAAAGAGTGTTTCAGAACGGCTCAATCAAAAGTAAGGTTCAACTCTGTTAGTTGAATGCAGAGAACAGAAAGAAGTTTCATATAATGCTTCTGTGTAGTTTATATTTGAACATATTCTTTTTTCCACTATTACCCACTTAGCGCTACGAATGTCCAGTTGCATTTTCTACAGACAGAGTGTTTCAAAACTGCTCAATCAAAAGTATGGTTTAACTCTGTTAGCTGAATGCTCAGATCAGAAAGAAGTTTCACAGAATGCTTCTGTGTAGTTTATATTTGAATATATTCCTTTTTCCACTACTACGCTCTTAGCGCTCCAAATGTCCAGTTGCATTTTCTACAGAAAGAGTGTTCAGATCGGCTCAATCAAAAGTATGGTTTAACTCTGTTACCTGAATGCACAGATCAGAAAGAAGTTTCACCGAATGATTCTGTGTAGTTTATATTTGAAGACATTCCTTTTTCCACTATTACCCTCTTAGCGCTCCGAATCTCCACTTGCATTTTCTACAAAAAGAGTGTTTCATAACTGCTCAATGAAAAATATGTTTTATCTCTGTTAACTGAATTTACAGATCAGAAATAAGTTTCACAGAATGCATCTGTGTAGTTTTTATTTGAAGATATTCTTTTTCCCAATGTAGGCCTCTTAGCGCTTAGCATGTCCAATTGCAGTTTCTACAGAAAGAGTGTTTCAGAACGGCTCAATCAAAAGTAAGGTTCAACTCTGTTAGTTGAATGCACAGAACAGAAAGAATTTTCACAGAATGCTACGGTGTAGTTTATATTTGAATATATTCCTTTTTCCACTATTACCCTCTTAGCGCTCCGAATGTCCACTTGCATTTTCTACAGAAAGAGTGTTCAGAACTGAGCAATCAAAAGTATGGTTTAAATCTGTTAGCTTAATGAACATATCAGAAATAAGTTTCACACAATGCTTCTGTGTAGTTTTTATTTGAAGATATTATTTTTCCCAATAGAGGCCTCTTAGCGCTCAGAATGTCCAATTGCAGTTTCTACAGAAAGAGTGTTTCAGAAAGGCTCAATCAAAAGTAAGGTTCAACTCTGTTAGTTGAATGCACAGAACAGAAAGAAGTTTCATACAATGCTTCTGTGTAGTTTATATTTGAACATATTCTTTTTTCCACTATTACCCACTTAGCGCTACGAATGTCCAGTTGCATTTTCTACTGACAGAGTGTTTCAAAACTGCTCAATCAAAAGTATGGTTTAACTCTGTTAGCTGAATGCTCAGATCAGAAAGAAGTTTCACAGAATGCTTCTGTGTAGTTTATATTTGAATATATTCCTTTTTCCACTACTACTCTCTTAGCGCTCCAAATGTCCAGTTGCATTTTCTACAGAAAGAGAGTTCAGATCTGCTCAATCAAAAGTATGGTTTAACTCTGTTAGCTGAATGCACAGATCAGAAAGAAGTTTCACAGAATGATTCTGTGTAGTTTATATTTGGAGACATTCCTTTTTCCACTATTACCCTCTTAGCGCTCCGAATCTCCACTTTCATTTTCTACAGAAAGAGTGTTTCAGAACGGCTCAATCAAAACTAAGGTTCAACTCTTTTAGTTGAACAAACAGAACGGAAAGAAGTTTCACACAATTCTTCTGTGTAGTTTTTATTTGTAGACATTCTTTTTCCCAATATAGGCCTCTTAGCGCTCAGAATGTCCAATTGCAGTTTCTACAGAAAGAGTGTTTCAGAACGGCTCAATCAAAAGTAAGGTTCAACTCTGTTAGTTGAATGCACAGAACAGAAAGAAGTTTCATACAATGCTTCTGTGTAGTTTATATTTGAACATATTCTTTTTTCCACTATTACCCACTTAGCGCTACGAATGTCCAGTTGCATTTTCTACAGACAGAGTGTTTCAAAACTGCTCAATCAAAAGTATTGTTTAACTCTGTTAGCTGAATGCTCAGATCAGAAAGAAGTTTCACAGAATGCTTCTGTGTAGTTTATATTTGAATATATTCCTTTTTCCACTACTACGCTCTTAGCGCTCCAAATGTCCAGTTGCATTTTCTACAGAAAGAGTGTTCAGATCTGCTCAATCAAAAGTATGGTTTAACTCTGTTAGCTGAATGCACAGATCAGAAAGAAGTTTCACCGAATAATTCCGTGTAGTTTATATTTGAAGACATTCCTTTTTCCACTATTACCCTCTTAGCGCTCCGAATCTCCACTTGCATTTTCTACAAAAAGAGTGTTTCATAACTGCTCAATCAAAAATATGTTTTATCTCTGTTAACTGAATTTACAGATCAGAAATAAGTTTCACAGAATGCATCTGTGTAGTTTTTATTTGAAGATATTCTTTTTCCCAATGTAGGCCTCTAAGCGCTTAGCATATCCAATTGCAGTTTATACAGAAAGAGTGTTTCAGAACGGCTCAATCAAAAGTAAGGTTCAACTCTGTTAGTTGAATGCACAGAACAGAAAGTATTTTCACAGAATGCTACTGTGTAGTTTATATTTGAATATATTCCTTTTTCCACTATTACCCTCTTAGGGCTCCGAATGTCCACTTGCATTTTTACAGAAAGAGTGTTCAGAACTGCGCAATCAAAAGTATGGTTTAACTCTGTTAGCTTAATGAACATATCAGAAATAAGTTTTACACAATGCTTCTGTGTAGTTTTTATTTGAAGATATTATTTTTCCCAATATAGGCCTCTTAGCGCTCAGATTGTCGAATTGCAGTTTCTACAGAAAGAGTGTTTCAGAAAGGCTCAATCAAAAGTAAGGTTCAACTCTGTTAGTTGAATGCACAGAACAGAAAGAAGTTTCATACAATGATTCTGTGTAGTTTATATTTGAACATATTCTTTTTTCCACTATTACCCACTTACCGCTACGAATGTCCAGTTGCATTTTCTACAGACAGAGTGTTTCAAAACATCTCAATCAAAAGTATGGTTTAACTCTGTTAGCTGAATGCTCAGATAAGAAAGAAATTTCACAGAATGCTTCTGTGTAGTTTATATTTGAATATATTCCTTTTTCCACTACTACTCTCTTAGCGCTCCAAATGTCCAGTAGCATTTTCTACAGAAAGAGTGTTCAGATCTTCTCAATCAAAAGTGTGGTTTAACTCTGTTAGCTGAATGCACAGATCAGAAAGAAGTTTCACAGAATGATTCTGTGTAGTTTATATTTGGAGACATTCCTTTTTCCACTATTACCCTCTTAGCGCTCCGAATCTCCACTTGCATTTTCTACAGAAAGAGTGTTTCAGAACGGCTCAATCAAAACTAATGTTCAACTCTTTTAGTTGAACATACAGAACAGAAAGAAGTTTCACACAATTCTTCTGTGTAGTTTTTATTTGTAGACATTCTTTTTCCCAATATAGGCCTCTTAGCGCTCAGAATGTCCAATTGCAGTTTCTACAGAAAGAGTGTTTCAGAACGGCTCAATCAAAAGTAAGGTTCAACTCTGTTAGTTGAATGCACAGAACAGAAAGAAGTTTCATACAATGCTTCTGTGTAGTTTATATTTGAACATATTCTTTTTTCCACTATTACCCACTTAGCGCAACGAATGTCCAGTTGCATTTTCTACAGACAGAGTGTTTCAAAACTGCTCAATCAAAAGTATGGTTTAACTCTGTTAGCTGAATGCTCAGATCAGAAAGAAGTTTCATAGAATGATTCTGTGTAGTTTATATTTGAATATATTCCTTTTTCCACTACTACGCTCTTAGCGCTCCAAATGTCCAGTTGAATTTTCTACAGAAAGAGTGTTCAGCTCTGCTCAATCTAAAGTATGGTTTAACTCTGTTAGCTGAATGCACAGATCAGAAATAAGTTTCACCGAATGATTCTGTGTAGTTTATATTTGAAGACATTCCTTTTTCCACTATTACTCTCTTAGCGCTCCGAATCTCCACTTGCATTTTCTACAAAAAGACTGTTTCATAACTGCTCAATCAAAAATATGTTTTATCTCTGTTAACTGAATTTACAGATCAGAAATAAGTTTCACAGTATGCATCTGTGTAGTTTTTATTTGAAGATATTCATTTTCCCAATGTAGGCCTCTTAGCGCTTAGCATGTCCAATTGCAGTTTCTACAGAAAGAGTGTTTCAGAACGGCTCAATCAAAACTAAGGTTCAACTCTGTTAGTTGAATGCACAGAACAGAAAGAATTTTCACAGAATGCTACTGTGTAGTTTATATTTGAATATATTCCTTTTTCCACTATTACCCTCTTAGCGCTCCGAATGTCCACTTGCATTTTCTACAGAAAGAGTGTTCAGAACTGCGCAATCAACAGTATGGTTTAACTCTGTTAGCTTAATGAACATATCAGAAATAAGTTTCACACAATGCTTCTGTGTAGTTTTTATTTGAAGATATTATTTTTCCCAATAGAGGCCTCTTAGCGCTCAGAATGTCCAATTGCAGTTTCTACAGAAAGAGTGTTTCAGAAAGGCTCAATCAAAAGTAAGGTTCAACTCTGTTAGTTGAATGCACAGAACAGAAAGAAGTTTCATACAATGCTTCTGTGTAGTTTATATTTGAACATTTTTTTTTTCCACTATTACCCACTTAGCGCTACGAATGTCCAGTTGCATTTTCTACAGACAGAGTGTTTCAAAACTGCTCAATCAAAAGTATGGTTTAACTCTGTTAGCTGAATGCTCAGATCAGAAAGAAGTTTCACAGAATGCTTCTGTGTAGTTTATATTTGAATATATTCCTTTTTCCACTACTACGCTCTTAGCGCTCCAAATGTCCAGTTGCATTTTCTACAGAAAGAGTGTTCAGATCTGCTCAATCAAAAGTATGGTTTAACTCTGTTAGCTGAATGCACAGATCAGAAAGAAGTTTCACCGAATGATTCCGTGTAGTTTATATTTGAAGACATTCCTTTTTCCACTATTACCCTCTTAGCGCTCCGAATCTCCACTTGCATTTTCTACAAAAAGAGTGTTTCATAACTGCTCAATTAAAAATATGTTTTATCTCTGTTAACTGAATTTACAGATCAGAAATAAGTTTCACAGAATGAATCTGTGTAGTTTTTATTTGAAGATATTCTTTTTCCCAATGTAGGCCTCTTAGCGCTTATCATGTCCAATTGCAGTTTCTACAGAAAGAGTGTTTCAGAACGGCTCAATCAAAAGTAAGGTTCAACTCTGTTTGTTGAATGCACAGAACAGGAAGAATTTTCACAGAATGCTACTGTGCAGTTTATATTTGAATATATTCCTTTTTCCACTATTACCCTCTTAGCGCTCCGAATGTCCACTTGCATTTTTACAGAAAGAGTGTTCAGAACTGCGCAATCAAAAGTATGGTTTAACTCTGTTAGCTTAATGAACATATCAGAAATAAGTTTCACACAATGCTTCTGTGTAGTTTTTATTTGAAGATATTATTTTTCCCAATATAGGCCTCTTAGCGCTCAGATTGTCCTATTGCTGTTTCTACAGAAAGAGTGTTTCAGAAAGGCTCAATCAAAAGTAAGGTTCAACCCTGTTAGTTGAATGCACAGAACAGAAAGAAGTTTCATACAATGATTCTGTGTAGTTTATATTTGAACATATTCTTTTTTCCACTATTACCCACTTAGCGCTACGAATGTCCAGTTGCATTTTCTACAGACAGAGTGTTTCAAAACAGCTCAATCAAAAGTATGGTTTAACTCTGTTAGCTGAATGCTCAGATCAGAAAGAAGTTTCACAGAATGCTTCGGTGTAGTTTATATTTGAATATATTCCTTTTTCCACTACTACTCTCTTAGCGCTCCAAATGTCCAGTAGCATTTTCTACAGAAAGAGTGTTCAGATCTGCTCAATCAAAAGTATGGTTTAACTCTGTTAGCTGAATGCACAGATCAGAAAGAAGTTTCACAGAATGATTCTGTGTAGTTTATATTTGGAGACATTCCCATTTCCACTATTACCCTCTTAGCGCTCCGAATCTCCACTTGCATTTTCTACAGAAAGAGTGTTTCAGAACGGCTCAATCAAAACTAATGTTCAACTCTTTTAGTTGAACAAACAGAACAGAAAGAAGTTTCACACAATTCTTCTTTGTAGTTTTTATTTGTAGACATTCTTTTTCCCAATATAGGCCTCTTAGCGCTCAGAATGCCCAATTGCAGTTTCTACAGAAAGAGTGTTTCAGAACGGCTCAATCAAAAGTAAGGTTCAACTCTGTTAGTTGAATGCACAGAACAGAAAGAAGTTTCATACAATGCTTCTGTGTAGTTTATATTTGAACATATTCTTTTTTCCACTATTACCCACTTAGCGTAACGAATGTCCAGTTGCATTTTCTACAGACAGAGTGTTTCAAAACTGCTCAATCAAAAGTATGGTTTAACTCTGTTAGCTGAATGCTCAGATCAGAAAGAAGTTTCATAGAATGATTCTGTGTAGTTTATATTTGAATATATTCCTTTTTCCACTACTACGCTCTTAGCGCTCCAAATGTCCAGTTGAATTTTCTACAGAAAGAGTGTTCAGATCTGCTCAATCTAAAGTATGGTTTAAATCTGTTAGCTGAATGCACAGATCACAAATATGTTTCACCGAATGATTCTGTGTAGTTTATATTTGAAGACATTCCTTTTTCCACTATTACCCTCTTAGCGCTCCGAAACTCCACTTGCATTTTCTACAAAAAGAGTGTTTCATAACTGCTCAATCAAAAATATGTTTTATCTCTGTTAGCTGAATTTACAGATCAGAAATAAGTTTCACAGAATGCATCTGTGTAGTTTTTATTTGAAGATATTCATTTTCCCAATGTAGGCCTCTTAGCGCTTAGCATGTCCAATTGCAGTTTCTACAGAAAGAGTGTTTCAGAACGGCTCAATCAAAAGTAAGGTTCAACTCTGTTAGTTGAATGCACAGAACAGAAAGAATTTTCACAGAATGCTACTGTGTAGTTTATATTTGAATATATTCCTTTTTCCACTATTACCCTCTTAGCGCTCCGAATGTCCACTTGCATTTTCTACAGAAAGAGTGTTCAGAACTGCGCAATCAACAGTATGGTTTAACTCTGTTAGCTTAATGAATATATCAGAAATAAGTTTCACGCAATGCTTCTGTGTAGTTTTTATTTGAAGATATTATTTTTCCCAATAGAGGCCTCTTAGCGCTCAGAATGTCCAATTGCAGTTTCTACAGAAAGAGTGTTTCAGAAAGGCTCAATCAAAAGTAAGGTTCAACTCTGTTAGTTGAATGCACAGAACAGAAAGAAGTTTCATACAATGCTTCTGTGTAGTTTATATTTGAACATATTCTTTTTTCCACTATTACCCACTTAGCGCTACGAATGTCCAGTTGCATTTTCTACAGACAGAGTGTTTCAAAACTGCTCAATCAAAAGTATGGTTTAACTCTGTTAGCTGAATGCTCAGATCAGAAAGAAGTTTCACAGAATGCTTCTGTGTAGTTTATATTTGAATATATTCCTTTTTCCACTACTACTCTCTTAGCGCTCCAAATGTCCAGTTGCATTTTCTACAGAAAGAGTGTTCAGATCTGCTCAATCAAAAGTATGGTTTAACTCTGTTAGCTGAATTCACAGATAAGAAAGAAGTTTCACAGAATGATTCTGTGTAGTTTATATTTGGAGACATTCCCTTTTCCACTATTACCCTCTTAGCGCTCCGAATCTCCACTTGCATTTTCTACAGAAAGAGTGTTTCAGAACGGCTCAATCAAAACTAAGGTTCAACTCTTTTAGTTGAACAAACAGAGCAGAAAGAAGTTTCACACAATTCTTCTGTGTGGTTTTTATTTGTAGACATTCTTTTTCCCAATATAGGCCTCTTAGCGCTCAGAATGTCCAATTGCAGTTTCTACAGAAAGAGTGTTTCAGAACGGCTCAATCAAAAGTAAGGTTCAACTCTGTTAGTTGAATGCACAGAACAGAAAGAAGTTTCATACAATGCTTCTGTGTAGTTTATATTTGAACATATTCTTTTTTCCACTATTACCCACTTAGCGCTACGAATGTCCAGTTGCATTTTCTACAGACAGAGTGTTTCAAAACTTCTCAGTGAAAAGTATGGTTTAACTCTGTTAGCTGAATGCTCAGATCAGAAAGAAGTTTCACAGAATGCTTCTGTGTAGTTTATATTTGAATATATTCCTTTTTCCACTACTACGCTCTTAGCGCTCCAAATGTCCAGTTGCATTTTCTACAGAAAGAGTGTTCAGATCTGCTCTATCAAAAGTATGGTTTAACTCTGTTAGCTGAATGCACAGATCAGAAAGAAGTTTCACCGAATGATTCTGTGTAGTTTATATTTGAAGACATTCCTTTTTCCACTATTACCCGCTTAGCGCTCCGAATCTCCACTTGCATTTTCTACAAAAAGAGTGTTTCATAACTGCTCAATCAAAAATATGTTTTATCTCTGTTAAGTGAATTTACAGATCAGAAGTAAGTTTCACAGAATGCATCTGTGTAGTTTTTATTTGAAGATATTCTTTTTCCCAATGTAGGCCTCTTAGCGCTTAGCATGTCCAATTGCAGTTTCTACAGAAAGAGTGTTTCAGAACGGCTCAATCAAAAGTAAGGTTCAACTCTGTTAGTTGAATGCACAGAACAGAAAGAATTTTCACAGAATGCTACTGTGTAGTTTATATTTGAATATATTCCTTTTTCCACTATTACCCTCTTAGCGCTCCGAATGTCCACTTGCATTTTCTACAGAAAGAGTGTTCAGAACTGCGCAATCAACAGTATGGTTTAACTCTGTTAGCTTAATGAACATATCAGAAATAAGTTTCACACAATGCTTCTGTGTAGTTTTTATTTGAAGATATTATTTTTCCCAATAGAGGCCTCTTAGCGCTCAGAATGTCCAATTGCAGTTTCTACAGAAAGAGTGTTTCAGAAAGGCTCAATCAAAACTAAGGTTCAACTCCGTTAGTTGAATGCACAGAACAGAAAGAAGTTTCATACAATGCTTCTGTGTAGTTTATATTTGAACATATGCTTTTTTCCACTATTACCCACTTAGCGCTACGAATGTCCAGTTGCATTTGCTACAGACAGAGTGTTTCAAAACTGCTCAATCAAAAGTATGGTTTAACTCTGTTAGCTGAATGCTCAGATCAGAAAGAAGTTTCACAGAATGCTTCTGTGTAGTTTATATTTGAATATATTCCTTTTTCCACTACTACTCTCTTAGCGCTCCAAATGTCCAGTTGCATTTTCTACAGAAAGAGTGTTCAGATCTGCTCAATCAAAAGTATGGTTTAACACTGTTAACTGAATGCACAGATCAGAAAGAAGTTTCACAGAATGATTCTGTGTAGTTTATATTTGGAGACATTCCTATTTCCACTATTACTCTCTTAGCGCTCAGAACCTCCACTTGCATTTTCTACAGAAAGAGTGTTTCAGAACGGCTCAATCAAAACAAAGGTTCAACTCTTTTAGTTGAACAAACAGAACAGAAAGAAGTTTCACACAATTCTTCTGTGTAGTTTTTATTTGTAGACATTCTTTTTCCCAATATAGGCCTCTTAGCGCTCAGAATGTCCAATTGCAGTTTCTACAGAAAGAGTGTTTCAGAACGGCTCAATCAAAAGTAAGGTTCAACTCTGTTAGTTGAATGCACAGAACAGAAAGAATTTTCACAGAATGCTACTGTGTAGTTTATATTTGAATATATTCCTTTTTCCACTACTACGCTCTTAGCGCTCCAAATGTCCAGTTGCATTTTCTACAGAAAGAGTGTTCAGATCTGCTCCATCCAAATATGGTTTAACTCTGTTAGCTGAATGCACAGATCAGAAAGAAGTTTCACCGAATGTTTCTGTGTAGTTTATATTTGAAGACATTCCTTTTTCCACTATTACCCTCTTAGCGCTCCGAATCTCCACTTGCATTTTCTACAAAAAGAGTGTTTCATAACTGCTCAATCAAAAATATGCTTTATCTCTGTTACCTGAATTTACAGATCAGAAATAAGTTTCACAGAATGCATCTGTGTAGTTTTTATTTGAAGATATTCTTTTTCCCAATGTAGGATTCTTAGCGCTTAGCATGTCCAATTGCAGTTTCTACAGAAAGAGTGTTTCAGAACGGCTCAATCAAAAGTAAAGTTCAACTCTGTTAGTTGAATGCACAGAACAGAAAGAATTTTCACAGAATGCTACTGTGTAGTTTATATTTGAATATATTCCTTTTTCCACTATTACCCTCTTAGCGCTCCGAATGTCCACTTGCATTTTCTACAGAAAGAGTGTTCAGAACTGCGCAATCAAAAGTATGGTTTAACTCTGTCAGCTTAATGAACATATCAGAAATAAGTTTCACACAATGCTTCTGTGTAGTTTTTATTTGAAGATATTATTTTTCCCAATAGAGGCCTCTTAGCGCTCAGAATGTCCAATTGCAGTTTCTACAGAAAGAGTGTTTCAGAAAGGCTCAATCAAAAGTAAGGTTCAACTCTGTTAGTTGAATGCACAGAACAGAAAGAAGTTTCATACAATGCTTCTGTGTAGTTTATATTTGAACATATTCTTTTTTCCACTATTACCCACTTAGCGCTACGAATGTCCAGTTGCATTTTCTACAGAAAGAGTGTTCAGATCTGCTCAATCAAAAGTATGGTTTAACTCTGTTAGCTGAATGCACAGATCAGAAAGAAGTTTCACCGAATAATTCCGTGTAGTTTATATTTGAAGACATTTCTTTTTCCACTATTACCCTCTTAGCGCTCCGAATCTCCACTTGCATTTTCTACAAAAAGAGTGTTTCATAACTGCTCAATCAAAAATATGTTTTATCTCTGTTAACTGAATTTACAGATCAGAAATAAGTTTCACAGAATGCATCTGTGTAGTTTTTATTTGAAGATATTCTTTTTCCCAATGTAGGCCTCTTAGCGCTTAGCATGTCCAATTGCAGTTTATACAGAAAGAGTGTTTCAGAACTGCTCAATCAAAAGTAAGGTTCAACTCTGTTAGTTGAATGCACAGAACAGAAAGAATTTTCACAGAATGCTACTGTGTAGTTTATATTTGAATATATTCCTTTTTCCACTATTACCCTCTTAGGGCTCCGAATGTCCACTTGCATTTTTACAGAAAGAGTGTTCAGAACTGCGCAATCAAAAGTATGGTTTAACTCTGTTAGCTTAATGAACATATCAGAAATAAGTTTCACAAAATGCTTCTGTGTAGTTTTTATTTGAAGATATTATTTTTCCCAATATAGTCCTCTTAGCGCTCAGATTGTCCAATTGCAGTTTCTACAGAAAGAGTGTTTCAGAAAGGCTCAATCAAAAGTAAGTTTCAACTCTGTTAGTTGAATGCACAGAACAGAAAGAAGTTTCATACAATGCTTCTGTGTAGTTTATATTTGAACATATTCTTTTTTCCACTATTACCCACTTAGCGCTACGAATGTCCAGTTGCATTTTCTACAGAGAGAGTGTTTCAAAACTGCTCAATCAAAAGTATGGTTTAACTCTGTTAGCTGAATGCTCAGATCAGAAAGAAGTTTCACAGAATGCTTCTGTGTAGTTTATATTTGAATATATTCCTTTTTCCACTACTACTCTCTTAGCGCTCCAAATGTCCAGTAGCATTTTCTACAGAAAGAGTGTTCAGATCTGCTCAATCAAAAGTATGGTTTAACTCTGTTAGCTGTATGCACAGATCAGAAAGAAGTTTCACAGAATGATTCTGTGTAGTTTATATTTGGAGACATTCCTTTTTCCACTATTACCCTCTTAGCGCTCCGAATCTCCACTTGCATTTTCTACAGAAAGAGTGTTTCAGAACGGCTCAATCAAAACTAATGTTCAACTCTTTTAGTTGAACAAACAGAACAGAAAGAAGTTTCACACAATTCTTCTGTGTAGTTTTTATTTGTAGACATTCTTTTTCCCAATATAGGCCTCTTAGCGCTCAGAATGTCCAATTGCAGTTTCTACAGAAAGAGTGTTTCAGAACGGCTCAATCAAAAGTAATGTTCAACTCTGTTAGTTGAATGCACAGAACAGAAAGAAGTTTCATACAATGCTTCTGTGTAGTTTATATTTGAACATATTCTTTTTTCCACTATTACCCACTTAGCGCAACGAATGTCCAGTTGCATTTTCTACAGACAGAGTGTTTCAAAACTGCTCAATCAAAAGTATGGTTTAACTCTGTTAGCTGAATGCTCAGATCAGAAAGAAGTTTCATAGAATGATTCTGTGTAGTTTATATTTGAATATATTCCTTTTTCCACTACTACGCTCTTAGCGCTCCAAATGTCCAGTTGAATTTTCTACAGAAAGAGTGTTCAGCTCTGCTCAATCTAAAGTATGGTTTAACTCTGTTAGCTGAATGCACAGATCAGAAAGAAGTTTCACCGAATGATTCTGTGTAGTTTATACTTGAAGACATTCCTTTTTCCACTATTACCCGCTTAGCGCTCCGAATCTCCACTTGCATTTTCTACAAAAAGAGTGTTTCATAACTGCTCAATCAAAAATATGTTTTATCTCTGTTAAGTGAATTTACAGATCAGAAGTAAGTTTCACAGAATGCATCTGTGTAGTTTTTATTTGAAGATATTCTTTTTCCCAATGTAGGCCTATTAGCGCTTATCATGTCCAATTGCAGTTTCTACAGAAAGAGTGTTTCAGAACGGCTCAATCAAAACTAAGGTTCAACTCTGTTAGTTGAATGCACAGAACAGAAAGAATTTTCACAGAATGCTACTGTGTAGTTTATATTTGAATATATGCCTTTTTCCACTATTACCCTCTTAGCGCTCCGAATGTCCACTTCCATTTTCTACAGAAAGAGTGTTCAGAACTGCGCAATCCAAAGTATGGTTTAACTCTGTTAGCTTAATGAACATGTCAGAAATAAGTTTCACACAATGCTTCTGTGTAGTTTTTATTGAAGATATTATTTTACCCAATAGAGGCTTCTTAGCGCTCAGAATGTCCAATTGCAGTTTCTACAGAAAGAGTGTTTCAGAAAGGCTCAATCAAAAGTAAGGTTCAACTCTGTTAGTTGAATGCACAGAACAGAAAGAAGTTTCATACAATGCTTCTGTGTAGTTTATATTTGAACATATTCTTTTTTCCACTATTACCCACTTAGCGCTACGAATGTCCAGTTGCATTTTCTACAGACAGAGTGTTTCAAAACTGCTCAATCAGAAGTATGGTTTAACTCTGTTAGCTGAATGCTCAGATCAGAAAGAAGTTTCACAGAATGCTTCTGTGTAGTTTACATTTGAATATATTCCTTTTTCCACTACTACTCTCTTAGCGCTCCAAATGTCCAGTTGCATTTTCTACAGAAAGAGAGTTCAGATCTGCTCAATCAAAATTATGGTTTAACTCTGTTAGCTGAACGCACAGATCAGAAAGATGTTTCACAGAATGATTCTGTGTAGTTTATATTTGGAGACATTCCTTTTTCCACTATTACCCTCTTAGCGCTCCGAATCTCCACTTGCATTTTCTACAGAAAGAGTGTTTCAGAACGGCTCAATCAAAACTAAGGTTCAACTCTTTTAGTTGAACAAACAGAACAGAAAGAAGTTTCACACAATTCTTCTGTGTAGTTTTTATTTGTAGACATTCTTTTTCCCAATATAGGCCTCTTAGCGCTCAGAATGTCCAATTGCAGTTTCTACAGAAAGAGTGTTTCAGAACGGCTCAATCAAAAGTAAGGTTCAACTCTGTTAGTTGAATGCACAGAACAGAAAGAAGTTTCATACAATGCTTCTGTGTAGTTTATATTTGAAAATATTCTTTTTTCCACTTTTACCCACTTAGCGTAACGAATGTCCAGTTGCATTTTCTACAGACAGAGTGTTTCAAAACTGCTCAATCAAAAGTATGGTTTAACTCTGTTAGCTGAATGCTCAGATCAGAAAGAAGTTTCACAGAATGTTCTGTGTAGTTTATATTTGAATATATTCCTTTTTCCGCTACTACGCTCTTAGCGCTCCAAATGTCCAATTGCATTTTCTACAGAAAGAGTGTTCAGATCTGCTCAATCAAAAGTATGGTTTAACTCTGTTAGCTGAATGCACAGATCAGAAAGAAGTTTCACCGAATGATTCTGTGTAGTTTATATTTGAAGACATTCCTTTTTCCACTATTACCCTCTTAGCGCTCCGAATCTCCACTTGCATTTTCTACAAAAAGAGTGTTTCATAACTGCTCAATGAAAAATATGTTTTATCTCTGTTAACTGAATTTACAGATCAGAAATATGTTTCACAGAATGCATCTGTGTAGTTTTTATTTGAAGATATTCTTTTTCCCAATGTAGGCCTCTTACCGCTTAGCATGTCCAATTGTAGTTTCTACAGAAAGAGTGTTTCAGAACGGCTCAATCAAAAGTAAGGTTCAACACTGTTAGTTGAATGCACAGAACAGAAAGAATTTTCACAGAATGCTACTGTGTAGTTTATATTTGAATATATTCCTTTTTCCACTATTACCCTCTTAGCGCTCCGAATGTCCACTTGCATTTTCTACAGAAAGAGTGTTCAGAACTGCGCAATCAAAAGTATGGTTTAACTCTGTTAGCTTAATGAACATATCAGAAATAAGTTTCACACAATGCTTCTGTGTAGAATTTTTTGAAGATATTATTTTTCCCAATAGAGACCTCTTAGCGCTCAGAATGTCCAATTGCAGTTTCTACAGAAAGAGTGTTTCAGAAAGGCTCAATCAAAAGTAAGGTTCAACTCTGTTAGTTGAATGCACAGAACAGAAAGAAGTTTCATACAATGCTTCTGTGTAGTTTATATTTGAACATATTCTTTTTTCCACTATTACCCACTTAGCGCTACGAATGTCCAGTTGCATTTTCTACAGACAGAGTGTTTCAAAACTGCTCAATCAAAAGTATGGTTTAATCTGTTAGCTGAATGCTCAGATCAGAAAGAAGTTTCACAGAATGCTTCTGTGTAGTTTATATTTGAATATATTCCTTTTTCCACTACTACTCTCTTAGCGCTCCAAATGTCCAGTTGCATTTTCTACAGAAAGAGAGTTCAGATCTGCCCCATCAAAAGTATGGTTTAACTCTGTTAGCTGAATGCACAGATCAGAAAGAAGTTTCACAGAATGATTCTGTGTAGTTTATATTTGGAGACATTCCTTTTTCCACTATTACCCTCTTAGCGCTCCGAATCTCCACTTGCAATTTCTACAGAAAGGGTGTTTCAGAACGGCTCAATCAAAACTAAGGTTCAACTCTTTTAGTTGAACAAACAGAACAGAAAGAAGTTTCACAAAATTCTTCTGTGTAGTTTTTATTTGTAGACATTCTTTTTCCAAATATAGGCCTCTTAGCGCTCAGAATGTCCAATTGCAGTTTCTACAGAAAGAGTGTTTCAGAACGGCTCAATCAAAAGTAAGGTTCAACTCTGTTAGTTGAATGCACAGAACAGAAAGAAGTTTCATACAATGCTTCTGTGTAGTTTCTATTTGAACATATTCTTTTTTCCACTATTACCCACTTAGCGCTACGAATGTCCAGTTGCATTTTCTACAGACAGAGTGTTTCAAAACTGCTCAATCAAAAGTATGGTTTAACTCTGTTAGCTGAATGCTCAGATCAGAAAGAATTTTCACAGAATGCTTCTGTGTAGTTTATATTTGAATATATTCCTTTTTCCACTACTATGCTCTTAGCGCTCCAAATGTCCAGTTGCATTTTCTACAGAAAGAGTGTTCAGATCTGCTCAATCAAAAGTGTGGTTTAACACTGTTAGCTGAATGCACAGATCAGAAAGAAGTTTCACAGAATGTTTCTGTGTAGTTTATATTTGAAGACATTCCTTTTTCCAATATTACCCTTTAGCGCTCCGAATCTCCACTTGCATTTTCTACAAAAAGAGTGTTTCATAACTGCTCAATCAAAAATATGTTTTATCTCTGTTAACTGAATTTACAGATCAGAAATAAGTTTCACAGAATGCATCTGTGTAGTTTTTATTTGAAGATATTCTTTTTCCCAATGTAGGCCTCTTAGCGCTTAGCATGTCCAATTGCAGTTTCTACAGAAAGAGTGTTTCAGAACGGCTCAATCAAAAGTAAGGTTCAACTCTGTTACTTGAATGCACAGAACAGAAAGAATTTTCACAGAATGCTACTGTGTAGTTTATATTTGAATATATTCCCTTTTCCACTATTACCCTCTTAGCGCTCCGAATGTCCACTTGCATTTTCTACAGAAAGAGTGTTCAGAACTGCGCAATCAAAAGTATGGTTTAGCTCTGTTAGCTTAATGAACATATCAGAAATAAGTTTCACACAATGCTTCTGTGTAGTTTTTATTTGAAAATATTATTTTTCCCAATAGAGGCCTCTTAGCGCTCAGAATGTCCAATTGCAGTTTCTACAGAAAGAGTGTTTCAGAAAGGCTCAATGAAAAGTAAGGTTCAACTCTGTTAGTTGAATGCACAGAACAGAAAGAAGTTTCATACAATGCTTCTGTGTAGTTTATATTTGAACATATTCTTTTTTCCACTATTACCCACTTAGCGCTACGAATGTCCAGTTGCATTTTCTACAGACAGAGTGTTTCAAAACTGCTCAATCAAAAGTATGGTTTAACTCTGTTAGCTGAATGCTCAGATCAGAAAGAAGTTTCACAGAATGCTTCTGTGTAGTTTATATTTGAATATATTCCTTTTTCCACTACTACTGTCTTAGTGCTCCAAATGTCCAGTTGCATTTTCTACAGAAAGAGAGTTCAGATCTGCTCAATCAAAAGTATGGTTTAATTCTGTTAGCTGAATGCACAGATCAGAAAGAAGTTTCACAGAATGATTCTGTGTAGTTTATATTTGGAGACATTCCTTTTTCCACTATTACCCTCTTAGCGCTCCGAATCTCCACTTAAATTTTCTACAGAAAGGGTGTTTCAGAACGGCTCAATCAAAACTAAGGTTCAACTCTTTTAGTTGAACAAACAGAAGAGAAAGAAGTTTCACACAATTCTTCTGTGTAGTTTTTATTTTTAGACATTCTTTTTCCCAATATAGGCCTCTTAGCGCACAGAATGTCCAATTGCAGTTTCTACAGAAAGAGTGTTTCAGAACGGCTCAATCAAAAGTAAGGTTCAACTCTGTTAGTTGAATGCACAGAACAGAAAGAAGTTTCATACAATGCTTCTGTGTAGTTTATATTTGAACATATTCTTTTTTCCTCTATTACCCACTTAGCGCTACGAATGTCCAGTTGCATTTTCTACAGACAGAGTGTTTCAAAACTGCTCAATCAAAAGTATGGTTTAACTCTGTTAGCTGAATGCTCAGATCAGAAAGAAGTTTCACAGAATGTTCTGTGTAGTTTATATTTGAATATATTCCTTTTTCCGCTACTACGCTCTTAGCGCTCCAAATGTCCAATTGCATTTTCTACAGAAAGAGTGTTCAGATCTGCTCAATCAAAAGTATGGTTTAACTCTGTTAGCTGAATGCACAGATCAGAAAGAAGTTTCACCGAATGATTCTGTGTAGTTTATATTTGAAGACATTCCTTTTTCCACTATGACCCTCTTAGCGCTCCGAATCTCCACTTGCATTTTCTACAAAAAGAGTGTTTCATAACTGCTCAATGAAAAATATGTTTTATCTCTGTTAACTGAATTTACAGATCAGAAATATGTTTCACAGAATGCATCTGTGTAGTTTTTATTTGAAGATATTCTTTTTCCCAATGTAGGCCTCTTAGCGCTTAGCATGTCCAATTGTAGTTTCTACAGAAAGAGTGTTTCAGAACGGCTCAATCAAAAGTAAGGTTCAACACTGTTAGTTGAATGCACAGAACAGAAAGAATTTTCACAGAATGCTACTGTGTAGTTTATATTTGAATATATTCCTTTTTCCACTATTACCCTCTTAGCGCTTCGAATGTCCACTTGCATTTTCAACAGAAAGAGTGTTCAGAACTGCGCAATCAAAAGTATGGTTTAACTCTGTTAGCTTAATGAACATATCAGAAATAAGTTTCACACAATGCTTCTGTGTAGTATTTATTTGAAGATATTATTTTTCCCAATAGAGGCCTCTTAGCGCTCAGAATGTCCAATTGCAGTTTCTACAGAAAGAGTGTTTCAGAAAGGCTCAATCAAAAGTAAGGTTCAACTCTGTTAGTTGAATGCACAGAACAGAAAGAAGTTTCATACAATGCTTCTGTGTAGTTTATATTTGAACATATTCTTTTTTCCACTATTACCCACTTAGCGCTACGAATGTCCAGTTGCATTTTCTACAGACAGAGTGTTTCAAAACTGCTCAATGAAAAGTATGGTTTAATCTGTTAGCTGAATGCTCAGATCAGAAAGAAGTTTCACAGAATGCTTCTGTGTAGTTTACATTTGAATATATTCCTTTTTCCACTACTACTCTCTTAGCGCTCCAAATGTCCAGTTGCATTTTCTACAGAAAGAGAGTTCAGATCTGCTCAATCAAAATTATGGTTTAACTCTGTTAGCTGAACGCACAGATCAGAAAGATGTTTCACAGAATGATTCTGTGTAGTTTATATTTGGAGACATTCCTTTTTCCACTATTACCCTCTTAGCGCTCCGAATCTCCACTTGCATTTTCTACAGAAAGAGTGTTTCAGAACGGCTCAATCAAAACTAAGGTTCAACTCTTTTAGTTGAACAAACAGAACAGAAAGAAGTTTCACACAATTCTTCTGTGTAGTTTTTATTTGTAGACATTCTTTTTCCCAATATAGGCCTCTTAGCACTCAGAATGTCCAATTGCAGTTTCTACAGAAAGAGTGTTTCAGAACGGCTCAATCAAAAGTAAGGTTCAACTCTGTTAGTTGAATGCACAGAACAGAAAGAAGTTTCATACAATGCTTCTGTGTAGTTTATATTTGAAAATATCCTTTTTTCCACTTTTACCCACTTAGCGTTACGAATGTCCAGTTGCATTTTCTACAGACAGAGTGTTTCAAAACTGCTCAATCAAAAGTATGGTTTAACTCTGTTAGCTGAATGCTCAGATCAGAAAGAAGTTTCACAGAATGTTCTGTGTAGTTTATATTTGAATATATTCCTTTTTCCGCTACTACGCTCTTAGCGCTCCAAATGTCCAATTGCATTTTCTACAGAAAGAGTGTTCAGATCTGCTCAATCAAAAGTATGGTTTAACTCTGTTAGCTGAATGCACAGATCAGAAAGAAGTTTCACCGAATGATTCTGTGTAGTTTATATTTGAAGACATTCCTTTTTCCACTATTACCCTCTTAGCGCTCCGAATCTCCACTTGCATTTTCTACAAAAAGAGTGTTTCATAACTGCTCAATGAAAAATATGTTTTATCTCTGTTAACTGAATTTACAGATCAGAAATATGTTTCACAGAATGCATCTGTGTAGTTTTTATTTGATGATATTCTTTTTCCCAATGTAGGCCTCTTAGCGCTTAGCATGTCCAATTTTAGTTTCTACAGAAAGAGTGTTTCAGAACGGCTCAATCAAAAGTAAGGTTCAACACTGTTAGTTGAATGCACAGAACAGAAAGAATTTTCACAGAATGCTACTGTGTAGTTTATAATTGAATATATTCCTTTTTCCACTATTACCCTCTTAGCGCTCCGAATGTCCACTTGCATTTTCTACAGAAAGAGAGTTCAGAACTGCGCAATCAAAAGTATGGTTTAACTCTGTTAGCTTAATGAACATATCAGAAATAAGTTTCACACAATGCTTCCGTGTAGTATTTATTTGAAGATATTATTTTTCCCAATTGAGACCTCTTAGCGCTCAGAATGTCCAATTGCAGTTTCTACAGAAAGAGTGTTTCAGAAAGGCTCAATCAAAAGTAAGGTTCAACTCTGTTAGTTGAATGCACAGAACAGAAAGAAGTTTCATACAATGCTTCTGTGTAGTTTATATTTGAACATATTCTTTTTTCCACTATTACCCACTTAGCGCTACGAATGTCCAGTTGCATTTTCTACAGACAGAGTGTTTCAAAACTGCTCAATCAAAAGTATGGTTTAATCTGTTAGCTGAATGCTCAGATCAGAAAGAAGTTTCACAGAATGCTTCTGTGTAGTTTATATTTGAATATATTCCTTTTTCCACTACTACTCTCTTAGCGCTCCAAATGTCCAGTTGCATTTTCTACAGAAAGAGAGTTCAGATCTGCTCAATCAAAAGTATGGTTTAACTCTGTTAGCTGAATGCACAGATCAGAAAGAAGTTTCACAGAATGATTCTGTGTAGTTTATATTTGGAGACATTCCTTTTTCCACTATTACCCTCTTAGCGCTCCGAATCTCCACTTGCAATTTCTACAGAAAGGGTGTTTCAGAACGGCTCAATCAAAACTAAGGTTCAACTCTTTTAGTTGAACAAACAGAACAGAAAGAAGTTTCACACAATTCTTCTGTGTAGTTTTTATTTGTAGACATTCTTTTTCCCAATATAGGCCTCTTAGCGCTCAGAATGTCCAATTGCAGTTTCTACAGAAAGAGTGTTTCAGAACGGCTCAATCAAAAGTAAGGTTCAACTCTGTTAGTTGAATGCACAGAACAGAAAGAAGTTTCATACAATGCTTCTGTGTAGTTTCTATTTGAACATATTCTTTTTTCCACTATTACCCACTTAGCGCTACGAATGTCCAGTTGCATTTTCTACAGACAGAGTGTTTCAAAACTGCTCAATCAAAAGTATGGTTTAACTCTGTTAGCTGAATGCTCAGATCAGAAAGAAGTTTCACAGAATGCTTCTGTGTAGTTTATATTTGACTATATTCCTTTTTCCACTACTACGCTCTTAGCGCTCCAAATGTCCAGTTGCATTTTCTACAGAAAGAGTGTTCAGATCTGCTCAATCAAAAGTGTGGTTTAACTCTGTTAGCTGAATGCACAGATCAGAAAGAAGTTTCACACAATGATTCTGTGTAGTTTATATTTGAAGACATTCCTTTTTCCACTATTACCCTCTTAGCGCTCCGAATCTCCACTTGCATTTTCTACAAAAAGAGTGTTTCATAACTGCTCAATCAAAAATATGTTTTATCTCTGTTAACTGAATTTACAGATCAGAAATAAGTTTCACAGAATGCATCTGTGTAGTTTTTATTTGAAGATATTCTTTTTCCCAATGTAGGCCTCTTAGCGCTTAGCATGTCCAATTGCAGTTTCTACAGAAAGAGTGTTTCAGAACGGCTCAATCAAAAGTAAGGTTCAACTCTGTTACTTGAATGCACAGAACAGAAAGAATTTTCACAGAATGCTACTGTGTAGTTTATATTTGAATATATTCCCTTTTCCACTATTACCCTCTTAGCGCTCCGAATGTCCACTTGCATTTTCTACACAAAAAGAGTGTTCAGAACTGCGCAATCAAAAGTATGGTTTAGCTCTGTTAGCTTAATGAACATATCAGAAATAAGTTTCACACAATGCTTCTGTGTAGTTTTTATTTGAAAATATTATTTTTCCCAATAGAGGCCTCTTAGCGCTCAGAATGTCCAATTGCAGTTTCTACAGAAAGAGTGTTTCAGAAAGGCTCAATGAAAAGTAAGGTTCAACTCTGTTAGTTGAATGCACAGAACAGAAAGAAGTTTCATACAATGCTTCTGTGTAGTTTATATTTGAACATATTCTTTTTTCCACTATTACCCACTTAGCGCTACGAATGTCCAGTTGCATTTTCTACAGACAGAGTGTTTCAAAACTGCTCAATCAAAAGTATGGTTTAACTCTGTTAGCTGAATGCTCAGATCAGAAAGAAGTTTCACACAATGCTTCTGTGTAGTTTATATTTGAATATATTCCTTTTTCCACTACTACTCTCTTAGTGCTCCAAATGTCCAGTTGCATTTTCTACAGAAAGAGAGTTCAGATCTGCTCAATCAAAAGTATGGTTTAATTCTGTTAGCTGAATGCACAGATCAGAAAGAAGTTTCACAGAATGATTCTGTGTAGTTTATATTTGGAGACATTCCTTTTTCCACTATTACCCTCTTAGCGCAACGAATCTCCACTTGCATTTTCTACAGAAAGGGTGTCTCAGAACGGCTCAATCAAAACTAAGGTTCAACTCTTTTAGTTGAACAAACAGAAGAGAAAGAAGTTTCACACAATTCTTCTGTGTAGTTTTTATTTGTAGACATTCTTTTTCCCAATATAGGCCTCTTAGCGCACAGAATGTCCAATTGCAGTTTCTACAGAAAGAGTGTTTCAGAACGGCTCAATCAAAAGTAAGGTTCAACTCTGTTAGTTGAATGCACAGAACAGAAAGAAGTTTCATACAATGCTTCTGTGTAGTTTATATTTGAACATATTCTTTTTTCCACTATTACCCACTTAGCGCTACGAATGTCCAGTTGCATTTTCTACAGACAGAGTGTTTCAAAACTGCTCAATCAAAAGTATGGTTTAACTCTGTTAGCTGAATGCTCAGATCAGAAAGAAGTTTCACAGAATGTTCTGTGTAGTTTATATTTGAATATATTCCTTTTTCCGCTACTACGCTCTTAGCGCTCCAAATGTCCAATTGCATTTTCTACAGAAAGAGTGTTCAGATCTGCTCAATCAAAAGTATGGTTTAACTCTGTTAGCTGAATGCACAGATCAGAAAGAAGTTTCACCGAATGATTCTGTGTAGTTTATATTTGAAGACATTCCTTTTTCCACTATGACCCTCTTAGCGCTCCGAATCTCCACTTGCATTTTCTACAAAAAGAGTGTTTCATAACTGCTCAATGAAAAATATGTTTTATCTCTGTTAACTGAATTTACAGATCAGAAATATGTTTCACAGAATGCATCTGTGTAGTTTTTATTTGAAGATATTCTTTTTCCCAATGTAGGCCTCTTAGCGCTTAGCATGTCCAATTGTAGTTTCTACTGAAAGAGTGTTTCAGAACGGCTCAATCAAAAGTAAGGTTCAACACTGTTAGTTGAATGCACAGAACAGAAAGAATTTTCACAGAATGCTACTGTGTAGTTTATATTTGAATATATTCCTTTTTCCACTATTACCCTCTTAGCGCTTCGAATGTCCACTTGCATTTTCAACAGAAAGAGTGTTCAGAACTGCGCAATCAAAAGTATGGTTTAACTTTGTTAGCTTAATGAACATATCAGAAATAAGTTTCACACAATGCTTCTGTGTAGTATTTATTTGAAGATATTATTTTTCCCAATAGAGGCCTCTTAGCGCTCAGAATGTCCAATTGCAGTTTCTACAGAAAGAGTGTTTCAGAAAGGCTCAATCAAAAGTAAGGTTCAACTCTGTTAGTTGAATGCACAGAACAGAAAGAAGTTTCATACAATGCTTCTGTGTAGTTTATATTTGAACATATTCTTTTTTCCACTATTACCCACTTAGCGCTACGAATGTCCAGTTGCATTTTCTACAGACAGAGTGTTTCAAAACTGCTCAATGAAAAGTATGGTTTAATCTGTTAGCTGAATGCTCAGATCAGAAAGAAGTTTCACAGAATGCTTCTGTGTAGTTTATATTTGAATATATTCCTTTTTCCACTACTACTCTCTTAGCGCTCCTAATGTCCAGTTGCATTTTCTACAGAAAGAGAGTTCAGATCTGCTCAATCAAAAGTATGGTTTAACTCTGTTAGCTGAATGCACAGATCAGAAAGAAGTTTCACAGAATGATTCTGTGTAGTTTATATTTGGAGACATTCCTTTTTCCACTATTACCCTCTTAGCGCTCCGAATCTCCACTTGCAATTTCTACAGAAAGGGTGTTTCAGAACGGCTCAATCAAAACTAAGGTTCAACTCTTTTAGTTGAACAAACAGAACAGAAAGAAGTTTCACACAATTCTTCTGTGTAGTTTTTATTTGTAGACATTCTTTTTCCCAATATAGGCCTCTTAGCGCTCAGAATGTCCAATTGCAGTTTCTTCAGAAAGAGTGTTTCAGAACGGCTCAATCAAAAGTAAGGTTCAACTCTGTTAGTTGAATGCACAGAACAGAAAGAAGTTTCATACAATGCTTCTGTGTAGTTTATATTTGAACATATTCTTTTTCCACTATTACCCACTTAGCGCTACGAATGTTAAGTTGCATTTTCTACAGACAGAGTGTTTCAAAACTGCTCAATCAAAAGTATGGTTTAACTCTGTTAGCTGAATGCTCAGATCAGAAAGAAGTTTCACAGAATGCTTCTGTGTAGTTTATATTTGAATATATTCCTTTTTCCACTACTACGCTCTTAGCGCTCCAAATGTCCAGTTGCATTTTCTACAGAAAGAGTGTTCAGATCTGCTCAATCAAAAGTGTGGTTTAACTCTGTTAGCTGAATGCACAGATCAGAAAGTAGTTTCACAGAATGATTCTGTGTAGTTTATATTTGAAGACATTCCTTTTTCCACTATTACCCTCTTAGCGCTCCGAATCTCCACTTGCATTTTCTACAAAAAGAGTGTTTCATAACTGCTCAATCAAAAATATGTTTTATCTCTGTTAACTGAATTTACAGATCAGAAATAAGTTTCACAGAATGCATCTGTGTAGTTTTTATTTGAAGATATTCTTTTTCCCAATGTAGGCCTCTTAGCGCTTAGCATGTCCAATTGCAGTTTCTACAGAAAGAGAGTTTCAGAACGGCTCAATCAAAAGTAAGGTTCAACTCTGTTACTTGAATGCACAGAACAGAAAGGATTTTCACAGAATGCTACTGTGTAGTTTATATTTGAATATATTCCCTTTTCCACTATTACCCTCTTAGCGCTCCGAATGTCCACTTGCATTTTCTACAGAAAGAGTGTTCAGAACTGTGCAATCAAAAGTATGGTTTAACTCTGTTAGCTTAATGAACATATCAGAAATAAGTTTCACACAATGCTTCTGTGTAGTTTTTATTTGAAGATATTATTTTTCCCAATAGAGGCCTCTTAGCGCTCAGAATGTCCAATTGCAGTTTCTACAGAAAGAGTGTTTCAGAAAGGATCAATCAAAACTAAGGTTCAACACCGTTAGTTGAATGCACAGAACAGAAAGGAGTTTCATACAATGCTTCTGTGTAGTTTATATTTGAACATATGATTTTTTCCACTATTACCCACTTAGCGCTACGAATGTCCAGTTGCATTTGCTACAGACAGAGTGTTTCAAAACTGCTCAATCAAAAGTATGGTTTAACTCTGTTAGCTGAATGCTCAGATCAGAAAGAAGTTTCACAGAATGCTTCTGTGTAGTTTATATTTGAATATATTCCTTTTTCCACTACTACTCTCTTAGCGCTCCAAATGTCCAGTTGCATTTTCTACAGAAAGAGTGTTCAGATCTGCTCAATCAAAAGTATGGTTTAACACTGTTAACTGAATGCACAGATCAGAAAGAAGTTTCACAGAATGATTCTGTGTAGTTTATATTTGGAGACATTCCTATTTCCACTATTACCCTCTTAGCGCTCCGAACCTCCACTTGCATCTTCTACAGAAAGAGTGTTTCAGAACGGCTCAATCAAAACAAATGTTCAACTCTTTTAGTTGAACAAACAGAACAGAAAGAAGTTTCACACAATTCTTCTGTGTAGATTTTATTTGTAGACATTCTTTTTCCCAATATAGGCCTCTTAGCGCTCAGAATGTCCAATTGCAGTTTCTACAGAAAGAGTGTTTCAGAACGGCTCAATCAAAAGTAAGGTTCAACTCTGTTAGCTGAATGCACAGAACAGAAAGAATTTTCACAGAATGCTACTGTGTAGTTTATATTTGAATATATTCCTTTTTCCACTACTACGCTCTTAGCGCTCCAAATGTCCAGTTGCATTTTCTACAGCAAGAGTGTTCAGATCTGCTCAATCAAAAGTATGGTTTAACTCTGTTAGCTGAATGCACAGATCAGAAAGAAGTTTCACCGAATGTTTCTGTGTAGTTTATATTTGAAGACATTCCTTTTTCCACTATTACCCTCTTAGCGCTCCGAATCTCCACTTGCATTTTCTACAAAAAGAGTGTTTCATAACTGCTCAATCAAAAATATGATTTATCTCTCTTACCTGAATTTACAGATCAAAAATAAGTTTCACAGAATGCATCTGTGTAGTTTTTATTTGAAGATATTCTTTTTCCCAATGTAGGCCTCTTAGCGCTTAGCATGTCCAATTGCAGTTTCTACAGAAAGAGTGTTTCAGAACGGCTCAATCAAAAGTAAGGTTCAACTCTGTTAGTTGAATGCACAGAACAGAAAGAATTTTCACAGAATGCTACTGTGTAGTTTATATTTGAATATATTCCTTTTTCCACTATTACCCTCTTAGCGCTCCGAATGTCCACTTGCATTTTCTACAGAAAGAGTGTTCAGAACTGCGCAATCAAAAGTATGGTTTAACTCTGTTAGCTTAATGAACACATCAGAAATAAGTTTCACACAATGCTTCTGTGTAGTTTTTATTTGAAGATATTATTTTTCCCAATAGAGGCCTCTTAGCGCTCAGAATGTCCAATTGCAGTTTCTACAGAAAGAGTGTTTCAGAAAGGCTCAATCAAAAGTAAGGTTCAACTCTGTTAGTTGAATGCACAGAACAGAAAGGAGTTTCATACAATGCTTCTGTGTAGTTTATATTTGAACATATTCTTTTTTCCACTATTACCCACTTAGCGCTACGAATGTCCAGTTGCATTTTCTAAAGACAGAGTGTTTCAAAACTGCTCAATCAAAAGTATGGTTTAACTCTGTTAGCTGAATGCTCAGATCAGAAAGAAGTTTCACAGAATGCTTCTGTGTAGTTTATATTTGAATATATTCCTTTTTCCACTACTACTCTCTTAGCGCTCCAAATGTCTAGTTGCATTTTCTATAGAAAGAGTGTTCAGATCTGTTCAATCAAAAGTATGGTTTAACTCTGTTAGCTGAATGCACAGATCAGAAAGAAGTTTCACAGAATGATTCTGTGTAGTTTATATTTGGAGACATTCCTTTTTCCACTATTACCCTCTTAGCGCTCCGAATCTCCACTTGCATTTTCTACAGAAAGAGTGTTTCAGAACGGCTCAATCAAAACTAAGGTTCAACTCTTTTAGTTGAACAAACAGAACAGAAAGATGTTTCACACAATTCTTCTGTGTAGTTTTTATTTGTAGACATTCTTTTTCCCAATATAGGCCTCCTAGCGCTCAGAATGTCCAATTGCAGTTTCTACAGAAAGAGTGTTTCAGAACGGCTCAATCAAAAGTAAGGTTCAACTCTGTTATTTGAATGCACAGAACAGAAAGAAGTTTCACAGAATGCTTCTGTGTAGTTTATATTTGAACATATTCTTTTTTCCACTTTTACCCACTTAGCGCTACGAATGTCCAGTTGCATTTTCTACAGACAGAGTGTTTCAAAACTGCTCAATCAAAAGTATGGTTTAACTCTGTTAGCTGAATGCTCAGATCAGAAAGAAGTTTCACAGAATGCTTCTGTGTAGTTTATATTTGAATATATTCCTTTTTCCACTACTACGCTCTTAGCGCTCCAAATGTCCAGTTGCATTTTCTACAGAAAGAGTGTTCAGATCTGCTCAATCAAAAGTATGGTTTAACTCTGTTAGCTGAATGCACAGATCAGAAAGAAGTTTCACCGAATGATTCTGTGTAGTTTATATTTGAAGACATTCCTTTTTCCACTATTACCCTCTTAGCGCTCCGAATCTCCACTTGCATTTTCTACAAAAAGAGTGTTTCATAACTGCTCAATCAAAAATATGTTTTATCTCTGTTAACTGAATTTACACATCAGAAATAAGTTTCACAGAATGCATCTTTATAGTTTTTATTTGAAGATATTCTTTTTCCCAATGTAGGCCTCTTAGCGCTTAGCATGTCCAATTGCAGTTTCTACAGAAAGAGTGTTTCAGAACGGCTCAATCAAAAGTAAGGTTCAACTCTGTTAGCTGAATGCACAGAATAGTAAGAGTTTTCACAGAATGCTACTGTGTAGTTTATATTTGAATATATTCCTTTTTCCACTATTACCCTCTTAGCGCTCCGAATGTCCACTTGCATTTTCTACAGAAAGAGTGTTCCGAACTGCGCAATCAAAAGTATGGTTTAACTCTGTTAGCTTAATGAACATATCAGAAATAAGTTTCACACAATGCTTCTGTGTAGTTTTTATTTGAAGATATTATTTTTCCCAATAGAGGCCTCTTAGCGCTCTGAATGTCCAATTGCAGTTTCTACAGAAAGAGTGTTTCAGAAAGGCTCAATCAAAAGTAAGGTTCAACTCTGTTAGTTGAATGCACAGAACAGAAAGAAGTTTCATACAATGCTTCTGTGTAGTTTATATTTGAACATATTCTTTTTTCCACTATTACCCACTTAGCGCTACGAATGTCCAGTTGCATTTTCTACAGACAGAGTGTTTCAAAACTGCTCAATCAAAAGTATGGTTTAACTCTGTTAGCTGAATGCTCAGATCAGAAAGAAGTTTCACAGAATGCTTCTGTGTAGTTTATATTTGAATATATTCCTTTTTCCACTAATACTCTCTTAGCGCTCCAAATGTCCAGTTGCATTTTCTACAGAAAGAGTGTTCAGATCTGCTCAATCAAAAGTATGGTTTAACACTGTTAACTGAATGCACAGATCAGAAAGAAGTTTCACAGAATGATTCTGTGTAGTTTATATTTGGAGACATTCCTATTTCCACTATTACCCTCTTAGCGCTCCGAACCTCCACTTGCATTTTCTACAGAAAGAGTGTTTCAGAACGGCTCAATCAAAACAAAGGTTCAACTCTTTTAGTTGAACAAACAGAACAGAAAGAAGTTTCACACAATTCTTCTGTGTAGTTTTTATTTGTAGACATTCTTTTTCCCAATAGAGGCCTCTTAGCGCTCAGAATGTCCAATTGCAGTTTCTACAGAAAGAGTGTTTCAGAACGGCTCAATCAAAAGTAAGGTTCAACTCTGTTAGTTGAATGCACAGAACAGAAAGAATTTTCACAGAATGCTACTGTGTAGTTTATATTTGAATATATTCCTTTTTCCACTACTACGCTCTTAGCGCTCCAAATGTCCAGTTGCATTTTCTACAGAAAGAGTGTTCAGATCTGCTCAATCAAAAGTATGGTTTAACTCTGTTAGCTGAATGCACAGATCAGAAAGAAGTTTCACCGAATGTTTCTGTGTAGTTTATATTTGAAGACATTCCTTTTTCCACTATTACCCTCTTAGCGCTCCGAATCTCCACTTGCATTTTCTACAAAAAGAGTGTTTCATAACTGCTCAATCAAAAATATGCTTTATCTCTGTTACCTGAATTTACAGATCAGAAATAAGTTTCACAGAATGCATCTGTGTAGTTTTTATTTGAAGATATTCTTTTTCCCAATGTAGGCCTCTTAGCGCTTAGCATGTCCAATTGCAGTTTCTACAGAAAGAGTGTTTCAGAACGGCTCAATCAAAAGTAAGGTTCAACTCTGTTAGTTGAATGCACAGAACAGAAAGTATTTTCACAGAATGCTACTGTGTAGTTTATATTTGAATATATTCCTTTTTCCACTATTACCCTCTTAGCGCTCCGAATGTCCACTTGCATTTTCTACAGAAAGAGTGTTCAGAACTGCGCAATCAAAAGTATGGTTTAACTCTGTTAGCTTAATGAACATATCAGAAATAAGTTTCACACAATGCTTCTGTGTAGTTTTTATTTGAAGATATTATTTTTCCCAATAGAGGCCTCTTAGCGCTCAGAATGTCCAATTGCAGTTTCTACAGAAAGAGTGTTTCAGAAAGGCTCAATCAAAAGTAAGGTTCAACTCTGTTAGTTGAATGCACAGAACAGAAAGAAGTTTCATACAATGCTTCTGTGTAGTTTATATTTGAACATATTCTTTTTTCCACTATTACCCACTTAGCGCTACGAATGTCCAGTTGCATTTTCTACAGACAGAGTGTTTCAAAACTGCTCAATCAAAAGTATGGTTTAACTCTGTTAGCTGAATGCTCAGATCAGAAAGAAGTTTCACAGAATGCTTCTGTGTAGTTTATATTTGAATATATTCCTTTTTCCACTACTACTCTCTTAGCGCACCAAATGTCCAGTTGCATTTTCTACAGAAAGAGTGTTCAGATCTGCTCAATCAAAAGTATGGTTTAACTCTGTTAGCTGAATGCACAGATCAGAAAGAAGTTTCACAGAATGATTCTGTGTAGTTTATATTTGGAGACATTCCTTTTTCCACTATTACCCTCTTAGCGCTCCGAATCTCCACTTGCATTTTCTACAGAAAGAGTGTTTCAGAACGGCTCTATCAAAACTAAGGTTCAACTCTTTTAGTTGAACAAACAGAACAGAAAGAAGTTTCACACAATTCTTCTGTGTAGTTTTTATTTGTAGACATTCTTTTTCCCAATATAGGCCTCCTAGCGCTCAGAATGTCCAATTGCAGTTTCTACAGAAAGAGTGTTTCAGAACGGCTCAAACAAAAGTAAGGTTCAACTCTGTTAGTGGAATGCACAGAACAGAAAGAAGTTTCACAGAATGCTTCTGTGTAGTTTATATTTGAACATATTCTTTTTTCCACTATTACCCACTTAGCGCTACGAATGTCCAGTTGCATTTTCTACAGACAGAGTGTTTCAAAACTGCTCAATCAAAAGTATGGTTTAACTCTGTTAGCTGAATGCTCAGATCAGAAAGAATTTTCACAGAATGCTTCTGTGTAGTTTATATTTCAATATATTCCTTTTTCCACTACTACGCTCTTAGCGCTCCAAATGTCCAGTTGCATTTTCTACAGAAAGAGTGTTCAGATCTGCTCAATCAAAAGTATGGTTTAACTCTGTTAGCTGAATGCACAGATCAGAAAGAAGTTTCACCGAATGATTCTGTGTAGTTTATATTTGAAGACATTCCTTTTTCCACTATTACCCTCTTAGCGCTCCGAATCTCCACTTGCATTTTCTACAAAAAGAGTGTTTCATAACTGCTCAATCAAAAATATGTTTTATCTCTGTTAACTGAATTTAAAGAACAGAAATAAGTTTCACAGAATGCATCTGTGTAGTTTTTATTTGAAGATATTCTTTTTCCCAATGTAGGCCTCTTAGCGCTTAGCATGTCCAATTGCAGTTTCTACAGAAAGAGTGTTTCAGAACGGCTCAATCAAAAGTAAGGTTCAACTCTGTTAGTTGAATGCACAGAACAGAAAGAATTGTCACAGAATGCTACTGTGTAGTTTATATTTGAATATATTCCTTTTTCCACTATTACCCTCTTAGCGCTCCGAATGTCCACTTGCATTTTCTACAGAAAGAGTGTTCAGAACTGCGCAATCAAAAGTATGGTTTAACTCTGTTAGCTTAATGAACATATCAGAAATAAGTTTCACACAATGCTTCTGTGTAGTTTTTATTTGAAGATATTATTTTTCCCAATAGAGGCCTCTTAGCGCTCAGAATGTCCAATAGCAGTTTCTACAGAAAGAGTGTTTCAGAAAGGCTCAATCAAAAGTAAGGTTCAACTCTGTTAGTTGAATGCACAGAACAGAAAGAAGTTTCATACAATGCTTCTGTGTAGTTTATATTTGAACATATTCTTTTTTCCACTATTACCCACTTAGCGCTACGAATGTCCAGTTGCATTTTCTAAAGACAGAGTGTTTCAAAACTGCTCAATCAAAAGTATGGTTTAACTCTGTTAGCTGAATGCTCAGATCAGAAAGAAGTTTCACAGAATGCTTCTGTGTAGTTTATATTTCAATATATTCCTTTTTCCACTACTACTCTCTTAGCGCTCCAAATGTCTAGGTGCATTTTCTATAGAAAGAGTGTTCAGATCTGTTCAATCAAAAGTATGGTTTAACTCTGTTAGCTGAATGCACAGATCAGAAAGAAGTTTCACAGAATGATTCTGTGTAGTTTATATTTGGAGACATTCCTTTTTCCACTATTACCCTCTTAGCGCTCCGAATCTCCACTTGCATTTTCTACAGAAGGAGTGTTTCAGAACGGCTCAATCAAAACTAAGGTTCAACTCTTTTAGTTGAACAAACAGAACAGAAAGATGTTTCACACAATTCTTCTGTGTAGTTTTTATTTGTAGACATTCTTTTTCCCAATATAGGCCTCCTAGCGCTCAGAATGTCCAATTGCAGTTTCTACAGAAAGAGTGTTTCAGAACGCCTCAATCAAAAGTAAGGTTCAACTCTGTTAGTTGAATGCACAGAACAGAAAGAATTTTCACAGAATGCTACTGTGTAGTTTATATTTGAATATATTCCTTTTTCCACTACTACGCTCTTAGCGCTCCAAATGTCCAGTTGCATTTTCTACAGCAAGAGTGTTCAGATCTGCTCAATCAAAAGTATGGTTTAACTCTGTTAGCTGAATGCACAGATCAGAAAGAAGTTTCACCGAATGTTTCTGTGTAGTTTATATTTGAAGACATTCCTTTTTCCACTATTACCCTCTTAGCGCTCCGAATCTCCACTTGCATTTTCTACAAAAAGAGTGTTTCATAACTGCTCAATCAAAAATATGATTTATCTCTGTTACCTGAATTTACAGATCAAAAATATGTTTCACAGAATGCATCTGTGTAGTTTTTATTTGAAGATATTCTTTTTCCCAATGTAGGCCTCTTAGCGCTTAGCATGTCCAATTGCAGTTTCTACAGAAAGAGTGTTTCAGAACGGCTCAATCAAAAGTAAGGTTCAACTCTGTTAGTTGAATGCACAGAACAGAATGAATTTTCACAGAATGCTACTGTGTAGTTTATATTTGAATATATTCCTTTTTCCACTATTACCCTCTTAGCGCTCCGAATGTCCACTTGCATTTTCTACAGAAAGAGTGTTCAGAACTGCGCAATCAAAAGTATGGTTTAACTCTGTTAGCTTAATGAACATATCAGAAATAAGTTTCACACAATGCTTCTGTGTAGTTTTTATTTGAAGATATTATTTTTCCCAATAGAGGCCTCTTAGCGCTCAGAATGTCCAATTGCAGTTTCTACAGAAAGAGTGTTTCAGAAAGGCTCAATCAAAAGTAAGGTTCAACTCTGTTAGTTGAATGCACAGAACAGAAAGAAGTTTCATACAATGCTTCTGTGTAGTTTATATTTGAACATATTCTTTTTTCCACTATTACCCACTTAGCGCTACGAATGTCCAGTTGCATTTTCTAAAGACAGAGTGTTTCAAAACTGCTCAATCAAAAGTATGGTTTAACTCTGTTAGCTGAATGCTCAGATCAGAAAGAAGTTTCACAGAATGCTTCTGTGTAGTTTATATTTGAATATATTCCTTTTTCCACTACTACTCTCTTAGCGCTCCAAATGTCTAGTTGCATTTTCTATAGAAAGAGTGTTCAGATCTGTTCAATCAAAAGTATGGTTTAACTCTGTTAGCTGAATGCACAGATCAGAAAGAAGTTTCACAGAATGATTCTGTGTAGTTTATATTTGGAGACATTCCTTTTTCCACTATTACCCTCTTAGCGCTCCGAATCTCCACTTGCATTTTCTACAGAAAGAGTGTTTCAGAACGGCTCAATCAAAACTAAGGTTCAACTCTTTTAGTTGAACAAACAGAACAGAAAGATGTTTCACACAATTCTTCTGTGTAGTTTTTATTTGTAGACATTCTTTTTCCCAATATAGGCCTCCTAGCGCTCAGAATGTCCAATTGCAGTTTCTACAGAAAGAGTGTTTCAGAACGGCTCAATCAAAAGTAAGGTTCAACTCTGTTATTTGAATGCACAGAACAGAAAGAAGTTTCACAGAATGCTTCTGTGTAGTTTATATTTGAACATATTCTTTTTTCCACTTTTACCCACTTAGCGCTACAAATGTCCAGTTGCATTTTCTACAGACAGAGTGTTTCAAAACTGCTCAATCAAAAGTATGGTTTAACTCTGTTAGCTGAATGCTCAGATCAGAAAGAAGTTTCACAGAATGCTTCTGTGTAGTTTATATTTGAATATATTCCTTTTTCCACTACTACGCTCTTAGCGCTCCAAATGTCCAGTTGCATTTTCTACAGAAAGAGTGTTCAGATCTGCTCAATCAAAAGTATGGTTTAACTCTGTTAGCTGAATGCACAGATCAGAAAGAAGTTTCACCGAATGATTCTGTGTAGTTTATATTTGAAGACATTCCTTTTTCCACTATTACCCTCTTAGCGCTCCGAATCTCCACTTGCATTTTCTACAAAAAGAGTGTTTCATAACTGCTCAATCAAAAATATGTTTTATCTCTGTTAACTGAATTTACACATCAGAAATAAGTTTCACAGAATGCATCTTTATAGTTTTTATTTGAAGATATTCTTTTTCCCAATGTAGGCCTCTTAGCGCTTAGCATGTCCAATTGCAGTTTCTAGAGAAAGAGTGTTTCAGAACGGCTCAATCAAAAGTAAGGTTCAACTCTGTTAGCTGAATGCACAGAACAGTAAGAGTTTTCACAGAATGCTACTGTGTATTTTATATTTGAATATATTCCTTTTTCCACTATTACCCTCTTAGCGCTCCGATTGTCCACTTGCATTTTCTACAGAAAGAGTGTTCCGAACTGCGCAATCAAAAGTATGGTTTAACTCTGTTAGCTTAATGAACATATCAGAAATAAGTTTCACACAATGCTTCTGTGTAGTTTTTATTTGAAGATATTATTTTTCCCAATAGAGGCCTCTTAGCGCTCTGAATGTCCAATTGCAGTTTCTACAGAAAGAGTTTTTCAGAAAGGCTCAATCAAAAGTAAGGTTCAACTCTGTTAGTTGAATGCACAGAACAGAAAGAAGTTTCATACAATGCTTCTGTGTAGTTTATATTTGAACATATTCTTTTTTCCACTATTACCCACTTAGCGCTACGAATGTCCAGTTGCATTTTCTACAGACAGAGTGTTTCAAAACTGCTCAATCAAAAGTATGGTTTAACTCTGTTAGCTGAATGCTCAGATCAGAAAGAAGTTTCACAGAATGCTTCTGTGTAGTTTATATTTGAATATATTCCTTTTTCCACTACTACTCTCTTAGCGCTCCAAATGTCCAGTTGCATTTTCTACAGAAAGAGTGTTCAGATCTGCTCAATCAAAAGTATGGTTTAACACTGTTAACTGAATGCACAGATCAGAAAGAAGTTTCACAGAATGATTCTGTGTAGTTTATATTTGGAGACATTCCTATTTCCACTATTACCCTCTTAGCGCTCCGAAACTCCACTTGCATTTTCTACAGAAAGAGTGTTTCAGAACGGCTCAATCAAAACAAAGGTTCAACTCTTTTAGTTGAACAAACAGAACAGAAAGAAGTTTCACACAATTCTTCTGTGTAGTTTTTATTTGTAGACATTCTTTTTCCCAATAGAGGCCTCTTAGCGCTCAGAATGTCCAATTGCAGTTTCTACAGAAAGAGTGTTTCAGAACGGCTCAATCAAAAGTAAGGTTCAACTCTGTTAGTTGAATGCACAGAACAGAAAGAATTTTCACAGAATGCTACTGTGTAGTTTATATTTGAATATATTCCTTTTTCCACTACTACGCTCTTAGCGCTCCAAATGTCCAGTTGCATTTTCTACAGAAAGAGTGTTCAGATCTGCTCAATCAAAAGTATGGTTTAACTCTGTTAGCTGAATGCACAGATCAGAAAGAAGTTTCACCGAATGTTTCTGTGTAGTTTATATTTGAAGACATTCCTTTTTCCACTATTACCCTCTTAGCGCTCCGAATCTCCACTTGCATTTTCTACAAAAAGAGTGTTTCATAACTGCTCAATCAAAAATATGCTTTATCTCTGTTACCTGAATTTACAGATCAGAAATAAGTTTCACAGAATGCATCTGTGTAGTTTTTATTTGAAGATATTCTTTTTCCCAATGTAGGCCTCTTAGCGCTTAGCATGTCCAATTGCAGTTTCTACAGAAAGAGTGTTTCAGAACGGCTCAATCAAAAGTAAGGTTCAACTCTGTTAGTTGAATGCACAGAACAGAAAGTATTTTCACAGAATGCTACTGTGTAGTTTATATTTGAATATATTCCTTTTTCCACTATTACCCTCTTAGCGCTCCGAATGTCCACTTGCATTTTCTACAGAAAGAGTGTTCAGAACTGCGCAATCAAAAGTATGGTTTAACTCTGTTAGCTTAATGAACATATCAGAAATAAGTTTCACACAATGCTTCTGTGTAGTTTTTATTTGAAGATATTATTTTTCCCAATAGAGGCCTCTTAGCGCTCAGAATGTCCAATTGCAGTTTCTACAGAAAAGTGTTTCAGAAAGGCTCAATCAAAAGTAAGGTTCAACTCTGTTAGTTGAATGCACAGAACAGAAAGAAGTTTCATACAATGCTTCTGTGTAGTTTATATTTGAACATATTCTTTTTTCCACTATTACCCACTTAGCGCTACGAATGTCCAGTTGCATTTTCTACAGACAGAGTGTTTCAAAACTGCTCAATCAAAAGTATGGTTTAACTCTGTTAGCTGAATGCTCAGATCAGAAAGAAGTTTCACAGAATGCTTCTGTGTAGTTTATATTTGAATATATTCCTTTTTCCACTACTACTCTCTTAGCGCACCAAATGTCCAGTTGCATTTTCTACAGAAAGAGTGTTCAGATCTGCTCAATCAAAAGTATGGTTTAACTCTGTTAGCTGAATGCACAGATCAGAAAGAAGTTTCACAGAATGATTCTGTGTAGTTTATATTTGGAGACATTCCTTTTTCCACTATTACCCTCTTAGCGCTCCGAATCTCCACTTGCATTTTCTACAGAAAGAGTGTTTCAGAACGGCTCTATCAAAACTAAGGTTCAACTCTTTTAGTTGAACAAACAGAACAGAAAGAAGTTTCACACAATTCTTCTGTGTAGTTTTTATTTGTAGACATTCTTTTTCCCAATATAGGCCTCCTAGCGCTCAGAATGTCCAATTGCAGTTTCTACAGAAAGAGTGTTTCAGAACGGCTCAATCAAAAGTAAGGTTCAACTCTGTTAGTGGAATGCACAGAACAGAAAGAAGTTTCACAGAATGCTTCTGTGTAGTTTATATTTGAACATATTCTTTTTTCCACTATTACCCACTTAGCGCTACGAATGTCCAGTTGCATTTTCTACAGACAGAGTGTTTCAAAACTGCTCAATCAAAAGTATGGTTTAACTCTGTTAGCTGAATGCTCAGATCAGAAAGAATTTTCACAGAATGCTTCTGTGTAGTTTATATTTGAATATATTCCTTTTTCCACTACTACGCTCTTAGCGCTCCAAATGTCCAGTTGCATTTTCTACAGAAAGAGTGTTCAGATCTGCTCAATCAAAAGTATGGTTTAACTCTGTTAGCTGAATGCACAGATCAGAAAGAAGTTTCACCGAATGAATCTGTGTAGTTTATATTTGAAGACATTCCTTTTTCCACTATTACCCTCTTAGCGCTCCGAATCTCCACTTGCATTTTCTACAAAAAGAGTGTTTCATAACTGCTCAATCAAAAATATGTTTTATCTCTGTTAACTGAATTTACAGAACAGAAATAAGTTTCACAGAATGCATCTGTGTAGTTTTTATTTGAAGATATTCTTTTTCCCAATGTAGGCCTCTTAGCGCTTAGCATGTCCAATTGCAGTTTCTACAGAAAGAGTGTTTCAGAACGGCTCAATCAAAAGTAAGGTTCAACTCTGTTAGTTGAATGCACAGAACAGAAAGAATTGTCACAGAATGCTACTGTGTAGTTTATATTTGAATATATTCCTTTTTCCACTATTACCCTCTTAGCGCTCCGAATGTCCACTTGCATTTTCTACAGAAAGAGTGTTCAGAACTGCGCAATCAAAAGTATGGTTTAACTCTGTTAGCTTAATGAACATATCAGAAATAAGTTTCACACAATGCTTCTGTGTAGTTTTTATTTGAAGATATTATTTTTCCCAATAGAGGCCTCTTAGCGCTCAGAATGTCCAATTGCAGTTTCTACAGAAAGAGTGTTTCAGAAAGGCTCAATCAAAAGTAAGGTTCAACTCTGTTAGTTGAATGCACAGAACAGAAAGAAGTTTCATACAATGCTTCTGTGTAGTTTATATTTGAACATATTCTTTTTTCCACTATTACCCACTTAGCGCTACGAATGTCCAGTTGCATTTTCTAAAGACAGAGTGTTTCAAAACTGCTCAATCAAAAGTATGGTTTAACTCTGTTAGCTGAATGCTCAGATCAGAAAGAAGTTTCACAGAATGCTTCTGTGTAGTTTATATTTCAATATATTCCTTTTTCCACTACTACTCTCTTAGCGCTCCAAATGTCTAGTTGCATTTTCTATAGAAAGAGTGTTCAGATCTGTTCAATCAAAAGTATGGTTTAACTCTGTTAGCTGAATGCACAGATCAGAAAGAAGTTTCACAGAATGATTCTGTGTAGTTTATATTTGGAGACATTCCTTTTTCCACTATTACCCTCTTAGCGCTCCGAATCTCCACTTGCATTTTCTACAGAAGGAGTGTTTCAGAACGGCTCAATCAAAACTAAGGTTCAACTCTTTTAGTTGAACAAACAGAACAGAAAGATGTTTCACACAATTCTTCTGTGTAGTTTTTATTTGTAGACATTCTTTTTCCCAATATAGGCCTCTTAGCGCTCAGAATGTCCAATTGCAGATTCTACAGAAAGAGTGTTTCAGAACGGCTCAGTCAAAATTAAGGTTCAACTCTGTTAGTTGAATGCACAGAACAGAAAGAAGTTTCATACAATGCTTCTGTGTAGTTTATATTTGAACATATTCTTTTTTCCACTTTTACCCACTTAGCGCTACGAATGTCCAGTTGCATTTTCTACAGACAGAGTGTTTCAAAACTGCTCAATCAAAAGTATGGTTTAACTCTGTTAGCTGAATGCTCAGATCAGAAAGAAGTTTCACAGAATGCTTCTGTGTAGTTTATATTTGAATATATTCCTTTTTCCACTACTACTCTCTTAGCGCTCCAAATGTCCAGTTGCATTTTCTACAGAAAGAGTGTTCAGATCTGCTCAATCAAAAGTATGGTTTAACACTGTTAACTGAATGCACAGATCAGAAAGAAGTTTCACAGAATGATTCTGTGTAGTTTATATTTGGAGACATTCCTATTTCCACTATTACCCTCTTAGCGCTCCGAACCTCCACTTGCATTTTCTACAGAAAGAGTGTTTCAGAACGGCTCAATCAAAACAAAGGTTCAACTCTTTTAGTTGAACAAACAGAACAGAAAGAAGTTTCACACAATTCTTCTGTGTAGTTTTTATTTGTAGACATTCTTTTTCCCAATAGAGGCCTCTTAGCGCTCAGAATGTCCAATTGCAGTTTCTACAGAAAGAGTGTTTCATAACGGCTCAATCAAAAGTAAGGTTCAACTCTGTTAGTTGAATGCACAGAACAGAAAGAATTTTCACAGAATGCTACTGTGTAGTTTATATTTGAATATATTCCTTTTTCCACTACTACGCTCTTAGCGCTCCAAATGTCCAGTTGCATTTTCTACAGAAAGAGTGTTCAGATCTGCTCAATCAAAAGTATGGTTTAACTCTGTTAGCTGAATGCACAGATCAGAAAGAAGTTTCACCGAATGTTTCTGTGTAGTTTATATTTGAAGACATTCCTTTTTCCACTATTACCCTCTTAGCGCTCCGAATCTCCACTTGCATTTTCTACAAAAAGAGTGTTTCATAACTGCTCAATCAAAAATATGCTTTATCTCTGTTACCTGAATTTACAGATCAGAAATAAGTTTCACAGAATGCATCTGTGTAGTTTTTATTTGAAGATATTCTTTTTCCCAATGTAGGCCTCTTAGCGCTTAGCATGTCCAATTGCAGTTTCTACAGAAAGAGTGTTTCAGAACGGCTCAATCAAAAATAAGGTTCAACTCTGTTAGTTGAATGCACAGAACAGAAAGTATTTTCACAGAATGCTACTGTGTAGTTTATATTTGAATATATTCCTTTTTCCACTATTACCCTCTTAGCGCTCCGAATGTCCACTTGCATTTTCTACAGAAAGAGTGTTCAGAACTGCGCAATCAAAAGTATGGTTTAACTCTGTTAGCTTAATGAACATATCAGAAATAAGTTTCACACAATGCTTCTGTGTAGTTTTTATTTGAAGATATTATTTTTCCCAATAGAGGCCTCTTAGCGCTCAGAATGTCCAATTGCAGTTTCTACAGAAAGAGTGTTTCAGAAAGGCTCAATCAAAAGTAAGGTTCAACTCTGTTAGTTGAATGCACAGAACAGAAAGAAGTTTCATACAATGCTTCTGTGTAGTTTATATTTGAACATATTCTTTTTTCCACTATTACCCACTTAGCGCTACGAATGTCCAGTTGCATTTTCTACAGACAGAGTGTTTCAAAACTGCTCAATCAAAAGTATGGTTTAACTCTGTTAGCTGAATGCTCAGATCAGAAAGAAGTTTCACAGAATGCTTCTGTGTAGTTTATATTTGAATATATTCCTTTTTCCACTACTACTCTCTTAGCGCACCAAATGTCCAGTTGCATTTTCTACAGAAAGAGTGTTCAGATCTGCTCAATCAAAAGTATGGTTTAACTCTGTTAGCTGAATGCACAGATCAGAAAGAAGTTTCACAGAATGATTCTGTGTAGTTTATATTTGGAGACATTCCTTTTTCCACTATTACCCTCTTAGCGCTCCGAATCTCCACTTGCATTTTCTACAGAAAGAGTGTTTCAGAACGGCTCTATCAAAACTAAGGTTCAACTCTTTTAGTTGAACAAACAGAACAGAAAGAAGTTTCACACAATTCTTCTGTGTAGTTTTTATTTGTAGACATTCTTTTTCCCAATATAGGCCTCCTAGCGCTCAGAATGTCCAATTGCAGTTTCTACAGAAAGAGTGTTTCAGAACGGCTCAATCAAAAGTAAGGTTAAACTCTGTTAGTGGAATGCACAGAACAGAAAGAAGTTTCATAGAATGCTTCTGTGTAGTTTATATTTGAACATATTCTTTTTTCCACTATTACCCACTTAGCGCTACGAATGTCCAGTTGCATTTTCTACAGACAGAGTGTTTCAAAACTGCTCAATCAAAAGTATGGTTTAACTCTGTTAGCTGAATGCTCAGATCAGAAAGAATTTTCACAGAATGCTTCTGTGTAGTTTATATTTGAATATATTCCTTTTTCCACTACTACGCTCTTAGCGCTCCAAATGTCCAGTTGCATTTTCTACAGAAAGAGTGTTCAGATCTGCTCAATCAAAAGTATGGTTTAACTCTGTTAGCTGAATGCACAGATCAGAAAGAAGTTTCACCGAATGATTCTGTTTAGTTTATATTTGAAGACATTCCTTTTTCCACTATTACCCTCTTAGCGCTCCGAATCTCCACTTGCATTTTCTACAAAAAGAGTGTTTCATAACTGCTCAATCAAAAATATGTTTTATCTCTGTTAACTGAATTTACAGAACAGAAATAAGTTTCACAGAATGCATCTGTGTAGTTTTTATTTGAAGATATTCTTTTTCCCAATGTAGGCCTCTTAGCGCTTAGCATGTCCAATTGCAGTTTCTACAGAAAGAGTGTTTCAGAACGGCTCAATCAAAAGTAAGGTTCAACTCTGTTAGTTGAATGCACAGAACAGAAAGAATTGTCACAGAATGCTACTGTGTAGTTTATATTTGAATATATTCCTTTTTCCACTATTACCCTCTTAGCGCTCCGAATGTCCACTTGCATTTTCTACAGAAAGAGTGTTCAGAACTGCGCAATCAAAAGTATGGTTTAACTCTGTTAGCTTAATGAACATATCAGAAATAAGTTTCACACAATGCTTCTGTGTAGTTTTTATTTGAAGATATTATTTTTCCCAATAGAGGCCTCTTAGCGCTCAGAATGTCCAATTGCAGTTTCTACAGAAAGAGTGTTTCAGAAAGGCTCAATCAAAAGTAAGGTTCAACTCTGTTAGTTGAATGCACAGAACAGAAAGAAGTTTCATACAATGCTTCTGTGTAGTTTATATTTGAACATATTCTTTTTTCCACTATTACCCACTTAGCGCTACGAATGTCCAGTTGCATTTTCTACAGACAGAGTGTTTCAAAACTGCTCAATCAAAAGTATGGTTTAACTCTGTTAGCTGAATGCTCAGATCAGAAAGAAGTTTCACAGAATGCTTCTGTGTAGTTTATATTTGAATATATTCCTTTTTCCACTACTACTCTCTTAGCGCACCAAATGTCCAGTTGCATTTTCTACAGAAAGAGTGTTCAGATCTGCTCAATCAAAAGTATGGTTTAACTCTGTTAGCTGAATGCACAGATCAGAAAGAAGTTTCACAGAATGATTCTGTGTAGTTTATATTTGGAGACATTCCTTTTTCCACTATTACCCTCTTAGCGCTCCGAATCTCCACTTGCATTTTCTACAGAAAGAGTGTTTCAGAACGGCTCTATCAAAACTAAGGTTCAACTCTTTTAGTTGAACAAACAGAACAGAAAGAAGTTTCACACAATTCTTCTGTGTAGTTTTTATTTGTAGACATTCTTTTTCCCAATATAGGCCTCCTAGCGCTCAGAATGTCCAATTGCAGTTTCTACAGAAAGAGTGTTTCAGAACGGCTCAATCAAAAGTAAGGTTCAACTCTGTTAGTGGAATGCACAGAACAGAAAGAAGTTTCATAGAATGCTTCTGTGTAGTTTATATTTGAACATATTCTTTTTTCCACTATTACCCACTTAGCGCTACGAATGTCCAGTTGCATTTTCTACAGACAGAGTGTTTCAAAACTGCTCAATCAAAAGTATGGTTTAACTCTGTTAGCTGAATGCTCAGATCAGAAAGAAGTTTCACAGAATGCTTCTGTGTAGTTTATATTTGAATATATTCCTTTTTCCACTACTACTCTCTTAGCGCTCCAAATGTCTAGTTGCATTTTCTATAGAAAGAGTGTTCAGATCTGTTCAATCAAAAGTATGGTTCAACTCTGTTAGCTGAATGCACAGATCAGAAAGAAGTTTCACAGAATGATTCTGTGTAGTTTATATTTGGAGACATTCCTTTCTCCACTATTACCCTCTTAGCGCTCCGAATCTCCACTTGCATTTTCTACAGAAAGAGTGTTTCAGAACGGCTCAATCAAAACTAAGGTTCAACTCTTTTAGTTGAACAAACAGAACAGAAAGATGTTTCACACAATTCTTCTGTGTAGTTTTTATTTGTAGACATTCTTTTTCCCAATATAGGCCTCCTAGCGCTCAGAATGTCCAATTGCAGTTTCTACAGAAAGAGTGTTTCAGAACGGCTCAATCAAAAGTAAGGTTCAACTCTGTTATTTGAATGCACAGAACAGAAAGAAGTTTCACAGAATGCTTCTGTGTAGTTTATATTTGAACATATTCTTTTTTCCACTTTTACCCACTTAGCGCTACGAATGTCCAGTTGCATTTTCTACAGACAGAGTGTTTCAAAACTGCTCAATCAAAAGTATGGTTTAACTCTGTTAGCTGAATGCTCAGATCAGAAAGAAGTTTCACAGAATGCTTCTGTGTAGTTTATATTTGAATATATTCCTTTTTCCACTACTACGCTCTTAGCGCTCCAAATGTCCAGTTGCATTTTCTAGAGAAAGAGTGTTCAGATCTGCTCAATCAAAAGTATGGTTTAACTCTGTTAGCTGAATGCACAGATCAGAAAGAAGTTTCACCGAATGATTCTGTGTAGTTTATATTTGAAGACATTCCTTTTTCCACTATTAACCTCTTAGCGCTCCGAATCTCCACTTGCATTTTCTACAAAAAGAGTGTTTCATAACTGCTCAATCAAAAATATGTTTTATCTCTGTTAACTGAATTTACACATCAGAAATAAGTTTCACAGAATGCATCTGTGTAGTTTTTATTTGAAGATATTCTTTTTCCCAATGTAGGCCTCTTAGCGCTTAGCATGTCCAATTGCAGTTTCTACAGAAAGAGTGTTTCAGAACGGCTCAATCAAAAGTAAGGTTCAACTCTGTTAGCTGAATGCACAGAACAGTAAGAGTTTTCACAGAATGCTACTGTGTAGTTTATATTTGAATATATTCCTTTTTCCACTATTACCCTCTTAGCGCTCCGAATGTCCACTTGCATTTTCTACAGAAAGAGTGTTCCGAACTGCGCAATCAAAAGTATGGTTTAACTCTGTTAGCTTAATGAACATATCAGAAATAAGTTTCACACAATGCTTCTGTGTAGTTTTTATTTGAAGATATTATTTTTCCCAATAGAGGCCTCTTAGCGCTCTGAATGTCCAATTGCAGTTTCTACAGAAAGAGTGTTTCAGAAAGGCTCAATCAAAAGTAAGGTTCAACTCTGTTAGTTGAATGCACAGAACAGAAAGAAGTTTCATACAATGCTTCTGTGTAGTTTATATTTGAACATATTCTTTTTTCCACTATTACCCACTTAGCGCTACGAATGTCCAGTTGCATTTTCTACAGACAGAGTGTTTCAAAACTGCTCAATCAAAAGTATGGTTTAACTCTGTTAGCTGAATGCTCAGATCAGAAAGAAGTTTCACAGAATGCTTCTGTGTAGTTTATATTTGAATATATTCCTTTTTCCACTACTACTCTCTTAGCGCTCCAAATGTCCAGTTGCATTTTCTACAGAAAGAGTGTTCAGATCTGCTCAATCAAAAGTATGGTTTAACACTGTTAACTGAATGCACAGATCAGAAAGAAGTTTCACAGAATGATTCTGTGTAGTTTATATTTGGAGACATTCCTATTTCCACTATTACCCTCTTAGCGCTCCGAAGCTCCACTTGCATTTTCTACAGAAAGAGTGTTTCAGAACGGCTCAATCAAAACAAAGGTTCAACTCTTTTAGTTGAACAAACAGAACAGAAAGAAGTTTCACACAATTCTTCTGTGTAGTTTTTATTTGTAGACATTCTTTTTCCCAATAGAGGCCTCTTAGCGCTCAGAATGTCCAATTGCAGTTTCTACAGAAAGAGTGTTTCAGAACGGCTCAATCAAAAGTAAGGTTCAACTCTGTTAGTTGAATGCACAGAACAGAAAGAATTTTCACAGAATGCTACTGTGTAGTTTATATTTGAATATATTCCTTTTTCCACTACTACGCTCTTAGCGCTCCAAATGTCCAGTTGCATTTTCTACAGAAAGAGTGTTCAGATCTGCTCAATCAAAAGTATGGTTTAACTCTGTTAGCTGAATGCACAGATCAGAAAGAAGTTTCACCGAATGTTTCTGTGTAGTTTATATTTGAAGACATTCCTTTTTCCACTATTACCCTCTTAGCGCTCCGAATCTCCACTTGCATTTTCTACAAAAAGAGTGTTTCATAACTGCTCAATCAAAAATATGTTTTATCTCTGTTAACTGAATTTACAGAACAGAAATAAGTTTCACAGAATGCATCTGTGTAGTTTTTATTTGAAGATATTCTTTTTCCCAATGTAGGCCTCTTAGCGCTTAGCATGTCCAATTGCAGTTTCTACAGAAAGAGTGTTTCAGAACGGCTCAATCAAAAGTAAGGTTCAACTCTGTTAGTTGAATGCACAGAACAGAAAGAATTTTCACAGAATGCTACTGTGTAGTTTATATTTGAATATATTCCTTTTTCCACTATTACCCTCTTAGCGCTCCGAATGTCCACTTGCATTTTCTACAGAAAGAGTGTTCAGAACTGCGCAATCAAAAGTATGGTTTAACTCTGTTAGCTTAATGAACATATCAGAAATAAGTTTCACACAATGCTTCTGTGTAGTTTTTATTTGAAGATATTATTTTTCCCAATAGAGGCCTCTTAGCGCTCAGAATGTCCAATTGCAGTTTCTACAGAAAGAGTGTTTCAGAAAGGCTCAATCAAAAGTAAGGTTCAACTCTGTTAGTTGAATGCACAGAACAGAAAGAAGTTTCATACAATGCTTCTGTGTAGTTTATATTTGAACATATTCTTTTTTCCACTATTACCCACTTAGCGCTACGAATGTCCAGTTGCATTTTCTAAAGACAGAGTGTTTCAAAACTGCTCAATCAAAAGTATGGTTTAACTCTGTTAGCTGAATGCTCAGATCAGAAAGAAGTTTCACAGAATGCTTCTGTGTAGTTTATATTTGAATATATTCCTTTTTCCACTACTACTCTCTTAGCGCTCCAAATGTCTAGTTGCATTTTCTATAGAAAGAGTGTTCAGATCTGTTCAATCAAAAGTATGGTTTAACTCTGTTAGCTGAATGCACAGATCAGAAAGAAGTTTCACAGAATGATTCTGTGTAGTTTATATTTGGAGACATTCCTTTTTCCACTATTACCCTCTTAGCGCTCCGAATCTCCACTTGCATTTTCTACAGAAAGAGTGTTTCAGAACGGCTCAATCAAAACTAAGGTTCAACTCTTTTAGTTGAACAAACAGAACAGAAAGATGTTTCACACAATTCTTCTGTGTAGTTTTTATTTGTAGACATTCTTTTTCCCAATATAGGCCTCCTAGCGCTCAGAATGTCCAATTGCAGTTTCTACAGAAAGAGTGTTTCAGAACGGCTCAATCAAAAGTAAGGTTCAACTCTGTTATTTGAATGCACAGAACAGAAAGAAGTTTCACAGAATGCTTCTGTGTAGTTTATATTTGAACATATTCTTTTTTCCACTTTTACCCACTTAGCGCTACGAATGTCCAGTTGCATTTTCTACAGACAGAGTGTTTCAAAACTGCTCAATCAAAAGTATGGTTTAACTCTGTTAGCTGAATGCTCAGATCAGAAAGAAGTTTCACAGAATGCTTCTGTGTAGTTTATATTTGAATATATTCCTTTTTCCACTACTACGCTCTTAGCGCTCCAAATGTCCAGTTGCATTTTCTAGAGAAAGAGTGTTCAGATCTGCTCAATCAAAAGTATGGTTTAACTCTGTTAGCTGAATGCACAGATCAGAAAGAAGTTTCACCGAATGATTCTGTGTAGTTTATATTTGAAGACATTCCTTTTTCCACTATTAACCTCCTAGCGCTCCGAATCTCCACTTGCATTTTCTACAAAAAGAGTGTTTCATAACTGCTCAATCAAAAATATGATTTATCTCTGTTAACTGAATTTACACATCAGAAATAAGTTTCACAGAATGCATCTTTGTAGTTTTTATTTGAAGATATTCTTTTTCCCAATGTAGGCCTCTTAGCGCTTAGCATGTCCAATTGCAGTTTCTACAGAAAGAGTGTTTTAGAACGGCTCAATCAAAAGTAAGGTTCAACTCTGTTAGCTGAATGCACAGAACAGTAAGAGTTTTCACAGAATGCTACTATGTAGTTTATATTTGAATATATTCCTTTTTCCACTATTACCCTCTTAGCGCTCCGAATGTCCACTTGCATTTTCTACAGAAAGAGTGTTCCGAACTGCGCAATCAAAAGTATGGTTTAACTCTGTTAGCTTAATGAACATATCAGAAATAAGTTTCACACAATGCTTCTGTGTAGTTTTTATTTGAAGATATTATTTTTCCCAATAGAGGCCTCTTAGCGCTCTGAATGTCCAATTGCAGTTTCTACAGAAAGAGTGTTTCAGAAAGGCTCAATCAAAAGTAAGGTTCAACTCTGTTAGTTGAATGCACAGAACAGAAAGAAGTTTCATACAATGCTTCTGTGTAGTTTATATTTGAACATATTCTTTTTTCCACTATTACCCACTTAGCGCTACGAATGTCCAGTTGCATTTTCTACAGACAGAGTGTTTCAAAACTGCTCAATCAAAAGTATGGTTTAACTCTGTTAGCTGAATGCTCAGATCACAAAGAAGTTTCACAGAATGCTTCTGTGTAGTTTATATTTGAATATATTTCTTTTTCCACTACTACTCTCTTAGCGCTCCAAATGTCCAGTTGCATTTTCTACAGAAAGAGTGTTCAGATCTGCTCAATCAAAAGTATGGTTTAACACTGTTAACTGAATGCACAGATCAGAAAGAAGTTTCACAGAATGATTCTGTGTAGTTTATATTTGGAGACATTCCTATTTCCACTATTACCCTCTTAGCGCTCCGAAGCTCCACTTGCATTTTCTACAGAAAGAGTGTTTCAGAACGGCTCAATCAAAACAAAGGTTCAACTCTTTTAGTTGAACAAACAGAACAGAAAGAAGTTTCACACAATTCTTCTGTGTAGTTTTTATTTGTAGACATTCTTTTTCCCAATAGAGGCCTCTTAGCGCTCAGAATGTCCAATTGCAGTTTCTACAGAAAGAGTGTTTCAGAACGGCTCAATCAAAAGTAAGGTTCAACTCTGTTAGTTGAATGCACAGAACAGAAAGAATTTTCACAGAATGCTACTGTGTAGTTTATATTTGAATATATTCCTTTTTCCACTACTACGCTCTTAGCGCTCCAAATGTCCAGTTGCATTTTCTACAGAAAGAGTGTTCAGATCTGCTCAATCAAAAGTATGGTTTAACTCTGTTAGCTGAATGCACAGATCAGAAAGAAGTTTCACCGAATGTTTCTGTGTAGTTTATATTTGAAGACATTCCTTTTTCCACTATTACCCTCTTAGCGCTCCGAATCTCCACTTGCATTTTCTACAAAAAGAGTGTTTCATAACTGCTCAATCAAAAATATGCTTTATCTCTGTTACCTGAATTTACAGATCAGAAATAAGTTTCACAGAATGCATCTGTGTAGTTTTTATTTGAAGATATTCTTTTTCCCAATGTAGGCCTCTTAGCGCTTAGCATGTCCAATTGCAGTTTCTACAGAAAGAGTGTTTCAGAACGGCTCAATCAAAAGTAAGGTTCAACTCTGTTAGTTGAATGCACAGAACAGAAAGTATTTTCACAGAATGCTACTGTGTAGTTTATATTTGAATATATTCCTTTTTCCACTATTACCCTCTTAGCGCTCCGAATGTCCACTTGCATTTTCTACAGAAAGAGTGTTCAGAACTGCGCAATCAAAAGTATGGTTTAACTCTGTTAGCTTAATGAACATATCAGAAATAAGTTTCACACAATGCTTCTGTGTAGTTTTTATTTGAAGATATTATTTTTCCCAATAGAGGCCTCTTAGCGCTCAGAATGTCCAATTGCAGTTTCTACAGAAAGAGTGTTTCAGAAAGGCTCAATCAAAAGTAAGGTTCAACTCTGTTAGTTGAATGCACAGAACAGAAAGAAGTTTCATACAATGCTTCTGTGTAGTTTATATTTGAACATATTCTTTTTTCCACTATTACCCACTTAGCGCTACGAATGTCCAGTTGCATTTTCTACAGACAGAGTGTTTCAAAACTGCTCAATCAAAAGTATGGTTTAACTCTGTTAGCTGAATGCTCAGATCAGAAAGAAGTTTCACAGAATGCTTCTGTGTAGTTTATATTTGAATATATTCCTTTTTCCACTACTACTCTCTTAGCGCTCCAAATGTCTAGTTGCATTTTCTATAGAAAGAGTGTTCAGATCTGTTCAATCAAAAGTATGGTTTAACTCTGTTAGCTGAATGCACAGATCAGAAAGAAGTTTCACAGAATGATTCTGTGTAGTTTATATTTGGAGACATTCCTTTTTCCACTATTACCCTCTTAGCGCTCCGAATCTCCACTTGCATTTTCTACAGAAAGAGTGTTTCAGAACGGCTCAATCAAAACTAAGGTTCAACTCTTTTAGTTGAACAAACAGAACAGAAAGATGTTTCACACAATTCTTCTGTGTAGTTTTTATTTGTAGACATTCTTTTTCCCAATATAGGCCTCCTAGCGCTCAGAATGTCCAATTGCAGTTTCTACAGAAAGAGTGTTTCAGAACGGCTCAATCAAAAGTAAGGTTCAACTCTGTTATTTGAATGCACAGAACAGAAAGAAGTTTCACAGAATGCTTCTGTGTAGTTTATATTTGAACATATTCTTTTTTCCACTTTTACCCACTTAGCGCTACGAATGTCCAGTTGCATTTTCTACAGACAGAGTGTTTCAAAACTGCTCAATCAAAAGTATGGTTTAACTCTGTTAGCTGAATGCTCAGATCAGAAAGAAGTTTCACAGAATGCTTCTGTGTAGTTTATATTTGAATATATTCCTTTTTCCACTACTACTCTCTTAGCGCTCCAAATGTCCAGTTGCATTTTCTACAGAAAGAGTGTTCAGATCTGCTCAATCAAAAGTATGGTTTAACACTGTTAACTGAATGCACAGATCAGAAAGAAGTTTCACAGAATGATTCTGTGTAGTTTATATTTGGAGACATTCCTATTTCCACTATTACCCTCTTAGCGCTCCGAAGCTCCACTTGCATTTTCTACAGAAAGAGTGTTTCAGAACGGCTCAATCAAAACAAAGGTTCAACTCTTTTAGTTGAACAAACAGAACAGAAAGAAGTTTCACACAATTCTTCTGTGTAGTTTTTATTTGTAGACATTCTTTTTCCCAATAGAGGCCTCTTAGCGCTCAGAATGTCCAATTGCAGTTTCTACAGAAAGAGTGTTTCAGAACGGCTCAATCAAAAGTAAGGTTCAACTCTGTTAGTTGAATGCACAGAACAGAAAGAATTTTCACAGAATGCTACTGTGTAGTTTATATTTGAATATATTCCTTTTTCCACTACTACGCTCTTAGCGCTCCAAATGTCCAGTTGCATTTTCTACAGAAAGAGTGTTCAGATCTGCTCAATCAAAAGTATGGTTTAACTCTGTTAGCTGAATGCACAGATCAGAAAGAAGTTTCACCGAATGTTTCTGTGTAGTTTATATTTGAAGACATTCCTTTTTCCACTATTACCCTCTTAGCGCTCCGAATCTCCACTTGCATTTTCTACAAAAAGAGTGTTTCATAACTGCTCAATCAAAAATATGCTTTATCTCTGTTACCTGAATTTACAGATCAGAAATAAGTTTCACAGAATGCATCTGTGTAGTTTTTATTTGAAGATATTCTTTTTCCCAATGTAGGCCTCTTAGCGCTTAGCATGTCCAATTGCAGTTTCTACAGAAAGAGTGTTTCAGAACGGCTCAATCAAAAGTAAGGTTCAACTCTGTTAGTTGAATGCACAGAACAGAAAGTATTTTCACAGAATGCTACTGTGTAGTTTATATTTGAATATATTCCTTTTTCCACTATTACCCTCTTAGCGCTCCGAATGTCCACTTGCATTTTCTACAGAAAGAGTGTTCAGAACTGCGCAATCAAAAGTATGGTTTAACTCTGTTAGCTTAATGAACATATCAGAAATAAGTTTCACACAATGCTTCTGTGTAGTTTTTATTTGAAGATATTATTTTTCCCAATAGAGGCCTCTTAGCGCTCAGAATGTCCAATTGCAGTTTCTACAGAAAGAGTGTTTCAGAAAGGCTCAATCAAAAGTAAGGTTCAACTCTGTTAGTTGAATGCACAGAACAGAAAGAAGTTTCATACAATGCTTCTGTGTAGTTTATATTTGAACATATTCTTTTTTCCACTATTACCCACTTAGCGCTACGAATGTCCAGTTGCATTTTCTACAGACAGAGTGTTTCAAAACTGCTCAATCAAAAGTATGGTTTAACTCTGTTAGCTGAATGCTCAGATCAGAAAGAAGTTTCACAGAATGCTTCTGTGTAGTTTATATTTGAATATATTCCTTTTTCCACTACTACTCTCTTAGCGCTCCAAATGTCCAGTTGCATTTTCTACAGAAAGAGTGTTCAGATCTGCTCAATCAAAAGTATGGTTTAACTCTGTTAGCTGAATGCACAGATCAGAAAGAAGTTTCACAGAATGATTCTGTGTAGTTTATATTTGGAGACATTCCTTTTTCCACTATTACCCTCTTAGCGCTCCGAATCTCCACTTGCATTTTCTACAGAAAGAGTGTTTCAGAACGGCTCTATCAAAACTAAGGTTCAACTCTTTTAGTTGAACAAACAGAACAGAAAGAAGTTTCACACAATTCTTCTGTGTAGTTTTTATTTGTAGACATTCTTTTTCCCAATATAGGCCTCCTAGCGCTCAGAATGTCCAATTGCAGTTTCTACAGAAAGAGTGTTTCAGAACGGCTCAATCAAAAGTAAGGTTCAACTCTGTTAGTGGAATGCACAGAACAGAAAGAAGTTTCATAGAATGCTTCTGTGTAGTTTATATTTGAACATATTCTTTTTTCCACTATTACCCACTTAGCGCTACGAATGTCCAGTTGCATTTTCTACAGACAGAGTGTTTCAAAACTGCTCAATCAAAAGTATGGTTTAACTCTGTTAGCTGAATGCTCAGATCAGAAAGAAGTTTCACAGAATGCTTCTGTGTAGTTTATATTTGAATATATTCCTTTTTCCACTACTACGCTCTTAGCGCTCCAAATGTCCAGTTGCATTTTCTACAGAAAGAGTGTTCAGATCTGCTCAATCAAAAGTATGGTTTAACTGTGTTAGCTGAATGCACAGATCAGAAAGAAGTTTCACCGAATGATTCTGTGTAGTTTATATTTGAAGACATTCCTTTTTCCACTATTACCCTCTTAGCGCTCCGAATCTCCACTTGCATTTTCTACAAAAAGAGTGTTTCATAACTGCTCAATCAAAAATATGTTTTATCTCTGTTAACTGAATTTACAGAACAGAAATAAGTTTCACAGAATGCATCTGTGTAGTTTTTATTTGAAGATATTATTTTTCCCAATGTAGGCCTCTTAGCGCTTAGCATGTCCAATTGCAGTTTCTACAGAAAGAGTGTTTCAGAACGGCTCAATCAAAAGTAAGGTTCAACTCTGTTAGTTGAATGCACAGAACAGAAAGAATTTTCACAGAATGCTACTGTGTAGTTTATATTTGAATATATTCCTTTTTCCACTATTACCCTCTTAGCGCTCCGAATGTCCACTTGCATTTTCTACAGAAAGAGTGTTCAGAACTGCGCAATCAAAAGTATGGTTTAACTCTGTTAGCTTAATGAACATATCAGAAATAAGTTTCACACAATGCTTCTGTGTAGTTTTTATTTGAAGATATTTTTTTTCCCAATAGAGGCCTCTTAGCGCTCAGAATGTCCAATTGCAGTTTCTACAGAAAGAGTGTTTCAGAAAGGCTCAATCAAAAGTAAGGTTCAACTCTGTTAGTTGAATGCACAGAACAGAAAGAAGTTTCATACAATGCTTCTGTGTAGTTTATATTTGAACATATTCTTTTTTCCACTATTACCCACTTAGCGCTACGAATGTCCAGTTGCATTTTCTACAGACAGAGTGTTTCAAAACTGCTCAATCAAAAGTATGGTTTAACTCTGTTAGCTGAATGCTCAGATCAGAAAGAAGTTTCACAGAATGCTTCTGTGTAGTTTATATTTGAATATATTCCTTTTTCCACTACTACTCTCTTAGCGCTCCAAATGTCTAGTTGCATTTTCTATAGAAAGAGTGTTCAGATCTGTTCAATCAAAAGTATGGTTTAACTCTGTTAGCTGAATGCACAGATCAGAAAGAAGTTTCACAGAATGATTCTGTGTAGTTTATATTTGGAGACATTCCTTTTTCCACTATTACCCTCTTAGCGCTCCGAATCTCCACTTGCATTTTCTACAGAAAGAGTGTTTCAGAACGGCTCAATCAAAACTAAGGTTCAACTCTTTTAGTTGAACAAACAGAACAGAAAGATGTTTCACACAATTCTTCTGTGTAGTTTTTATTTGTAGACATTCTTTTTCCCAATATAGGCCTCCTAGCGCTCAGAATGTCCAATTGCAGTTTCTACAGAAAGAGTGTTTCAGAACGGCTCAATCAAAAGTAAGGTTCAACTCTGTTATTTGAATGCACAGAACAGAAAGAAGTTTCACAGAATGCTTCTGTGTAGTTTATATTTGAACATATTCTTTTTTCCACTTTTACCCACTTAGCGCTACGAATGTCCAGTTGCATTTTCTACAGACAGAGTGTTTCAAAACTGCTCAATCAAAAGTATGGTTTAACTCTGTTAGCTGAATGCTCAGATCAGAAAGAAGTTTCACAGAATGCTTCTGTGTAGTTTATATTTGAATATATTCCTTTTTCCACTACTACTCTCTTAGCGCTCCAAATGTCCAGTTGCATTTTCTACAGAAAGAGTGTTCAGATCTGCTCAATCAAAAGTATGGTTTAACACTGTTAACTGAATGCACAGATCAGAAAGAAGTTTCACAGAATGATTCTGTGTAGTTTATATTTGGAGACATTCCTATTTCCACTATTACCCTCTTAGCGCTCCGAAGCTCCACTTGCATTTTCTACAGAAAGAGTGTTTCAGAACGGCTCAATCAAAACAAAGGTTCAACTCTTTTAGTTGAACAAACAGAACAGAAAGAAGTTTCACACAATTCTTCTGTGTAGTTTTTATTTGTAGACATTCTTTTTCCCAATAGAGGCCTCTTAGCGCTCAGAATGTCCAATTGCAGTTTCTACAGAAAGAGTGTTTCAGAACGGCTCAATCAAAAGTAAGGTTCAACTCTGTTAGTTGAATGCACAGAACAGAAAGAATTTTCACAGAATGCTACTGTGTAGTTTATATTTGAATATATTCCTTTTTCCACTACTACGCTCTTAGCGCTCCAAATGTCCAGTTGCATTTTCTACAGAAAGAGTGTTCAGATCTGCTCAATCAAAAGTATGGTTTAACTCTGTTAGCTGAATGCACAGATCAGAAAGAAGTTTCACCGAATGTTTCTGTGTAGTTTATATTTGAAGACATTCCTTTTTCCACTATTACCCTCTTAGCGCTCCGAATCTCCACTTGCATTTTCTACAAAAAGAGTGTTTCATAACTGCTCAATCAAAAATATGCTTTATCTCTGTTACCTGAATTTACAGATCAGAAATAAGTTACACAGAATGCATCTGTGTAGTTTTTATTTGAAGATATTCTTTTTCCCAATGTAGGCCTCTTAGCGCTTAGCATGTCCAATTGCAGTTTCTACAGAAAGAGTGTTTCAGAACGGCTCAATCAAAAGTAAGGTTCAACTCTGTTAGTTGAATGCACAGAACAGAAAGTATTTTCACAGAATGCTACTGTGTAGTTTATATTTGAATATATTCCTTTTTCCACTATTACCCTCTTAGCGCTCCGAATGTCCACTTGCATTTTCTACAGAAAGAGTGTTCAGAACTGCGCAATCAAAAGTATGGTTTAACTCTGTTAGCTTAATGAACATATCAGAAATAAGTTTCACACAATGCTTCTGTGTAGTTTTTATTTGAAGATATTATTTTTCCCAATAGAGGCCTCTTAGCGCTCAGAATGTCCAATTGCAGTTTCTACAGAAAGAGTGTTTCAGAAAGGCTCAATCAAAAGTAAGGTTCAACTCTGTTAGTTGAATGCACAGAACAGAAAGAAGTTTCATACAATGCTTCTGTGTAGTTTATATTTGAACATATTCTTTTTTCCACTATTACCCACTTAGCGCTACGAATGTCCAGTTGCATTTTCTACAGACAGAGTGTTTCAAAACTGCTCAATCAAAAGTATGGTTTAACTCTGTTAGCTGAATGCTCAGATCAGAAAGAAGTTTCACAGAATGCTTCTGTGTAGTTTATATTTGAATATATTCCTTTTTCCACTACTACTCTCTTAGCGCTCCAAATGTCCAGTTGCATTTTCTACAGAAAGAGTGTTCAGATCTGCTCAATCAAAAGTATGGTTTAACTCTGTTAGCTGAATGCACAGATCAGAAAGAAGTTTCACAGAATGATTCTGTGTAGTTTATATTTGGAGACATTCCTTTTTCCACTATTACCCTCTTAGCGCTCCGAATCTCCACTTGCATTTTCTACAGAAAGAGTGTTTCAGAACGGCTCTATCAAAACTAAGGTTCAACTCTTTTAGTTGAACAAACAGAACAGAAAGAAGTTTCACACAATTCTTCTGTGTAGTTTTTATTTGTAGACATTCTTTTTCCCAATATAGGCCTCCTAGCGCTCAGAATGTCCAATTGCAGTTTCTACAGAAAGAGTGTTTCAGAACGGCTCAATCAAAAGTAAGGTTCAACTCTGTTAGTGGAATGCACAGAACAGAAAGAAGTTTCATAGAATGCTTCTGTGTAGTTTATATTTGAACATATTCTTTTTTCCACTATTACCCACTTAGCGCTACGAATGTCCAGTTGCATTTTCTACAGACAGAGTGTTTCAAAACTGCTCAATCAAAAGTATGGTTTAACTCTGTTAGCTGAATGCTCAGATCAGAAAGAAGTTTCACAGAATGCTTCTGTGTAGTTTATATTTGAATATATTCCTTTTTCCACTACTACGCTCTTAGCGCTCCAAATGTCCAGTTGCATTTTCTACAGAAAGAGTGTTCAGATCTGCTCAATCAAAAGTATGGTTTAACTGTGTTAGCTGAATGCACAGATCAGAAAGAAGTTTCACCGAATGATTCTGTGTAGTTTATATTTGAAGACATTCCTTTTTCCACTATTACCCTCTTAGCGCTCCGAATCTCCACTTGCATTTTCTACAAAAAGAGTGTTTCATAACTGCTCAATCAAAAATATGTTTTATCTCTGTTAACTGAATTTACAGAACAGAAATAAGTTTCACAGAATGCATCTGTGTAGTTTTTATTTGAAGATATTATTTTTCCCAATGTAGGCCTCTTAGCGCTTAGCATGTCCAATTGCAGTTTCTACAGAAAGAGTGTTTCAGAACGGCTCAATCAAAAGTAAGGTTCAACTCTGTTAGTTGAATGCACAGAACAGAAAGAATTTTCACAGAATGCTACTGTGTAGTTTATATTTGAATATATTCCTTTTTCCACTATTACCCTCTTAGCGCTCCGAATGTCCACTTGCATTTTCTACAGAAAGAGTGTTCAGAACTGCACAATCAAAAGTATGGTTTAACTCTGTTAGCTTAATGAACATATCAGAAATAAGTTTCACACAATGCTTCTGTGTAGTTTTTATTTGAAGATATTTTTTTTCCCAATAGAGGCCTCTTAGCGCTCAGAATGTCCAATTGCAGTTTCTACAGAAAGAGTGTTTCAGAAAGGCTCAATCAAAAGTAAGGTTCAACTCTGTTAGTTGAATGCACAGAACAGAAAGAAGTTTCATACAATGCTTCTGTGTAGTTTATATTTGAACATATTCTTTTTTCCACTATTACCCACTTAGCGCTACGAATGTCCAGTTGCATTTTCTACAGACAGAGTGTTTCAAAACTGCTCAATCAAAAGTATGGTTTAACTCTGTTAGCTGAATGCTCAGATCAGAAAGAAGTTTCACAGAATGCTTCTGTGTAGTTTATATTTGAATATATTCCTTTTTCCACTACTACTCTCTTAGCGCTCCAAATGTCTAGTTGCATTTTCTATAGAAAGAGTGTTCAGATCTGTTCAATCAAAAGTATGGTTTAACTCTGTTAGCTGAATGCACAGATCAGAAAGAAGTTTCACAGAATGATTCTGTGTAGTTTATATTTGGAGACATTCCTTTTTCCACTATTACCCTCTTAGCGCTCCGAATCTCCACTTGCATTTTCTACAGAAAGAGTGTTTCAGAACGGCTCAATCAAAACTAAGGTTCAACTCTTTTAGTTGAACAAACAGAACAGAAAGATGTTTCACACAATTCTTCTGTGTAGTTTTTATTTGTAGACATTCTTTTTCCCAATAGAGGCCTCCTAGCGCTCAGAATGCCCAATTGCAGTTTCTACAGAAGGAGTGTTTCAGAACGGCTCAATCAAAAGTAAGGTTCAACTCTGTTATTTGAATGCACAGAACAGAAAGAAGTTTCACAGAATGCTTCTGTGTAGTTTATATTTGAACATATTCTTTTTTCCACTTTTACCCACTTAGCGCTACGAATGTCCAGTTGCATTTTCTACAGACAGAGTGTTTCAAAACTGCTCAATCAAAAGTATGGTTTAACTCTGTTAGCTGAATGCTCAGATCAGAAAGAAGTTTCACAGAATGCTTCTGTGTAGTTTATATTTGAATATATTCCTTTTTCCACTACTACGCTCTTAGCGCTCCAAATGTCCAGTTGCATTTTCTACAGAAAGAGTGTTCAGATCTGCTCAATCAAAAGTATGGTTTAACTCTGTTAGCTGAATGCACAGATCAGAAAGAAATTTCACCGAATGATTCTGTGTAGTTTATATTTGAAGACATTCCTTTTTCCACTATTACCCTCTTAGCGCTCCGAATCTCCACTTGCATTTTCTACAAAAAGAGTGTTTCATAACTGCTCAATCAAAAATATGTTTTATCTCTGTTAACTGAATTTACACATCAGAAATAAGTTTCACAGAATGCATCTTTGTAGTTTTTATTTGAAGATATTCTTTTTCCCAATGTAGGCCTCTTAGCGCTTAGCATGTCCAATTGCAGTTTCTACAGAAAGAGTGTTTCAGAACGGCTCAATCAAAAGTAAGGTTCAACTCTGTTAGCTGAATGCACAGAACAGTAAGAGTTTTCACAGAATGCTACTGTGTAGTTTATATTTGAATATATTCCTTTTTCCACTATTACCCTCTTAGCGCTCCGAATGTCCACTTGCATTTTCTACAGAAAGAGTGTTCAGAACTGCGCAATCAAAAGTATGGTTTAACTCTGTTAGCTTAATGAACATATCAGAAATAAGTTTCACACAATGCTTCTGTGTAGTTTTTATTTGAAGATATTATTTTTCACAATAGAGGCCTCTTAGCGCTCTGAATGTCCAATTGCAGTTTCTACAGAAAGAGTATTTCAGAAAGGCTCAATCAAAAGTAAGGTTCAACTCTGTTAGTTGAATGCACAGAACAGAAAGAAGTTTCATACAATGCTTCTGTGTAGTTTATATTTGAACATATTCTTTTTTCCACTATTACCCACTTAGCGCTACGAATGTCCAGTTGCATTTTCTACAGACAGAGTGTTTCAAAACTGCTCAATCAAAAGTATGGTTTAACTCTGTTAGCTGAATGCTCAGATCAGAAAGAAGTTTCACAGAATGCTTCTGTGTAGTTTATATTTGAATATATTCCTTTTTCCACTACTTCTCTCTTAGCGCTCCAAATGTCCAGTTGCATTTTCTACAGAAAGAGTGTTCAGATCTGCTCAATCAAAAGTATGGTTTAACACTGTTAACTGAATGCACAGATCAGAAAGAAGTTTCACAGAATGATTCTGTGTAGTTTATATTTGGAGACATTCCTATTTCCACTATTACCCTCTTAGCGCTCCGAACCTCCACTTGCATTTTCTACAGAAAGAGTGTTTCAGAACGGCTCAATCAAAACAAAGGTTCAACTCTTTTAGTTGAACAAACAGAACAGAAAGAAGTTTCACACAATTCTTCTGTGTAGTTTTTATTTGTAGACATTCTTTTCCCAATATAGGCCTCTTAGCGCTCAGAATGTCCAATTGCAGTTTCTACAGAAAGAGTGGTTCAGAACGGCTCAATCAAAAGTAAGGTTCAACTCTGTTAGTTGAATGCACAGAACAGAAAGAATTTTCACAGAATGCTACTGTGTAGTTTATATTTGAATATATTCCTTTTTCCACTACTGCGCTCTTAGCGCTCCAAATGTCCAGTTGCATTTTCTACAGAAAGAGTGTTCAGATCTGCTCAATCAAAAGTATGGTTTAACTCTGTTAGCTGAATGCACAGATCAGAAAGAAGTTTCACCGAATGTTTCTGTGTAGTTTATATTTGAAGACATTCCTTTTTCCACTATTACCCTCTTAGCGCTCCGAATCTCCACTTGCATTTTCTACAAAAAGAGTGTTTCATAACTGCTCAATCAAAAATATGCTTTATCTCTGTTACCTGAATTTACAGATCAGAAATAAGTTTCACAGAATGCATCTGTGTAGTTTTTATTTGAAGATATTCTTTTTCCCAATGTAGGCCTCTTAGCGCTTAGCATGTCCAATTGCAGTTTCTACAGAAAGAGTGTTTCAGAACGGCTCAATCAAAAGTAAGGTTCAACTATGTTAGTTGAATGCACAGAACAGAAAGTATTTTCACAGAATGCTACTGTGTAGTTTATATTTGAATATATTCCTTTTTCCACTATTACCCTCTTAGCGCTCCGAATGTCCACTTGCATTTTCTACAGAAAGAGTGTTCAGAACTGCGCAATCAAAAGTATGGTTTAACTCTGTTAGCTTAATGAACATATCAGAAATAAGTTTCACACAATGCTTCTGTGTAGTTTTTATTTGAAGTTATTATTTTTCCCAATAGAGGCCTCTTAGCGCTCAGAATGTCCAATTGCAGTTTCTACAGAAAGAGTGTTTCAGAAAGGCTCAATCAAAAGTAAGGTTCAACTCTGTTAGTTGAATGCACAGAACAGAAAGAAGTTTCATACAATGCTTCTGTGTAGTTTATATTTGAACATATTCTTTTTTCCACTATTACCCACTTAGCGCTACGAATGTCCAGTTGCATTTTCTACAGACAGAGTGTTTCAAAACTGCTCAATCAAAAGTATGGTTTAACTCTGTTAGCTGAATGCTCAGATCAGAAAGAAGTTTCACAGAATGCTTCTGTGTAGTTTATATTTGAATATATTCCTTTTTCGACTACTACTCTCTTAGCGCTCCAAATGTCCAGTTGCATTTTCTACAGAAAGAGTGTTCAGATCTGCTCAATCAAAAGTATGGTTTAACACTGTTAACTGAATGCACAGATCAGAAAGAAGTTTCACAGAATGATTCTGTGTAGTTTATATTTGGAGACATTCCTATTTCCACTATTACCCTCTTAGCGCTCCGAAGCTCCACTTGCATTTTCTACAGAAAGAGTGTTTCAGAACGGCTCAATCAAAACAAAGGTTCAACTCTTTTAGTTGAACAAACAGAACAGAAAGAAGTTTCACACAATTCTTCTGTGTAGTTTTTATTTGTAGACATTCTTTTTCCCAATAGAGGCCTCTTAGCGCTCAGAATGTCCAATTGCAGTTTCTACAGAAAGAGTGTTTCAGAACGGCTCAATCAAAAGTAAGGTTCAACTCTGTTAGTTGAATGCACAGAACAGAAAGAATTTTCACAGAATGCTACTGTGTAGTTTATATTTGAATATATTCCTTTTTCCACTACTACGCTCTTAGCGCTCCAAATGTCCAGTTGCATTTTCTACAGAAAGAGTGTTCAGATCTGCTCAATCAAAAGTATGGTTTAACTCTGTTAGCTGAATGCACAGATCAGAAAGAAGTTTCACCGAATGTTTCTGTGTAGTTTATATTTGAAGACATTCCTTTTTCCACTATTACCCTCTTAGCGCTCCGAATCTCCACTTGCATTTTCTACAAAAAGAGTGTTTCATAACTGCTCAATCAAAAATATGCTTTATCTCTGTTACCTGAATTTACAGATCAGAAATAAGTTTCACAGAATGCATCTGTGTAGTTTTTATTTGAAGATATTCTTTTTCCCAATGTAGGCCTCTTAGCGCTTAGCATGTCCAATTGCAGTTTCTACAGAAAGAGTGTTTCAGAACGGCTCAATCAAAAGTAAGGTTCAACTCTGTTAGTTGAATGCACAGAACAGAAAGTATTTTCACAGAATGCTACTGTGTAGTTTATATTTGAATATATTCCTTTTTCCACTATTACCCTCTTAGCGCTCCGAATGTCCACTTGCATTTTCTACAGAAAGAGTGTTCAGAACTGCGCAATCAAAAGTATGGTTTAACTCTGTTAGCTTAATGAACATATCAGAAATAAGTTTCACACAATGCTTCTGTGTAGTTTTTATTTGAAGATATTATTTTTCCCAATAGAGGCCTCTTAGCGCTCAGAATGTCCAATTGCAGTTTCTACAGAAAGAGTGTTTCAGAAAGGCTCAATCAAAAGTAAGGTTCAACTCTGTTAGTTGAATGCACAGAACAGAAAGAAGTTTCATACAATGCTTCTGTGTAGTTTATATTTGAACATATTCTTTTTTCCACTATTACCCACTTAGCGCTACGAATGTCCAGTTGCATTTTCTACAGACAGAGTGTTTCAAAACTGCTCAATCAAAAGTATGGTTTAACTCTGTTAGCTGAATGCTCAGATCAGAAAGAAGTTTCACAGAATGCTTCTGTGTAGTTTATATTTGAATATATTCCTTTTTCCACTACTACTCTCTTAGCGCTCCAAATGTCCAGTTGCATTTTCTACAGAAAGAGTGTTCAGATCTGCTCAATCAAAAGTATGGTTTAACTCTGTTAGCTGAATGCACAGATCAGAAAGAAGTTTCACAGAATGATTCTGTGTAGTTTATATTTGGAGACATTCCTTTTTCCACTATTACCCTCTTAGCGCTCCGAATCTCCACTTGCATTTTCTACAGAAAGAGTGTTTCAGAACGGCTCTATCAAAACTAAGGTTCAACTCTTTTAGTTGAACAAACAGAACAGAAAGAAGTTTCACACAATTCTTCTGTGTAGTTTTTATTTGTAGACATTCTTTTTCCCAATATAGGCCTCCTAGCGCTCAGAATGTCCAATTGCAGTTTCTACAGAAAGAGTGTTTCAGAACGGCTCAATCAAAAGTAAGGTTCAACTCTGTTAGTGGAATGCACAGAACAGAAAGAAGTTTCATAGAATGCTTCTGTGTAGTTTATATTTGAACATATTCTTTTTTCCACTATTACCCACTTAGCGCTACGAATGTCCAGTTGCATTTTCTACAGACAGAGTGTTTCAAAACTGCTCAATCAAAAGTATGGTTTAACTCTGTTAGCTGAATGCTCAGATCAGAAAGAAGTTTCACAGAATGCTTCTGTGTAGTTTATATTTGAATATATTCCTTTTTCCACTACTACGCTCTTAGCGCTCCAAATGTCCAGTTGCATTTTCTACAGAAAGAGTGTTCAGATCTGCTCAATCAAAAGTATGGTTTAACTGTGTTAGCTGAATGCACAGATCAGAAAGAAGTTTCACCGAATGATTCTGTGTAGTTTATATTTGAAGACATTCCTTTTTCCACTATTACCCTCTTAGCGCTCCGAATCTCCACTTGCATTTTCTACAAAAAGAGTGTTTCATAACTGCTCAATCAAAAATATGTTTTATCTCTGTTAACTGAATTTACAGAACAGAAATAAGTTTCACAGAATGCATCTGTGTAGTTTTTATTTGAAGATATTATTTTTCCCAATGTAGGCCTCTTAGCGCTTAGCATGTCCAATTGCAGTTTCTACAGAAAGAGTGTTTCAGAACGGCTCAATCAAAAGTAAGGTTCAACTCTGTTAGTTGAATGCACAGAACAGAAAGAATTTTCACAGAATGCTACTGTGTAGTTTATATTTGAATATATTCCTTTTTCCACTATTACCCTCTTAGCGCTCCGAATGTCCACTTGCATTTTCTACAGAAAGAGTGTTCAGAACTGCACAATCAAAAGTATGGTTTAACTCTGTTAGCTTAATGAACATATCAGAAATAAGTTTCACACAATGCTTCTGTGTAGTTTTTATTTGAAGATATTTTTTTTCCCAATAGAGGCCTCTTAGCGCTCAGAATGTCCAATTGCAGTTTCTACAGAAAGAGTGTTTCAGAAAGGCTCAATCAAAAGTAAGGTTCAACTCTGTTAGTTGAATGCACAGAACAGAAAGAAGTTTCATACAATGCTTCTGTGTAGTTTATATTTGAACATATTCTTTTTTCCACTATTACCCACTTAGCGCTACGAATGTCCAGTTGCATTTTCTACAGACAGAGTGTTTCAAAACTGCTCAATCAAAAGTATGGTTTAACTCTGTTAGCTGAATGCTCAGATCAGAAAGAAGTTTCACAGAATGCTTCTGTGTAGTTTATATTTGAATATATTCCTTTTTCCACTACTACTCTCTTAGCGCTCCAAATGTCTAGTTGCATTTTCTATAGAAAGAGTGTTCAGATCTGTTCAATCAAAAGTATGGTTTAACTCTGTTAGCTGAATGCACAGATCAGAAAGAAGTTTCACAGAATGATTCTGTGTAGTTTATATTTGGAGACATTCCTTTTTCCACTATTACCCTCTTAGCGCTCCGAATCTCCACTTGCATTTTCTACAGAAAGAGTGTTTCAGAACGGCTCAATCAAAACTAAGGTTCAACTCTTTTAGTTGAACAAACAGAACAGAAAGATGTTTCACACAATTCTTCTTTGTAGTTTTTATTTGTAGACATTCTTTTTCCCAATAGAGGCCTCCTAGCGCTCAGAATGTCCAATTGCAGTTTCTACAGAAGGAGTGTTTCAGAACGGCTCAATCAAAAGTAAGGTTCAACTCTGTTATTTGAATGCACAGAACAGAAAGAAGTTTCACAGAATGCTTCTGTGTAGTTTATATTTGAACATATTCTTTTTTCCACTTTTACCCACTTAGCGCTACGAATGTCCAGTTGCATTTTCTACAGACAGAGTGTTTCAAAACTGCTCAATCAAAAGTATGGTTTAACTCTGTTAGCTGAATGCTCAGATCAGAAAGAAGTTTCACAGAATGCTTCTGTGTAGTTTATATTTGAATATATTCCTTTTTCCACTACTACGCTCTTAGCGCTCCAAATGTCCAGTTGCATTTTCTACAGAAAGAGTGTTCAGATCTGCTCAATCAAAAGTATGGTTTAACTCTGTTAGCTGAATGCACAGATCAGAAAGAAATTTCACCGAATGATTCTGTGTAGTTTATATTTGAAGACATTCCTTTTTCCACTATTACCCTCTTAGCGCTCCGAATCTCCACTTGCATTTTCTACAAAAAGAGTGTTTCATAACTGCTCAATCAAAAATATGTTTTATCTCTGTTAACTGAATTTACACATCAGAAATAAGTTTCACAGAATGCATCTTTGTAGTTTTTATTTGAAGATATTCTTTTTCCCAATGTAGGCCTCTTAGCGCTTAGCATGTCCAATTGCAGTTTCTACAGAAAGAGTGTTTCAGAACGGCTCAATCAAAAGTAAGGTTCAACTCTGTTAGCTGAATGCACAGAACAGTAAGAGTTTTCACAGAATGCTACTGTGTAGTTTATATTTGAATATATTCCTTTTTCCACTATTACCCTCTTAGCGCTCCGAATGTCCACTTGCATTTTCTACAGAAAGAGTGTTCAGAACTGCGCAATCAAAAGTATGGTTTAACTCTGTTAGCTTAATGAACATATCAGAAATAAGTTTCACACAATGCTTCTGTGTAGTTTTTATTTGAAGATATTATTTTTCACAATAGAGGCCTCTTAGCGCTCTGAATGTCCAATTGCAGTTTCTACAGAAAGAGTATTTCAGAAAGGCTCAATCAAAAGTAAGGTTCAACTCTGTTAGTTGAATGCACAGAACAGAAAGAAGTTTCATACAATGCTTCTGTGTAGTTTATATTTGAACATATTCTTTTTTCCACTATTACCCACTTAGCGCTACGAATGTCCAGTTGCATTTTCTACAGACAGAGTGTTTCAAAACTGCTCAATCAAAAGTATGGTTTAACTCTGTTAGCTGAATGCTCAGATCAGAAAGAAGTTTCACAGAATGCTTCTGTGTAGTTTATATTTGAATATATTCCTTTTTCCACTACTTCTCTCTTAGCGCTCCAAATGTCCAGTTGCATTTTCTACAGAAAGAGTGTTCAGATCTGCTCAATCAAAAGTATGGTTTAACACTGTTAACTGAATGCACAGATCAGAAAGAAGTTTCACAGAATGATTCTGTGTAGTTTATATTTGGAGACATTCCTATTTCCACTATTACCCTCTTAGCGCTCCGAACCTCCACTTGCATTTTCTACAGAAAGAGTGTTTCAGAACGGCTCAATCAAAACAAAGGTTCAACTCTTTTAGTTGAACAAACAGAACAGAAAGAAGTTTCACACAATTCTTCTGTGTAGTTTTTATTTGTAGACATTCTTTTTCCCAATATAGGCCTCTTAGCGCTCAGAATGTCCAATTGCAGTTTCTACAGAAAGAGTGTTTCAGAACGGCTCAATCAAAAGTAAGGTTCAACTCTGTTAGTTGAATGCACAGAACAGAAAGAATTTTCACAGAATGCTACTGTGTAGTTTATATTTGAATATATTCCTTTTTCCACTACTGCGCTCTTAGCGCTCCAAATGTCCAGTTGCATTTTCTACAGAAAGAGTGTTCAGATCTGCTCAATCAAAAGTATGGTTTAACTCTGTTAGCTGAATGCACAGATCAGAAAGAAGTTTCACCGAATGTTTCTGTGTAGTTTATATTTGAAGACATTCCTTTTTCCACTATTACCCTCTTAGCGCACCGAATCTCCACTTGCATTTTCTACAAAAAGAGTGTTTCATAACTGCTCAATCAAAAATATGCTTTATCTCTGTTACCTGAATTTACAGATCAGAAATAAGTTTCACAGAATGCATCTGTGTAGTTTTTATTTGAAGATATTCTTTTTCCCAATGTAGGCCTCTTAGCGCTTAGCATGTCCAATTGCAGTTTCTACAGAAAGAGTGTTTCAGAACGGCTCAATCAAAAGTAAGGTTCAACTCTGTTAGTTGAATGCACAGAACAGAAAGTATTTTCACAGAATGCTACTGTGTAGTTTATATTTGAATATATTCCTTTTTCCACTATTACCCTCTTAGCGCTCCGAATGTCCACTTGCATTTTCTACAGAAAGAGTGTTCAGAACTGCGCAATCAAAAGTATGGTTTAACTCTGTTAGCTTAATGAACATATCAGAAATAAGTTTCACACAATGCTTCTGTGTAGTTTTTATTTGAAGTTATTATTTTTCCCAATAGAGGCCTCTTAGCGCTCAGAATGTCCAATTGCAGTTTCTACAGAAAGAGTGTTTCAGAAAGGCTCAATCAAAAGTAAGGTTCAACTCTGTTAGTTGAATGCACAGAACAGAAAGAAGTTTCATACAATGCTTCTGTGTAGTTTATATTTGAACATATTCTTTTTTCCACTATTACCCACTTAGTGCTACGAATGTCCAGTTGCATTTTCTACAGACAGAGTGTTTCAAAACTGCTCAATCAAAAGTATGGTTTAACTCCGTTAGCTGAATGCTCAGATCAGAAAGAAGTTTCACAGAATGCTTCTGTGTAGTTTATATTTGAATATATTCCTTTTTCCACTACTACTCTCTTAGCGCTCCAAATGTCTAGTTGCATTTTCTATAGAAAGAGTGTTCAGATCTGTTCAATCAAAAGTATGGTTTAACTCTGTTAGCTGAATGCACAGATCAGAAAGAAGTTTCACAGAATGATTCTGTGTAGTTTATATTTGGAGACATTCCTTTTTCCACTATTACCCTCTTAGCGCTCCGAATCTCCACTTGCATTTTCTACAGAAAGAGTGTTTCAGAACGGCTCAATCAAAACTAAGGTTCAACTCTTTTAGTTGAACAAACAGAACAGAAAGATGTTTCACACAATTCTTCTGTGTAGTTTTTATTTGTAGACATTCTTTTTCCCAATATAGGCCTCCTAGCGCTCAGAATGTCCAATTGCAGTTTCTACAGAAAGAGTGTTTCAGAACGGCTCAATCAAAAGTAAGGTTCAACTCTGTTATTTGAATGCACAGAACAGAAAGAAGTTTCACAGAATGCTTCTGTGTAGTTTATATTTGAACATATTCTTTTTTCCACTTTTACCCACTTAGCGCTACGAATGTCCAGTTGCATTTTCTACAGACAGAGTGTTTCAAAACTGCTCAATCAAAAGTATGGTTTAACTCTGTTAGCTGAATGCTCAGATCAGAAAGAAGTTTCACAGAATGCTTCTGTGTAGTTTATATTTGAATATATTCCTTTTTCCACTACTACGCTCTTAGCGCTCCAAATGTCCAGTTGCATTTTCTACAGAAAGAGTGTTCAGATCTGCTCAATCAAAAGTATGGTTTAACTCTGTTAGCTGAATGCACAGATCAGAAAGAAGTTTCACCGAATTATTCTGTGTAGTTTATATTTGAAGACATTCCTTTTTCCACTATTACCCTCTTAGCGCTCCGAATCTCCACTTGCATTTTCTACAAAAAGAGTGTTTCATAACTGCTCAATCAAAAATATGTTTTATCTCTGTTAACTGAATTTACACATCAGAAATAAGTTTCACAGAATGCATCTTTGTAGTTTTTATTTGAAGATATTCTTTTTCCCAATGTAGGCCTCTTAGCGCTTAGCATGTCCAATTGCAGTTTCTACAGAAAGAGTGTTTCAGAACGGCTCAATCAAAAGTAAGGTTCAACTCTGTTAGCTGAATGCACAGAACAGTAAGAGTTTTCACAGAATGCTACTGTGTAGTTTATATTTGAATATATTCCTTTTTCCACTATTACCCTCTTAGCGCTCCGAATGTCCACTTGCATTTTCTACAGAAAGAGTGTTCAGAACTGCGCAATCAAAAGTATAGTTTAACTCTGTTAGCTTAATGAACATATCAGAAATAAGTTTCACACAATGTTTCTGTGTAGTTTTTATTTGAAGATATTATTTTTCCCAATAGAGGCCTCTTAGCGCTCTGAATGTCCAATTGCAGTTTCTACAGAAAGAGTATTTCAGAAAGGCTCAATCAAAAGTAAGGTTCAACTCTGTTAGTTGAATGCACAGAACAGAAAGAAGTTTCATACAATGCTTCTGTGTAGTTTATATTTGAACATATTCTTTTTTCCACTATTACCCACTTAGCGCTACGAATGTCCAGTTGCATTTTCTACAGACAGAGTGTTTCAAAACTGCTCAATCAAAAGTATGGTTTAACTCTGTTAGCTGAATGCTCAGATCAGAAAGAAGTTTCACAGAATGCTTCTGTGTAGTTTATATTTGAATATATTCCTTTTTCCACTACTTCTCTCTTAGCGCTCCAAATGTCCAGTTGCATTTTCTACAGAAAGAGTGTTCAGATCTGCTCAATCAAAAGTATGGTTTAACACTGTTAACTGAATGCACAGATCAGAAAGAAGTTTCACAGAATGATTCTGTGTAGTTTATATTTGGAGACATTCCTATTTCCACTATTACCCTCTTAGCGCTCCGAACCTCCACTTGCATTTTCTACAGAAAGAGTGTTTCAGAACGGCTCAATCAAAACAAAGGTTCAACTCTTTTAGTTGAACAAACAGAACAGAAAGAAGTTTCACACAATTCTTCTGTGTAGTTTTTATTTGTAGACATTCTTTTTCCCAATATAGGCCTCTTAGCGCTCAGAATGTCCAATTGCAGTTTCTACAGAAAGAGTGTTTCAGAACGGCTCAATCAAAAGTAAGGTTCAACTCTGTTAGTTGAATGCACAGAACAGAAAGAATTTTCACAGAATGCTACTGTGTAGTTTATATTTGAATATATTCCTTTTTCCACTACTGCGCTCTTAGCGCTCCAAATGTCCAGTTGCATTTTCTACAGAAAGAGTGTTCAGATCTGCTCAATCAAAAGTATGGTTTAACTCTGTTAGCTGAATGCACAGATCAGAAAGAAGTTTCACCGAATGTTTCTGTGTAGTTTATATTTGAAGACATTCCTTTTTCCACTATTACCCTCTTAGCGCTCCGAATCTCCACTTGCATTTTCTACAAAAAGAGTGTTTCATAACTGCTCAATCAAAAATATGCTTTATCTCTGTTACCTGAATTTACAGATCAGAAATAAGTTTCACAGAATGCATCTGTGTAGTTTTTATTTGAAGATATTCTTTTTCCCAATGTAGGCCTCTTAGCGCTTAGCATGTCCAATTGCAGTTTCTACAGAAAGAGTGTTTCAGAACGGCTCAATCAAAAGTAAGGTTCAACTCTGTTAGTTGAATGCACAGAACAGAAAGGATTTTCACAGAATGCTACTGTGTAGTTTATATTTGAATATATTCCTTTTTCCACTATTACCCTCTTAGCGCTCCGAATGTCCACTTGCATTTTCTACAGAAAGAGTGTTCAGAACTGCGCAATCAAAAGTATGGTTTAACTCTGTTAGCTTAATGAACATATCAGAAATAAGTTTCACACAATGCTTCTGTGTAGTTTTTATTTGAAGATATTATATTTCCCAATAGAGGCCTCTTAGCGCTCAGAATGTCCAATTGCAGTTTCTACAGAAAGAGTGTTTCAGAAAGGCTCAATCAAAAGTAAGGTTCAACTCTGTTAGTTGAATGCACAGAACAGAAAGAAGTTTCATACAATGCTTCTGTGTAGTTTATATTTGAACATATTCTTTTTTCCACTATTACCCACTTAGCGCTACGAATGTCCAGTTGCATTTTCTACAGACAGAGTGTTTCAAAACTGCTCAATCAAAAGTATGGTTTAACTCCGTTAGCTGAATGTTCAGATCAGAAAGAAGTTTCACAGAATGCTTCTGTGTAGTTTATATTTGAATATATTCCTTTTTCCACTACTACGCTCTTAGCGCTCCAAATGTCCAGTTGCATTTTCTACAGAAAGAGTGTTCAGATCTGCTCAATCAAAAGTATGGTTTAACTCTGTTAGCTGAATGCTCAGATCAGAAAGAAGTTTCACAGAATGCTTCTGTGTAGTTTATATTTGAATATATTCCTTTTTCCACTACTACGCTCTTAGCGCTCCAAATGTCCAGTTGCATTTTCTACAGAAAGAGTGTTCAGATCTGCTCAATCAAAAGTATGGTTTAACTCTGTTAGCTGAATGCACAGATCAGAAAGAAGTTTCACCGAATGATTCTGTGTAGTTCATATTTGAAGACATTCCTTTTTCCACTATTACCCTCTTAGCGCTCCGAATCTCCACTTGCATTTTCTACAAAAAGAGTGTTTCATAACTGCTCAATCAAAAATATGTTTTATCTCTGTTAACTGAATTTACAGAACAGAAATAAGTTTCACAGAATGCATCTGTGTAGTTTTTATTTGAAGATATTCTTTTTCCCAATGTAGGCCTCTTAGCGCTTAGCATGTCCAATTGCAGTTTCTACAGAAAGAGTGTTTCAGAACGGCTCAATCAAAAGTAAGGTTCAACTCTGTTAGTTGAATGCACAGAACAGAAAGAATTTTCACAGAATGCTACTGTGTAGTTTATATTTGAATATATTCCTTTTTCCACTATTACCCTCTTAGCGCTCCGAATGTCCACTTGCATTTTCTACAGAAAGAGTGTTCAGAACTGCGCAATTAAAAGTATGGTTTAACTCTGTTAGCTTAATGAACATATCAGAAATAAGTTTCACACAATGCTTCTGTGTAGTTTTTATTTGAAGATATTATTTTTCCCAATAGAGGCCTCTTAGCGCTCAGAATGTCCAATTGCAGTTTCTACAGAAAGAGTGTTTCAGAAAGGCTCAATCAAAAGTAAGGTTCAACTCTGTTAGTTGAATGCACAGAACAGAAAGAAGTTTCATACAATGCTTCTGTGTAGTTTATATTTGAACATATTCTTTTTTCCACTATTACCCACTTAGCGCTACGAATGTCCAGTTGCATTTTCTACAGACAGAGTGTTTCAAAACTGCTCAATCAAAAGTATGGTTTAACTCTGTTAGCTGAATGCTCAGATCGGAAAGAAGTTTCACAGAATGCTTCTGTGTAGTTTATATTTGAATATATTCCTTTTTCCACTACTACTCTCTTAGCGCTCCAAATGTCTAGTTGCATTTTCTATAGAAAGAGTGTTCAGATCTGTTCAATCAAAAGTATGGTTTAACTCTGTTAGCAGAATGCACAGATCAGAAAGAAGTTTCACAGAATGATTCTGTGTAGTTTATATTTGGAGACATTCCTTTTTCCACTATTACCCTCTTAGCGCTCCGAATCTCCACTTGCATTTTCTACAGAAAGAGTGTTTCAGAACGGCTCAATCAAAACTAAGGTTCAACTCTTTTAGTTGAACAAACAGAACAGAAAGATGTTTCACACAATTCTTCTGTGTAGTTTTTATTTGTAGACATTCTTTTTCCCAATATAGGCCTCCTAGCGCTCAGAATGTCCAATTGAAGTTTCTACAGAAAGAGTGTTTCAGAACGGCTCAATCAAAAGTAAGGTTCAACTCTGTTATTTGAATGCACAGAACAGAAAGAAGTTTCACAGAATGCTTCTGTGTAGTTTATATTTGAACATATTCTTTTTTCCACTTTTACCCACTTAGCGCTACGAATGTCCAGTTGCATTTTCTACAGACAGAGTGTTTCAAAACTGCTCAATCAAAAGTATGGTTTAACTCTGTTAGCTGAATGCTCAGATCAGAAAGAAATTTCACAGAATGCTTCTGTGTAGTTTATATTTGAATATATTCCTTTTTCCACTACTACGCTCTTAGCGCTCCAAATGTCCAGTTGCATTTTCTACAGAAAGAGTGTTCAGATCTGCTCAATCAAAAGTATGGTTTAACTCTGTTAGCTGAATGCACAGATCAGAAAGAAGTTTCACCGAATGATTCTGTGTAGTTTATATTTGAAGACATTCCTTTTTCCACTATTACGCTCTTAGCGCTCCGAATCTCCACTTGCATTTTCTACAAAAAGAGTGTTTCATAACTGCTCAATCAAAAATATGTTTTATCTCTGTTAACTGAATTTACACATCAGAAATAAGTTTCACAGAATGCATCTTTGTAGTTTTTATTTGAAGATATTCTTTTTCCCAATGTAGGCCTCTTAGCGCTTAGCATGTCCAATTGCAGTTTCTACAGAAAGAGTGTTTCAGAACGGCTCAATCAAAAGTAAGGTTCAACTCTGTTAGCTGAATGCACAGAACAGTAAGAGTTTTCACAGAATGCTACTGCGTAGTTTATATTTGAATATATTCCTTTTTCCACTATTACCCTCTTAGCGCTCCGAATGTCCACTTGCATTTTCTACAGAAAGAGTGTTCAGAACTGCGCAATCAAAAGTATGGTTTAACTCTGTTAGCTTAATGAACATATCAGAAATAAGTTTCACACAATGCTTCTGTGTAGTTTTTATTTGAAGATATTATTTTTCCCAATAGAGGCCTCTTAGCGCTCTGAATGTCCAATTGCAGTTTCTACAGAAAGAGTGTTTCAGAAAGGCTCAATCAAAAGTAAGGTTCAACTCTGTTAGTTGAATGCACAGAACAGAAAGAAGTTTCATACTATGCTTCTATGTAGTTTATATTTGAACATATTTATTTCCACTATTACCAACTTAGCGCTACGAATGTCCAGTTGCATTTTCTACAGACAGAGTGTTTCAAAACTGCTCAATCAAAAGTATGGTTTAACTCTGTTAGCTGAATGCTCAGATCAGAAAGAAGTTTCACAGAATGCTTCTGTGTAGTTTATATTTGAATATATTCCTTTTTCCACTACTACTCTCTTAGCGCTCCAAATGTCCAGTTGCATTTTCTACAGAAAGAGTGTTCAGATCTGCTCAATCAAAAGTATGGTTTAACACTGTTAACTGTATGCACAGATCAGAAAGAAGTTTCACAGAATGATTCTGTGTAGTTTATATTTGGAGACATTCCTATTTCCACTATTACCCTCTTAGCGCTCCGAACCTCCACTTGCATTTTCTACAGAAAGAGTGTTTCAGAACGGCTCAATCAAAACAAAGGTTCAACTCTTTTAGTTGAACAAACAGAACAGAAAGAAGTTTCACACAATTCTTCTGTGTAGTTTTTATTTGTAGACATTCTTTTTCCCAATATAGGCCTCTTAGCGCTCAGAATGTCCAATTGCAGTTTCTACAGAAAGAGTGTTTCAGAACGGCTCAATCAAAAGTAAGGTTCAACTCTGTTAGTTGAATGCACAGAACAGAAAGAATTTTCACAGAATGCTACTGTGTAGTTTATATTTGAATATATTCCTTTTTCCACTACTACGCTCTTAGCGCTCCAAATGTCCAGTTGCATTTTCTACAGAAAGAGTGTTCAGATCTGCTCAATCAAAAGTATGGTTTAACTCTGTTAGCTGAATGCACAGATCAGAAAGAAGTTTCACCGAATGTTTCTGTGTAGTTTATATTTGAAGACATTCCTTTTTCCACTATTACCCGCTTAGCGCTCCGAATCTCCACTTGCATTTTCTACAAAAAGAGTGTTTCATAACTGCTCAATCAAAAATATGCTTTATCTCTGTTACCTGAATTTACAGATCAGAAATAAGTTTCACAGAATGCATCTGTGTAGTTTTTATTTGAAGATATTCTTTTTCCCAATGTAGGCCTCTTAGCGCTTAGCATGTCCAATTGCAGTTTCTACAGAAAGAGTGTTTCAGAACGGCTCAATCAAAAGTAAGGTTCAACTCTGTTAGTTGAATGCACAGAACAGAAAGTATTTTCACAGAATGCTACTGTGTAGTTTATATTTGAATATATTCCTTTTTCCACTATTACCCTCTTAGCGCTCCGAATGTCCACTTGCATTTTCTACAGAAAGAGTGTTCAGAACTGCGCAATCAAAAGTATGGTTTAACTCTGTTAGCTTAATGAACATATCAGAAATAAGTTTCACACAATGCTTCTGTGTAGTTTTTATTTGAAGATATTATTTTTCCCAATAGAGGCCTCTTAGCGCTCAGAATGTCCAATTGCAGTTTCTACAGAAAGAGTGTTTCAGAAAGGCTCAATCAAAAGTAAGGTTCAACTCTGTTAGTTGAATGCACAGAACAGAAAGAAGTTTCATACAATGCTTCTGTGTAGTTTATATTTGAACATATTCTTTTTTCCACTATTACCCACTTAGCGCTACGAATGTCCAGTTGCATTTTCTACAGACCGAGTGTTTCAAAACTGCTCAATCAAAAGTATGGTTTAACTCTGTTAGCTGAATGCTCAGATCAGAAAGAAGTTTCACAGAATGCTTCTGTGTAGTTTATATTTGAATATATTCCTTTTTCCACTACTACTCTCTTAGCGCTCCAAATGTCTAGTTGCATTTTCTATAGAAAGAGTGTTCAGATCTGCTCAATCAAAAGTATGGTATAACTCTGTTAGCTGAATGCACAGATCAGAAAGAAGTTTCACAGAATGATTCTGTGTAGTTTATATTTGGAGACATTCCTTTTTCCACTATTACCCTCTTAGCGCTCCGAATTTCCACTTGCATTTTCTACAGAAAGAGTGTTTCAGAACGGCTCAATCAAAACTAAGTTTCAACTCTTTTAGTTGAACAAACAGAACAGAAAGAAGTTTCACACAATTCTTCTGTGTGGTTTTTATTTGTAGACATTCTTTTTCCCAATATAGGCCTCTTAGCGCTCAGAATGTCCAATTGCAGTTTCTACAGAAAGAGTGATGCAGAACGCCTCAATGAAAAGTAAGGTTCAACTCTGTTAGTTGAATGCACAGAACAGAAAGAAGTTTCATACAATGCTTCTGTGTAGTTTATATTTGAACATATTATTTTTTCCACTATTACCCACTTAGCACTACGAATGTCCAGTTGCATTTTCTACAGACAGAGTGTTTCAAAACTGCTCAATCAAAAGTATGGTTTAACTCCGTTAGCTGAATGTTCAGATCAGAAAGAAGTTTCACTGAATGCTTCTGTGTAGTTTATATTTGAATATATTCCTTTTTCCACTACTACGCTCTTAGCGCTCCAAATGTCCAGTTGCATTTTCTACAGAAAGAGTGTTCAGATCTGCTCAATCAAAAGTATGGTTTAACTCTGTTAGCTGAATGCACAGATCAGAAAGAAGTTTCACCGAATGATTCTGTGTAGTTTATATTTGAAGACATTCCTTTTTCCACTATTACCCTCTTAGAGCTCAAAATCTCCACTTGCATTTTCTACAAAAAGAGTGTTTCATAACTGCTGAATCAAAAATATGTTTTATCTCTGTTAACTGAATTTACAGATCAGAAATAAGTTTCACAGAATGCATCTGTGTAGTTTTTATTTGAAGATATTCTTTTTCCCAATGTAGGCCTCTTAGCGCTTAGCATGTCCAATTGCAGTTTCTACAGAAAGAGTGTTTCAGAACGGCTCAATCAAAAGTAAGTTTCAACTCTGTTAGTTGAATGCACAGAACAGAAAGAATTTTCACAGAATGCTACTGTGTAGTTTATATTTGAATATATTCCTTTTTCCACTATTACCCTCTTAGCGCTCCGAATGTCCACTTGCATTTTCTACAGAAAGAGTGTTCAGAACTGCGCAATCAAAAGTATGGTTTAACTCTGTTAGCTTAATGAACATATCAGAAATAAGTTTCACACAATGCTTCTGTGTAGTTTTTATTTGAAGATATTATTTTTCCCAATAGAGGCCTCTTAGCGCTCAGAATGTCCAATTGCAGTTTCTACAGAAAGAGTGTTTCAGAAAGGCTCAATCAAAACTAAGGTTCAACTCCGTTAGTTGAATGCACAGAACAGAAAGAAGTTTCATACAATGCTTCTGTGTAGTTTATATTTGAACATATGCTTTTTTCCACTATTACCCACTTAGCGCTACGAATGTCCAGTTGCATTTTCTACAGACGGAGTGTTTCAAAACTGCTCAATCAAAAGTATGGTTTAACTCGGTTAGCTGAATGCTCAGATCAGAAAGAAGTTTCACAGAATGCTTCTGTGTAGTTTATATTTGAATATATTCCTTTTTTTAATACTACTCCCTTAGCGCTCCAAATGTCCAGTTGCATTTTCTACAGAAAGAGTGTTCAGATCTGCTCAATCAAAAGTATGGTTTAACTCTGTTAGCTGAATGCACAGATCAGAAAAAAGTTTCACGGAATGATTCTGTGTAGTTTATATTTGGAGACATTCCTTTTTCCACTATTACCCTCTTAGCGCTCCGAATCTCCACTTGCATTTTCTACAGAAAGAGTGTTTCAGAACGGCTCAATCAAAACTAAGGTTCAACTCTTCTAGTTGAACAAACAGAACAGAAAGAAGTTTCACACAATTCTTCTCTGTAGTTTTTATTTGTAGACATTCTTTTTCCCAATATAGGCCTCCTAGCGCTCAGAATGTCCAATTGCAGTTTCTACAGAAAGAGTGTTTCAGAACGGCTCAATCAAAAGTAAGGTTCAACTCTGTTAGTTGAATGCACAGAACAGAAAGAAGTTTCATACAATGCTTCTGTGTAGTTTATATTTGAACATATTCTTTTTTCCACTATTACCCACTTAGCGCTACGAATGTCCAGTTGCATTTTCTACAGACAGAGTGTTTCAAACCTGCTCAATCAAAAGTATGGTTTAACTCTGTTAGCTGAATGCTCAGATCAGAAAGAAGTTTCACAGAATGCTTCTGTGTAGTTTACATTTGAATATATTCCTTTTTCCACTACTACGCTCTTAGCGCTCCAAATGTCCAGTTGCATTTTCTACAGAAAGAGTGTTCAGATCTGCTCAATCAAAAGTATGGTTTAACTCTGTTAGCTGAATGCACAGATGAGAAAGAAGTTTCACCGAGTGATTCTGTGTAGTTTATATTTGAAGACATTCCTTTTTCCACTATTAAACTCTTAGCGCTCCGAATCTCCACTTGCATTTTCTACAAAAAGCGTGTTTCATAACTGCTCAATCAAAAATATGTTTTATCTCTGTTAACTGAATTTACAGCTCAGAAATAAGTTTCACAGAATGCATCTGTGTAGTTTTTAGTTGAAGATATTATTTTTCCCAATGTAGGCCTCTTAGCGCTTAGCATGTCCAATTGCAGTTTCTACAGAAAGAGTGTTTCAGAACGGCTCAATCAAAAGTAAGGTTCAACTCTGTTAGTTGAATGCACAGAACAGAAAGAATTTTCACAGAATGCTACTGTGTAGTTTATATTTGAATATATTCCTTTTTCCACTATTACCCTCTTAGCGCTCCGAATGTCCACTTGCATTTTCTACAGAAAGAGTGTTCAGAACTGCGCAATCAAAAGTATGGTTTAACTCTGTTAGCTTAATGAACATATCAGAAATAAGTTTCACACAATGCTTCTGTGTAGTTTTTATTTGAAGTTATTATTTTTCCCAATAGAGGCCTCTTAGCGCTCAGAATGTCCAATTGCAGTTTCTACAGAAAGAGTATTTCAGAAAGGCTCAATCAAAAGTAAGGTTCAACTCTGTTAGTTGAATGCACAGAACAGAAAGAAGTTTCATACAATGCTTCTGTGTAGTTTATATTTGAACATATTCTTTTTTCCACTATTACCCACTTAGCGCTACGAATGTCCAGTTGCATTTTCTACAGACAGAGTGTTTCAAAACTGCTCAATCAAAAGTATGGTTTAACTCTGTTAGCTGAATGCTCAGATCAGAAAGAAGTTTCACAGAATGCTTCTGTGTAGTTTATATTTGAATATATTACTTTTTCCACTACTACTCTCTTAGCGCTCCAAATGTCCAGTTGCATTTTCTACAGAAAGAGTGTTCAGATCTGCTCAATCAAAAGTATGGTATAACTCTGTTAGCTGAATGCACAGATCAGAAAGAAGTTTCACAGAATGATTCTGTGTAGTTTATATTTGGAGACATTCCTTTTTCCACTATTACCCTCTTAGCGCTCCGAATTTCCACTTGCATTTTCTACAGAAAGAGTGTTTCAGAACGGCTCAATCAAAACTAAGTTTCAACTCTTTTAGTTGAACAAACAGAACAGAAAGAAGTTTCACACAATTCTTCTGTGTGGTTTTTATTTGTAGACATTCTTTTTCCCAATATAGGCCTCTTAGCGCTCAGAATGTCCAATTGCAGTTTCTACAGAAAGAGTGATTCAGAACGCCTCAATGAAAAGTAAGGTTCAACTCTGTTAGTTGAATGCACAGAACAGAAAGAAGTTTCATACAATGCTTCTGTGTAGTTTATATTTGAACATATTCTTTTTTCCACTATTACCCACTTAGCACTACGAATGTCCAGTTGCATTTTCTACAGACAGAGTGTTTCAAAACTGCTCAATCAAAAGTATGGTTTAACTCCGTTAGCTGAATGTTCAGATCAGAAAGAAGTTTCACAGAATGCTTCTGTGTAGTTTATATTTGAATATATTCCTTTTTCCACTACTACGCTCTTAGCGCTCCAAATGTCCAGTTGCATTTTCTACAGAAAGAGTGTTCAGATCTGCTCAATCAAAAGTATGGTTTAACTCTGTTAGCTGAATGCACAGATCAGAAAGAAGTTTCACCGAATGATTCTGTGTAGTTTATATTTGAAGACATTCCTTTTTCCACTATTACCCTCTTAGAGCTCAAAATCTCCACTTGCATTTTCTACAAAAAGAGTGTTTCATAACTGCTGAATCAAAAATATGTTTTATCTCTGTTAACTGAATTTACAGATCAGAAATAAGTTTCACAGAATGCATCTGTGTAGTTTTTATTTGAAGATATTCTTTTTCCCAATGTAGGCCTCTTAGCGCTTAGCATGTCCAATTGCAGTTTCTACAGAAAGAGTGTTTCAGAACGGCTCAATCAAAAGTAAGTTTCAACTCTGTTAGTTGAATGCACAGAACAGAAAGAATTTTCACAGAATGCTACTGTGTAGTTTATATTTGAATATATTCCTTTTTCCACTATTACCCTCTTAGCGCTCCGAATGTCCACTTGCATTTTCTACAGAAAGAGTGTTCAGAACTGCGCAATCAAAAGTATGGTTTAACTCTGTTAGCTTAATGAACATATCAGAAATAAGTTTCACACAATGCTTCTGTGTAGTTTTTATTTGAAGATATTATTTTTCCCAATAGAGGCCTCTTAGCGCTCAGAATGTCCAATTGCAGTTTCTACAGAAAGAGTGTTTCAGAAAGGCTCAATCAAAACTAAGGTTCAACTCCGTTAGTTGAATGCACAGAACAGAAAGAAGTTTCATACAATGCTTCTGTGTAGTTTATATTTGAACATATGCTTTTTTCCACTATTACCCACTTAGCGCTACGAATGTCCAGTTGCATTTTCTACAGACGGAGTGTTTCAAAACTGCTCAATCAAAAGTATGGTTTAACTCGGTTAGCTGAATGCTCAGATCAGAAAGAAGTTTCACAGAATGCTTCTGTGTAGTTTATATTTGAATATATTCCTTTTTTTAATACTACTCCCTTAGCGCTCCAAATGTCCAGTTGCATTTTCTACAGAAAGAGTGTTCAGATCTGCTCAATCAAAAGTATGGTTTAACACTGTTAGCTGAATGCACAGATCAGAAAGAAGTTTCACCGAATGTTTCTGTGTAGTTTATATTTGAAGACATTCCTTTTTCCACTATTACCCGCTTAGCGCTCCGAATCTCCACTTGCATTTTCTACAAAAAGAGTGTTTCATAACTGCTCAATCAAAAATATGCTTTATCTCTGTTACCTGAATTTACAGATCAGAAATAAGTTTCACAGAATGCATCTGTGTAGTTTTTATTTGAAGATATTCTTTTTCCCAATGTAGGCCTCTTAGCGCTTAGCATGTCCAATTGCAGTTTCTACAGAAAGAGTGTTTCAGAACGGCTCAATCAAAAGTAAGGTTCAACTCTGTTAGTTGAATGCACAGAACAGAAAGTATTTTCACAGAATGCTACTGTGTAGTTTATATTTGAATATATTCCTTTTTCCACTATTACCCTCTTAGCGCTCCGAATGTCCACTTGCATTTTCTACAGAAAGAGTGTTCAGAACTGCGCAATCAAAAGTATGGTTTAACTCTGTTAGCTTAATGAACATATCAGAAATAAGTTTCACACAATGCTTCTGTGTAGTTTTTATTTGAAGATGTTATTTTTCCCAATAGAGGCCTCTTAGCGCTCAGAATGTCCAATTGCAGTTTCTACAGAAAGAGTGTTTCAGAAAGGCTCAATCAAAAGTAAGGTTCAACTCTGTTAGTTGAATGCACAGAACAGAAAGAAGTTTCATACAATGCTTCTGTGTAGTTTATATTTGAACATATTCTTTTTTCCACTATTACCCACTTAGCGCTACGAATGTCCAGTTGCATTTTCTACAGACCGAGTGTTTCAAAACTGCTCAATCAAAAGTATGGTTTAACTCTGTTAGCTGAATGCTCAGATCAGAAAGAAGTTTCACAGAATGCTTCTGTGTAGTTTATATTTGAATATATTCCTTTTTCCACTACTACTCTCTTAGCGCTCCAAATGTCTAGTTGCATTTTCTATAGAAAGAGTGTTCAGATCTGCTCAATCAAAAGTATGGTATAACTCTGTTAGCTGAATGCACAGATCAGAAAGAAGTTTCACAGAATGATTCTGTGTAGTTTATATTTGGAGACATTCCTTTTTCCACTATTACCCTCTTAGCGCTCCGAATTTCCACTTGCATTTTCTACAGAAAGAGTGTTTCAGAACGGCTCAATCAAAACTAAGTTTCAACTCTTTTAGTTGAACAAACAGAACAGAAAGAAGTTTCACACAATTCTTCTGTGTGGTTTTTATTTGTAGACATTCTTTTTCCCAATATAGGCCTCTTAGCGCTCAGAATGTCCAATTGCAGTTTCTACAGAAAGAGTGATGCAGAACGCCTCAATGAAAAGTAAGGTTCAACTCTGTTAGTTGAATGCACAGAACAGAAAGAAGTTTCATACAATGCTTCTGTGTAGTTTATATTTGAACATATTCTTTTTTCCACTATTACCCACTTAGCACTACGAATGTCCAGTTGCATTTTCTACAGACAGAGTGTTTCAAAACTGCTCAATCAAAAGTATGGTTTAACTCCGTTAGCTGAATGTTCAGATCAGAAAGAAGTTTCACTGAATGCTTCTGTGTAGTTTATATTTGAATATATTCCTTTTTCCACTACTACGCTCTTAGCGCTCCAAATGTCCAGTTGCATTTTCTACAGAAAGAGTGTTCAGATCTGCTCAATCAAAAGTATGGTTTAACTCTGTTAGCTGAATGCACAGATCAGAAAGAAGTTTCACCGAATGATTCTGTGTAGTTTATATTTGAAGACATTCCTTTTTCCACTATTACCCTCTTAGAGCTCAAAATCTCCACTTGCATTTTCTACAAAAAGAGTGTTTCATAACTGCTGAATCAAAAATATGTTTTATCTCTGTTAACTGAATTTACAGATCAGAAATAAGTTTCACAGAATGCATCTGTGTAGTTTTTATTTGAAGATATTCTTTTTCCCAATGTAGGCCTCTTAGCGCTTAGCATGTCCAATTGCAGTTTCTACAGAAAGAGTGTTTCAGAACGGCTCAATCAAAAGTAAGTTTCAACTCTGTTAGTTGAATGCACAGAACAGAAAGAATTTTCACAGAATGCTACTGTGTAGTTTATATTTGAATATATTCCTTTTTCCACTATTACCCTCTTAGCGCTCCGAATGTCCACTTGCATTTTCTACAGAAAGAGTGTTCAGAACTGCGCAATCAAAAGTATGGTTTAACTCTGTTAGCTTAATGAACATATCAGAAATAAGTTTCACACAATGCTTCTGTGTAGTTTTTATTTGAAGATATTATTTTTCCCAATAGAGGCCTCTTAGCGCTCAGAATGTCCAATTGCAGTTTCTACAGAAAGAGTGTTTCAGAAAGGCTCAATCAAAACTAAGGTTCAACTCCGTTAGTTGAATGCACAGAACAGAAAGAAGTTTCATACAATGCTTCTGTGTAGTTTATATTTGAACATATGCTTTTTTCCACTATTACCCACTTAGCGCTACGAATGTCCAGTTGCATTTTCTACAGACGGAGTGTTTCAAAACTGCTCAATCAAAAGTATGGTTTAACTCGGTTAGCTGAATGCTCAGATCAGAAAGAAGTTTCACAGAATGCTTCTGTGTAGTTTATATTTGAATATATTCCTTTTTTTAATACTACTCCCTTAGCGCTCCAAATGTCCAGTTGCATTTTCTACAGAAAGAGTGTTCAGATCTGCTCAATCAAAAGTATGGTTTAACTCTGTTAGCTGAATGCACAGATCAGAAAAAAGTTTCACGGAATGATTCTGTGTAGTTTATATTTGGAGACATTCCTTTTTCCACTATTACCCTCTTAGCGCTCCGAATCTCCACTTGCATTTTCTACAGAAAGAGTGTTTCAGAACGGCTCAATCAAAACTAAGGTTCAACTCTTCTAGTTGAACAAACAGAACAGAAAGAAGTTTCACACAATTCTTCTCTGTAGTTTTTATTTGTAGACATTCTTTTTCCCAATATAGGCCTCCTAGCGCTCAGAATGTCCAATTGCAGTTTCTACAGAAAGAGTGTTTCAGAACGGCTCAATCAAAAGTAAGGTTCAACTCTGTTAGTTGAATGCACAGAACAGAAAGAAGTTTCATACAATGCTTCTGTGTAGTTTATATTTGAACATATTCTTTTTTCCACTATTACCCACTTAGCGCTACGAATGTCCAGTTGCATTTTCTACAGACAGAGTGTTTCAAACCTGCTCAATCAAAAGTATGGTTTAACTCTGTTAGCTGAATGCTCAGATCAGAAAGAAGTTTCACAGAATGCTTCTGTGTAGTTTACATTTGAATATATTCCTTTTTCCACTACTACGCTCTTAGCGCTCCAAATGTCCAGTTGCATTTTCTACAGAAAGAGTGTTCAGATCTGCTCAATCAAAAGTATGGTTTAACTCTGTTAGCTGAATGCACAGATGAGAAAGAAGTTTCACCGAGTGATTCTGTGTAGTTTATATTTGAAGACATTCCTTTTTCCACTATTAAACTTTTAGCGCTCCGAATCTCCACTTGCATTTTCTACAAAAAGCGTGTTTCATAACTGCTCAATCAAAAATATGTTTTATCTCTGTTAACTGAATTTACAGCTCAGAAATAAGTTTCACAGAATGCATCTGTGTAGTTTTTAGTTGAAGATATTATTTTTCCCAATGTAGGCCTCTTAGCGCTTAGCATGTCCAATTGCAGTTTCTACAGAAAGAGTGTTTCAGAACGGCTCAATCAAAAGTAAGGTTCAACTCTGTTAGTTGAATGCACAGAACAGAAAGAATTTTCACAGAATGCTACTGTGTAGTTTATATTTGAATATATTCCTTTTTCCACTATTACCCTCTTAGCGCTCCGAATGTCCACTTGCATTTTCTACAGAAAGAGTGTTCAGAACTGCGCAATCAAAAGTATGGTTTAACTCTGTTAGCTTAATGAACATATCAGAAATAAGTTTCACACAATGCTTCTGTGTAGTTTTTATTTGAAGTTATTATTTTTCCCAATAGAGGCCTCTTAGCGCTCAGAATGTCCAATTGCAGTTTCTACAGAAAGAGTATTTCAGAAAGGCTCAATCAAAAGTAAGGTTCAACTCTGTTAGTTGAATGCACAGAACAGAAAGAAGTTTCATACAATGCTTCTGTGTAGTTTATATTTGAACATATTCTTTTTTCCACTATTACCCACTTAGCGCTACGAATGTCCAGTTGCATTTTCTACAGACAGAGTGTTTCAAAACTGCTCAATCAAAAGTATGGTTTAACTCTGTTAGCTGAATGCTCAGATCAGAAAGAAGTTTCACAGAATGCTTCTGTGTAGTTTATATTTGAATATATTACTTTTTCCACTACTACTCTCTTAGCGCTCCAAATGTCCAGTTGCATTTTCTACAGAAAGAGTGTTCAGATCTGCTCAATCAAAAGTATGGTATAACTCTGTTAGCTGAATGCACAGATCAGAAAGAAGTTTCACAGAATGATTCTGTGTAGTTTATATTTGGAGACATTCCTTTTTCCACTATTACCCTCTTAGCGCTCCGAATTTCCACTTGCATTTTCTACAGAAAGAGTGTTTCAGAACGGCTCAATCAAAACTAAGTTTCAACTCTTTTAGTTGAACAAACAGAACAGAAAGAAGTTTCACACAATTCTTCTGTGTGGTTTTTATTTGTAGACATTCTTTTTCCCAATATAGGCCTCTTAGCGCTCAGAATGTCCAATTGCAGTTTCTACAGAAAGAGTGATTCAGAACGCCTCAATGAAAAGTAAGGTTCAACTCTGTTAGTTGAATGCACAGAACAGAAAGAAGTTTCATACAATGCTTCTGTGTAGTTTATATTTGAACATATTCTTTTTTCCACTATTACCCACTTAGCACTACGAATGTCCAGTTGCATTTTCTACAGACAGAGTGTTTCAAAACTGCTCAATCAAAAGTATGGTTTAACTCCGTTAGCTGAATGTTCAGATCAGAAAGAAGTTTCACAGAATGCTTCTGTGTAGTTTATATTTGAATATATTCCTTTTTCCACTACTACGCTCTTAGCGCTCCAAATGTCCAGTTGCATTTTCTACAGAAAGAGTGTTCAGATCTGCTCAATCAAAAGTATGGTTTAACTCTGTTAGCTGAATGCACAGATCAGAAAGAAGTTTCACCGAATGATTCTGTGTAGTTTATATTTGAAGACATTCCTTTTTCCACTATTACCCTCTTAGAGCTCAAAATCTCCACTTGCATTTTCTACAAAAAGAGTGTTTCATAACTGCTGAATCAAAAATATGTTTTATCTCTGTTAACTGAATTTACAGATCAGAAATAAGTTTCACAGAATGCATCTGTGTAGTTTTTATTTGAAGATATTCTTTTTCCCAATGTAGGCCTCTTAGCGCTTAGCATGTCCAATTGCAGTTTCTACAGAAAGAGTGTTTCAGAACGGCTCAATCAAAAGTAAGTTTCAACTCTGTTAGTTGAATGCACAGAACAGAAAGAATTTTCACAGAATGCTACTGTGTAGTTTATATTTGAATATATTCCTTTTTCCACTATTACCCTCTTAGCGCTCCGAATGTCCACTTGCATTTTCTACAGAAAGAGTGTTCAGAACTGCGCAATCAAAAGTATGGTTTAACTCTGTTAGCTTAATGAACATATCAGAAATAAGTTTCACACAATGCTTCTGTGTAGTTTTTATTTGAAGATATTATTTTTCCCAATAGAGGCCTCTTAGCGCTCAGAATGTCCAATTGCAGTTTCTACAGAAAGAGTGTTTCAGAAAGGCTCAATCAAAACTAAGGTTCAACTCCGTTAGTTGAATGCACAGAACAGAAAGAAGTTTCATACAATGCTTCTGTGTAGTTTATATTTGAACATATGCTTTTTTCCACTATTACCCACTTAGCGCTACGAATGTCCAGTTGCATTTTCTACAGACGGAGTGTTTCAAAACTGCTCAATCAAAAGTATGGTTTAACTCGGTTAGCTGAATGCTCAGATCAGAAAGAAGTTTCACAGAATGCTTCTGTGTAGTTTATATTTGAATATATTCCTTTTTTTAATACTACTCCCTTAGCGCTCCAAATGTCCAGTTGCATTTTCTACAGAAAGAGTGTTCAGATCTGCTCAATCAAAAGTATGGTTTAACTCTGTTAGCTGAATGCACAGATCAGAAAAAAGTTTCACGGAATGATTCTGTGTAGTTTATATTTGGAGACATTCCTTTTTCCACTATTACCCTCTTAGCGCTCCGAATCTCCACTTGCATTTTCTACAGAAAGAGTGTTTCAGAACGGCTCAATCAAAACTAAGGTTCAACTCTTCTAGTTGAACAAACAGAACAGAAAGAAGTTTCACACAATTCTTCTCTGTAGTTTTTATTTGTAGACATTCTTTTTCCCAATATAGGCCTCCTAGCGCTCAGAATGTCCAATTGCAGTTTCTACAGAAAGAGTGTTTCAGAACGGCTCAATCAAAAGTAAGGTTCAACTCTGTTAGTTGAATGCACAGAACAGAAAGAAGTTTCATACAATGCTTCTGTGTAGTTTATATTTGAACATATTCTTTTTTCCACTATTACCCACTTAGCGCTACGAATGTCCAGTTGCATTTTCTACAGACAGAGTGTTTCAAACCTGCTCAATCAAAAGTATGGTTTAACTCTGTTAGCTGAATGCTCAGATCAGAAAGAAGTTTCACAGAATGCTTCTGTGTAGTTTACATTTGAATATATTCCTTTTTCCACTACTACGCTCTTAGCGCTCCAAATGTCCAGTTGCATTTTCTACAGAAAGAGTGTTCAGATCTGCTCAATCAAAAGTATGGTTTAACTCTGTTAGCTGAATGCACAGATGAGAAAGAAGTTTCACCGAGTGATTCTGTGTAGTTTATATTTGAAGACATTCCTTTTTCCACTATTACCCTCTTAGCGCTCCGAATTTCCACTTGCATTTTCTACAAAAAGCGTGTTTCATAACTGCTCAATCAAAAATATGTTTTATCTCTGTTAACTGAATTTACAGCTCAGAAATAAGTTTCACAGAATGCATCTGTGTAGTTTTTAGTTGAAGATATTATTTTTCCCAATGTAGGCCTCTTAGCGCTTAGCATGTCCAATTGCAGTTTCTACAGAAAGAGTGTTTCAGAACGGCTCAATCAAAAGTAAGGTTCAACTCTGTTAGTTGAATGCACAGAACAGAAAGAATTTTCACAGAATGCTACTGTGTAGTTTATATTTGAATATATTCCTTTTTCCACTATTACCCTCTTAGCGCTCCGAATGTCCACTTGCATTTTCTACAGAAAGAGTGTTCAGAACTGCGCAATCAAAAGTATGGTTTAACTCTGTTAGCTTAATGAACATATCAGAAATAAGTTTCACACAATGCTTCTGTGTAGTTTTTATTTGAAGTTATTATTTTTCCCAATAGAGGCCTCTTAGCGCTCAGAATGTCCAATTGCAGTTTCTACAGAAAGAGTATTTCAGAAAGGCTCAATCAAAAGTAAGGTTCAACTCTGTTAGTTGAATGCACAGAACAGAAAGAAGTTTCATACAATGCTTCTGTGTAGTTTATATTTGAACATATTCTTTTTTCCACTATTACCCACTTAGCGCTACGAATGTCCAGTTGCATTTTCTACAGACAGAGTGTTTCAAAACTGCTCAATCAAAAGTATGGTTTAACTCTGTTAGCTGAATGCTCAGATCAGAAAGAAGTTTCACAGAATGCTTCTGTGTAGTTTATATTTGAATATATTACTTTTTCCACTACTACTCTCTTAGCGCTCCAAATGTCCAGTTGCATTTTCTACAGAAAGAGTGTTCAGATCTGCTCAATCAAAAGTATGGTTTAACTCTGTTAGCTGAATGCACAGATCAGAAAGAAGTTTCACAGAATTATTCTGTGTAGTTTATATTTGGAGACATTCCTTTTTCCACTATTACCCTCTTAGCGCTCCGAATTTCCACTTGCATTTTCTACAGAAAGAGTGTTTCAGAACGGCTCAATCAAAACTAAGGTTCAACTCTTTTAGTTGAACAAACAGAACAGAAAGAAGTTTCACACAATTCTTCTGTGTGGTTTTTATTTGTAGACATTCTTTTTCCCAATATAGGCCTCTTAGCGCTCAGAATGTCCAATTGCAGTTTCTACAGAAAGAGTGTTTCAGAACGGCTCAATCAAAAGTAAGGTTCAACTCTGTTAGTTGAATGCACAGAACAGAAAGAAGTTTCATACAATGCTTCTGTGTAGTTTATATTTGAACATATTCTTTTTTCCACTATTACCCACTTAGCGCTACGAATGTCCAGTTGCATTTTCTACAGACAGAGTGTTTCAAAACTGCTTAATCAAAAGTATGGTTTAACTCCGTTAGCTGAATGCTCAGATCAGAAAGAAGTTTCACAGAATGCTTCTGTGTAGTTTATATTTGAATATATTCCTTTTTCCACTACTACGCTCTTAGCGCTCCAAATGTCCAGTTGCATTTTCTACAGAAAGAGTGTTCAGATCTGCTCAATCAAAAGTATGGTTTAACACTGTTAACTGAATGCACAGATCAGAAAGAAGTTTCACAGAATGATTCTGTGTAGTTTATATTTGGAGACATTCCTATTTCCACTATTACCCTCTTAGCGCTCCGAACCTCCACTTGCATTTTCTACAGAAAGAGTGTTTCAGAACGGCTCAATCAAAACAAAGGTTCTACTCTTTTAGTTGAACAAACAGAACAGAAAGAAGTTTCACACAATTCTTCTGTGTAGTTTTTATTTGTAGACATTCTTTTTCCCAATATAGGCCTCTTAGCGCTCAGAATGTTCCATTGCAGTTTCTACAGAAAGAGTGTTTCAGAACGGCTCAATCAAAAGTAAGGTTCAACTCTGTTAGTTGAATGCACAGAACAGAAAGAAGTTTCATACAATGCTTCTGTGTAGTTTATATTTGAACATATTCTTTTTTCCACTATTACCCACTTAGCGCTACGAATATCCAGTTGCATTTTCTACAGACAGAGTGTTTCAAAACTGCTCAATCAAAAGTATGGTTTAACTCTGTTAGCTGAATGCTCAGATCAGAAAGTAGTTTCACAGAATGCTTCTGTGTAGTTTATATTTGAGTATATTCCTTTTTCCAGTACTACCCTCTTAGCGCTCCAAATGTCCAGTTGCATTTTCTACAGAAAGAGTGTTCAGATCTGCTCAATCAAAAGTATGGTTTAACTCTGTTAGCTGAATGCACAGATCACAAAGAATTTTCATAGAATGATTCTGTGTAGTTTATATTTGAAGACATTCCTTTTTCCACTATTACCCACTTAGCGCTCCGAATCTCCACTTGCATTTTCTACAGAAAGAGTGTTTCAGAACGGCTCAATCAAAACCAAATTTCAACTCCTTTAGTTGAATGAACTGAAGAGAAAGAGGTTTCACAGAATGCTTCTGTGTAGTTTTTATTTGTAGATATTCTTTTTCCCAATATAGGCCTCTTAGCGCTCAGAATGTCCAATTGCAGTTTCTACACAAAGAGTGTTTCAGAACGGCTCAATCAAAAGTAAGGTTCAACCCTGGTAGTTGAATGCACAGAACAGAAAGAAGTTTCACAGAATGCTTCTGTGTAGTTTATATTTGAATATATTCCTTTTTCCACTATTACCCTCTTAGCGCTCCGAATGTCAACTTGCATTTTCTACAGAAAGAGTGTACGGAACTGCGCAATCAAAAGTATGGTTTAACTCTGTTAGCTGAATGCACATATCAGAAATAAGTTTCAAACAATGCTTCTGTGTAGTTTTTATTTGAAGATATTATTTTTCCCAATATAGGCCTCTTAACGCTCAGAATGTCCAATTGCTGTTTCTACAGAAAGAGTGTTTCAGAACGGCTCAATCAAATGTAAGGTTCAACACTCTTAGTTGAATGCACAGAACAGAAAGAAGTTTCATACAATGCTTCTGTGTAGTTTATATTTGAACATGTTCTTTTTTCCACTACTACCCTGTTAGCGCTCCAAATGTCCAGTTGCATTTTCTACAGAAAGAGTGTTCAGATCTGCTCAATCAAAAGTATGGTTTAACTCTGTTAGCTGAATGCACAGATCAGAAAATTTTCACAGAATGATTCTGTGTAGTTTATATTTGAAGACATTCCTTTTTCCACTATTACCCTCTTAGCACTCCAAATCTCCACTTGCATTTTCAACAGAAAGAGTGTTTCAGAATGGCTCAATCAAAACTAAGGTTCAACTCTTTTAGTTGAATGAACAGAACAGAAAGTAGTTTCACAGAATAGTTCTGTGTAGTTTTTATTTGTAGACATTCTTTTTCCCAATATAGGCCTCTTAGCGCTCAGAAGGTCCAATTGCATTTTCTACAGAAAGAGTGTTTCAGAACGGCTCAATCAAAAGTAAGGTTCAACTCTGTTAGTTGAATGCAGAGAACAGAAAGAAGTTTCATACAATGCTTCTGTGTAGTTTATATTTGAACATATTCTTTTTTCCACTATTACCCACTTAGCGCTACGAATGCCCAGTTGCATTTTCTACAGACAGAGTGTTTCAAAACTGCTCAATAAAAATATGGTTTAACACTGTTAGCTGAATGCTCAGATCAGAAAGAAGTTTCACAGAATGCTTCTGTGTAGTTTATATTTGAATATATTCCTTTTTCCACTACTACGCTCTTAGCGCTCCAATTGTCCAGTTGCATTTTCTACAGAAAGAGTGTTCAGATCTGATCAATCAAAAGTATGGTTTAACTCTGTTAGCTGAATGCACAGATCAGAAAGAAGTTTCATAGAATGATTCTGTGTAGTTTATATTTGAAGACATTCCTTTTTCCACTATTACCCACTTAGCGCTCCGAATCTCCACTTGCATTTTCTACAGAAAGAGTGTTTCAGAACGGCTCAATCACAACAAAGGTTCTACTCTTTTAGTTGAACAAACAGAACAGAAAGAAGTTTCACACAATTCTTCTGTGTAGTTTTTATTTGTAGACATTCTTTTTCCCAATAGAGGCCTCTTAGCGCTCAGAATGTTCCATTGCAGTTTCTACAGAAAGAGTGTTTCAGAACGGCTCAATCAAAAGTAAGGTTCAACTCTGTTAGTTGAATGCACAGAACAGAAAGAAGTTTCATACAATGCTTCTGTGTAGTTTATATTTGAACATATTCTTTTTTCCACTATTACCCACTTAGCGCTACGAATGTCCAGTTGCATTTTCTACAGACAGAGTGTTTCAAAACTGCTCAATCAAAAGTATGGTTTAACTCTGTTAGCTGAATGCTCAGATCAGAAAGTAGTTTCACAGAATGCTTCTGTGTAGTTTATATTTGAGTATATTCCTTTTTCCAGTACTACCCTCTTAGCGCTCCAAATGTCCAGTTGCATTTTCTACAGAAAGAGTGTTCAGATCTGCTCAATCAAAAGTATGGTTTAACTCTGTTAGCTGAATGCACAGATCACAAAGAATTTTCATAGAATGATTCTGTGTAGTTTATATTTGAAGACATTCCTTTTTCCACTATTACCCACTTAGCGCTCCGAATCTCCACTTGCATTTTCTACAGAAAGAGTGTTTCAGAACGGCTCAATCAAAACCAAAGTTCAACTCCTTTAGTTGAATGAACTGAAGAGAAAGAGGTTTCACAGAATGCTTCTGTGTAGTTTTTATTTGTAGATATTCTTTTTCCCAATATAGGCCTCTTAGCGCTCAGAATGTCCAATTGCAGTTTCTACACAAAGAGTGTTTCAGAACGGCTCAATCAAAAGTAAGGTTCAACCCTGGTAGTTGAATGCACAGAACAGAAAGAAGTTTCACAGAATGCTTCTGTGTAGTTTATATTTGAATATATTCCTTTTTCCACTATTACCCTCTTAGCGCTCCGAATGTCAACTTGCATTTTCTACAGAAAGAGTGTACGGAACTGCGCAATCAAAAGTATGGTTTAACTCTGTTAGCTGAATGCACATATCAGAAATAAGTTTCAAACAATGCTTCTGTGTAGTTTTTATTTGAAGATATTATTTTTCCCAATATAGGCCTCTTAACGCTCAGAATGTCCAATTGCTGTTTCTACAGAAAGAGTGTTTCAGAACGGCTCATTCAAATGTAAGGTTCAACACTCTTAGTTGAATGCACAGAACAGAAAGAAGTTTCATACAATGCTTCTGTGTAGTTTATATTTGAACATATTCTTTTTTCCACTATTACCCTCTTATAGCTCCAAATGACCAGTTGCATTTTCTACAGAAAGGGTGTTCAGATCTGCTCAATCAAAAGTATGGTTTAACTCTGTTAGCTGAATGCACAGATCAGAAAGAATTTTCACAGAATGATTCTGTGTAGTTTATATTTGAAGACATTCTTTTTCCACTATTACCCTCTTAGCGCTCCAAATCTCCACTTGCATTTTCTACAGAAAGAGTGTTTCAGAATGGCTCAATCAAAACTAAGGTTCAACTCTTTTAGTTGAATGAACAGAACAGAAAGTAGTTTCACAGAATAGTTCTGTGTAGATTTTAATTGTAGACATTCTTTTTCCCAATATAGGCCTCTTAGCGCTCAGAAAGTCCAATTGCATTTTCTACAGAAAGAGTGTTTCAGAACGGCTCAATCAAATGTAAGGTTCAACTCTGTTAGTTGAATGCAGAGAACAGAAAGAAGTTTCGTACAATGCTTCTGTGTAGTTTATATTTGGACATATTCTTTTTTCCACTATTACCCACTTAGCGCTACGAATGCCCAGTTGCATTTTCTACAGACAGAGTGTTTCAAAACTGCTCAATAAAAAGTATGGTTTAACTCTGTTAGCTGAATGCTCAGATCAGAAAGAAGTTTCACAGAATGCTTCTGTGTAGTTTATATTTGAATATATTCCTTTTTCCACTACTACGCTCTTAGCGCTCCAATTGTCCAGTTGCATTTTCTACAGAAAGAGTGTTCAGATCTGATCAATCAAAAGTATGGTTTAACTCTGTTAGCTGAATGCACAGATCAGAAAGAAGTTTCATAGAATGATTCTGTGTAGTTTATATTTGAAGACATTCCTTTTTCCACTATTACCCACTTAGCGCTCCGAATCTCCACTTGCATTTTCTACAGAAAGAGTGTTTCAGAACGGCTCAATCAAAACTAAGGTTCAACTCTTTTAGTTGAATGAACTGAACAGAAAGAAGTTTCACAGAATGCTTCTGTGTAGTTTTTATTTGTAGATATTCTTTTTCCCAATATAGGCCTCTTAGCGCTCAGAATGTCCAATTGCAGTTTCTACAGAAAGAGTGTTTCAGAACGGCTCAATCAAAAGTAAGGTTCAACCCTGGTAGTTGAATGCACAGAACAGAAAGAAGTTTCACAGAATGCTTCTGTGTAGATTATATTTGAATATATTCCTTTTTCCACTATTACCCTCTTAGCGCTCCGAATGTCCACTTGCATTTTCTACAGAAAGAGTGTTCTGAACTGCGCAATCAAAAGTATGCTTTAACTCTGTTAGCTGAATGCACATATCAGAAATATGTTTCAAAAAATGCTTCTGTGTAGTTTTTATTTGAAGATATTGTTTTTCCCAATATATGCCTCTTAGCGCTCAGAATGTCCAATTGCAGTTTCTACAGAAAGAGTGTTTCAGAACGGCTCAATCAAATGTAAGATTCAACTCTCTTAGTTGAATGCACAGAACAGAAAGAAGTTTCACAGAATGCTTCTGTGTAGTATTTAGTTGAAGATACTCCTTTTTGGACTATTACCCACTTAGCGCTCCGAATATCCACTGGCAGTTTCTACACAAAGAGTGTTTCAGAACTGCTCCTTCAAAAGTAAGGCTCAACTCTGTTAGTTTAATGCGGAGAACAGAAAGGTGTTTCAGAGAATGCTTCTCTGTAGTTTTTAATTGGAGATATTCTTTTTCCTCTATTACAATCTTAGCGCTCCGAATGTCCACTTGCATTTTCTACAAAAAGAGAGTTTCATAACTGCTCAATCAAAAATATGGTTTAGCTCTGTTAACTGAATTTACAGATCAGAAATAAGTTTCACAGAATGCATCTGTGTAGTTTTTATTTGAAGATATTCTTTTTCCCAATGTAGGCCTCTTAGCGCTTAGCATGTCCAATTGCAGTTTCTACAGAAAGAGTGTTTCAGAACGGCTCAATCAAAAGTAAGGTTCAACTCTGTTAGATGAATGCACAGAACAGAAAGAAGTTTCACAGAATGCTACCGTGTAGTTTATATTTGAATATATTCCTTTTTCCACTATTACCCTCTTAGCGCTCCGAATGTCCACTTGCCTTTTCTACGGAAAGAGTGTTCGGAACTGCGCAATCAAAAGTATGGTTTAACTCTGTAAGCTGAATGCACATATCAGAAATAAGTTTCACACAATTCTTCTGTGTAATTTTTATTTGAAGATATTATTTTTCCCAATATAGGCCTCTTAGCGCTCAGAATGTCCAATTGCAGTTTCTACACAAAGATGGTTTCAAAACGGCTCAATCAAAAGTAAGCTTCAACTCTGTTAGTTGAATGCACAGAACAGAAAGAAGTTTCATACAATGCTTCTGTGTAGTTTATATTTGAACATATTCTTTTTTCCACTATTACCCACTTAGCGCTACGAATGTCCAGTTGCATTTTCTACAGACAGAGTGTTTCAAAACTGCTCAATCAAAAGTATGGTTTAACTCTGTTAGCTGAATGCTCAGATCAGAAAGAAGTTTCACAGAATGCTTCTGTGTAGTTTATATTTGAATATATTCCTTTTTCCACTACTACGCTCTTAGCGCTCCAAATGTCCAGTTGCATTTTCTACAGAAAGAGTGTTCAGATCTGCTCAATCAAAAGTATGGTTTAACTCTGTTAGCTGAATGCACAGATCAGAAAGAAGTTTCAGAGGATGGTTCTGTGTAGTTTATATTTGAAGACATTAGTTTTTCCACTATTACCTTCTTAGCGCTTCGAATCTCCACTTGCATTTACTACAGAAAGTGTGTTTCAGAACGGCTCAATCAAAACTAAGGTTCAACTCTTTTAGTTGAATGAACAGAACAGAAAGAAGTTTCACAGAATGCTTCTGTGTAGTTTTCATTTGTAGATATTCTTTTTCCCAATATAGTCCTCTTAGAACTCAGAATGTCCAATTGCAGTTTCTACAGAAAGAGTGTTTCAGAAGGGCTCAATCTAAAGTAAGGTTCAACCCTGGTAGTTGAATGCACAGAACAGAAAGAAGTTTCACAGAATGCTTCTGTGTAGTTTATATTTGAATATATTCCTTTTTCCACTATTACCCTCTTAGCGCTCCGAATGTCCACTTGCATTTTCTACAGAAAGAGTGTTCGGAACTGCCCAATCAAAAGTATGGTTTAACTCTGTTAGCTGAATGCACATATCAGAAATAAGTTTCACACAATGCTTCTGTGTAGTTTTTATTTGAAGATATTATTTTTCCCAATATAGGCCTCTTAGCGCTCAGAATGTCCAATTGCAGTTTCTACAGAAAGAGAGTTTCAGAACGGCTCAATCAAATGTAAGGTTCAACTCTGTTAGTTGAATGCACAGAACAGAAAGAAGTTTCATACAATGCTTCTGTGTAGTTTATATTTGAACATATTTTTATTCCACTATTACCCACTTAGCGCTACGAATGTCCAGTTGCATTTTCTACAGACAGAGTGTTTCAAAACTGCTCAATCAAAAGTATGGTTTAACTCTGTTAGCTGAATGCTCAGATCAGAAACAAGTTTCACAGAATGCTTCTGTGTAGTTTATATTTGAATATATTCCTTTTTCCACTACTAACTTCTTATCGCTCCAAATGTCCAGTTGTATTTTCTACAGAAAGAGTGTTCAGATCTGCTCAATCAAAAGTATGGTTTAACTCTGTTAGCTGAATGCACAGATCAGAAAGAAGTTTCAGAGGATGATTCTGTGTAGTTTATATTTGAAGACATTCGTTTTTCCACTATTACCTTCTTAGCGCTCCGAATCTCCACTTGAATTTACTACAGAAAGAGTGTTTGAGAACGGATCAATCAAAACTAAGGTTCAACTCTTTTAGTTGAATGAACAGAACAGAAAGAAGTTTCACAGAATGCTTCTGTGTAGTTTTCATTTGTAGATATTCTTTTTCCCAATATAGTCCTCTTAGAGCTCAGAATGTCCAATTGCAGTTTCTACAGAAAGAGTGTTTCAGAACGGCTCAATCAAAAGTAAGATTCAACCCTGGTAGTTGAATGCACAGAACAGAAAGAAGTTTCACAGAATGCTTCTGTGTAGTTTATATTTGAATATATTCCTTTTTCCACTATTACCCTCTTAGCGCTCCGAATGTCCACTTGCATTTTCTACAGAAAGAGTGTTCTGAACTTCGCAATCAAAAGTATGGTTTAACTCTGTTAGCTGAATGAACATATCAGAAATAAGTTTCAAACAATGCTTCTGTGTTGTTTTTATTTGAAGATATTATTTTTCCCAATATAGGCCTCTTAACGCTCAGAATGTCCAATTGCTGTTTCTACAGAAAGAGTGTTTCAGAACGGCTCATTCAAATGAAAGGTTCAACACTCTTAGTTGAATGCACAGAACAGAAAGAAGTTTCATACAATGCTTCTGTGTAGTTTATATTTGAACATATTCTTTTTTCCACTACTACCCTCTTAGCGCTCCAAATGACCAGTTGCATATTCTACAGAAAGAGTGTTCAGATCTGCTCAATCAAAAGTATGGTTTAACTCTGTTAGCTGAATGCACAGATCAGAAAGAATTTTCACAGAATGATTCTGTGTAGTTTATATTTGAAGACATTCCTTTTTCCACTATTACCCTCTTAGCGCTCCAAATCTCCACTTGCATTTTCTACAGAAAGAGTGTTTCAGAATGGCTCAATCAAAACTAAGGTTCAACCCTTTTAGTTGAATGAACAGAAGAGAAAGTAGTTTAACAGAATAGTTCTGTGTAGTTTTTATTTGTAGACATTCTTTTTCCCAATATAGGCCTCTTAGCGCTCAGAATATCCAATTGCATTTTCTACAGAAAGAGTGTTTCAGAACGGCTCAATCAAAAGTAAGGTTCAACTCTGTTAGTTGAATGCAGAGAACAGAAAGAAGTTTCATACAATGCTTCTGTGTAGTTTATATTTGAACATATTCTTTTTTCCACTATTACCCACTTAGCGCTACGAATGTCCAGTTGCATTTTCTACAGACAGAGTGTTTCAAAACTGCTCAATCAAAAGTATGGTTTAACTCTGTTAGCTGAATGCTCAGATCAGAAAGAAGTTTCACAGAATGCTTCTGTGTAGTTTATATTTGAATATATTCCTTTTTCCACTACTACGCTCTTAGCGCTCCAAATGTCCAGTTGCATTTTCTACAGAAAGAGTGTTCTGAACTGCGCAATCAAAAGTATGGTTTAACTCTGTTAGCTGAATGCACATATCAGAAATATGTTTCAAAAAATGCTTCTGTGAAGTTTTTATTTGAAGATACTATTTTTCCCAATATAGGCCTCTTAGCGCTCAGAATGTCCAATTGCAGTTTCTACAGAAAGAGTGTTTCAGAACGGCTCAATCAAATGTAACGTTCAACTCTCTTAGTTGAATGCACAGAACAGAAAGATGTTTCACAGAATGCTTCTGTGTAGTATTTAGTTGAAGATACTCCTTTTTGGACTATTACCCACTTAGCGCTCCGAATATCCACTGGCAGTTTCTACACAAAGAGTGTTTCAGAACTGCTCCTTCAAAAGTAAGGCTCAACTCTGTTAGCTGAATGCGGAGAACAGAAAGGTGTTTCAGAGAATGCTTCTCTGTAGTTTTTAATTGGAGATATTCTTTTTCCTCTATTACAATCTTAGCGCTCCGAATGTCCACTTGCATTTTCTACAAAAAGAGAGTTTCATAACTGTTCAATCAAAAATATGGTTTAGCTCTGTTAACTGAATTTACAGATCAGAAATAAGTTTCACAGAATGCATCTGTGTAGTTTTTATTTGAAGATATTCTTTTTCCCAATGTAGGCCTCTTAGCGCTTAGCATGTCCAATTGCAGTTTCTACAGAAACAGTGTTTCAGAACGGCTCAATAAAAAGTAAGGTTCAACTCTGTTATGTGAATGCACAGAACAGAAAGCAGTTTCACAGAATGCTACCGTGTAGTTTATATTTGAATATATTCCTTTTTCCACTATTACCCTCTTAGCGCTCCGAATGTCCACTTGCCTTTTCTACGGAAAGAATGTTCGGAACTGCACAATCAAAAGTATGGTTTAACTCTGTAAGCTGAATGCACATATCAGAGATAAGTTTCACACAATTCTTCTGTGTAGTTTTTATTTGAAATTATTATTTTTCCCAATATAGGCCTCTTAGCGCTCAGAATGTCCAATTGCAGTTTCTACAGAAAGAGTGTTTCAGAACGGCTCAATCAAAAGTAAGGTTCAACTCTGTTAGTTGAATGCACAGAACAGAAAGAAGTTTCATACAATGCTTCTGTGTAGTTTATATTTGAACATATACTTTTTTCCACTTTTACCCACTTAGCGCTACGAATGTCCAGTTGCGTTTTCTACAGACAGAGTGTTTCAAAACTGCTCAATCAAAAGTATGGTTTAACTCGGTTAGCTGAATGCTCAGATCAGAAAGAAGTTTCACAGAATGCTTCTGTGTAGTTTATATTTGAATATATTCCTTTTTCCACTACTACGCTCTTAGCGCTCCAAATGTCCAGTTGCATTTTCTACAGAAAGAGTGTTCAGATCTGCTCAATCAAAAGTATGGTTTAACTCTGTTAGCTGAATGCACAGATCAGAAAGAAGTTTCACAGGATGATTCTGTGTAGTTTATATTTGAAGACATTAGTTTTTCCACTATTACCTTCTTAGCGCTCCGAATCTCCACTTGCATTTACTACAGAAAGTGTGTTTCAGAACGGCTCAATCAAAACAAAGGTTCAACTCTTTTAGTTGAATGAACAGAACAGAAAGAAGTTTCACAGAATGCTTCTGTGTAGTTTTCATATGTAGATATTCTTTTTCCCAATATAGTCCTCTTAAAGCTCAGAATGTCCAATTGCAGTTTCTACAGAAAGAGTGTTTCAGAAGGGCTCAATCTAAAGTAAGGTTCAACCCTGGTAGTTGAATGCACAGAACAGAAATATGTTTCACAGAATGCTTCTGTGTAGTTTATATTTGAATATATTCCTTTTTCCACTATTACCCTCTTAGCGCTCCGAATGTCCAGTTGCATTTTCTACAGAAAGAGTGTTCGGAACTGCCCAATCAAAAGTATGGTTTAACTCTGTTAGCTGAATGCACATATCAGAAATAAGTTTCACACAATGCTTCTGTGTAGTTTTTATTTGAAGATATTATTTTTCCAAATATAGGCCTCTTAGCGCTCAGAATGTCCAATTGCAGTTTCTACAGAAAGAGAGTTTCAGAACGGCTCAATCAAAAGTAAGGTTCAACTCTGTTAGTTGAATGCACAGAACAGAAAGAAGTTTCATACAATGCTTCTGTGTAGTTTATATTTGAACATATTCTTTTTTCCACTATTACCCACTTAGCGCTACGAATGTCCAGTTGCATTTTCTACAGACAGTGTGTTTCAAAACTGCTCAATCAAAAGTATGGTTTAACTCTGTTAGCTGAATGCTCAGATCAGAAACAAGTTTCACAGAATGCTTCTGTGTAGTTTATATTTGAATATATTCCTTTTTCCACTACTAACTTCTTAGCGCTCCAAATGTCCAGTTGTATTTTCTACAGAAAGAGTGTTCAGATCTGCTCAATCAAAAGTATGGTTTAACTCTGTTAGCTGAATGCACAGATCAGAAAGAAGTTTCAGAGGATGATTCTGTGTAGTTTATATTTGAAGACATTCGTTTTTCCACTATTACCTTCTTAGCGCTCCGAATCTCCACTTGCATTTACTACAGAAAGAGTGTTTCAGAACGGATCAATCAAAATTAAGGTTCAACTCTTTTAGTTGAATGAACAGAACAGAAAGAAGTTTCAGAGAATGCTTCTGTGTAGTTTTCATTTGTAGATATTCTTTTTCCCAATATAGTCCTCTTAGAGCTCAGAATGTCCAATTGCAGTTTCTACAGAAAGAGTGTTTCAGAACGGCTCAATCAAAACTAAGATTCAACCTTGGTAGTTGAATGCACAGAACAGAAAGAAGTTTCACAGAATGCTTCTGTGTAGTTTATATTTGAATATATTCCTTTTTCCACTATTACCCTCTTAGCGCTCCGAATGTCCACTTGCATTTTCTACAGAAAGAGTGTTCTGAACTTCGCAATCAAAAGTATGGTTTAACTCTGTTAGCTGAATGCACATTTCAGAAATAAGTTTCAACAATGCTTCTGTGTAGTTTTTATTGGAAGATATTTTTTTTCCCAATATAGGCCTCTTAACGCTCAGAATGTCCAATTGCTGTTTCTACAGAAAGAGTGTTTCAGAACGGCTCAATCAAATGTAAGGTTCAACACTCTTAGTTGAATGCACAGAACAGAAAGAAGTTTCATAAAATGCTTCTGTGTAGTTTATATTTGAACATATTCTTTTTTCCACTACTACCCTCTTAGCGCTCCAAATGACCAGTTGCATTTTCTACAGAAAGAGTGTTCAGATCTGCTCAATCAAAAGTATGGTTTAACTCTGTTAGCTGAATGCACAGATCAGAAAGAATTTTCACAGAATGATTCTGTGTAGTTTATATTTGAAGACATTCCTTTTTCCACTATTACACTCTTAGCGCTCCAAATCTCCACTTGCATTTTCTACAGAAAGAGTGTTTCAGAATGGCTCAATCAAAACTAAGGTTCAACTCTTTTAGTTGAATGAACAGAAGAGAAAGTAGTTTAACAGAATAGTTTTGTGTAGTTTTTATTTGTAGACATTCTTTTTCCCAATATAGGCCTCTTAGCGCTCAGAATGTCCAATTGCATTTTCTACAGAAAGAGTGTTTCAGAACGGCTCAATCAAAAGTAAGGTTCAACTCTGTTAGTTGAATGCAGAGAACAGAAAGAAGTTTCATACAATGCTTCTGTGTAGTTTATATTTGAACATATTCTTTTTTCCACTATTACCCACTTAGCGCTACGAATATCCAGTTGCATTTTCTACAGACAGAGTGTTTCAAAACTGCTCAATCAAAAGTATGGTTTAACTCTGTTAGCTGAATGCTCAGATCAGAAAGAAGTTTCACAGAATGCTTCTGTGTAGTTTATATTTGAATATATTCCTTTTTCCACTACTACGCTCTTAGCGCTCCAATTGTCCAGTTGCATTTTCTACAGAAAGAGTGTTCTGAACTGCGCAATCAAAAGTATGGTTTAACTCTGTTAGCTGAATGCACATATCAGAAATATGTTTCAAAAAATGCTTCTGTGTAGTTTTTATTTGAAGATACTATTTTTCCCAATATAGGCCTCTTAGCGCTCAGAATGTCCAATTGCAGTTTCTACAGAAAGAGTGTTTCAGAACGGCTCAATCAAATGTAAGGTTCAACTCTCTTAGTTGAATGCACAGAACAGAAAGTAGTTTCACAGAATGCTTCTGTGTAGTATTTAGTTGAAGATACTCCTTTTTGGACTATTACCCACTTAGCGCTCCGAATATCCCCTGGCAGTTTCTACACAAAGAGTGTTTCAGAACTGCTCCTTCAAAAGTAAGGCTCAACTCTGTTAGCTGAATGCGGAGAACAGAAAGGTGTTTCAGAGAATGCTTCCCTGTAGTTTTTAATTGGAGATATTCTTTTTCCTCTATTACAATCTTAGCGCTCCGAATGTCCACTTGCATTTTCTACAAAAAGAGAGTTTCATAACTGTTCAATCAAAAATATGGTTTAGCTCTGTTAACTGAATTTACAGATCAGAAATAAGTTTCACAGAATGCATCTGTGTAGTTTTTATTTGAAGATATTCTTTTTCCCAATGTAGGCCTCTTAGCGCTTAGCATGTCCAATTGCAGTTTCTACAGAAACAGTGTTTCAGAACGGCTCAATAAAAAGTAAGGTTCAACTCTGTTAGATGAATGCACAGAACAGAAAGAAGTTTCACAGAATGCTACCGTGTAGTTTATATTTGAATATATTCCTTTTTCCACTATTACCCTCTTAGCGCTCCGAATGTCCACTTGCCTTTTCTACGGAAAGAGTGTTCGGAACTGCACAATCAAAAGTATGGTTTAACTCTGTAAGCTGAATGCACATATCAGAGATAAGTTTCACACAATTCTTCTGTGTAGTTTTTATTTGAAATTATTATTTTTCCCAATATAGGCCTCTTAGCGCTCAGAATGTCCAATTGCAGTTTCTACAGAAAGACGGTTTCAGAACGGCTCAATCAAAAGTAAGGTTCAACTCTGTTAGTTGAATGCACAGAACAGAAAGAAGTTTCATACAATGCTTCTGTGTAGTTTATATTTGAACATATTCTCTTTTCCACTATTACCCACTTAGCGCTACGAATGTCCAGTTGCATTTTCTACAGACAGAATGTTTCAAAACTGCTCAATAAAAAGTATGGTTTAACTCTGTTAGCTGAATGCTCAGATCAGAAAGAAGTTTCACAGAATGCTTCTGTGTAGTTTATATTTGAATATATTCCTTTTTCCACTACTAACTTCTTAGCGCTCCAAATGTCCAGTTGTATTTTCTACAGAAAGAGTGTTCAGATCTGCTCAATCAAAAGTATGGTTTAACTCTGTTAGCTGAATGCACAGATCAGAAAGAAGTTTCAGAGGATGATTCTGTGTATTTTATATTTGAAGACATTCGTTTTTCCACTATTACCTTCTTAGCGCTCCGAATCTCCACTTGCATTTACTACAGAAAGAGTGTTTCTGAACGGATCAATCAAAATTAAGGTTCAACTCTTTTAGTTGAATGAACAGAACAGAAAGAAGTTTCACAGAATGCTTCTGTGTAGTTTTCATTTGTAGATATTCTTTTTCCCAATATAGTCCTCTTAGAGCTCAGAATGTCCAATTGCAGTTTCTACAGAAAGAGTGTTTCAGAACGGCTCAATCAAAAGTAAGATTCAACCCTGGTAGTTGAATGCACAGAACAGAAAGAAGTTTCACAGAATGCTTCTGTGTTGTTTATATTTGAATATATTCCTTTTTCCACTATTACCCTCTTAGCGCTCTGAATGTCCACTTGCATTTTCTACAGAAAGAGTGTTCTGAACTTCGCAATCAAAAGTATGGTTTAACTCTGTTAGCTGAATGCACATATCAGAAATAAGTTTCAACAATGCTTCTGTGTAGTTTTTATTGGAAGATATTATTTTTCCCAATATAGGCCTCTTAACGCTCAGAATGTCCAATTGCTGTTTCTACAGAAAGAGTGTTTCAGAACGGCTCAATCAAATGTAAGGTTCAACACTCTTAGTTGAATGCACAGAGCAGAAAGAAGTTTCACAGAATGCTTCTGTGCAGTATTTAGTTGAAGATACTCCTTTTTGGACTATTACCCACTTAGCGCTCCGAATATCCACTGGCAGTTTCTACACAAAGAGTGTTTCAGAACTGCTCCTTCAAAAGTAAGGCTCAACACTGTTAGTTGAATGCGGAGAACCGAAAGGTGTTTCAGAGAATGCTTCTGTGTAGTTTTTAATTGGAGATATTACTTTTTCCTCTATTACAATCTTAGCGCTCCGAATGTCCACTTGCATTTTCTACAAAAAGTGTTCCATAACTGCTCAATCAAAAATATGGTTTAGCTCTGTTAACTGAATTTACAGATCAGAAATAAGTTTCACAGAATGCATCTGTGTAGCTTTTATTTGGAGATATTATTTTTCACAATGTAGGCCTCTTAGCGATTAGAATGTCCAATTGCATTTTCTACAGAAAGAGTGTTTCAGAACGGCTAAATCAAAATAAGGTTCAACACTGTTAGTTGAATGCACAGAACAGAAAGAAGTTTCACAGAATGCTACTGTGTAGTTTATATTTGAATATATTCCTTTTTCCACTATTACCCTCTTAGAGCTCTGAATGTCCACTTGCATTTTCTACAGAAAGAGTGTTCGGAACTGCGCAATCAAAAGTATGGTTTAACTCTGTTAGCTGAATGCACATATCAGAAATAAGTTTCACACAATGCTTCTGTGTACTTTTTATTTGAAGATATTATATTTCCCAATATAGGCCTCTTAGCGCTCAGAATGTCCAATTGCAGTTTCTACAGAAAGAGTATTTCAGAACGGCTCAATCAAATGTAAGGTTCAACTCTCTTAGTTGAATGCACAGAACAGAAAGAAGTTTCACAGAATGCTTCTGTGTAGTTTTTATTTTTAGATATTCTTTTTCCCAATATAGGCCTCTTAGCGCTCAGAATGTCCAATTGCAGTTTCTACAGAAAGAGTGTTTCAGAACGGCTCAATCAAAAGTAAGGTTCAAACCTGGTAGTTGAATGCACAGAACAGAAAGAAGTTTCACAGAATGCTTCTGTGTAGTTTATATTTGAATATATTCCTTTTTCCAATATTACCCTCTTAGCGCTCCGAATGTCCACTTGCATTTTCTACAGAAAGAGTGTTCTGAACTGCGCAATCAAAAGTATGGTTTAACTCTGTTAGCTGAATGCACATATCAGAAATATGTTTCAAAAAATGCTTCTGTGTAGTTTTTATTTGAAGATATTATTTTTCCCGATATAGGCCTCTTAGCGCTCAGAATGTCCAATTGCAGTTTCTACAGAAAGAGTGTTTCAGAACGGCTCAATCAAAAGTAAGGTTCAACTCTGTTAGTTGAATGCACAGAACAGAAAGAAGTTTCATACAATGCTTCTGTGTAGTTTATATTTGAACATATTCTTTTTTCCACTATTACCCACTTAGCGCTACGAATGTCCAGTTGCATTTTCTACAGACAGAGTGTTTCAAAACTGCTCAATCAAAAGTATGGTTTAACTCTGTTAGCTGAATGCTCAGATCAGAAAGAAGTTTCACAGAATGCTTCTGTGTAGTTTATATTTGAATATATTCATTTTTCCACGACTACCCTCTTAGCGCTCCAAATGTCCAGTTGCATTTTCTACAGAAAGAGTGTTCAGATCTGCTCAATCAAAAGTATGGTTTAACTCTCTTAGCTGAATGCACAGATCAGAAAGAAGTTTCACAGAATGATTCTGTGTAGTTTATATTTGAAGACATTCCTTTTTCCACTATTACCCTCTTAGCGCTCCGAATCTCCACTTGCATTTTCTACAGAAAGAGTGTTTCAGAATGGCTGAATCAAAACTAAGGTTCAACTCTTTTAGTTAAATGAACACAACAGAAAGAAGTTTCACAGAATGCTTCTGTGCAGTTTTTATTTGTAGATATTCTTTTTCCCAATATAGGCCTCTTAGTGCTCAGAATGTCCAATTGCAGTTTCTACAGAAAGAGTGTTTCAGATCGGCTCAATCAAAAGTAAGGTTCAACCCTCGTTGTTGAATGCACAGAACAGAAAGAAGTTTCACAGAATGCTTCTGTGTAGTTTATATTTGAATATATTCCTTTTTCCACTATTACCCTCTTAGCGCTCCGAATGTCCACTTGCATTTTCTACAGAAAGAGTGTTCTGAACTGCGCAATCAAAAGTATGGTTTAACTCTGTTAGCTGAATGCGCATATCAGAAATAAGTTTCAAACAGTGATTCTGTGTAGTTTTTATTTGAAGATATTATTTTTCCCAATATATGCCTCTTAACGCTCAGAATGTCCAATTGCAGTTTCTAGAGATAGAGTGTTTCAGAACGGCTCAATCAAATGTAAGGTACAACTCTCTTAGTTGAATGCACAGAACAGAAAGAAGTTTCACAGAATGCTTCTGTGTAGTATTTAGTTGAAGATACTCCTTTTTGGACTATTACCCACTTAGCGCTCCGAATATCCACTGGCAGTTTCTACACAAAGAGTGTTTCAGAACTGCTCCTTCAAAAGTAAGGCTCAACACTGTTAGTTGAATGCGGAGAACCAAAAGGTGTTTCAGAGAATGCTTCTGTGTAGTTTTTAATTGGAGATATTACTTTTTCCTCTATTACAATCTTAGCGCTCCGAATGTCCACTTGCATTTTCTACAAAAAGTGTTCCATAACTGCTCAATCAAAAATATGGTTTAGCTCTGTTAACTGAATTTACAGATCAGAAATAAGTTTCACAGAATGCATCTGTGTAGCTTTTATTTGGAGATATTATTTTTCACAATGTAGGCCTCTTAGCGATTAGAATGTCCAATTGCATTTTCTACAGAAAGAGTGTTTCAGAACGGCTAAATCAAAATAAGGTTCAACACTGTTAGTTGAATGCACAGAACAGAAAGAAGTTTCACAGAATGCTACTGTGTAGTTTATATTTGAATATATTCCTTTTTCCACTATTACCCTCTTAGAGCTCTGAATGTCCACTTGCATTTTCTACAGAAAGAGTGTTCGGAACTGCGCAATCAAAAGTATGGTTTAACTCTGTTAGCTGAATGCACATATCAGAAATAAGTTTCACACAATGCTTCTGTGTACTTTTTATTTGAAGATATTATATTTCCCAATATAGGCCTCTTAGCGCTCAGAATGTCCAATTGCAGTTTCTACAGAAAGAGTATTTCAGAACGGCTCAATCAAATGTAAGGTTCAACTCTCTTAGTTGAATGCACAGAACAGAAAGAAGTTTCACAGAATGCTTCTGTGTAGTTTTTATTTTTAGATATTCTTTTTCCCAATATAGGCCTCTTAGCGCTCAGAATGTCCAATTGCAGTTTCTACAGAAAGAGTGTTTCAGAACGGCTCAATCAAAAGTAAGGTTCAAACCTGGTAGTTGAATGCACAGAACAGAAAGAAGTTTCACAGAATGCTTCTGTGTAGTTTATATTTGAATATATTCCTTTTTCCAATATTACCCTCTTAGCGCTCCGAATGTCCACTTGCATTTTCTACAGAAAGAGTGTTCTGAACTGCGCAATCAAAAGTATGGTTTAACTCTGTTAGCTGAATGCACATATCAGAAATATGTTTCAAAAAATGCTTCTGTGTAGTTTTTATTTGAAGATATTATTTTTCCCGATATAGGCCTCTTAGCGCTCAGAATGTCCAATTGCAGTTTCTACAGAAAGAGTGTTTCAGAACGGCTCAATCAAAAGTAAGGTTCAACTCTGTTAGTTGAATGCACAGAACAGAAAGAAGTTTCATACAATGCTTCTGTGTAGTTTATATTTGAACATATTCTTTTTTCCACTATTACCCACTTAGCGCTACGAATGTCCAGTTGCATTTTCTACAGACAGAGTGTTTCAAAACTGCTCAATCAAAAGTATGGTTTAACTCTGTTAGCTGAATGCTCAGATCAGAAAGAAGTTTCACAGAATGCTTCTGTGTAGTTTATATTTGAATATATTCATTTTTCCACGACTACCCTCTTAGCGCTCCAAATGTCCAGTTGCATTTTCTACAGAAAGAGTGTTCAGATCTGCTCAATCAAAAGTATGGTTTAACTCTGTTAGCTGAATGCACAGATCAGAAAGAAGTTTCACAGAATGATTCTGTGTAGTTTATATTTGAAGACATTCCTTTTTCCACTATTATCCTCTTAGCGCTCTGAATCCCACTTGCATTTCCTACAGAAAGAGTGTTTCAGAACGGCTCAATCAAAACTAAGGTTCAACTCTATTAGTTGAATGAACAGAACAGAAAGAAGTTTCACAGAATGCTTCTGTGTAGTTTTTATTTGTAGATATTCTTTTGCCAATATAGGCCTCTTAGCGCTCAGAATGTCCAATTGCAGTTTCTACAGAAAGAGTGTTTCAGAACGGCTCAATCAAAAGTAAGGTTCAACCCTGGTAGTTGAATGCACAGAACAGAAAGAATTTTCACAAAATGCTTCTGTGTAGTTTATATTTGAATATATTCCTTTTTCCACTATTACCCACTTAGCGCTCCGAATGTCCACTTGCACTTTCTACAGAAAGAGTGTTCTGAACTGCGCAATCAAAAGTATGGTTTAACTCTGTTAGCTGAATGCATATATCAGACAAAAGTTTCAAACAATGTTTCTGTGTAGTTTTTATTTGAAGATATTATGTTTCCCAATATAGGCCTCTTAGTGCTCAGAATGTCCAATTGCAGTTTCTACAGAAAGAGTGTTTCAGAGCGGCTCAATCAAATGTAAGGTTCAACTTTCTTAGTTGAATGCACAGAACAGAAAGAAGTTTCACAGAATGCTTCTGTGTAGTATTTAGTTGAAGATACTACTTTTTGGACTATTACCCACTTAGCGCTCAGAATATCCACTGGCAGTTTCTACACAAAGAGTGTTTCAGAACTGCTCCTTCAAAAGTAAGGCTCAACTCTGTTAGTTGAATGCGGAGAACAGAAAGGGGTTTCAGAGAATGCTTCTGTGTAGTTTTTAATTGGAGATATTCCTTTTTCCTCTATTACAATCTTAGCGCTCCGAATGTCCACTTGCATTTTCTACAAAAAGAGTGTTTCATAACTGCTCAATCAAAAATATGGTTTAGCTCTGTTAACTGAATTTACAGATCAGAAATAAGTTTCACAGAATGCATCTGTGTAGTTTTTATTTGAAGATATTCTTTTTCCCAATGTAGGCCTCTTAGCGCTTAGAATGTCCAATTGCAGTTTCTACAGAAAGAGTGTTTCAGAACGGCTCAATCTAAAGTAAGGTTCAACTCTGTTAGCTGAATGCACAGAACAGAAAGAAGTTTCACAGAATGCTACTGTGTAGTTTATATTTGAATATATTCCTTTTTCCACTATTACCCTCTTAGCGCTCCGAATGTCCACTTGCATTTTCTACAGAAAGAGTGTTCCGAACTGCGCTATCAAAAGTATGGTTTAACTCTGTTAGCTGAATGCACATATCAGAAATAAGTTTCACACAATGCTTCTGTGTAGTTTTTATTTGAAGATATTATTTTTCCCAATATAGGCCTCTTAGCACTCAGAATGTCTAATTGCAGTTTCTACAGAAAGAGTGTTTCAGAACGGCTCAATCAAAAGTAAGGTTCAACTCTGTTAGTTGAATGCACAGAACAGAATGTAGTTTCACAGATTGCTTCTGTGTAGTTTGTATTTGAAGATATTCCTTTTTCCACTGTTACCCTTTTTAGAGCTCAGAATGTCCACTTGCATTTTCTACAGAAAGTGTGTTCAGAACTGCTCTATCAAAAGTATGTTTTAACTCTTTAGGTGAATGCACAGATCAGAAATAAGTTTCACAGAATTTTTCTGTGTAGTTTATATTTGAAGATATTCCATTTTCCACTATTACCCACTTAGCAATCTGAATGTCCAGTTGCATTTTCTACAGAAAGAGTGTTTCAGAACTGCTCAATCAAAAGTATGGTTTAACTCTCTTAACTGAATGTACAGATCAGAAAGAAGTTTCACAGAATGCTGCTGTGTAGTGTTTATATGAAGATATTCTTTTTACCAATATAGGCCTCTTAGCGCACAGAATGTCCAATTGCAGTTTCTACAGAGAGAGTGTTTCAGAAAGGCTCAATCAAAAGTAAGGTTCAAGTCTTTTAGTTGAATGAACAGAACAGAAAGAAGTTTCAGAGAATGATTCTGTGTAGTTTATATTTGAAGATATTCCTTTTTCCACTATTACCTTCTAAGCTCTCCGAATGTCCACTTGCATTTTCTACAGAAAGAGTGTTTCCGACCTGCTCAATCAAAAGTATTGTTTAACTCTATTAGCTGAATGCACAGATCAGTACGAAGTTTCACAGAATGTTTCTGTGTAGTTTTTATTTGAAGATATTCCTTTCCCAAATATAGGCCTCTTAGCGCTCCGAATATCCAATTGCATTTTCTACAGAAAAAGTGTTTCAAAACGCCTCAATGAAAAGTAGGGTTCAACTCTTTTAGTTGAATTCACAGAATGGAAAGAAGTTTCACAGAATGCTTCTGTGTAGTATTTATTTGAAGGTATTCCTTTTTCCACTATTAACCTCTTAGCGCTCCAAATGTCCAGTTGCATTTTCTAAAGAAGGAGTGTTCAGAACTGCTCAATCATAAGTGTGGTTTAACCCTGTTAGGTGAATGCACAGATCAGAAATAAATTTCACAGAATTCTTCAGTGTAGTTTATATTTGAAGATATTCCATTTTCCACTATTACCCACTTAGCGCTCTGAATCTCCAGTTGCATTTTCTACAGAAAGAGTGTTTCAGAACTGCTCAATCAAAAGAATGGTTTAACTCTGTTACCTGAATGCACAGAACAGAAAGAAGTTTCACAGAATGCTGCAGTGTAATGTTTATATGAAGATATTCTTTTTACCAATATAGGCCTCTTAGCGCTCAGAATGTCCAATTGCAGTTTCTACAGAAAGAGTGTTTCAGAAAGGCTCAATCAAAAGTAAGGTTCAACTCTGTTAGTTGAATGCACAGAACAGAAAGTAGTTTCACAGAATGCTTCTGTGTAGTTTATATTTGAATATATTACTTTTTCCACTACTACCCTCTTAGCGCTCCAAATGTCCAGTTGCATTTTATACAGAAAGAGTGTTCAGAACTGCTCAATCAAATGTATGATTTAACTCTCTTAGCTGAATGCACAGATTAGAAAGAAGTTGCACAGAATGCTTCTGTGTAGTTTTTATTTCAAGATATACTTTTTCCCAATATAGGCCTCTTAGTGCTCAGATTGTCCAATTGCAGTTTCTACAGAAAGAGTGTTTCAGAATGGCTCTTTCAAAAGTAAGGTTCAACTCTGCTATTTCAATGCACAGAACAGAAAGTAGTTTCACAGAATGCTTCTCTGTAGTTCATATTTGACGATATTACTTTTTCCACAATTACCCTCTTAGAGCTCGGAATGTCCACTTGCATTTTCTACAGAAAGAGTGTTCAGAACTGCTCCATCAAAAGTATGGTTTAAATCTGTTAGTTGAATGCACAGATCAGAAAGAAGTTTCACAGAATTCTTCTGTGTAGTTTTTATTTGAAGATATTCCTTTTTCCAATATAGGTCTCTTAGCGCTCAGAATGTCCAATTGCAGTTTCTACAGAAAGAGTGTTACAGAACGGCTCAATCAAAAGTAAGGTTCAACCCTGGTAGTTGAATGCACAGAACAGAAAGAAGTTTCACACAATGCTTCTGTGTAGTTTATATTTGAATATATTCCTTTTTCCACTATTACCCTCTTAGCGCTCTGAATGTCCACTTGCCTTTTCTACAGAAATAGTGTTCTGAACTGCGCAATCAAAAGTATGGTTTAACTCTGTTAGCTGAATGCACATATCAGAAATAAGTTTCAAACAATGCTTCTGTGTAGTTTTTATTTGAAGATATTATTTTTCCCAATATAGACCTCTTAGCGCTCAGAATGTCAAATTGCAGTTTCTACAGAAAGAGTGTTTCAGAACGGCTCAATCAAATGTAAGGTTCAACTCTCTTAGTTGAATGCACAGAACAGAAAGAAGTTTCAGAGAATGCTTCTGTGTAGTATTTAGTTGAAGATACTCCTTTTTGGACTATTACCCACTTAGCGCTACGAATGTCCAGTTGCATTTTCTACAGACAGAGTGTTTCAAACTGCTCAATCAAAACTATGGTTTAACTCTGTTAGCTGAATGCTCAGATCAGAAAAATTTCACAGAATGCTTCTGTGTAGTTTATTTTTGAATATATTCCTTTTTCCACTACTACCCTCTTAGCGCTCCAAATGTCCAGTTGCATGTTCTACAGAAAGAGTGTTCAGATCTGCTCAATCAAAAGTATGGTTTAACTCTGTTAGCTGAATGCACAGATCAGAAAGAAGTTTCACAGAATGATTCTGTGTAGTTTATATTTGAAGACATTCCTTTTTCCACTATTACCCTCTTAGCGCTCCGAATCTCCACTTGCATTTTCTACAGAAAGAGTGTTTCAGAACGTCTCAATCAAAACTAAGGTTCAAATCTGTTAGTTGAATGCACATAAGAGAATGTAGTTTCACAGATTGCTTCTGTGTAGTTTGTATTTGAAGATATTCCTTTTTCCACTGTTACCCTCTTAGAGCTCAGTATGTCCACTTGCATTTTCTACAGAAAGTGTGTTCAGAACTGCTCTATCAAAAGTATGTTTTAACTCTTTAGGTGAATGCACAGATCAGAAATAAGTTTCACAGAATTTTTCTGTGTAGTTTATATTTGAAGATATTCCATTTTCCACTATTACCCTCTTAGCGCTCTGAATGTCCAGTTGCATTTTCTACAGAAAGAGTGTTTCAGAACTGCTCAATCAAAAGTATGGTTTAACTCTCTTAGCTGAATGCACAGATCAGAAAGAAGTTTCACAGAATGCTGCTGTGTAGTGTTTATATGAAGATATTCTTTTTACCAATATAGGCCTCTTAGCGCACAGAATGTCCAATTGCAGTTTCTACAGAGAGAGTGTTTCAGAAAGGCTCAATCAAAAGTAAGGTTCACCTCTTTTAGTTGAATGAACAGAACAGAAAGAAGTTTCAGAGAATGATTCTGTGTAGTTTATATTTGAAGATATTCCTTTTTCCACTATTACCTTCTAAGGTCTCCGAATGTCCACTTGCATTTTCTACAGAAAGAGTGTTTCCGAACTGCTCAATCAAAAGTATGGTTTAACTCTGTTAGCTGAATGCACAGATCAGTACGAAGTTTCACAGAATGTTTCTGTGTAGTTTTTATTTGAAGATAGTCCTTTCCCAAATATAGGCCTCTTAGCGCTCCGAATATCCAATTGCAGTTTCTACAGAAAAAGTGTTTCAGAACGCCTCAATGAAAAGTAGGGTTCAACTCTTTTAGTTGAATTCACAGAATGGAAAGAAGTTTCACAGAATGCTTCTGTGTAGTATTTATTTGAAGGTATTCCTTTTTCCACCAGTAACCTCTTAGCGCTCCAAATGTCCAGTTGCATTTTCTACAGAAGGAGTGTTCAGAACTGCTCAATCATAAGTGTGGTTTAACCCTGTTAGGTGAATGCACAGATCAGAAAGAAATTTCACAGAATTCTTCAGTGTAGTTTATATTTGAAGATATTCCATTTTCCACTATTACCCACTTAGCGCTCTGAATCTCCAGTTGCATTTTCTACAGAAAGAGTGTTTCAGAACTGCTCAATCAAAAGAATGGTTTAACTCTATTAGCTGAATGCACAGAACAGAAAGAAGTTTCACAGAATGCTGCGGTGTAATGTTTATATGAAGATATTCTTTTTACCAATATAGGCCTCTTAGCGCTCAGAATGTCCAATTGCATTTTCTACAGAAAGAGTGTTTCAGAAAGGCTCAATCAAAAGTAAGGTTCAACTCTGTTAGTTGAATGCACAGAACAGAAAGTAGTTTCACAGAATGCTTCTGTGTAGTTTATATTTGAATATATTACTTTTTCCACTACTACCCTCTTAGCGCTCCAAATGTCCAGTTGCATTTTCTACGGAAAGAGTGTTCAGAACTGCTCAATCAAATGTATGATTTAACTCTCTTAGCTGAATGCACAGATTAGAAAGAAGTTGCACAGAATGCTTCTGTGTAGTTTTTATTTGAAGATATACTTTTTCCCAATATAGGCCTCTTAGTGCTCAGATTGTCCAATTGCAGTTTCTACAGAAAGAGTGTTTCAGAATGGCTCTTTCAAAAGTAAGGTTCAACTCTGCTATTTCAATGCACAGAACAGAAAGTAGTTTCACAGAATGCTTCTCTGTAGTTCATATTTGACGATATTACTTTTTCCACTGTTACCTTCTTAGAGCTCAGAATGTCCACTTGCATTTTCTACAGAAAGAGTGTTGAGAACTGCTCCATCAAAAGTATGGTTTAACTCTGTTAGTTGAATGCACAGATCAGAAAGAAGTTTCACAGAATTCTTCTGTGTAGTTTTTATTTGAAGATATTACTTTTTCCAATATAGGTCTCTTAGCGCTCAGAATGTCCAATTGCAGTATCTACAGAAAGAGAGTTTCAGAACTGCTCAATCAAAAGTAAGGTTCAATACTGTTATTTGAATGCACGGAACAGAAAGAAGTTTCAGAGAATGCTTCTGTGTAGTTTATATTTGAAGATATTCCTTTTTCCACTATTACCCTCTTAGCGCTCCGAATCACCACTTGCATTTTCTACAGAAAGACTGTTTCAGAACGGCTCAATCAAAAGTAAGGTTGAACACTTTTAGTTGAATGCACAGAACAGAAAGGAGTTTCACAGAATGCTTCTGTGTAGTATTTAGTTATAGATATTCCTTTTTCGACTATTACCCTCTTAGCGTTCCGAATGTCCACTGGCAGTTTCTACACAAAGATTGTTTCAGAACAGCTCCTTCAAAGTAAGGCTCAAATCTGTTAGTTGAATGCAGAGAACAGAAAGGAGTTTCAGAGAATGCTTCTGTGTAGTTTTATTTTGGGGATATTCCTTTTTCCACTAATACAATTTTAGCGCTCCGAATGTCCACTTGCGTTTTCTACAGAAAGAGTGTCTCATAACTTCTCAATCAAAAGTATGGTTTAACTCTGTTAGCTGAATGCACAGATGAGAAATAAGTTTCACAGAATGCTTCTGAGCAGTTTTTATTTGGAGATATTCTTTTTCCCAATATAGGCCACTTAGCGCTCAGAATGTCCAATTGCCATTTCTACAGAATGAGTGTTTCAGAAGGCTCAATCAAAAGTAAGGTTCAACTCTGTTAGTTCAATGCACAGAACAGAAAGAAGTTTCACAGAATGCTTCTGTGTAGTTTATATTTGAATGTATTCCTTTTTCCACTATTATCATCTTAGCGCTCCGAATGTCCACTTGCATTTTCTACAGAAAGAGAGTTTCACAAAGGCTCAATCAAAAGTAAGGTTCAACTCTGTTACTTGAATGCACAGAACAGCAAGAAGTTTCACAGAATGCTTCATTGCAGTTTATATATGAATATATTCCTTTTTCCAGTATTACCCTCTTAGTGCTCCGAATGTCCACTTGCATTTTCTACAGAAAGAGTGTTCTGAACGGCTCAATCAAAAGTATGGTTTTACTCTGTTATTTGAATGCACATATCAGAAATAAGTTTCACAGAATCCTTCCGTGTAGTATTTTGTTGAAGATATTCCTTTTTAGACTATTATCCTCTTAGCTCTCCGAATGTCCAATTTCAGTTTCTAAACAAAGAGTGTTTCAGAACTGCTCCTTCAAAAGTAGGGCTCAACTCTGTTAGTTGAATGCAGAGAACAGAAAGGAGTTTCACAGAATGCCCCTGTGTAGTTTATATTTGAATATATTCCCTTTTTCAGTATTACCCTCTTAGCTCTCCGAATGTCCACTTGCATTTTCTACAGAAAGAATGTTCAGAACTGCTCAATACAAAGTATGGTTTAACTCTGTTAGCTGAATGCACAGATCAGAAAGAATTTTCACAGAATGCTTCTGTGTACTTTTTATTTGAAGATATTCCTTTCTCCAATATAGGAGTCTTAGCGCTCAGAATGTCCAATTGCAGTTTCTACAGAAAGAGTGTTTCAGAAAGGCTCAATCAAAAGTAAGGTTCAACTCTGTTAGTTGAATGCACAGAACAGAAAGTAGTTTCACAGAATGCTTCTGTGTAGTTTATATTTGAATATATTACTTTTTCCACTACTACCCTCTTAGCGCTCCAAATGTCCAGTTGCATTTTCTACAGAAAGAGTGTTCAGAACTGCTCAATCAAATGTATGATTTAACTCTCTTAGCTGAATGCACAGATTAGAAAGAAGTTGCACAGAATGCTTCTGTGTAGTTTTTATTTGAAGATATACTTTTTCCCAATATAGGCCTCTTAGTGCTCAGATTGTCCAATTGCAGTTTCTACAGAAAGAGTGTTTCAGAATGGCTCTTTCAAAAGTAAGGTTCAACTCTGCTATTTCAATGCACAGAACAAAAAGTAGTTTCACAGAATGCTTCTCTGTAGTTCATATTTGATGGTATTACTTTTTCCACTATTACCCTCTTAGAGCTCGGAATGTCCACTTGCATTTTCTACAGAAAGAGTGTTCAGAACTGCTCCATCAAAAGTATGGTTTAACTCTGTTAGTTGAATGCACAGATCAGAAAGAAGTTTCACAGAATTCTTCTGTGTAGTTTTTATTTGAAGATATTCCTTTTTCCAATATAGGTCTCTTAGCGCTCAGAATGTCCAATTGCAGTATCTACAGAAAGAGAGTTTCAGAACTGCTCAATCAAAAGTAAGGTTCAATACTGTTAGTTGAATGCACGGAACAGAAAGAAGTTTCAGAGAATGCTTCTGTGTAGTTTTTATTTGAAGATATTATTTTTCCCAATAGAGGCCTCTTAGCGCTCAGAATGTCCAATTGCAGTTTCTACAGCAAGAGTGTTTCAGAACGGCTCAATCAAATGTAAGGTTCAACTTTCTTAGTTGAATGCACAGAACAGAAAGAAGTTTCACAGAATGTTTCTGTGTAGTATTTAGTTGAAGATACTCCTTTTTGGACTATTACCCACTTAGTGCTCCGAATATCCACTGGCAGTTTCTACACAAAGAGTGTTTCAGAACTGCTCCTTCAAAAGTAAGGCTCAACTCTGTGAGTTGAATGCGGAGAACAGAAAGGGGTTTCAGAGAATGCTTCTGTGTAGTTTTTAATTGGAGATATTCCTTTTTCCTCTATTACAATCTTAGCGCTCCGAATGTCCACTTGCATTTTCCACAAAAAGAGTGTTTCATAACTGCTCAATCAAAAATATGGTTTAGCTCTGTTAACGGAATTTACAGATCAGAAATAAGTTTCACAGAATGCATCTGTGTAGTTTTTATTTGAAGATATTCTTTTTCACAATATAGGCCTCTTAGCGCTTAGAATGTCCAATTGCAGTTTCTACAGAAAGAGTGTTTCAGAACGGCTCAATCAAAAGTAAGGTTCAACTCTGTTAGCTGAATGCACAGAACAGAAAGAAGTTTCACAGAATGCTACTGTGTAGTTTATATTTGAATATATTCCTTTTTCCACTATTACCCTCTTAGCGCTCCGAATGTCCACTTGCATTTTCTACAGAAAGAGTGTTCGGAACTGCGCAATCAAAAGTATGGTTTAACTCTGTTAGCTGAATGCACATATCAGAAAGAAGTTTCACAGAAAGATTCAGTGTAGTTTATATTTGAAGACATTCCTTTTTCCACTATTACCCTCTTAGCGCTCCAAATCTCCACTTGCATTTTCAACAGAAAGAGTGTTTCAGAACGTCTCAATCAAAACTAAGGTTCAAATCTCTTAGTTGAATGCACAGAACAGAATGTAGTTTCACAGATTGCTTCTGTGTAGTTTGTATTTGAAGATATTCCTTTTTCCACTGTTACCCTCTTAGAGCTCAGAATGTCCACTTGCATTTTCTACAGAAAGTGTGTTCAGAACTGCTCTATCAAAAGTATGTTTTAACTCTTAAGTGAATGCACAGATCAGAAATAAGTTTCACAGAATTTTTCTGTGTAGTTTATATTTGAAGATATTCCATTTTCCACTATTACCCACTTAGCGCTCTGAATGTCCAGTTGCATTTTCTACAGAAAGAGTGTTTCAGAACTGCTCAATCAAAAGTATGGTTTAACTCTGTTAGCTGAATGCACAGATCAGAAAGAAGTTTCACAGAATGCTGCTGTGTAGTGTTTATATGAAGTTATTCTTTTTACCAATATAGGCCTCTTAGCGCACAGAATGTCCAATTGCAGTTTCTACAGAGAGAGTGTTTCAGAAAGGCTCAATCAAAAGTAAGGTTCAACTCTTTTAGTTGAATGAACAGAACAGAAAGAAGTTTTGGAGAATGATTATGTGTAGTTTATATTTGAAGATATTCCTTTTTCCACTATTACCTTCTAAGCTCTCCGAATGTCCACTTGCATTTTCTACAGAAAGAGTGTTTCCGAACTGCTCAATCAAAAGTATGGTTTAACTCTGTTAGCTGAATGCACATATCAGAAATAAGTTTCAAACAATGCTTCTGTGTAGTTTTTATTTGAAGATATTATTTTTCCCATTATAGGCCTCTTAGCGCTCAGAATGTCCAATTGCAGTTTCTACAGAAAGAGTGTTTCAGAACGGCTCAATCAAATGTAAGGTTCAACTCTCTTAGCTGAATGCACAGAACAGACAGAAGTTTCACAGAATGCTTCTGTGTAGTATTTAGTTGAAGATACTCCTTTTTGGACTATTACCCACTTAGCGCTCCGAATATCCACTGGCAGTTTCTACACAAAGAGTGTTTCAGAAGTGCTCTTTCAAAAGTAAGGCTGAACTATGTTAGTTGAATGCGGAGAACAGAAAGTGGTTTCAGAGAATGCTTCTGTGTAGTTTTTAATTGGAGATATTCCTTTTTCCTCTATTACAATCTTAGCGCTATGAATGTCCACTTGCATTTTCTACAAAAATTGTGTTTCTTAACTGCTCAATCAAAAATATGATTTAGCTCTGTTAACTGAATTTACAGATCAGAAATAAGTTTCACAGAATGCATCTGTGTAGTTTTTATTTGAAGATATTCTTTTTAACAATGTAGGCCTCTTAGCGCTTAGAATGTCCAATTGCAGTTTCTACAGAAAGAGTGTTTCAGAACGGCTCAATCAAAAGTAAGGTTCAACACTGTTAGTTGAATGCACAGAACAGAAAGAAGTTTCACAGAATGCTACTGTGTAGTTTATATTTGAATATATTCCTTTTTCCACTATTACCCTCTTAGCGCTCCGAATGTCCACTTGCATTTTCTACAGAAAGAGTGTTCGGAACTGCTCAATCAAAAGTATGGTTTAACTCTGTTAGCTGAATGCACATATCAGAAATATGTTTCACACAATACTTCTGTGTAGTTTTTATTTGAAGATATTATTTTTCCCAATATAGGCCTCTTAGCGCTCAGAATGTCCAATTGCAGTTTCTACAGAAAGAGTGTTTCAGAACGGCTCAATCAAATGTAAGGTTCAACTCTCTTAGTTGAATGCACAGAACAGAAAGAAGTTTCAGAGAATGCTTCTGTGTAGTATTTAGTTGAAGATACTCCTTTTTGGACTATTACCCACTTAGCGCTACGAATGTCCAGTTGCATTTTCTACAGACAGAGTGTTTCAAACTGCTCAATCAAAACTATGGTTTAACTCTGTTAGCTGAATGCTCAGATCAGAAAAATTTCACAGAATGCTTCTGTGTAGTTTATTTTTGAATATATTCCTTTTTCCACTACTACCCTCTTAGCGCTCCAAATGTCCAGTTGCATGTTCTACAGAAAGAGTGTTCAGATCTGCTCAATCAAAAGTATGGTTTAACTCTGTTAGCTGAATGCACAGATCAGAAAGAAGTTTCACAGAATGATTCTGTGTAGTTTATATTTGAAGACATTCCTTTTTCCACTATTACCCTCTTAGCGCTCCGAATCTCCACTTGCATTTTCTACAGAAAGAGTGTTTCAGAACGTCTCAATCAAAACTAAGGTTCAAATCTGTTAGTTGAATGCACATAAGAGAATGTAGTTTCACAGATTGCTTCTGTGTAGTTTGTATTTGAAGATATTCCTTTTTCCACTGTTACCCTCTTAGAGCTCAGTATGTCCACTTGCATTTTCTACAGAAAGTGTGTTCAGAACTGCTCTATCAAAAGTATGTTTTAACTCTTTAGGTGAATGCACAGATCAGAAATAAGTTTCACAGAATTTTTCTGTGTAGTTTATATTTGAAGATATTCCATTTTCCACTATTACCCTCTTAGCGCTCTGAATGTCCAGTTGCATTTTCTACAGAAAGAGTGTTTCAGAATTGCTCAATCAAAAGTATGGTTTAACTCTCTTAGCTGAATGCACAGATCAGAAAGAAGTTTCACAGAATGCTGCTGTGTAGTGTTTATATGAAGATATTCTTTTTACCAATATAGGCCTCTTAGCGCACAGAATGTCCAATTGCAGTTTCTACAGAGAGAGTGTTTCAGAAAGGCTCAATCAAAAGTAAGGTTCACCTCTTTTAGTTGAATGAACAGAACAGAAAGAAGTTTCAGAGAATGATTCTGTGTAGTTTATATTTGAAGATATTCCTTTTTCCACTATTACCTTCTAAGGTCTCCGAATGTCCACTTGCATTTTCTACAGAAAGAGTGTTTCCGAACTGCTCAATCAAAAGTATGGTTTAACTCTGTTAGCTGAATGCACAGATCAGTACGAAGTTTCACAGAATGTTTCTGTGTAGTTTTTATTTGAAGATAGTCCTTTCCCAAATATAGGCCTCTTAGCGCTCCGAATATCCAATTGCAGTTTCTACAGAAAAAGTGTTTCAGAACGCCTCAATGAAAAGTAGGGTTCAACTCTTTTAGTTGAATTCACAGAATGGAAAGAAGTTTCACAGAATGCTTCTGTGTAGTATTTATTTGAAGGTATTCCTTTTTCCACCAGTAACCTCTTAGCGCTCCAAATGTCCAGTTGCATTTTCTACAGAAGGAGTGTTCAGAACTGCTCAATCATAAGTGTGGTTTAACCCTGTTAGGTGAATGCACAGATCAGAAAGAAATTTCACAGAATTCTTCAGTGTAGTTTATATTTGAAGATATTCCATTTTCCACTATTACCCACTTAGCGCTCTGAATCTCCAGTTGCATTTTCTACAGAAAGAGTGTTTCAGAACTGCTCAATCAAATGTAAGGTTCAACTCTCTTAGCTGAATGCACAGAACAGACAGAAGTTTCACAGAATGCTTCTGTGTAGTATTTAGTTGAAGATACTCCTTTTTGGACTATTACCCACTTAGCGCTCCGAATATCCACTGGCAGTTTCTACACAAAGAGTGTTTCAGAAGTGCTCTTTCAAAAGTAAGGCTGAACTATGTTAGTTGAATGCGGAGAACAGAAAGTGGTTTCAGAGAATGCTTCTGTGTAGTTTTTAATTGGAGATATTCCTTTTTCCTCTATTACAATCTTAGCGCTATGAATGTCCACTTGCATTTTCTACAAAAATTGTGTTTCTTAACTGCTCAATCAAAAATATGATTTAGCTCTGTTAACTGAATTTACAGATCAGAAATAAGTTTCACAGAATGCATCTGTGTAGTTTTTATTTGAAGATATTCTTTTTAACAATGTAGGCCTCTTAGCGCTTAGAATGTCCAATTGCAGTTTCTACAGAAAGAGTGTTTCAGAACGGCTCAATCAAAAGTAAGGTTCAACTCTGTTAGTTGAATGCACAGAACAGAAAGAAGTTTCACAGAATGCTACTGTGTAGTTTATATTTGAATATATTCCTTTTTCCACTATTACCCTCTTAGCGCTCCGAATGTCCACTTGCATTTTCTACAGAAAGAGTGTTCGGAACTGCTCAATCAAAAGTATGGTTTAACTCTGTTAGCTGAATGCACATATCAGAAATATGTTTCACACAATACTTCTGTGTAGTTTTTATTTGAAGATATTATTTTTCCCAATATAGGCCTCTTAGCGCTCAGAATGTCCAATTGCAGTTTCTACAGAAAGAGTGTTTCAGAACGGCTCAATCAAATGTAAGGTTCAACTCTCTTAGTTGAATGCACAGAACAGAAAGAAGTTTCAGAGAATGCTTCTGTGTAGTATTTAGTTGAAGATACTCCTTTTTGGACTATTACCCACTTAGCGCTACGAATGTCCAGTTGCATTTTCTACAGACAGAGTGTTTCAAACTGCTCAATCAAAACTATGGTTTAACTCTGTTAGCTGAATGCTCAGATCAGAAAAATTTCACAGAATGCTTCTGTGTAGTTTATTTTTGAATATATTCCTTTTTCCACTACTACCCTCTTAGCGCTCCAAATGTCCAGTTGCATGTTCTACAGAAAGAGTGTTCAGATCTGCTCAATCAAAAGTATGGTTTAACTCTGTTAGCTGAATGCACAGATCAGAAAGAAGTTTCACAGAATGATTCTGTGTAGTTTATATTTGAAGACATTCCTTTTTCCACTATTACCCTCTTAGCGCTCCGAATCTCCACTTGCATTTTCTACAGAAAGAGTGTTTCAGAACGTCTCAATCAAAACTAAGGTTCAAATCTGTTAGTTGAATGCACATAAGAGAATGTAGTTTCACAGATTGCTTCTGTGTAGTTTGTATTTGAAGATATTCCTTTTTCCACTGTTACCCTCTTAGAGCTCAGTATGTCCACTTGCATTTTCTACAGAAAGTGTGTTCAGAACTGCTCTATCAAAAGTATGTTTTAACTCTTTAGGTGAATGCACAGATCAGAAATAAGTTTCACAGAATTTTTCTGTGTAGTTTATATTTGAAGATATTCCATTTTCCACTATTACCCTCTTAGCGCTCTGAATGTCCAGTTGCATTTTCTACAGAAAGAGTGTTTCAGAACTGCTCAATCAAAAGTATGGTTTAACTCTCTTAGCTGAATGCACAGATCAGAAAGAAGTTTCACAGAATGCTGCTGTGTAGTGTTTATATGAAGATATTCTTTTTACCAATATAGGCCTCTTAGCGCACAGAATGTCCAATTGCAGTTTCTACAGAGAGAGTGTTTCAGAAAGGCTCAATCAAAAGTAAGGTTCACCTCTTTTAGTTGAATGAACAGAACAGAAAGAAGTTTCAGAGAATGATTCTGTGTAGTTTATATTTGAAGATATTCCTTTTTCCACTATTACCTTCTAAGGTCTCCGAATGTCCACTTGCATTTTCTACAGAAAGAGTGTTTCCGAACTGCTCAATCAAAAGTATGGTTTAACTCTGTTAGCTGAATGCACAGATCAGTACGAAGTTTCACAGAATGTTTCTGTGTAGTTTTTATTTGAAGATAGTCCTTTCCCAAATATAGGCCTCTTAGCGCTCCGAATATCCAATTGCAGTTTCTACAGAAAAAGTGTTTCAGAACGCCTCAATGAAAAGTAGGGTTCAACTCTTTTAGTTGAATTCACAGAATGGAAAGAAGTTTCACAGAATGCTTCTGTGTAGTATTTATTTGAAGGTATTCCTTTTTCCACCAGTAACCTCTTAGCGCTCCAAATGTCCAGTTGCATTTTCTACAGAAGGAGTGTTCAGAACTGCTCAATCATAAGTGTGGTTTAACCCTGTTAGGTGAATGCACAGATCAGAAAGAAATTTCACAGAATTCTTCAGTGTAGTTTATATTTGAAGATATTCCATTTTCCACTATTACCCACTTAGCGCTCTGAATCTCCAGTTGCATTTTCTACAGAAAGAGTGTTTCAGAACTGCTCAATCAAAAGAATGGTTTAACTCTATTAGCTGAATGCACAGAACAGAAAGAAGTTTCACAGAATGCTGCGGTGTAATGTTTATATGAAGATATTCTTTTTACCAATATAGGCCTCTTAGCGCTCAGAATGTCCAATTGCATTTTCTACAGAAAGAGTGTTTCAGAAAGGCTCAATCAAAAGTAAGGTTCAACTCTGTTAGTTGAATGCACAGAACAGAAAGTAGTTTCACAGAATGCTTCTGTGTAGTTTATATTTGAATATATTACTTTTTCCACTACTACCCTCTTAGCGCTCCAAATGTCCAGTTGCATTTTCTACGGAAAGAGTGTTCAGAACTGCTCAATCAAATGTATGATTTAACTCTCTTAGCTGAATGCACAGATTAGAAAGAAGTTGCACAGAATGCTTCTGTGTAGTTTTTATTTGAAGATATACTTTTTCCCAATATAGGCCTCTTAGTGCTCAGATTGTCCAATTGCAGTTTCTACAGAAAGAGTGTTTCAGAATGGCTCTTTCAAAAGTAAGGTTCAACTCTGCTATTTCAATGCACAGAACAGAAAGTAGTTTCACAGAATGCTTCTCTGTAGTTCATATTTGACGATATTACTTTTTCCACTGTTACCTTCTTAGAGCTCAGAATGTCCACTTGCATTTTCTACAGAAAGAGTGTTGAGAACTGCTCCATCAAAAGTATGGTTTAACTCTGTTAGTTGAATGCACAGATCAGAAAGAAGTTTCACAGAATTCTTCTGTGTAGTTTTTATTTGAAGATATTACTTTTTCCAATATAGGTCTCTTAGCGCTCAGAATGTCCAATTGCAGTATCTACAGAAAGAGAGTTTCAGAACTGCTCAATCAAAAGTAAGGTTCAATACTGTTATTTGAATGCACGGAACAGAAAGAAGTTTCAGAGAATGCTTCTGTGTAGTTTATATTTGAAGATACTCCTTTTTCCACTATTACCCTCTTAGCGCTCCGAATCACCACTTGCATTTTCTACAGAAAGACTGTTTCAGAACGGCTCAATCAAAAGTAAGGTTGAACACTTTTAGTTGAATGCACAGAACAGAAAGGAGTTTCACAGAATGCTTCTGTGTAGTATTTAGTTATAGATATTCCTTTTTCGACTATTACCCTCTTAGCGTTCCGAATGTCCACTGGCAGTTTCTACACAAAGATTGTTTCAGAACAGCTCCTTCAAAGTAAGGCTCAAATCTGTTAGTTGAATGCAGAGAACAGAAAGGAGTTTCAGAGAATGCTTCTGTGTAGTTTTATTTTGGGGATATTCCTTTTTCCACTAATACAATTTTAGCGCTCCGAATGTCCACTTGCGTTTTCTACAGAAAGAGTGTCTCATAACTTCTCAATCAAAAGTATGGTTTAACTCTGTTAGCTGAATGCACAGATGAGAAATAAGTTTCACAGAATGCTTCTGAGCAGTTTTTATTTGGAGATATTCTTTTTCCCAATATAGGCCACTTAGCGCTCAGAATGTCCAATTGCCATTTCTACAGAATGAGTGTTTCAGAAGGCTCAATCAAAAGTAAGGTTCAACTCTGTTAGTTCAATGCACAGAACAGAAAGAAGTTTCACAGAATGCTTCTGTGTAGTTTATATTTGAATGTATTCCTTTTTCCACTATTATCATCTTAGCGCTCCGAATGTCCACTTGCATTTTCTACAGAAAGAGAGTTTCACAAAGGCTCAATCAAAAGTAAGGTTCAACTCTGTTACTTGAATGCACAGAACAGCAAGAAGTTTCACAGAATGCTTCATTGCAGTTTATATATGAATATATTCCTTTTTCCAGTATTACCCTCTTAGTGCTCCGAATGTCCACTTGCATTTTCTACAGAAAGAGTGTTCTGAACGGCTCAATCAAAAGTATGGTTTTACTCTGTTATTTGAATGCACATATCAGAAATAAGTTTCACAGAATCCTTCCGTGTAGTATTTTGTTGAAGATATTCCTTTTTAGACTATTATCCTCTTAGCTCTCCGAATGTCCAATTTCAGTTTCTAAACAAAGAGTGTTTCAGAACTGCTCCTTCAAAAGTAGGGCTCAACTCTGTTAGTTGAATGCAGAGAACAGAAAGGAGTTTCACAGAATGCCCCTGTGTAGTTTATATTTGAATATATTCCCTTTTTCAGTATTACCCTCTTAGCTCTCCGAATGTCCACTTGCATTTTCTACAGAAAGAATGTTCAGAACTGCTCAATACAAAGTATGGTTTAACTCTGTTAGCTGAATGCACAGATCAGAAAGAATTTTCACAGAATGCTTCTGTGTACTTTTTATTTGAAGATATTCCTTTCTCCAATATAGGAGTCTTAGCGCTCAGAATGTCCAATTGCAGTTTCTACAGAAAGAGTGTTTCAGAAAGGCTCAATCAAAAGTAAGGTTCAACTCTGTTAGTTGAATGCACAGAACAGAAAGTAGTTTCACAGAATGCTTCTGTGTAGTTTATATTTGAATATATTACTTTTTCCACTACTACCCTCTTAGCGCTCCAAATGTCCAGTTGCATTTTCTACAGAAAGAGTGTTCAGAACTGCTCAATCAAATGTATGATTTAACTCTCTTAGCTGAATGCACAGATTAGAAAGAAGTTGCACAGAATGCTTCTGTGTAGTTTTTATTTGAAGATATACTTTTTCCCAATATAGGCCTCTTAGTGCTCAGATTGTCCAATTGCAGTTTCTACAGAAAGAGTGTTTCAGAATGGCTCTTTCAAAAGTAAGGTTCAACTCTGCTATTTCAATGCACAGAACAAAAAGTAGTTTCACAGAATGCTTCTCTGTAGTTCATATTTGATGGTATTACTTTTTCCACTATTACCCTCTTAGAGCTCGGAATGTCCACTTGCATTTTCTACAGAAAGAGTGTTCAGAACTGCTCCATCAAAAGTATGGTTTAACTCTGTTAGTTGAATGCACAGATCAGAAAGAAGTTTCACAGAATTCTTCTGTGTAGTTTTTATTTGAAGATATTCCTTTTTCCAATATAGGTCTCTTAGCGCTCAGAATGTCCAATTGCAGTATCTACAGAAAGAGAGTTTCAGAACTGCTCAATCAAAAGTAAGGTTCAATACTGTTAGTTGAATGCACGGAACAGAAAGAAGTTTCAGAGAATGCTTCTGTGTAGTTTTTATTTGAAGATATTATTTTTCCCAATAGAGGCCTCTTAGCGCTCAGAATGTCCAATTGCAGTTTCTACAGCAAGAGTGTTTCAGAACGGCTCAATCAAATGTAAGGTTCAACTTTCTTAGTTGAATGCACAGAACAGAAAGAAGTTTCACAGAATGTTTCTGTGTAGTATTTAGTTGAAGATACTCCTTTTTGGACTATTACCCACTTAGTGCTCCGAATATCCACTGGCAGTTTCTACACAAAGAGTGTTTCAGAACTGCTCCTTCAAAAGTAAGGCTCAACTCTGTGAGTTGAATGCGGAGAACAGAAAGGGGTTTCAGAGAATGCTTCTGTGTAGTTTTTAATTGGAGATATTCCTTTTTCCTCTATTACAATCTTAGCGCTCCGAATGTCCACTTGCATTTTCCACAAAAAGAGTGTTTCATAACTGCTCAATCAAAAATATGGTTTAGCTCTGTTAACGGAATTTACAGATCAGAAATAAGTTTCACAGAATGCATCTGTGTAGTTTTTATTTGAAGATATTCTTTTTCACAATATAGGCCTCTTAGCGCTTAGAATGTCCAATTGCAGTTTCTACAGAAAGAGTGTTTCAGAACGGCTCAATCAAAAGTAAGGTTCAACTCTGTTAGCTGAATGCACAGAACAGAAAGAAGTTTCACAGAATGCTACTGTGTAGTTTATATTTGAATATATTCCTTTTTCCACTATTACCCTCTTAGCGCTCCGAATGTCCACTTGCATTTTCTACAGAAAGAGTGTTCGGAACTGCGCAATCAAAAGTATGGTTTAACTCTGTTAGCTGAATGCACATATCAGAAAGAAGTTTCACAGAAAGATTCAGTGTAGTTTATATTTGAAGACATTCCTTTTTCCACTATTACCCTCTTAGCGCTCCAAATCTCCACTTGCATTTTCAACAGAAAGAGTGTTTCAGAACGTCTCAATCAAAACTAAGGTTCAAATCTCTTAGTTGAATGCACAGAACAGAATGTAGTTTCACAGATTGCTTCTGTGTAGTTTGTATTTGAAGATATTCCTTTTTCCACTGTTACCCTCTTAGAGCTCAGAATGTCCACTTGCATTTTCTACAGAAAGTGTGTTCAGAACTGCTCTATCAAAAGTATGTTTTAACTCTTAAGTGAATGCACAGATCAGAAATAAGTTTCACAGAATTTTTCTGTGTAGTTTATATTTGAAGATATTCCATTTTCCACTATTACCCACTTAGCGCTCTGAATGTCCAGTTGCATTTTCTACAGAAAGAGTGTTTCAGAACTGCTCAATCAAAAGTATGGTTTAACTCTGTTAGCTGAATGCACAGATCAGAAAGAAGTTTCACAGAATGCTGCTGTGTAGTGTTTATATGAAGTTATTCTTTTTACCAATATAGGCCTCTTAGCGCACAGAATGTCCAATTGCAGTTTCTACAGAGAGAGTGTTTCAGAAAGGCTCAATCAAAAGTAAGGTTCAACTCTTTTAGTTGAATGAACAGAACAGAAAGAAGTTTTGGAGAATGATTATGTGTAGTTTATATTTGAAGATATTCCTTTTTCCACTATTACCTTCTAAGCTCTCCGAATGTCCACTTGCATTTTCTACAGAAAGAGTGTTTCCGAACTGCTCAATCAAAAGTATGGTTTAACTCTGTTAGCTGAATGCACATATCAGAAATAAGTTTCAAACAATGCTTCTGTGTAGTTTTTATTTGAAGATATTATTTTTCCCATTATAGGCCTCTTAGCGCTCAGAATGTCCAATTGCAGTTTCTACAGAAAGAGTGTTTCAGAACGGCTCAATCAAATGTAAGGTTCAACTCTCTTAGCTGAATGCACAGAACAGACAGAAGTTTCACAGAATGCTTCTGTGTAGTATTTAGTTGAAGATACTCCTTTTTGGACTATTACCCACTTAGCGCTCCGAATATCCACTGGCAGTTTCTACACAAAGAGTGTTTCAGAAGTGCTCTTTCAAAAGTAAGGCTGAACTATGTTAGTTGAATGCGGAGAACAGAAAGTGGTTTCAGAGAATGCTTCTGTGTAGTTTTTAATTGGAGATATTCCTTTTTCCTCTATTACAATCTTAGCGCTATGAATGTCCACTTGCATTTTCTACAAAAATTGTGTTTCTTAACTGCTCAATCAAAAATATGATTTAGCTCTGTTAACTGAATTTACAGATCAGAAATAAGTTTCACAGAATGCATCTGTGTAGTTTTTATTTGAAGATATTCTTTTTAACAATGTAGGCCTCTTAGCGCTTAGAATGTCCAATTGCAGTTTCTACAGAAAGAGTGTTTCAGAACGGCTCAATCAAAAGTAAGGTTCAACTCTGTTAGTTGAATGCACAGAACAGAAAGAAGTTTCACAGAATGCTACTGTGTAGTTTATATTTGAATATATTCCTTTTTCCACTATTACCCTCTTAGCGCTCCGAATGTCCACTTGCATTTTCTACAGAAAGAGTGTTCGGAACTGCTCAATCAAAAGTATGGTTTAACTCTGTTAGCTGAATGCACATATCAGAAATATGTTTCACACAATACTTCTGTGTAGTTTTTATTTGAAGATATTATTTTTCCCAATATAGGCCTCTTAGCGCTCAGAATGTCCAATTGCAGTTTCTACAGAAGGAGTGTTTCAGAACGGCTCAATCAAAAGTAAGGTTCAACTCTGTTATTTGAATGCACAGAACAGAAAGAAGTTTCATACAATGCTTCTGTGTAGTTTATATTTGAACATATTCTTGTTTCCACTATTACCCACTTAGCGCTACGAATGTCCAGTTGCATTTTCTACAGACAGAGTGTTTCAAACTGCTCAATCAAAAGTATGGTTTAACTCTGTTAGCTGAATGCTCAGATCAGAAATAAGTTTCACAGAATGCTTCTGTGTTGTTTATATTTGAATATATTCCTTTTTCCACGACTACCCTCTTAGCGCTCCAAATGTCCAGTTGCATTTTCTACAGAAAGAGTGTTCAGATCTGCTCAATCAAAAGTATGGTTTAACTCTGTTAGCTGAATGCACAGATCAGAAATATGTTTCACAGTATGATTCTGTGTAGTTTATATTGGAAGACATTCCTTTTTCCACTATTACCCTCTTAGCGCTCAGAATGTCCAATTGCAGTTTCTACAGAAAGAGTGTTTCAGTACGGCTCAATCAAAAGTAAGGTTCAACCCTGGTAGTTGAATGCCCAGAACAGAAAGAAGTTTCACAGAATGCTTCTGTGTAGTTTATATTTGAATATATTCCTTTTTCCACTATTACCCTCTTAGCGCTCCGAAAGTCCACTAGCATTTTCTACAGAAAGAGTGTTCTGAACGGCGCAATCAAAAGTATGGTTTAACTCTGTTAGCTGAATGCACATATCAGAAATAAGTTTCAAACAATACTTCTGTGTAGTTTTTATTTGAAGATATAATTTTTCCCAATATAGGCCTCTTAGCGCTCAGAATGTCCACTTGCAGTTTCTACAGAAAGAGTGTTTCAGAACGGCTCAATCAAATGTAAGGTTCAACTCTCTTAGCTGAATGCACAGAACAGACAGAAGTTTCACAGAATGCTTCTGTGTAGTATTTAGTTGAAGATACTCCTTTTTGGACTATTACCCACTTAGCGCTCCGAATATCCACTGGCAGTTTCTACACAAAGAGTGTTTCAGAACTGCTCTTTCAAAAGTAAGGCTGAACTCTGTTAGTTGAATGTGGAGAACAGAAAGTGGTTTCAGAGAATGCTTCTGTGTAGTTTTTAATTGGAGATATTCCTTTTTCCTCTATTACAATCTTAGCGCTATGAATGTCCACTTGCATTTTCTACAAAAAGTGTGTTTCTTAACTGCTCAATCAAAAATATGATTTAGCTCTGTTAACTGAATTTACAGATCAGAAATAAGTTTCACAGAATGCATCTGTGTAGTTTTTATTTGAAGATATTCTTTTTAACAATGTAGGCCTCTTAGCGCTTAGAATGTCCAATTGCAGTTTCTACAGAAAGAGTGTTTCAGAACGGCTCAATCAAAAGTAAGGTTCAACTCTCTTAGTTGAATGCACAGCACAGAAAGAAGTTTCACAGAATGCTACTGTGTAGTTTATATTTCAATACATTCCGTTTTCCACTATTACCCTCTTAGCGCTCCGAATGTCCACTTGCATTTTCTACAGAAAGAGTGTTCGGAACTGCGCAATCAAAAGTATGGTTTAACTCTGTTTGCTGAATGCACATATCAGAAATAAGTTTCACACAATGCTTCTGTGTAGTTTTTATTTGAAGATATTATTTTTCCCAATATAGGCCTCTTAGCGCTCAGAATGTCCAATTGCAGTTTCTACAGAAAGAGTGTTTCAGAACGGCTCAATCAAAAGTAAGGTTCAACTCTGTTAGTTGAATGCACAGAACAGAAAGAAGTTTCATACAATGCTTCTGTGTAGTTTATATTTGAACATATTCTTTTTTCCACTATTACCCACTTAGCGCTACGAATGTCCAGTTGCATTTTCTACAGACAGAGTGTTTCAAAACTGCTCAATCAAAAGTATGGTTTAACTCTGTTAGCTGAATGCTCAGATCAGAAAGAAGTTTCACAGAATGCTTCTGTGTAGTTTATATTTGAATATATTCCTTTTTCCACGACTACCCTCTTAGCACTCCAAATGTCCAGTTGCATTTTCTACAGAAAGAGTGTTCAGATCTGCTCAATCAAAAGTATGGTTTAACTCTGTTAGCTGAATGCACAGATCAGAAAGAAGTTTCACAGAATGATTCTGTGTAGTTTATATTTGAAGACATTCCTTTTTCCACTATTATCCTCTTAGCGCTCTGAATCCCACTTGCATTTTCTACAGAAAGAGTGTTTCAGAACGGCTCAATCAAAACTAAGTTTCAACTCTATTAGTTGAATGAACAGAACAGAAAGAAGTTTCACAGAATGCTTCTGTGTAGTTTTTATTTGTAGATATTCTTTTCCCAATATAGGCCTCTTAGCGCTCAGAATGTCCAATTGCAGTTTCTACAGAAAGAGTGTTTCAGAACGGCTCAATCAAAAGTAAGGTTCAACCCTGGTAGTTGAATGCACAGAACAGAAAGAATTTTCACAAAATGCTTCTGTGTAGTTTATATTTGAATATATTCCTTTTTCCACTATTACCCTCTTAGCGCTCCGAATGTCCACTTGCATTTTCTACAGAAAGAGTGTTCTGAACTGCGCAATCAAAAGTATGGTTTAACTCTGTTAGCTGAATGCACATATCAGAAATAAGTTTCAAACAATGCTTCTGTGTGGTTTTTATTTGAAGATATTTTTTTTCCCATTATAGGCCTCTTAGCGCTCAGAATGTCCAATTGCAGTTTCTACAGAAAGAGTGTTTCAGAACGGCTCAATCAAATATAAGGTTCAAATCTGTTAGTTGAATGCACAGAACAGACAGAAGTTTCACAGAATGCTTCTGTGTAGTATTTAGTTGAAGATACTCCTTTTTGGACTATTACCCACTTAGCGCTCCGAATATCCACTGGCAGTTTCTACACAAAGAGTGTTTCAGAACTGCTCCTTCAAAAGTAAGGCTCAACTCTGTTAGTTGAATGCGGAGAACAGAAAGGGGTTTCAGAGAATGCTTCCATGTAGTTTTTAATTGGAGATATTCCTTTTTCCTCTATTACAATCTTAGCGCTACGAATGTCCACTTGCATTTTCTACAAAAAGAGTGTTTCATAACTGCTCAATCAAAAATATCGTTTAGCTCTGTTAACTGAATTTACAGATCAGAAATAAGTTTCACAGAATGCATCTGTGTAGTTTTTATTTGAAGATATTCTTTTTCCCAATGTAGGCCTCTTAGCGCTTAGAATGTCCAATTGCAGTTTCTACAGAAAGAGTGTTTCAGAACGGCTCAATCAAAAGTAAGGTTCAACTCTGTTAGTTGAATGCACAGAACAGAAAGAAGTTTCACAGAATGCTACTGTGTAGTTTATATTTGAATAAATTCTTTTTTCCACTATTAACCTCTTAGCGCTCCGAATGTCCACTTGCATTTTCTACAGAAAGAGTGTTCGGAACTGCGCAATCAAAAGTATGGTTTAACTCTGTTAGCTGAATGCACATATCAGAAAAAAGTTTCACACAATGCTTCTGTGTAGTTTTTATTTGAAGATATTATTTTTCCCAATATAGGCCTCTTAGCGCTCAGAATGTCCAATTGCAGTTTCTACAGAAAGAGTGTTTCAGAACGGCTGAATCAAAAGTAAGGTTCAACTCTGTTAGTTGAATGCCCAGAACAGAAAGAAGTTTCATACAATGCTTCTGTGTAGTTTATATTTGAACATATTCTTTTTTCCACTATTACCCTCTTAGCGCTACGAATGTCCATTTGCATTTTCTACAGACAGAGTGTTTCAAAACTCCTCAATCAAAAGTATGGTTTAACTCTGTTAGCTGAATGCTCAGATCAGAAAGAAATTTCACAGAATGCTTCTGTGTAGTTTATATTTGAATATATTCCTTTTTCCACGAATACCCTCTTAGCACTCCAAATGTCCAGTTGCATTTTCTACAGAAAGAGTGTTCAGATCTGCTCAATCAAAAGTATGGTTTAACACTGTTAGCTGAATGCACAGATCAGAAAGAAGTTTCACAGAATGATTCTGTGTAGTTTATATTTGAAGACATTCCTTTTTCCACTATTACCCTCTTAGCGCTCCGAATCTCCACTTGCATTTTCTAAAGAAAGAGTGTTTCAGAACGGCTCAATCAAAGCTAAGGTTCAACTCTTTTAGTTGAATGAACAGAACAGAAAGAAGTTTCACAGAATGCTTCTGTGTAGTTTTTATTTGTAGATATTCTTTTTCCCAATATAGGCCTCTTAGCGCTCAGAATGTCCAATTGCAGTTTCTACAGAAAGAGTGTTTCAGAACGGCTCAATCTAAAGTAAGGTTCAACCCTGGTAGTTGAATGCAAAGAACAGAAAGAAGTTTCACAGAATGCTTCTGTGTAGTTTATATTTGAATATATTCCTTTTTCCACTATTACCCTCTTAGCGCTCCGAATGTCCACTTGCACTTTCTACAGAAAGAGTGTTCTGAACTGCGCAATCAAAAGTATTTTTTAACTCTGTTAGCTGAATGCATATATTAGACAAAAGTTTCAAACAATGCTTCTGTGTAGTTTTTATTTGAAGATATTATTTTTCCGAATATAGGCCTCTTAGCGCTCAGAATGTCCAATTGCAATTTCTACAGAAAGAGTGTTTCAGAACGGCTCAATCAAATGTAAGGTTCAACTTTCTTAGTTGAATGCACAGAACAGAAAGAAGTTTCACAGAATGCTTCTGTGTAGTATTTAGATGAAGATACTCCTTTTTGGACTATTACCCACATAGCGCTCAGAATATCCACTGGCAGTTTCTACACAAAGAGTGTTTCAGAACTGCTCCTTCAAAAGTAAGGCTCAAATCTGTTAGTTGAATGCGGAGAACAGAAAGGGGTTTCAGAGAATGCTTCTGTTTAGTTTTTAATTGGAGATATTCCTTTTTCCTCTATTACAATCTTAGCACTCCGAATGTCCACTTGCATTTTCTACAAAAAGAGTGTTTCATAACTGCTCAATCAAAAATATGGTTTAGCTCTGTTAACTGAATTTACAGATCAGAAATAAGTTTCACAGAATGCATCTGTGTAGTTTTTATTTGAAGATATTCTTTTTCCCAATGTAGGCCTCTTAGCGCTTAGAATGTCCAATTGCAGTTTCTACAGAAAGAGTGTTTCAGAACGGCTCAATCAGAAGTAAGGTTCAACTCTGTTAGCTGAATGCACAGAACAGAAAGAAGTTTCACAGAATGCTACTGTGTAGTTTATATTTGAATATATTCCTTTTTCCACTATTACCCTCTTAGCGCTCCGATTGTCCACTTGCATTTTCTACAGAAAGAGTGTTCGGAACTGCGCAATCAAAAGTATGGTTTAACTCTGTTAGCTGAATGCACATATCAGAAATAAGTTTCACACAATGCTTCTGTGTAGTTTTTATTTGAAGATATTATTTTTCCCAATATAGGCCTCTTAGCACTCAGAATGTCCAATTGCAGTTTCTACAGAAAGAGTGTTTCAGAACGGCTCAATCAAAAGTAAGGTTCAATTCTGTTAGTTGAATGCACAGAACAGAATGTAGTTTCACAGATTGCTTCTGTGTAGTTTGTATTTGAAGATATTCCTTTTTCCACTGTTACCCTTTTTAGAGCTCAGAATGTCCACTTGCATTTTCTACAGAAAGTGTGTTCAGAACTGCTCTATCAAAAGTATGTTTTAACTCTTTAGGTGAATGCACAGATCAGAAATAAGTTTCACAGAATTTTTCTGTGTAGTTTATATTTGAAGATATTCCATTTTCCACTATTACCCACTTAGCGCTAAGAATGTCCAGTTGCATTTTCTACAGAAAGAGTGTTTCAGAACTGCTCAATCAAAAGTATGGTTTAACTCTCTTAGCTGAATGCACAGATCAGAAAGAAGTTTCACAGAATGCTGCTGTGTAGTGTTTATATGAAGATATTCTTTTTACCAATATAGGCCTCTTAGCGCACAGAATGTCCAATTGCAGTTTCTACAGAGAGAGTGTTTCAGAAAGGCTCAATCTAAAGTAAGGTTCAAGTCTTTTAGTTGAATGAACAGAACAGAAAGAAGTTTCAGAGATTGATTCTGTGTAGTTTATATTTGAAGATATTCCTTTTTCCACTATTACCTTCTAAGCTCTCCGAATGTCCACTTGCATTTTCTACAGAAAGAGTGTTTCCGAACTGCTCAATCAAAAGTATGGTTTAACTCTGTTAGCTGAATGCACAGATCAGTACGAAGTTTCACAGAATGTTTCTGTGTAGTTTTTATTTGAAGATATTCCTTTCCCAAATATAGGCCTCTTAGCGCTCCGAATATCCAATTGCAGTTTCTACAGAAAAAGTGTTTCAGAACGCCTCAATGAAAAGTAGGGTTCAACTCTTTTAGTTGAATTCACAGAACGGAAAGAAGTTTCACAGAATGCTTCTGTGTAGTATTTATTTGAAAGTATTCCTTTTTCCTCTATTAACCTCTTAGCGCTCCAAATGTCCAGTTGCATTTTCTACAGAAGGAGTGTTCAGAACTGCTCAATCATAAGTGTGGTTTAACCCTGTTAGGTGAATGCACAGATCAGAAATAAATTTCACAGAATTCTTCAGTGTAGTTTATATTTGAAGATATTCCATTTTCCACTATTACCCACTTAGCGCTCTGAATCTCCAGTTGCATTTTCTACAGAAAGAGTGTTTCAGAACTGCTCAATCAAAAGAATGGTTTAACTCTGTTAGCTGAATGCACAGAACAGAAAGTAGTTTCACAGAATGCTGCGGTGTAATGTTTATATGAAGATATTCTTTTTACCAATATAGGCCTCTTAGCGCTCAGAATGTCCAATTGCAGTTTCTACAGAAAGAGTGTTTCAGAAAGGCTCAATCAAAAGTAAGGTTCAACTCTGTTAGTTGAATGCACAGAACAGAAAGTAGTTTCACAGAATGCTTCTGTGTAGTTTATATTTGAATATATTACTTTTTCCACTACTACCCTCTTAGCGCTCCAAATGTCCAGTTGCATTTTATACAGAAAGAGTGTTCAGAACTGCTCAATCAAATGTATGATTTAACTCTCTTAGCTGAATGCACAGATTAGAAAGAAGTTGCACAGAATGCTTCTGTGTAGTTTTTATTTGAAGATATACTTTTTCCCAATATAGGCCTCTTAGTGCTCAGATTGTCCAATTGCAGTTTCTACAGAAAGAGTGTTTCAGAATGGCTCTTTCAAAAGTAAGGTTCAACTCTGCTATTTCAATGCACAGAACAGAAAGTAGTTTCACAGAATGCTTCTCTGTAGTTCATATTTGACGATATTACTTTTTCCACTATTACCCTCTTAGAGCTCGGAATGTCCACTTGCATTTTCTACAGAAAGAGTGTTCAGAACTGCTCCATCAAAAGTATGGTTTAACTCTGTTAGTTGAATGCACAGATCAGAAAGAACTTTCACAGAATTCTTCTGTGTAGTTTTTATTTGAAGATATTCCTTTTTCCAATATAGGTCTCTTAGCGCTCAGAATGTCCAATTGCAGTTTCTACAGAAAGAGTGTTTCAGAACGGCTCAATCAAAAGTAAGGTTCAACCCTGGTAGTTGAATGCACAGAACAGAAAGAAGTTTCACACAATGCTTCTGTGTAGTTTATATTTGAATATATTCCTTTTTCCACTATTACCCTCTTAGCGCTCTGAATGTCCACTTGCCTTTTCTACAGAAATAGTGTTCTGAACTGCGCAATCAAAAGTATGGTTTAACTCCGTTAGCTGAATGCACATATCAGAAATAAGTTTCAAACAATGCTTCCGTGTAGTTTTTATTTGAAGATATTATTTTTCCCAATATAGACCTCTTAGCGCTCAGAATGTCAAATTGCAGTTTCTACAGAAAGAGTGTTTCAGAACGGCTCAATCAAATATAAGGTTCAACTCTCTTAGTTGAATGCACAGAACAGAAAGAAGTTTCAGAGAATGCTTCTGTGTAGTATTTAGTTGAAGATACTCCTTTTTGGACTATTACCCACTTAGCGCTCCAAATATCCACTGGCAGTTTCTACACAAAGAGTGTTTCAGAACTGCTCCTTCAAAAGTAAGGCTCAACTCTGTTAGTTGAATGCGGAGAACAGAAAGTGGTTTCAGAGAATGCTTCTGTGCAGTTTTTAATTGGAGATATTCCTTTTTTCTTTATTACAATCTTAGCTCTACGAATGTCAACTTGCATTTTCTACAAAAAGAGTGTTTCATAACTGCTCAATCAAAAATATGGTTTAGCTCTGTTAACTGAATTTACAGATCAGAAATAAGTTTCACAGAATGCATCTGTGTAGTTTTTATTTGAAGATATTCTTTTTCCCAATGTAGGCCTCTTAGCGCTTAGCATGTCCAATTGCAGTTTCTACAGAAAGAGTGTTTCAGAACGACTCAATCAAAAGTAAGGTTCAACTCTGTTAGTTGAATGCACAGAACAGAAAGAAGTTTCATACAATGCTTCTGTGTAGTTTATATTTGAACATATTCTTTTTTCCACTATTACCCACTTAGCGCTACGAATGTCCAGTTGCATTTCCTACAGACAGAGTGTTTCAAAACTGCTCAATCAAAAGTATGGTTTAACTCTGTTAGCTGAATGCTCAGATCAGAAACAACTTTCACAGAATGCTTCTGTGTAGTTTATATTTGAATATATTCCTTTTTCCACTGCTACCCTCTTAGCGCTCCAAATGTCCAGTTGCATTTTCTACAGAAAGAGTGTTCAGATCTGCTCAATCAAAAGTATGGTTTAACACTCTTAGCTGAATGCACAGATCAGAAAGGAGTTTCACAGAATGATTCTGTGTAGTTTACATTTGAAGACATTCCTTTTTCCACTATTACCCTCTTAGCGCTCCGAATCTCCACTTGCATTTTCTACAGAAAGAGTGTTTCAGAACGGCTCAATCAAAAGTAATGTTCAACTCTTTTAGTTGAATGAACAGAACATAAAGAAGTTTCACAGAATGCTTCTGTGTAGTTTTTATTTGTAGATATTATTTTTCCCAATATAGGCCTCTTAGCACTCAGAATGTCCAATTGCAGTTTCTACAGAAAGAGTGTTTCAGAACGGCTCAATCAAAAGTAAGGTTCAACTCTGTTAGTTGAATGCACAGAACAGAAAGAAGTTTCATGCAATGCTTCTGTGTAGTTTATATTTGAACGTATTTTTTTTTTCCACTATTACCCACTTAGCGCTACGAATGTCCAGTTGCATTTTCTACAGACAGAGTGTTTCAAAACTGCTCAATCAAAAGTATGGTTTAACTCTGTTAGCTGAATGCTCAGATCAGAAAAAGTTTCACAGAATGCTTCTGTGTAGTTTATGTTTGAATATATTCCTTTTTCCACTACTACCCTCTTAGCGCTCCAAATGTCCAGTTGCATTTTCTACAGAAAGAGTGCTCAGATCTGCTCAATCAAAAGTATGGTTTAACTCTGTTAGCTGAATGCACAGATCAGAAAGATGTTTCACAGAATGGTTCTGTGTAGTTTATATTTGAAGACATTCCTTTTTCCACTATTACCCTCTTAGCGCTCCGAATCTCCACTTGCATTTTCTACAGAAAGAGTGTTTCAGAACGTCTCAATCAAAACTATGGTTCAAATCTGTTAGTTGAATGCACATAAGAGAATATAGTTTCACAGATTGCTTCTGTGTAGTTTGTATTTGAAGATATTCCTTTTTCCACTGTTACCCTCTTAGAGCTCAGAATGTCCACTTGCATTTTCTACAGAAAGTGTGTTCAGAACTGCTCTATCAAAAGTATGTTTTAACTCTTTAGGTGAATGCACAGATCAGAAATAAGTTTCACAGAATTTTTCTGTGTAGTTTATATTTGAAGATATTCCATTTTCCACTATTACCCACTTAGCGCTCTGAATGTCCAGTTGCATTTTCTACAGAAAGAGTGTTTCAGAACTGCTCAATCAAAAGTATGGTTTAACTCTGTTAGCTGAATGCACAGATCAGAAAGAAGTTTCACAGAATGCTGCTGTGTAGTGTTTATTTGAAGTTATTCTTTTTACCAATATAGACCTCTTAGCGCACAGAATGTCCAATTGCAGTTTCTACAGAGAGAGTGTTTCAGAAAGGCTCAATCAAAAGTAAGGTTCAACTCTTTTAGTTGAATGAACAGAACAGAAAGAAGTTTCAGAGAATGATTCTGTGTAGTTTATATTTGAAGATATTCCTTTTTCCACTATTACCTTCTAAGCTCTCCGAATGTCCACTTTCATTTTCTACAGAAAGAGTGTTCAGAACTGCTCCTTCAAAAGTATGGTTTAACTCTGTTAGTTGAATGCACAGATCAGAAAGAAGTTTCACAGAATTCTTCTGTGTAGTTTTTATTTGAAGATATTCCTTTTTCCAATATAGGTCTCTTAGTGCTCAGAATGTCCAATTGCAGTATCTACAGAAAGAGAGTTTCAGAACTGCTCAATCAAAAGTAAGGTTCAATACTGTTAGTTGAATGCAAGAAACAGAAAGAAGTTTCAGAGAATGCTTCTGTGTAGTTTATATTTGAAGATCTTCCTTTTTCCACTATTACCCTCTTAGCGCTCCGAATCACCACTTGCATTTTCTACAGAAAGAGTGTTTCAGAACGGCTCAATCAAATGTAAGGTTGAACTCGTTTAGTTGAATGCACAGAACAGAAAGAAGTTTCACAGAATGCTTCTGTGTAGTATTTAGTTATAGATATTCCTTTTTCGACTATTACCCTCTTAGCGTTCCGAATGTCCACTGGCAGTTTCTACACAAAGAGTGTTTCAGAACAGCTCCTTCAAAGTAAGGCTCAAATCTGTTAGTTGAATGCAGAGAACAGAAAGGAGTTTCTGAGAATGCTTCTGTGTAGTTTTAATTTGGGGATATTCCTTTTTCCACTAATACAATTTTAGCGCTCCGAATGTCCACTTGCGTTTTCTACAGAAAGAGTGTCTCATAACTTCTCAATCAAAAGTATGGTTTAACTCTGTTAGCTGAATGCACAGATCAGAAATAAGTTTCACAGAATGCTTCTGAGTAGTTTTTATTTGGAGATATTCTTTTTCCCAATATAGGCCACTTAGCGCTCAGAATGTCCAATTGCCGTTTCTACAAAATGAGTGTTTCAGAAGGCTCAATCAAAAGTAAGGTTCAACTCTGTTAGTTGAATGCACAGAACAGAAAGAAGTTTCACAGAATGCTTCTGTGTAGTTTATATTTGAATGTATTCCTTTTTCCACTATTACCATCTTAGCGCTCCGAATGTCCACTTGCATTTTCTACAGAAAGAGAGTTTCAGAAAGGCTCAATCAAAAGTAAGGTTCAACTCTGTTACTTGAATGCACAGAACAGCAAGAAGTTTCACAGAATGCTTCTGTGTAGTTTATATTTGAATATATTCCTTTTTCCAGTATTACCCTCTTAGTGCTCCGAATGTCCACTTGCATTTTCTACAGAAAGAGTGTTCTGAACGGCTCAATCAAAAGTATGGTTTTACTCTGTTATTTGAATGCACATATCAGAAATAAGTTTCACAGAATCCTTCTGTGTAGTATTTTGTTGAAGATATTCCTTTTTCGACTATTATCCTCTTAGCTCTCCGAATGTCCAATTTCAGTTTCTAAACAAAGAGTGTTTCAGAACTGCTCCTTCAAAAGTAGGGCTCAACTCTGTTAGTTGAATGCAGAGAACAGAAAGGAGTTTCACAGAATGCCTCTGTGTAGTTTATATTTGAATATATTCCCTTTTTCAGTATTACCCTCTTAGCGCTCCGAATGTCCACTTGCATTTTCTACAGAAAGAGTGTTCAGAACTGCTCAATCCAAAGTATGGTTTAACTCTGTTAGCTGAATGCACAGATCAGAAAGAATTTTCACAGAATGCTTCTGTGTACTTTTTATTTGAAGATATTCCTTTCTCCAATATAGGAGTCTTAGCGCTCAGAATGTCCAATTGCAGTTTCTACAGAAAGAGTGTTTCTGAACTGCTTAATCAAATGTAAGGTTCAACTCTGTTAGTTGAATGAACGGAACAGAAAGAAGTTTCATAGAATGCTTCTGTGTAGTTTATATTTGAAGATGTTCCTTTTTCCACTATTACCTTCTAAGCGCTCCGAATGTCCACTTGCATTTTCTACAGAATGAGTGTTTCCGAACTGCTCAATCAAAAGTATGGTTTAATTCTGTTAGCTGAATGCACAGATCAGTACGAAGTTTCACGGAATGCTTCTGTGTAGTTTTTATTTGAAGATAGTCCTTTTTCCAATATAGGCCTCTTAGCGCTCCGAATATCCAATTGCAGTTTCTACAGAAAGAGTGTTTCAGAATGGCTCAATCAAAAGTAGGGTTCAACTCATTTAGTTGAATGCACAGAACAGAGAGTAGTTTCACAGAATGCTTCTGTGTAGTATTTATTTGAAGATATTCCTTTTTCCACTATTACCCTCTTAGCGCTCCGAATGTCCACTTGCAGTTTCTACAGAAAGAGTGTTTCAGGACTGCTCCTTCAAAAATAAGGCTCAACCCTGTTAGTTGAAAGCAGAGAACAGAAACAAGTTTCAGAGAATGCCTCTTTGTAGTTTTTATTTGAAGATATTCCTTTTTCCACAATTACCATCTTAGCGCACCGAATGACCACTTGCATTTTCTACAGAAAGAGTGTTTCAGAACTGCTAAATCAAAAGTATCGTTTAACTCTGTTAGCTGAATGCACAGATAAGAAAGAAGTTTCAGAGAATGCATCTGTGTAGTTTTTATTTGAAGATATTCTTTATCCCAATGTAGGCATCATAGCGCTCAGTATGTTAAATTGCAGTTTCTACAGAAAGAGTGTTTCAGAACGGCTGAATCAAAAGTAAGGTTCAACTCTGTTAGTTGAATGCACAGAACAAAAAGAAGTTTCACAGAATGCTTCTGAGTAGTTTATATTTGAATATATTCCTTTTTGCACTATTACCCTCTTAGCGCTCCGAATGTCCACTTGCATTTTCTACATAAAGAGTGTTCAGAACGGCTCAATCAAAAATATGGTTTCACTCTGTTAGTTATATGCACATATCAGAAATAAGTTTCAGAGAAGGCTTCTGTGTAGTATTTAGTTGGAGATATTCCTTTTTCGAATATTACCCTCTTAGCGCTCCGAATGTCCACTGGCAGTTTCTACACAAAGTGTTTTTCAGAACTGCTCCTTCAAAAGTAATGCTCAACACTGTAAGTTGAATGCAGAGAACAGAAAGAAGCTTCACAGAATGCTTCTGTGTAGTTTATATTTGAATATATTCCTTTTTTCAGTATTACCCTCTTAGCGCTCCGAATGTCCACCTGCATTTTCTACAAAAAGAGTGTTCAGAACTGCTCAATCAAAAGTTGGTTTATCTCTGTTAGCTGAATGCACATATCAGTACGAAGTTTCACAGAATGCTTCTGTGTAGTTTTTATTTGAAGATAGTCCTTTTTCAAATATAGGCCTCTTAGCGCTCCAAATATCCAATTGCAGTTTGTACAGAAAGAGTGTTTCAGAACGGCAAAATGAAAAGTAGGGTTCAACACTTTTAGTTCAATTCACAGAACAGAAAGTAGTTTCACAGATTGCTTCTGTGTAGTATTTATTTGAAGGTATTCCTTTTTCCACTATTACCCTAGTAGCGCTCGGAATGTCCACTTGCAGTTTCTACAGAAAGTGTGTTTCAGGGCTGCTCCTTCAAAAATAAGGCTCAACTCTGTTAGTTGAATGCAGAGAACAGAAAGAAGTTTCAGAGAATGCCTCTGTGTAGTTTTTATTTGAAGATATTCCTTTTTCCACAATTACCAACTTAGCACACCGAATGTCCACTTGCATTTTCTACAGAAAGAGTGTTTCAGAACTGCTAAATCAAATGTATCGTTTAATTCTGTTAGCTGAATGCACAGAACAGAAAGAAGTTTCAGAGAATGCATCTCTGTAGTTTTTATTTGAAGATATTATTTTTCTCAATATAGGCCTCTTAGCGTTCAGAAATCCAATTACAGTTTCTACAGAAAGAGTGTTTCAGAACTGCTCAATCAAAATTAAGGTTCAACTCTGTTAGTTGAATGCACAGAACAGAATGTAGTTTCACAGATTGCTTCTGTGTAGTTTATATTTGAAGATATTCCTTTTTCCACTGTTACCCTCTTAGATCTCCGAATGTCCACTTGCATTTTCTACAGAAAGTGTGTTCAGAACTGCTCTATCAAAAGTATGGTTTAACTCTGTTAGGTGAATGCACAGATCAGAAATAAGTTTCACAGAATTCTTCTGTGTAGTTTTTATTTGAAGATATTCCATTTTCCACTATTACCCACTTAGCGCTCTAAATGTCCAGTTGCATTTTCTACAGAAAGAGTGTTTCAGAACTGCTCAATCAAAAGTATGGTTTAACTCTGTTAGCTGAATGCACAGATCCGAAAGAAGTTTCACAGAATGCTGCTGTGTAGTGTTTATATGAAGATATTCTTTTTACCAATATAGGCCTCTTCGCGCTCAGAATGTCCAATTGCAGTTTCTACAGAAAGAGTGTTTCAGAAAGGCTCAATCAAAAGTAAGGTTCAACTATGTTAGTTGAATGCACAGAACAGAAAGAAGTTTCACAGAATGCTTCTGTGTAGTTTATATTGGAATATATTCCTTTTTGCACTACTACCCTCTTAGCGCTCCAAATGTCCAGTTGCATTTTATACAGAAAGAGTGTTCAGAACTGCTCAATCAAATGTATGATTTAACTCTCTTAGCTGAATGCACAGATTAGAAAGAAGTTGCACAGAATGCTTCTGTGTAGTTTTTATTTGAAGATATACTTTTTCCCAATATAGGCCTCTTAGTGCTCAGATTGTCCAATTGCAGTTTCTACAGAAAGAGTGTTTCAGAATGGCTCTTTCAAAAGTAAGGTTCAACTCTGCTATTTCAATGCACAGAACAGAAAGTAGTTTCACAGAATGCTTCTCTGTAGTTCATATTTGACGATATTACTTTTTCCACTATTACCCTCTTAGAGCTCGGAATGTCCACTTGCATTTTCTACAGAAAGAGTGTTCAGAACTGCTCCATCAAAAGTATGGTTTAACTCTGTTAGTTGAATGCACAGATCAGAAAGAACTTTCACAGAATTCTTCTGTGTAGTTTTTATTTGAAGATATTCCTTTTTCCAATATAGGTCTCTTAGCGCTCAGAATGTCCAATTGCAGTTTCTACAGAAAGAGTGTTTCAGAACGGCTCAATCAAAAGTAAGGTTCAACCCTGGTAGTTGAATGCACAGAACAGAAAGAAGTTTCACACAATGCTTCTGTGTAGTTTATATTTGAATATATTCCTTTTTCCACTATTACCCTCTTAGCGCTCTGAATGTCCACTTGCCTTTTCTACAGAAATAGTGTTCTGAACTGCGCAATCAAAAGTATGGTTTAACTCCGTTAGCTGAATGCACATATCAGAAATAAGTTTCAAACAATGCTTCCGTGTAGTTTTTATTTGAAGATATTATTTTTCCCAATATAGACCTCTTAGCGCTCAGAATGTCAAATTGCAGTTTCTACAGAAAGAGTGTTTCAGAACGGCTCAATCAAATATAAGGTTCAACTCTCTTAGTTGAATGCACAGAACAGAAAGAAGTTTCAGAGAATGCTTCTGTGTAGTATTTAGTTGAAGATACTCCTTTTTGGACTATTACCCACTTAGCGCTCCAAATATCCACTGGCAGTTTCTACACAAAGAGTGTTTCAGAACTGCTCCTTCAAAAGTAAGGCTCAACTCTGTTAGTTGAATGCGGAGAACAGAAAGTGGTTTCAGAGAATGCTTCTGTGCAGTTTTTAATTGGAGATATTCCTTTTTTCTTTATTACAATCTTAGCTCTACGAATGTCAACTTGCATTTTCTACAAAAAGAGTGTTTCATAACTGCTCAATCAAAAATATGGTTTAGCTCTGTTAACTGAATTTACAGATCAGAAATAAGTTTCACAGAATGCATCTGTGTAGTTTTTATTTGAAGATATTCTTTTTCCCAATGTAGGCCTCTTAGCGCTTAGCATGTCCAATTGCAGTTTCTACAGAAAGAGTGTTTCAGAACGACTCAATCAAAAGTAAGGTTCAACTCTGTTAGTTGAATGCACAGAACAGAAAGAAGTTTCATACAATGCTTCTGTGTAGTTTATATTTGAACATATTCTTTTTTCCACTATTACCCACTTAGCGCTACGAATGTCCAGTTGCATTTCCTACAGACAGAGTGTTTCAAAACTGCTCAATCAAAAGTATGGTTTAACTCTGTTAGCTGAATGCTCAGATCAGAAACAACTTTCACAGAATGCTTCTGTGTAGTTTATATTTGAATATATTCCTTTTTCCACTGCTACCCTCTTAGCGCTCCAAATGTCCAGTTGCATTTTCTACAGAAAGAGTGTTCAGATCTGCTCAATCAAAAGTATGGTTTAACACTCTTAGCTGAATGCACAGATCAGAAAGGAGTTTCACAGAATGATTCTGTGTAGTTTACATTTGAAGACATTCCTTTTTCCACTATTACCCTCTTAGCGCTCCGAATCTCCACTTGCATTTTCTACAGAAAGAGTGTTTCAGAACGGCTCAATCAAAAGTAATGTTCAACTCTTTTAGTTGAATGAACAGAACATAAAGAAGTTTCACAGAATGCTTCTGTGTAGTTTTTATTTGTAGATATTATTTTTCCCAATATAGGCCTCTTAGCACTCAGAATGTCCAATTGCAGTTTCTACAGAAAGAGTGTTTCAGAACGGCTCAATCAAAAGTAAGGTTCAACTCTGTTAGTTGAATGCACAGAACAGAAAGAAGTTTCATGCAATGCTTCTGTGTAGTTTATATTTGAACGTATTTTTTTTTTCCACTATTACCCACTTAGCGCTACGAATGTCCAGTTGCATTTTCTACAGACAGAGTGTTTCAAAACTGCTCAATCAAAAGTATGGTTTAACTCTGTTAGCTGAATGCTCAGATCAGAAAAAGTTTCACAGAATGCTTCTGTGTAGTTTATGTTTGAATATATTCCTTTTTCCACTACTACCCTCTTAGCGCTCCAAATGTCCAGTTGCATTTTCTACAGAAAGAGTGCTCAGATCTGCTCAATCAAAAGTATGGTTTAACTCTGTTAGCTGAATGCACAGATCAGAAAGATGTTTCACAGAATGGTTCTGTGTAGTTTATATTTGAAGACATTCCTTTTTCCACTATTACCCTCTTAGCGCTCCGAATCTCCACTTGCATTTTCTACAGAAAGAGTGTTTCAGAACGTCTCAATCAAAACTATGGTTCAAATCTGTTAGTTGAATGCACATAAGAGAATATAGTTTCACAGATTGCTTCTGTGTAGTTTGTATTTGAAGATATTCCTTTTTCCACTGTTACCCTCTTAGAGCTCAGAATGTCCACTTGCATTTTCTACAGAAAGTGTGTTCAGAACTGCTCTATCAAAAGTATGTTTTAACTCTTTAGGTGAATGCACAGATCAGAAATAAGTTTCACAGAATTTTTCTGTGTAGTTTATATTTGAAGATATTCCATTTTCCACTATTACCCACTTAGCGCTCTGAATGTCCAGTTGCATTTTCTACAGAAAGAGTGTTTCAGAACTGCTCAATCAAAAGTATGGTTTAACTCTGTTAGCTGAATGCACAGATCAGAAAGAAGTTTCACAGAATGCTGCTGTGTAGTGTTTATTTGAAGTTATTCTTTTTACCAATATAGACCTCTTAGCGCACAGAATGTCCAATTGCAGTTTCTACAGAGAGAGTGTTTCAGAAAGGCTCAATCAAAAGTAAGGTTCAACTCTTTTAGTTGAATGAACAGAACAGAAAGAAGTTTCAGAGAATGATTCTGTGTAGTTTATATTTGAAGATATTCCTTTTTCCACTATTACCTTCTAAGCTCTCCGAATGTCCACTTTCATTTTCTACAGAAAGAGTGTTCAGAACTGCTCCTTCAAAAGTATGGTTTAACTCTGTTAGTTGAATGCACAGATCAGAAAGAAGTTTCACAGAATTCTTCTGTGTAGTTTTTATTTGAAGATATTCCTTTTTCCAATATAGGTCTCTTAGTGCTCAGAATGTCCAATTGCAGTATCTACAGAAAGAGAGTTTCAGAACTGCTCAATCAAAAGTAAGGTTCAATACTGTTAGTTGAATGCAAGAAACAGAAAGAAGTTTCAGAGAATGCTTCTGTGTAGTTTATATTTGAAGATCTTCCTTTTTCCACTATTACCCTCTTAGCGCTCCGAATCACCACTTGCATTTTCTACAGAAAGAGTGTTTCAGAACGGCTCAATCAAATGTAAGGTTGAACTCGTTTAGTTGAATGCACAGAACAGAAAGAAGTTTCACAGAATGCTTCTGTGTAGTATTTAGTTATAGATATTCCTTTTTCGACTATTACCCTCTTAGCGTTCCGAATGTCCACTGGCAGTTTCTACACAAAGAGTGTTTCAGAACAGCTCCTTCAAAGTAAGGCTCAAATCTGTTAGTTGAATGCAGAGAACAGAAAGGAGTTTCTGAGAATGCTTCTGTGTAGTTTTAATTTGGGGATATTCCTTTTTCCACTAATACAATTTTAGCGCTCCGAATGTCCACTTGCGTTTTCTACAGAAAGAGTGTCTCATAACTTCTCAATCAAAAGTATGGTTTAACTCTGTTAGCTGAATGCACAGATCAGAAATAAGTTTCACAGAATGCTTCTGAGTAGTTTTTATTTGGAGATATTCTTTTTCCCAATATAGGCCACTTAGCGCTCAGAATGTCCAATTGCCGTTTCTACAAAATGAGTGTTTCAGAAGGCTCAATCAAAAGTAAGGTTCAACTCTGTTAGTTGAATGCACAGAACAGAAAGAAGTTTCACAGAATGCTTCTGTGTAGTTTATATTTGAATGTATTCCTTTTTCCACTATTACCATCTTAGCGCTCCGAATGTCCACTTGCATTTTCTACAGAAAGAGAGTTTCAGAAAGGCTCAATCAAAAGTAAGGTTCAACTCTGTTACTTGAATGCACAGAACAGCAAGAAGTTTCACAGAATGCTTCTGTGTAGTTTATATTTGAATATATTCCTTTTTCCAGTATTACCCTCTTAGTGCTCCGAATGTCCACTTGCATTTTCTACAGAAAGAGTGTTCTGAACGGCTCAATCAAAAGTATGGTTTTACTCTGTTATTTGAATGCACATATCAGAAATAAGTTTCACAGAATCCTTCTGTGTAGTATTTTGTTGAAGATATTCCTTTTTCGACTATTATCCTCTTAGCTCTCCGAATGTCCAATTTCAGTTTCTAAACAAAGAGTGTTTCAGAACTGCTCCTTCAAAAGTAGGGCTCAACTCTGTTAGTTGAATGCAGAGAACAGAAAGGAGTTTCACAGAATGCCTCTGTGTAGTTTATATTTGAATATATTCCCTTTTTCAGTATTACCCTCTTAGCGCTCCGAATGTCCACTTGCATTTTCTACAGAAAGAGTGTTCAGAACTGCTCAATCCAAAGTATGGTTTAACTCTGTTAGCTGAATGCACAGATCAGAAAGAATTTTCACAGAATGCTTCTGTGTACTTTTTATTTGAAGATATTCCTTTCTCCAATATAGGAGTCTTAGCGCTCAGAATGTCCAATTGCAGTTTCTACAGAAAGAGTGTTTCTGAACTGCTTAATCAAATGTAAGGTTCAACTCTGTTAGTTGAATGAACGGAACAGAAAGAAGTTTCATAGAATGCTTCTGTGTAGTTTATATTTGAAGATGTTCCTTTTTCCACTATTACCTTCTAAGCGCTCCGAATGTCCACTTGCATTTTCTACAGAATGAGTGTTTCCGAACTGCTCAATCAAAAGTATGGTTTAATTCTGTTAGCTGAATGCACAGATCAGTACGAAGTTTCACGGAATGCTTCTGTGTAGTTTTTATTTGAAGATAGTCCTTTTTCCAATATAGGCCTCTTAGCGCTCCGAATATCCAATTGCAGTTTCTACAGAAAGAGTGTTTCAGAATGGCTCAATCAAAAGTAGGGTTCAACTCATTTAGTTGAATGCACAGAACAGAGAGTAGTTTCACAGAATGCTTCTGTGTAGTATTTATTTGAAGATATTCCTTTTTCCACTATTACCCTCTTAGCGCTCCGAATGTCCACTTGCAGTTTCTACAGAAAGAGTGTTTCAGGACTGCTCCTTCAAAAATAAGGCTCAACCCTGTTAGTTGAAAGCAGAGAACAGAAACAAGTTTCAGAGAATGCCTCTTTGTAGTTTTTATTTGAAGATATTCCTTTTTCCACAATTACCATCTTAGCGCACCGAATGACCACTTGCATTTTCTACAGAAAGAGTGTTTCAGAACTGCTAAATCAAAAGTATCGTTTAACTCTGTTAGCTGAATGCACAGATAAGAAAGAAGTTTCAGAGAATGCATCTGTGTAGTTTTTATTTGAAGATATTCTTTATCCCAATGTAGGCATCATAGCGCTCAGTATGTTAAATTGCAGTTTCTACAGAAAGAGTGTTTCAGAACGGCTGAATCAAAAGTAAGGTTCAACTCTGTTAGTTGAATGCACAGAACAAAAAGAAGTTTCACAGAATGCTTCTGAGTAGTTTATATTTGAATATATTCCTTTTTGCACTATTACCCTCTTAGCGCTCCGAATGTCCACTTGCATTTTCTACATAAAGAGTGTTCAGAACGGCTCAATCAAAAATATGGTTTCACTCTGTTAGTTATATGCACATATCAGAAATAAGTTTCAGAGAAGGCTTCTGTGTAGTATTTAGTTGGAGATATTCCTTTTTCGAATATTACCCTCTTAGCGCTCCGAATGTCCACTGGCAGTTTCTACACAAAGTGTTTTTCAGAACTGCTCCTTCAAAAGTAATGCTCAACACTGTAAGTTGAATGCAGAGAACAGAAAGAAGCTTCACAGAATGCTTCTGTGTAGTTTATATTTGAATATATTCCTTTTTTCAGTATTACCCTCTTAGCGCTCCGAATGTCCACCTGCATTTTCTACAAAAAGAGTGTTCAGAACTGCTCAATCAAAAGTTGGTTTATCTCTGTTAGCTGAATGCACATATCAGTACGAAGTTTCACAGAATGCTTCTGTGTAGTTTTTATTTGAAGATAGTCCTTTTTCAAATATAGGCCTCTTAGCGCTCCAAATATCCAATTGCAGTTTGTACAGAAAGAGTGTTTCAGAACGGCAAAATGAAAAGTAGGGTTCAACACTTTTAGTTCAATTCACAGAACAGAAAGTAGTTTCACAGATTGCTTCTGTGTAGTATTTATTTGAAGGTATTCCTTTTTCCACTATTACCCTAGTAGCGCTCGGAATGTCCACTTGCAGTTTCTACAGAAAGTGTGTTTCAGGGCTGCTCCTTCAAAAATAAGGCTCAACTCTGTTAGTTGAATGCAGAGAACAGAAAGAAGTTTCAGAGAATGCCTCTGTGTAGTTTTTATTTGAAGATATTCCTTTTTCCACAATTACCAACTTAGCACACCGAATGTCCACTTGCATTTTCTACAGAAAGAGTGTTTCAGAACTGCTAAATCAAATGTATCGTTTAATTCTGTTAGCTGAATGCACAGAACAGAAAGAAGTTTCAGAGAATGCATCTCTGTAGTTTTTATTTGAAGATATTATTTTTCTCAATATAGGCCTCTTAGCGTTCAGAAATCCAATTACAGTTTCTACAGAAAGAGTGTTTCAGAACTGCTCAATCAAAATTAAGGTTCAACTCTGTTAGTTGAATGCACAGAACAGAATGTAGTTTCACAGATTGCTTCTGTGTAGTTTATATTTGAAGATATTCCTTTTTCCACTGTTACCCTCTTAGATCTCCGAATGTCCACTTGCATTTTCTACAGAAAGTGTGTTCAGAACTGCTCTATCAAAAGTATGGTTTAACTCTGTTAGGTGAATGCACAGATCAGAAATAAGTTTCACAGAATTCTTCTGTGTAGTTTTTATTTGAAGATATTCCATTTTCCACTATTACCCACTTAGCGCTCTAAATGTCCAGTTGCATTTTCTACAGAAAGAGTGTTTCAGAACTGCTCAATCAAAAGTATGGTTTAACTCTGTTAGCTGAATGCACAGATCCGAAAGAAGTTTCACAGAATGCTGCTGTGTAGTGTTTATATGAAGATATTCTTTTTACCAATATAGGCCTCTTCGCGCTCAGAATGTCCAATTGCAGTTTCTACAGAAAGAGTGTTTCAGAAAGGCTCAATCAAAAGTAAGGTTCAACTATGTTAGTTGAATGCACAGAACAGAAAGAAGTTTCACAGAATGCTTCTGTGTAGTTTATATTGGAATATATTCCTTTTTGCACTACTACCCTCTTAGCGCTCCAAATGTCCAGTTGCATTTTCTACAGAAAGAGTGTTCAGAACTGATCAATCAAATGTATGATTTAACTCTGTTAGCTGAATGCACAGATCAGAAAAAGTTTCACAGAATGCTTCTGTGTAGTTTTTATTTGAAGATATTCTTTTTCCCAATATAGGCCTCTTATCGCTCAGATTGTCCAATTGAATTTTCTACAGAAAGAGTGTTTCAGAATGGCTCTATCATAAGTAAGGTTCAACTCTGTTATTTGAATGCACAGAACAGAAAGTAGTTTCACAGAATGCCTGTCTGTAGTTCTTATTTGACGATATTACTTTTTCCACTATTACCTTCTTAGAGCTCCGAATGTCCACTTGCATTTTCTACAGAAAGAGTGTTCAGAACTGCTCAATCAAAAGTATGGTTTAACTCTGTTAGTTGAATGCACAGATCAGAAAGAAGTTTCACAGAATTCTTCTGTGTAGTTTTTATTTGAACATATTCCTTTTTCCAATATAAGACTCTTAGCGCTCAGAATTTCCAATTGCAGTATCTACAGAAAGAGAGTTTCAGAACTGGTCAATCAAAAGTAAGGTTCAATATTGTTAGTTGAATGCAAGGAACAGAAAGAAGTTTTACAGAATGCTTCTGTGTAGTTTATATTTGAAGATACTCCTTTTTCCACTATTACCCTCTTAGCGCTCCGAATCACCACTTGCATTTTCTACAGAAAGAGTGTTTCAGAACGGCTCAATCAAAAGTAAGGTTCAACTCTTTTAGTTGAATGCACAGAACAGAGAGAAGTTTCACAGAATGCTTCTGTTTAGTATTTAGTTGAAGATATTCCTTTTTCGACTATTACCCTCTTAGCGTTCCGCATATCCACTGGCAGTTTCTACACAAAGAGTGTTTCAGAACAGCACCTTCAAAAGTAAGGCTCAACTCTGTTAGTTTAATGCAGAGAACAGAAAGGAGTTTCAGAGAATGCTTCTGTGTAGTTTTTATTTGGGGATATTCCTTTTTCCACTATTACAATCTTAGCGCTCCTAATGTCCACTTGCATTTCCTACAGAAACAGTGTTTAATAACTGCTCAATCAAAAGTGTGGTTTAACTCTGTTAGCTGAATGCACAGATCAGAAATAAGTTTCACAGAATTCTTCTGAGTAGTTTTTATTTGGAGATATTCTTTTTCCCAATATAGGCCACTTAGCGCTCAGAATGTCCAATTGCAGTTTCTACAGAATGAGTGTTTCAGGACGGCTCAATCAAAAGTAAGGTTCAACTCTGTTAGTTGAATGCACAGAACAGAAATAAGTTTCACAGAATTCTTCTGTGTAGTTTATATTTGAATATATTCCTTTTTCCAGTATTACCTTCTTAGTGCTCCGAATGTCCACTTGCATTTTCTTCAGAAAGAGTGTTCATAACGGCTCAATCAAAAGTATGGTTTTACTCTGTTAGTTGAATTCACATATCAGAAATAAGTTTCACAGAATGCTTCTGTGTAGTATTTAGCTGAAGATGTTCCTTTTTCGACTATTATCCTCTTAGCTCTCCGAATGTCCAATTTCAGTTTCTACACAAAGAGTGTTTCAGAACTGCTCCTTCAAAAGTAAGGCTCAACTCTGTTAGTTGAATGCAGAGAACAGAATGAAGTTGCAGAGAACAGAAAGAAATTTCACAGAATGCTTCTGTGTACTTTATATTTGAATATATTCCTTTTTCCACTACTACCCTCTTAGCGCTCCAAATGTCCAGTTGCATTTTCTACAGAAATAGTGTTCAGAACTGCTCAATCAAATGTACGGTTTAACTCTGTTAGCTGAATGCACAGATCAGAAAGAAGTTTCACAGAATGATTCTGTGTAGTTTATATTTGAAGATATTCCTTTCTGTTCTCTGCATTAAAATCAATCAAAAAATTATATTGAAATTGAAATACTGAATTTTATACTAAAGACAAGGCATCCAACTGAAAATGAAATTTTCCAGGTGAAAATTTCCAAATCATAAATATGTAGGGACAAAAAACTTTATTTATAAAGAAAAAGATAATTCTAATTAATTGATGATTCAAAGGTTTACAACTTTAAAAAATAAATATTATCTTTGAAGTAAAGTCCATTTAAATTATTTATGCCGCCAAAATTTTAGTAATTGTATATGTATATCATGTAAACTTTTTCGAGAATGATGGAATTGGAAATGTTAGGGTATTATGCGGAAAAAATCACCTAAAGAAAAAAATTATCTCCTCATGAAGGATTACTTTAGCCACTTTGACAGGTGTCGGTAAAGGAACACTTAATGCACATCAATATGATTAGGAGATGCGCGCTTAGATATACGTTATCATTGAAAAGAGAATTGTATTATCAGGTTTGCAGGGGCCCTTCTTATCCTTCATATTTATGTAACTTTGTCATCTATAGAAAGATTATAGGAATTTTAAAAATAGCTGATAGTTAAGAAACATCACCATAACACTGTGCTGAATGCATAATAAAACATTTCCCTTCTCTCTAAAAGCCTTTTAAAATTATGTACCATAATCAGTATGGCCAGCAGAGGGTCATTTCCATGTTCAAGTTCCTCTGTTTCTCGAGGGTGAGAATCCTTCTATAGTCTTCTGAGGGTGACACTGTAGTGTTTTCTTAGCCTGATTATTTTTATCTATTTTTTCCGATGCTTTCCTTTGTATATTTACATTTTACATATTGAAAGTTATTTTTTCAAATATTTTATATGCAAGTTTACAAAGTACAACGACTGTACATTAAAATAACTTATTTATGCCATATGGAAGATTAAATATAATTTTACAATATCTAATATTGATTGTTTAGTTTCTAATCATTGATACTTGACATGATTTTTCCCAGCATACCTCAAAATATTCTTCAAAATCCTGCGAATTAATTCCTGTAACACTTCTGAGGTGTATTAATAAGCTAGAGATGTAAAGAAGATTTGCAGAGAAAATTAGGTTCCCAAATTAGAAATTTTGTCCCACTATCGACTAGAAACCTCTTGAAATGATCAAAAACAATAATAATGCATGTCATAGAGGAAAACCAATAAGGCTGCTGCAGTATGACTACCTCTGTGACCTCAGACAAGTTACGTGTGGGTCCCTACTTCTGTGACCTCAGATAAGTTACGTGTGGGTCCGCACTTATTTTCTTCATCTCTAATAAATATTCGACAAATCTCATTTTCAAAAGTCTTTTAAGGCCTATCCACCTTTCTTTTTCTGATGGAGTTTTGCTCTCATTGCCCAGGCTGCAGTGCAATGTCATGGTCTCGGCTCACACAACCTCCGACTCCCGGGTTCATGTGATTCTCCTGCCTCCACCTCCTGAGTAGCTGGGATTACAGGTGCGCAACACAACGCCCAGCTAATTTTTTGTATTTTTAGTAGAGATGGGGTTTCACCATGTTGGTCAGGCTGGTCTTGAACTCCCGACCTCAGGTGATCTGCACGCCTCGGCCTCTCAAAGTGCTGGGATTACAGTCATGAGCAACCGCGGCCTGTGAGGGCTTTCTACTTTTAAGATGTCAGGACGTATAGCCTGGGAGGTAAATGGTAGTATATATATACATATATATATGTATATATATATACACACACACACACTGTATATATATACATATATACGGTATATTATACTATATATACATATATACTGAATATTATACTCTATATATACATATCTACTCTATATTATGTATATATATATATACACATACACACATACACACATACACACATGAGACAGAGAGAAGAGATAGACAATTTCATGTGAAAATATAAACTGTTAACATAATATTTTGCTTCTCTGAGGAATATTTAGCATTGTTCTCAATCTTCTCTGCAGAATTTAAGCATTTTTCTCAGAACTCACCAGATAGAATGAGGGAGGGGCCATATGATACGAGCCAGAGATGAAGGGAGAACAATAGAGAGGGTGCTTTGGGAAAAATAGTACAGTAAGGCTAGGGAATACTTCTCTCCAACAAAAAGACCAAGGTCACAGCTGTATCTCTTCAGAAGCCAAACTTTCTTTTAAAATGTCAATTTCCATCTATTTCTTGCTTCACAGACATTCCATTCATTGCTGGATTTCAAATAAAGCCTTTCCATGTGCAACCTTTCTATAGAAAAAGAGAAATATGGGTGACAGTACAGTCTAAGAAGTGATTAAGAATATCTAGTGGACTTTCCCAGACTGTAAATCTTTACATATATCTGAGCCTAATGAGGTGATTTATTGTGCTATAATGCACAGTGAACTATACAGATGCTTCTTTTTGATCATGCTGCAGAATGGAACTAAATACTAAATACCAAATAGCACTCCCATGATTCTTATACATGTCATTCATATGGCATATTTATGCTTTTTTATATAGCAATTCTTATTCTTAGCTCTTAGGCAACTACGGAATCTATTTGTCATTTTAATAGTCATGCTCCATTTGAGTTATGCAAGGTAGAAATTCTAAGTAGATAATCTTGTTTTTATTGAAAGTTTTTAGTAAACATTTTGGAAAAAGTCTGTTTTTTGATGCTACTTCTGCACGCTTTCTCAACATGATATTACTTGGTATTGTCCTTATTAACCATAGTACACCATATTCTGCAAATGTTAGAGAGGGTTAAAAATCAGTCATGTATAAGTAAAGCTAATGAAATAGAAAGGAAACCATATTTAGGAAATGGAAGGCAGAAGCAAATGTATTAACCGTGAGTTAGAAACGGTTTAGTCTTTGGAATGAAGCAGCAAGAGTTTAAAAATCTGGTTTGTGATTCACTAGCTTTGTGACCTTGGAGAATTACCTCAGATTTCTGAGTATCAGTTTAGTAGGTGATATCAATTGCAACTTCGCAGAAATATCACAAGTATTAAATAAAGGACTTAGTATCTGGGAGAGCATAGAAAATTACTAATAGTTACATTTTTGTTAATATTACCGTTATTATTATCATACGTATAGTATTTTCTTTCACTGACAATGCATTTAGGACATAAGGAGAACTATAGAACAGTGCTTCTCCAACTTAAATGCAGAGCATGAATCACCTGGAGTTTTGTCAAAATGCGAATTCTGACTCAGTAGCCCTGCAAACTAAGGAAATCTTGGTAATGCTGGTGCTGCTAGTTCACCAACAGACCACACGTTTTGCAACAGCTATATAGAATGTCCTGTTTCTTTTTTTAATCACAAAACATGGCAAGCTCTAAAATAAAGCAGAATAACAGATTTAAATATTAATACTCATGTCCTCAATTTATAATTTCTCCCTCCCTAACAATGGTATAATTCTGATTAAAAATTAGCAAAGAAAAAAATGGAAATTAATCTTCCTATGTTTATTCTTTTAACAAATTCTGTGTGATTACTACTGGGTTACTTGCTGTAGGAAATAGAAAAATTGCTTTGACATAGATCCTCAAGAATCTGTCCCACTACAAGCTTATTTTTGTAGGAAGCTAAAAGATTTATATAAATAACCGTAATTAAAGAGACAAATGAAGAAGTGCAATGAAAGACGTAGGGAAAGTGCTAGAGGAGTTCGGGGTGGAGGAAAATTATCCTCAAATAATATCTATGCGTAACATTATGCTATCTTCCCTAACCAGCGCTTGACCAGATTGTCACAGTGAACTTTGGTCCTTTCTTATATCTTAGTTTTGGTTCCCACATCCTTCTGTTTGGGGAAGTTCTTGTTTTCCTCATGTAATGACAACAACACTTAAACAATGTATACCAGATAAAAGGAACTATATTGCTTGCTTTATTTACATAGTTAATTTAATTTGTACAATGAACTATGAAGTAATCAGCATTATTTCCTTCATTTTACATATGAGAAAATGGAGAATCAGCGACATTGAATCATCTCAAGTTTCTAAAATATCCACTCTCACCAGGCTGTTTACCCTGTTTTTGTCTGTATGCTGCTATAACAAAATGCCACAGATTGAGTAATTCATAAAAACAGAAATGTATTTCTCACAGTTCTGGGGCTGAGAAGTCCGAAATCAAGGCAGCGGAGATTTGGCAGTTGGTCCCGAGGTGGCACCTTCTTGCTTCGTCTTCACGTGACAAAAGTGGGCAAAAACGGACAATGTGACGACATGGCAGAAGAGACTGAGGAGCCCGGCATTCCTCTAAAGCATCTTTTACGAGGACGTTTATCTCATTCATGAGGGTGGATCCTTCTTCACTTAATCACTTAACCAAAAGCCCCATCTCTTGATGTCATTGTCCTGGGATTTTAGTTTCAACATACAAACTTTGGATGGGCACATAGGTTCAAATCATAGCACCCTCCAAATTATAATGCCTCTCTCATGCCTGTTCTCCTTGAAGTACCCTCTGGTTTTGCTCTCTTCATTCTTGCCATCACAGTTAACCCTTCAGTTCCATTTCTTTAAGTAATCTCTAAATTTTTAAGATGGTTCCATCTTTTTTTTTTGTATATGGCAGTCTCTCAAACATATTTGTCATATGAACTAAGCAGGTAAATATGTAAATGCCAGCTAAATTTTAGTGAATGATATAATGGCCTAAAGTTGTATCTACCCTTCAGCCAAATATATTTACTTTTAGTAGCAATCTCCTGTCATATACAAAGTCACGACTCTAGGGGTAAACATTTTAGCCTGTGGGTAAGATGTAAAGCAGTGGTATGTTATAGTGACAACTCACTGTCATAGCACTGGGACATGCTCCTCTATCTGCTACAAATTGAATCAACAAAATATATATGATTTTGTCAGATTTAAATGTATGCTCCTGTTAGTAAAATAAAAGTATGGGAAAACTTTACGGAGTAGATTTAATAGAAATGTTTTCCTGAGTTATCTGCCTTCTTTATTTTTATGTTATGCTTTAAGTCTATGGTCAATGTATAGAGCTATGATTGATGTGCTTTTCCAATTCTGTTCAGATCAGACAGGTTAATTTTCTTCTTTTAAATCTTCTTGAATTTTGTCTAACACTTTTTGTTCCAATTTCTTACTAGATTATACTCCCTTCCCTAACTGCTTCATGATTACTTATACACAAACAATATTATGATATTGACACATTGAATTCATTTTAGGTGATGATTTTGGTCATAAACATGAGCAGGTTGTGAAGTGTTTCAGCCATCCCAGGGCATGGGCTGTCAGTCCCTTGTCTAATGTTTCAAAAAAATCTTGAATTTGTGATGATGCTGTGATGGTCCCTCAGATATTCTTACACACATCTTTGCCCCTTGTTCCCTCTAACTTTCCTCTTCTGATAAAAAAGCAAACACTGCCAAGCTCAAATGGAATTACATTTGGATGCAAGTGTCACTATGCAATGGTTGCCAATAAAAGTACACAAGGAATTTTATTATGGTGAATTAAAGGCAAACAGACTTCAGAGAAATGAGCACGAACATGAAAATGGCGCATGGTACGCGGATCTCACTGGAAAGTCATTCTGTACACAATGTTTTCACTAGAAAAATCCATTAGCTTTAGCTAGAAATTGAAATTACTTTGTAGGAAATCAGAATAAAATATGTGAAAACATTATATTCTGTGCAAGATTAATACCACGCCTGGTGTTGAAAGGTTTGTGGTCTTGCTTCGACGATGCTAAAAGGTCAGAAACCACAAAGATGCATATGTGTTGTCGTTTGCACAGTTACTAATTTTTCTCATTATTTCCATAATGCGATGTGCTGTTTCAACAGAGAAACCCTCTGGAGAGTGGCTTGCACTGTTTTCAGGCAGCTCTTTTGCTTTCATGTTTTGGCCTTGGCCAGGGAATTCAGACAGACTTTTCAGTTATTTTCGACAAGAATGTATTCATTTATTGTTTTAAATAATAATAAATAGATTTTAAAATTACTGTACATTACTGCACTTTAAACGCCATGAGGTCAAGGACTCTAAAGTCTGGACATCATTGTATACCCTACATCTTGCACAAGGTTTAGAAAAAATGGCATGGACACCTATTTTTTGAATCAATAAATGAATACATAAAAGAATTCCAAACTCTAGTCCAAGTTTTTAGATTAATAATGTATTAAAATGCGTAAAATTTATAGACAAAACTCTTCTTATTTAGAAGTTTATTCTTTAATTGGAGAGATAAAATATATGCACATAAAAGCTTAAGGAAAAATAATAAGGGTTTTGAAGTACTTACTATGTGAAAAATTTAGCATAAATCTTACATCCATTTATTTAACACATTTTATACGTTGCATTATTTATATATAGTGCTGATTGGTAGAATTCATATGTGAACGGAACTATAAAAATTTTGAGGATAAGCACTAGAAACACAGAATAAATAGAGTGTTAACATGCAAAACACAGAAATACTTCAATTGACTAGGTGAAAGAAAAGATTTCTGGTTCCATGTACACTGATTATTGAGGGATGAGTATGACATTATTATGCCAGAATCAATAAATATTTTAAATAGGGAGAAAACTATAATTACATATCTTTGTGTTCAACAGGAGTAGCAGTACTGATAAAGTAGAAGTTTGTTATACCTTTTTTATAGTCTTTTAAAGTTGTTTATAAATAAAATCTACTCTTAGTTAATTAATGGTTGATGTTCATTGAAGTGCTTTCAAATTTTTGACCTCTGAATTGCCTTGTACATATGGAGAAATAAAGCTTGCCTAGCATAATTTCTTGAGTGGAGAATGAATGATCTGGATAGATTTGTTGACAATATGTCTGTACTTATTTTATTAATTCTTTAATCTTCATGAAGAAAAATATAAAAGTCATATTCTAGTGTTTTATACCATGGAAAAAATGTCTTATCCTTTTCCTAAGGAAAAATACATCATGACACAAAAGTAAAGTTAATTAAATTACTTACTTTATTAATTAACTGTCTATTATTTCTATGGGTTGAAGTAAATTTGATACTCAATGCTATTTAATCTAATTCTAAAAGCTTGAATGAGTAATGATTTTTTCATGTAAGGTTAGTTGAAATAAATTATCACTGATTTTCAGATTTAATATTAATTAGCTATTGCATATTCTTAATGGGATATAAGTGTTTAAAAAGCCCTTTTTGGTTGCGAAAAGACCACGCCCATTGTAGACTTCTTAGAATACATCACATCTGGCCTCCTTTTTAGAGTGGGGAATTCAACTCATAAGTGGCTGGACATTGATTCTGAACATTTTGAACATTATTTGCCTGTCTTCACTCATACTGGTTGCTGTTCTTTTATAAGTAATCACCATGTTTAGCATGCACTTGAACTATTGTTACTTAGGGTGCTTGACTATTTACAAGTCTCACTAGGATTCTAGGTATTCATTAGTCTCGTGGTGTGTATTTGCTGATGGTCCTATTATCTTTGTTGGTTCAGTTACACAGTACCATCCAAGATGCTGCAACACATTATACACAGGGTATGGGTTGTGGGAGCTACAGATATCAGTTATTATTTAGGCTCAGAAACTTAGAATCTCTGCAAGGTTGGACATGATCCTTAGTCTTGTTTTAAGACCGTCTTGTTTTAAAAGTTAAACCCAAATTCTTAAAATATAGAATAGGGGTGCTAGTAGTGCTCACAGAATTGTAGTAAAGATCAGCTGGGAAAGAAGAGCCTATTAAACAGAGCCTGGTATTTAATAAGTATCAGCTGCCTTCAATTAGGAATCTGTGTTGTCATGATTAGAAGATTGCTGGTTTATTTTACAGATCTGTAAGTATAGCCAAAATATGTCAAAATAACCACCAGAAAGAATCATATACCGTCCCTTGAACATTTCATCCCTAGAATCTAGCCAGATTAGCATCTCTATACTGGCAATACTGTTAACACAGATTGTGCTCAAACCCCTCATTGACTTTTCAGCACCTGTAAATTACTGGAGATTTAGGAAGAAGTCTGGGGTTATGGCTTAGTTAAGCTGAGTGGCCAGAAAGTGTGAGATGCTGGATGCCTCCTCCAGTTCATTTCTCCAGCGGCCGCACCAGGCGTATCCATAGCTCCGCTCCCGGGAGCTCGTCTCCGGCGTGGGGCGTGTGCGCACCCCTGGCCGGGCGGAGCCTGGAGCCTGCTCATTAGCAGCGCGGGCAGCTCGTGCGCCCGCAGGAGGGAGGCGGAAGCACAGCCCTGAGCCGCCAGCAGGAGGAGGGAGCGCGGCGGCTGCAGGCAGGGGAGGGAGAGGAAAGAACGGAGGGACGGTTCCCGGACAGAGCGGGAGGAATCGGGGAGCGGCCAGTCCAGGGGGAGCTGCTCCGCTGCGCTGCGCTCGTTATTCACAGGACGCGGCGGCGCTTCCCGGGGCCGCTTCCCGGTCCCCTGGGTGGAGGCTGCCATCTAAACCTGACTCCAGGTGAGTTCCCCAAAGAGGCGAAGCGAGGGGTCTCGAACCAGAGACTTGGAACTGGCGAGGCTACTCGGCTCCCCAAGCGCTGCTGCCTTGACATTTCCCGATTCACGGGAGGTTTTGGGGGCGGCTGCACAGGCTGGAGGGGCGGATGGGCGTTTGCGATCCTCAGCCGGCGTGGGGGCGTTCGGGAGGAATTAGCTTCAGTGAACGGGGTTTTAGGAGATGTCCGCAAGGCACGCGCTATGTACGCGTTTCTAGACGAGCTTTTGAGACAGAAATTTGGCTTCCCGGATGCCCGTTTTGGCCTTCTGTCCTTCCTTTTGCTTGCCTCATGCCCAATTTTCCAAGCCGAGGAAAGGACTGGAAGGGCGTGGAAGTAGGAGGTCTGGGCACAGCATTCGGCAGGGCAGCCCTGGTCTCCAAGTTTGGGGGTGGGGGGTGGGACTCTTTTCCTTTCAGCCTAATTTACCAGGGGAAAACCCGCAGAGCACCTTGAGGTGCCTTTGCTCCGCACCCTCCATAAGCTTATTAGAGGGAACTTGAGGCTCGCTAGACAACCTGTGACAGGTGACGGCAATTTAGCTTAAAAGCCATGTTGGTTCACTTCGTCTCCTCTTTATCCTTTGTTGCAAAATTGATACCTTTTTGGATTTCTTTAACAGCACAAAGTTTAAGTGGCCGGCTGACAGGAAATATTTCTTTTGAAAATGCTATGAGAAAAGTGATGAGTTAACGTTGAGAGAAAGGCAACTTTATTTTCTCGGAAGAACTTTGGGGAAAGAGATTGATAGGGAAATTCTGGGCATGAAATTATGGACATTTCCCACAGAACTTCCTTCATTTATTTATTTTTTTACATTTCCTTCATTTTTTTTTTTAATCGTGTGTGTGTGTATCAGAGAGACAAAATTCGTTGGAGGTATTAGGACTTTATTTGGTTTAGAAGTTTCTTTCTTACTAATAGCACTAATTTGTGATCTTCATGATTATAAGAATTTACTAAGTGTTTTGCTTTTAGGTGTTTTGGGTCTGTTTTTTAAAAAAATTCAATACTTACTTTGTGGGCCTTGCTGAATACCTCTCAATAAAATTGGTGGGCATACAGTTAGTGACATGACCCCTGTGGATTTAATAGCAGGTAAGTATACAAATGATAAGTTTAGGAAATAAATGTCAGAATCAACATTTAGGTGTGAAATTGAAATATCTTTCAAATATTTACCAAACTCTCTTATAGGATCCAATGTCATTTTATGGTCAAGAGAGCTTAAAGGTTTCTCAGATTGAGATATATGTATCTACTTTGTTAATCCAAATGTAATGTTTTATTTTGTTCTTTAATGACTGTTTGAATTCAACAAATAAAACTTGCATATTTAATGTAAGGTTCTTTCACATATATTACTTCTCCAATTTTTAATATAAATTTAAGGAGAAAAGCAATATTCCATTTTGTAGATGAAGAGACTGTGTCACAGAAGTATTACTTTACCTAGATTTCTGTAATTATTATGTTATAAACTTAGAAATTACATATTATTCTGGAACATATAAAATATATGAATGTTATAAACCATAAGAATTCAGACCTATGCTATTTAACTTCAAGTTTAGTTCTTTACCCAAACAATTGCATGACTACATTGAGACTACTGAAGTAATTATATATGAACACGCTATACGAAAAAATACTTAAAACATTTCTTATTTTTGTCGTTTCTCTTTGATATAAAATATACTATAATTTAATGGAGTTATATTCCATATTTAGATGCTCCTAACTTCCAAATAACACCTAAACTCCTAAAAACTGACCTGTGTCCTTCTTAATAGAAGTGGCTTGACCGGGAGACCCAATTTTTACTAAGAATATTCTTGGGATAATTTATGTCTTATAATCAAGATAAAGACAGGCCACATTTAGTTGTATTTTTAAACCACTTAGTGTGAAGTTGCAACGCAGACATAACTTGCTTTCAGGCTACACTGCCAGCTTTGCAGTGAATAGTCTTTAAGATTCCGTGGAAACATTGGCAGATATAGCTAATGTCTATCTGATGTAGGATTTATGAGAAAAGGAGAGGTAGAAACTGAATGCTCTTATATTTCATATGTGACCACATTCATAAAACTTTATTGATAAGTACTTTGTTGTCTGACACGGGCTGATACAAATAGGCTTCTTCAAGAGTTGAGGAAGAAAACTAAATCCCTATAATACAGCCTTTTTCCTCCTTTTCTTTCTTAAGCGGTAATAGTTGATCCTAGCTTTTGTGTGTCTATGCATGCTCAATACAGTTAGGGGTATAAGGAGAAGTTAAGCAAGAATATTGAATGCTAGCTAGGAAAGTTTTTGGAGTCTCAAATACTTTGGAACGATTTTTCACATTATATACATAAAATTCCTAGTTACATTTGGGAACTAAGTATATTATACACAACTTTGCATCTGATTACAGGATTCCCTGTACATTTATAGCTCAGGTATTCTGGAAAGAGTCAAGATAATTAGTTTTATGGCTCTTGCCCGTGTGACCTGTTTCTTTCTGGTCCTGATATTAAAAGGATGACTTAAATTTTCTGGAATGTCAAAATTTTCTCTTCCCTTGGATCCTACAAAATACTTCAAGCAGTGTATGTGTGATACTCGCTGTCATTCCAACATTTCCAATCCTCCTGAGAATGCTAAACAATGCCCTAGATTTCTTCCTTTGTAATTCTTTCAGATAGAGGGTTAGCTGAGTTAGGAAGAAAGGAGAGAGGGAGAGAAGAAGAGAGATGACATTTTATCCCTCAGGAAAGAACAAGACCAATTGTATTCCTAATTTAGAAATATTATTCTACAAACATTCCTGAACAAGAGGGCTTTGCATATACATTAAAGCAGAATACCTAGTCAACTTCTAGTTATGCCATGTAGTGAAATGGAAGTAAGATGAGCAGGCCGAGATCATTTTTGTTGGAGAACTGAGACCACATGAAATAGGTAACAGAGTTACCCCAACTGGGGGGCAAGAGGACTTGAAAGTTTCCTCCATAAATTTGCAGTTAGTACAGGGCTGCTCCAGTGATCAGAGTCATGAATGCCCTAGAGTGTCTGTATAACCCTGTACACAGGCTGAGACAGCTCTAACGGCCCAGAAAAGCCTCTGGACAGAATCACTGCACCCTTGGACATTGTCCGACCGCATGTATGAGAATAGTGAGTGCTGAGGAGTTGTGGGTAGCTCGGTACAACTCTTGCTAAAGGAGTGTCATCAACATTCATTGCTGAAAGTGAATTTTTTCATTCACATATGTGATGCCTATTAGGTCATGATTTCTTGGATACCAATTTGTACAAGATATGAATTAATTTTTGAACATCCTTTCTTAAAAGTACCATGTTCATATAGTTGCTCATTTTAATATGAGTAGTTCAGATGGGACATAATAGAGTAAGGAAATGATTGAACATCCTAAGATCTAGTGTATATACCTTTGTTCATGATGAGATTCATCCCCTGTCCCCCTTTGTAGTGACACTGATGGCATAAGGAGTATTAGATGAAATTTAATGCAGAAAACAATGGGATATATGAATGGTAGATATGGTTGACAACCACCATTTTCACTGAAGTTGTTTCAAAGCAAAGAAATTTGGGATAAATTCATTTTATTTGCTCCTGAAGGGTAATTAGGAATAAGTAGGAATTGTGAAGAGGCTGTAGTGTTGACATTAAGAGAAGTTTTTGATTCTTAAAATAGGATATATTACACAAGAGTGAACAAACAGAAGATACTGAACAAATATTCTGTCATAAGTAAGTGATGGATTATTCGGACTTGTTGAACTATGTTTTTAAATGTATTATTTAAATATTTAAATATTATTAAAACCTTAAATAATATTTAAATATTATAAAAGTTGTAGAAAATTATGTTTTCAATACAAATATACACTTATAAGCTATATTGTAGATATGGGAGTAAACAATGCAATTTTTTTTAACTGAGTGAAAAATTTAGTTTTTTAAAATTCCAAATGGAGCTAACAGCTTAGTGTGATACATATTTTGAATTTCAAAATTTGTAACCAAATAGGACAAATGTGTTGAAGTGTACTTTTCTTGAAGAACCGTGATAAGAATGAGCGGTGAAAAAATTACAGCATACTTACCAGGGATCAAATACTTGCTTAGGGTTAAAAAGAAAAATCTCAGCAAACGCTAGAAATGAGGTACACGATCTATCAGAGACCCATGATTAAAGTGGTATCTTGTTAGGTATATGAGCTTGAAAAGAAACGGCATAGCTTCACTTTACCCCAGTTGCTTCTTTTGTAAAACGGGGAGACTAAGAGTGTGGTAACTCAAAATCCTTTGTTAATGATTTTCTTCTTAGAACAGTGCCAGGTCCAATTAGGATTAGATTGCTATTTTTATTATTGATATTTGCCCTAGTTCTGCCTTTTATTGACTGTGTGAAATTGGTGAAGATCCCTTTCTGAAGCTTTGTTTCTTACCTACAAGCTGGGAATAGAATACCTGCTATGAAGAGTGGTTGTTAGTACATTAGAAAGGCTGGATATTTGTTTATATAAGGGGCTCAGCGCATGGTAGAAATTTGATAGCATTTTTTGCTTGCCCTCCCATGTATTACTGTGAAGACATCCCACATATTATGTCCAAGTTTTTATTTTCCCCTCAAATGTAATGTCAAGCACAAAACATTCCCATCTCCCAATTCTCTTCTGATGTTCTACAACCATTAAAGTATAGAAAACTAGAATGAGTGTTTTTATAACTTTTGCTGTACTTAAGCATGTGGAGAGAAGAGCGCTAGATCACAGGACACACTTTGATAGGAAAAGGGAAATATTTACACTGCAAACAACTTTCTCCTCATGCTTAACAGTTTTATGCTGTCATTCTGTCAGCACCAAGTGAGATTTTTCTATTTAAATAGTTTTCTATTTGTGGTATGATAATTCATGTATGGACTTCATGTAACTAACATAAATATAATGGATGGTTGAGAAGTGGTTTATTTTTACCAAGAGGAAAAAATGTGTACACGATTTTTTAAAATATTGCTTTGAAAATATTTAAAATTAATTTTGATTCAGTTGGTGGAAGATAGCGTCACAAACTCACTGCTAGTGGTATTCTTGAGAAGTAATGTTTGAATTTTCTAGGTATTGTCCCCAGACTGCCTTAAAAGAATTTAATTTTAGATGTAAATTTTCTGCTTAACATGGAAGATTTTCCCTGAAAATATTAGCTTCATCAGATACATAGTTGCTTAGGGGTAGCTGCATGGAATTATGGGAAGAGTGAAATAGAAAAAAATTTTCATGTCTAAGTTATACATACTGGTGTAATCATATTGATTGGATGATAATGATAATTACAGCAATAATGTGATTGAAAGGGTAAGCAAGTAACATATACTACAGTTACTAATATAATCCTGTGATTGAGTTTACCACTTCGTTTCTCTTTCCTGGAAACCCTTAAGTTTGTCACTATTGCACTTTATTTCCTTTGCTTATTGTAGTGGTGTATTAGTTGTATTACTGCTGCTATAACAAATTACGACACATTTACATAACTTAACACATATTTATTGTCTTGCAGTTTCAAAGGTCAGAAGTCCAAAATCACTTTAATTAGGCTAAGTCAATGTGTCTGCAGTGTGGGTTCCTTCTCGAGGTGCTGAGGGGAGAATCCATTCTCTTGCATTTTCTGCTTCTGGTGGCACCTGTCTTCATTGTCTTTTCCCCATTCCTCCATTTTCAAGGTGCGTTGCTTTTATTTCTGTTTCTGTCTCCGCGCTGTCTCCTCCTTTAACTTTGAGTCCTTCTCTCCACTTCATCTAAGGACTCCTGTGATTACTTTGGACTCACGTGGATGATCTGGGATAATCACCTTGTCTCCAGATCCTTAAATGAATCGTATCTACAAGTCCTTTGGCTGTGTAAGGCAGCACATTCCCAGGGCCGGGAGATTAGGTGAAGAACATCTTTTGGGACTATTATGCAGCCTATCACAAGTGGTAATATCACTTTTATGCCTTGAGACCCTGAAATTAATGTACTTGCTTACGCATGGAAAAACAATGTATCTGTGGGGGTAACAGTTTATTTTTGAACCATTAGAAGGTATTGATGGGGAAGTTTTCATCTGACAACAGATACTGATAAATTAAATACCCTTAGATTTGTCAAAACTAGCTTTAGTAAAATATAAGTAAAAGTATTTGCACTGCTAGGGTCAAAAATATTAATTAAACCCATTATTTATCAAGGCCAAGTCCTGGATTAGTTAGGTTTAAATTAACCTAGAACATTATCTTCCATAGTGCTTAATTGTGAAGCTTAGTTCTTGTTGACAAAAGCTCATCCATATAAGAAAGCATCGAAAGGTTGGTGTTTTTTTAACCTTTGCAGAATATAACTTTTCAAAGGGATGTTAGACAGTAGTTCCATCACAATTGATGCAGTTCACAGACATTCTTTGTGAATATTTTATCTCATGAGTTATATCTATGACACTAATCATAGACTTCTAGAAGAAATTTAGCAATGGTCATGTCAGCCTTTCAAATCTTTCTGTAACCTAGAAGAGGATCATTGCATAAGATAGATTCATTTTCCCCTTTATTCCATTGTTGCCAGAGAGAACTTGAAATGCCCTGTTCAAATTAATTTAATGCAAATGAATTCTTGCTGCCTCACAAGTAGTTTGTCCTTCATTTTTCTTAAAATTAGATTGAAAATGGATGTGACCTGCTTTACTGGTTGTTGTGCAGGAAGCGTTGTCCTTCCTGAAAGCTCCCTCAGTTGTCAAAATGAAGCCATTAAGAGTAAAGTAAATTATATTATCTGATCATAGTATCACAATTGACCTTAAAACAATAAATTTTATAATCAGTGCAAATTGCTGAATAGTGTTTGCAGTTGTAGAAATTTCAAAGGAAACCCTGGTTGAGATACAAAGCTGCTATAATCATTTTTAAAATCTTTGTTTTTCTTTTACTTTGGAACAGTAGTGCAGTAAGTACTTTTGCCTTATTGTTCTCTCTGCCTTCCAGAAACCCTCATTCAAATATTCTAAGTTTTTAAGTCTTTTTCATTTCTTTTAATATTGTAACATTTAACAATGTCAAAGAAAGTATAATTTTTCTGGAAATCAAGCTAAAAATAAAGAGAAGCCGATGTAAATGAACATCAAATTACCAAGATTGATTAGGAAAAGTAATTTTTGAAAAGGGCCCAAAATCCCTTTGCACATAAATGCAAAAGAATTTAGTGAAAGAAGGTGAAACTGGAGTAAAGAACTCTACGGATGCGTAAGTAACTCTTAATAAGAATGAGTAACGTACATGCGTATCTTTAGCTCCCAGTTTCAGAGATACAGTAGTTGTACAACAAATGGTCCTTTCCTGCTCTTAAGGAAGCCTCTCCTCCTCCAGCCATGCCATTCCTCAGAGCAAGCTCTTCCACTGAGTTTTCAGCAACCATAAGTAAGAAGGATGGTACGATAGGCTGCGTGTACATATGGCCCTCATTAGCAGGCCAACTGTTCCTTTTGCCCACCCACATCACTGGGGACATATGGCGTTACTTTGACTGTTGAAACAAGTGTGTGTGGACATATCTTGGTATGAGTAAAAGACTGTTGATTGTCTTTCTCTTGTCGCTCGTGCAACCGTCTCCTTGTGGAGATCGTATTATCCATAACACTAGATTTGAGGATGATAAATGACGTTGTTATTATTAACTGAATTTGCCTCTCTAGTTTGATCACAAAACCAGCGAATGTTTGCTTATGGAACATGTAAAGCTTATAGAAGACGGAAAGCTTACAGAAAGAAATGATGGCTTTTCTAAGCATAAGAGTCAGGTCTTTTTCAATCAAAAACTAACTCATTCAAAAATTCAAGAGTTCTGTAAAACCAGAACAGCAGAGGTTTCAGAAATGCTATTGAGATCATTTATTATAAAATAGCCATTAATGAAATGTAATAGTGAGTCTGTTGTTGTGACTATGTGGAGAAATGAATGAGAAAATATAAGATAGGCTGGAATGAAGAGAGTCATCGGATCCCAACATAATTCATTTTGTATAGTTCACAGTATTGTAGCTTTAAAAAAATTATGAATTTTTTCAGTACTGTGAATTCTGAATTTGCAATATGAGGCTTTTCAATCCTTGCAACAAGTGTGTATTTTTCAGTGGTTCTAGAATTATCGGGGCTTTCGAGCTGCTTCTGATAAGAAGGCAAGGCTAGAGGACTCGTGTTGAGGTGGCATTTGCACAGGACTTTAGATAACATACATCGATGATGTAGAGAGAAGAGCGGGTGATGTTGCTGTGGATTATAGTGGAAAGGCACCTTTTGCTCCCTCTGCTGACCTATTTGTGTATTCAGCTGTGTAGCATATTTCTTGTATAATTACATGGTAATTTCACACACTACATTAAGAAAATCTGAACAATTTTTACTAAACTCATGTTTTCTAAATATTAAGTAAATAAAACCAATATTTGGCTAGGTAACATTTATAAAAACAGGATTTCTAGATAGATGATGATAAATTTTCATCTATATCTATAGAGCTGATAAATTTTCAAAACCCTTTGAATATCACTTGTACTACAAAGTCTCGTTTCAGTTTCAGTGCCATGGCACATTGATTAATCACCACTAAAGCGGTACATGAAATATTTGGCAATATAGGTATTTGGTAATGGTGATTGATGCACAGAATACGGCACCGTTATTATGCACTGGCCTTGAGAACTTTAGTTTTCATCTTCGATCACCTGATAGAGAACAAACTAACAGCTTTTTTCTTTCACCTTGCTGGAGAATAAACTAACAACTTCAAATTATCTGATCCATCCAAAAACTTATTTCCGTGAAACTCACTGATTTATTTATTATTTCGTGGGGATCACTATTATTTGCTGTAGTAAAATATCAAATGATCGATGTTTTATACCAACATGGCAGCTCACATGGTAGGCAACAGAATGAAAACAAACAGGTTTACTACCAAGAATTATACTATATTGCTTTTATTGACAGAAAAAGCATACAGATAATTTTATTCAGAGATTTTATGTGAATTATTTTGATAAGTGTACACATATATTTATAACTGACCTTTCTTTGTCAAGTGTGTGCCCACACACGTATTCATACTAAATCAATCTTAGAGATCTTATCCAAAGATTGAATTTCTTAAAGTGACTGTTCCAAATATGTATAATTTATGGCAAAAAAGTCACAAAATGGCAATACAAGGAGGCATAAAACTGAAGATAAAGGGGGAGATGATGGTTAAAAACACCTGTAAATGAATAATTGATTTTGATTTAAATTCTTTTTAGTTCTTAGCTGATGAAATGAATATAAATGAAATTATTATGCAAAACACCTCTATTTGTTGTATATGCATGTACATATATGTGTTACAAATACAAAACTGATAGGATATTATTTAACATATATTCACACTCATAATGTGCATATATGTACATAATGAAAATGAGTGCTTGTTTTATATGTATGTATACACACACATACACATATTGCATACTTTCATTTTTTAAAATTTTACTTTAAGTTCTGGGATACATGTGCTGAACATGCAGGTTTGTTACATAGGTATACTTGTGCCATGGTAATTTGCTGCACCCATCAACCCGTCATCTAGGTTTTAAGCTCCACATGCATTAGCTATTTGTCCTAATGCTCTCCCTCCCCTTTCCCCACACCCACCTACAGACCCCAGTGTGTGATGTTCCTCTCCCTGTGTCAACATGTTCTCATTGTTCAGCACCCACTTATGAGTGAGAACATGCAGTGTTTGGTTTTCTGTTCCTGTGTTAGTTTGCTGAGGATGATGGTTTCCAGCTTCATCCATATCCCCGCAAAGGACGTGAACTCATCCTTTTTTATGGCTGTGTAGTATTCCATGGTGAATATGTGCCACATTTTCTTCATCCAGTCTATCATTGATGGGCATTATGTTGGTTCCAAGTCTTTGCTATTGTAAATAGTCCCATGATAAACATATATGTACATGTGTCTTTAGAGTAGAATGATGTATAATCCTTTGGTATATACCCAGTAATGGGATTGCTGGGTCAAATGGTATTTCTGGTTTTATATCCTTGAGGAATCACCACATTGTATTCCACAGTGGTTGAACTATTTTACAAGCCCACCAACAGTGTAAAAGTGTTCCTATTTCTCTGCATCTTCTCCAGCATCTGTTTCCAGAATTTTTAATGATCACCATTCTAACTGGTGTGAGATGGTATGTCATTGTGGTTTTGATTTGCATTTCTCTAATGAACAGTGATAATGAGCTTTTTTCATATGTTTATTGGCCACATACATATCTTCTTTTGAGGAGTGTCTGTTCATATCCTTTGCCCACTTTTTGATGGGGTTGTTTGTTTTTTTTTTCTTGTAAATTTGTTTAAGTTCCTTCTAGATTCTGGATATTAGACCTTTGTCAGATGGATAGATTGCAAAAATTTTCTCATATTTTGTAGGTTGCCTGTTCACTCTTGTGATAGTTTATTTTACTGAGCAGAAGCTCTTTAGTTTGATTAGATTCCATCTGTCAATTTTGGCTGTTGTTTCAAGTGCTGTTGGTGATTTAGTCATGAAGTCTTTGCCCACACCTATGTCCTGAATCATATTGCCTAGGTTTTCTTCTAGGGTTTTTATAGTTTTAGGTTTTACATTTATGTTTTTAATCCACCTTGAGTTAATTCTTTTATAAGGTATAATGAAGGGGTCTAGTTTCTCTTTTCTGCATATGGCTACCCAGTTTTCCCAGCGCCATTAATTACATAGGGAATCCTTTCCCCATTGCTTGCTTTTGTCAGGTTTGTTGAAGATCAGATTGTTGTAGATGTGTGGTGTTATTTCTGAGGCCTCTATTCTGTTTCATTGGTCTATATATCTGTTTTGGTATTAGCACCATGCTGTTTTGGTTACTTTAGCTTTGTAATATAGTTTGAAGTCAGGCAGCGTCATGCCTCCAGCTTTGTTCTTTTTGCTTAGGTTAGCCTTAGCTCCACAGGCTCTTTTTTGCTTCCATATGAAATTTAACATAGTTTTTTTCTAGTTCTGTGAAGAAAGTCAATGGTAGCTTGATGGGAATAGCATTGAATCTATAAATTACTTTGGGCAATATGGCCATTTTCATGATATTGAGTCTTCCTATCCATAAGGATGGAGTGTTTCTCTATATGTTTGTGTCCTGTCATTTCCTTGAGCTCTGGTTTGTAGTTTTCTTTGAAGAGGTCCTTCACATCCCTTGTAGGTTGTATTCCTAGGTATTTTGTTTTCTTTTTAGCAATTGTGAATGGGAGTTTACTAATGATTTGGCTCTCTGCTTGTCTGTTATTGGTATATAAGAATGATTGTGATTTTTGCACATTAATTTTATATCCTGAGACTTTGCCAAAGTTGCTTATCAGGTTAAGGAATTTTTGGGCTGAGGTGGTGGCGTTTTGTAAATATACAATCATGTCATCTGCAGACAGAGACAATTTGATTTCCTCTCTTCCTATTTGCATGCTTTTATTTCTTTCTCTTACTCGATTGCCCTGGCCAGAACTTCCAATACTATCTTGATAAGAGTGGGGAGAGAGGGCATCCTACTCTTGGGCCAGTTTTCAAAGGTAATGCTTCCAGCTTTTGGCCATTTAGCATGATATTAGCTATGCATTTGTCATAAATAGCTCTTATTTTTGTGAGATATGTTCCATCAATACCTAGTTTATTGAGAGTTTTTAGTATGAGGGGTGTTGAATTTTATTGAAGGCCTTTTCTGCATCTATTGAGATAATCATGTGGTTTTTGTCATTGGTTCTGTTTATGTGATGGATTATGTTTATTGATTTGCATATGTTGAACCAGCCTTGCATGCCAGGCATGAAGCCAACTTGATCGTGGTGGATAAGTTTTTGATGTGCTGCTGGATTCTCTTGCCGGTATTTTATTCAGGATTTTCGCATCGATGTTCATCAGTGATATTGGCCTGAAATTTTCTTTTTCTATTGGGTCTCTGCCAGGTTTTGGAATCAGAGTGATGCTGGCCTCATAAAATGATTTAGGGAGGAGTCTTTCTTTTTCTATTGTTCAGAATAGTTTCAGAAGGAATGGTACCAGCTCCTCTTTGTACCTCTGGTAGAACTCGGCTGTGAAGACATCTGGTCCTGGGCTTTTTTTGGTTGGTAGGCTAGTAATTACTGAGTCAATTTCAGAACTTGTTATTGGTCTATTCAGGGATTTGACTTCTTCCTGCTTTAGTCTTGGGAGGGTGTATGTGTCCAGGACTTTATCCATTTCTTCTAGATTTTCTAGTTTATTTGTGTAGAGGTGTTTACAGTATTCTCTAATAATAGCTTGTATTTCTGTGGGATCAGTGGTGATATACCCTTTATCGTTTTTTAATGTGTCTATTTGATCTTTCTCTCTTTTCTTCCTTGTTAGTCTGGCTACCGGTCTATCTATTTTGTTAATCTTTTCAAAAAACCCACTCCTAGATTCATTGATTTTTTTTTGAAGGTTTTTTTGTGTTTCTCTCCCATTCGGTTCTGCTGTGATCTTAGTTATTTCTTGTTTTATACTAGGTTTTTAATGTGTTTTCCATTGCTTCTTTTGATTGTGATGTTAGGGTGTCTATTTTAGATCTTTCCCACTTTCTAATGTGGACATTTAATGCTGTAAATTTCCCTCTAAACACTGTTTTAACTGTATCCCAGAAATTCTGATATGTTGTGTCTTTGTTCTCATTGGTTTCAAAGAACTTATTTATTTCTGCCTTAATTTTGCTATTTACCCAGTAGTCATTCATAAGCAGGTTGTTCAGTTTCCATGTAGTTGTGCAGTTTTGAGTGAGCTTCTTAATTCTGAGTTCTAATTTGATTACACTGTGGTGTGAGAGATTGTTTGTTATGATTTTCATTCTTTTGCATTTGCTGAGGAGTGTTTTACTTCCAATTATGTGGTTGATTTCAGAATAAGTGCTATGTGGTGCTGAGAAGAATGTATATTCTGTTGATTTGGGGTGGAGGGTTCTGTAGGTATCTATTAGGTCCACTTGGACCAGAGCTGAGTTCAAGTCTGAATATCCTTGTTAATTTCCTTTCTTGTTGATCTGTCTAATATTGATAGTGGGTTGTTAAAGTTTCCCACTATTATTGTGTGGGAGTCTAAGTCTCCTTGTAGGTCTCTAGGAACTCGTTTTATGAATCCTGGTGCTCCTGTATTTGGCATATATATATATTTAGGATACTCAGCTCTTCTTGTTGCATTGATCCCTTTACTACTATGTAATGCCCTTCTTTGTCCTTTTTTATCCTTGTTGGTTTAAAGTCTGTTTTATTAGAGACTAGGATTGCAACTCCTGCTTTTTTTTTCTTTCTTTCCATTTGCTTGGTAAATATTCCTCCATCCCTTTATTTTGAGCCTATGTGTGTCCTTGCAAGTGAGATGTGTCTCCTGAATACAGCACACCTGTGGGTATTGACTCTTTATCCAATTTGCCAGTGTATGTCTTTTAATTGGGGCATTTAGCTCATTTATATTTACCGTTAATATTGTTATGTGTGAATTTGGTCCTGTCATCATGATGTTAGCTGGTTATTCTGCACATTAGTTGAAGCAGTTTCTTCCTAGTTTCATTGGTTTATATATTTTGGTGTGTTTTTGCAGTGGCTGGTACTGGTTTTTCCTTTCCATGTTTAGTGCTTCCTTTAGGAGCTCTTGGAAGGCAGGTCTGATGGTGACTAAATCTGTCAGCATCTGCTTGTCTGTAAAGGATTTTATTTCTCATTCACTTATGAAGCTTAGTTTGGCTGGTTATGAAATTCCATATGTACATCATGGAAACGAGTGCATGTGATACACACACACACACACGCACACACATTGCATACTTTCATTTTTGTGTCCATTACTTTTCTGATTTTATCAGCAGCCAACTAAAGAAAATAGAAAAAAAAATTGGTAATTCGATCTTTCATGTTCTGCATCTTCCAGCTTCACAACTTATAGTTTTCTATTTTTATTGTTATTGTGATCAGAATGAAAATGTATACAATAGAATCAGAATCAGGTCAGAATCAACAAAAATACTATAATGTTTGTACATGCTTTCGATGCAGTTTGTCTCTGCAAAGGGTGTGTGTGTTTCTATGCACATGTGCATGTACACAAGTGTGTAAATAAGTGTTTTATTCATGATGGAGAAAGGCTGGTCAAAATGATTCTGAATGAGATAGCACCACTACAGCAGATAATTAGGTCTCTAGCAATAAAACAAGTCATTAAACATGTTTCTAAGCATCTACTCAGTATCTGGCACAATGTTAAGTAGTGTAAATATAATCATTAGCAAAATTCAGCTTCTACCCTCAATGGTATATGTGTAGAACAAATTGGTAAAGCTGGAGTACATTTCAGGACCAAAAACAGTTTCTGTGTAGTTCCCACTTCATCAAGACCATGTTGTATACCTCTCATACACTTAAGCCATAGGGAAGCAATTATTCCATCCATCCTTTTACAGGGTAGTGGTGGGGAAGAAGAGCTGACTGTCATGCTTGAATTCACATAATTTCATAATTAAATAATTTCATGTTACATAATCTCGATAAACCTAAAATCCAATATATGATAAAGATAGTGTTTCAAATCAGTGGATAAGTGATAAACAGTTCATAAAATGGTGTTCAGATAATTGGCTATATGTATTTTATAGTTGCACAAAGGTATAATATGTCATTAATAAATATTAATTCCATAGTGGATGTCAAATACACTTTTTCAAAATATAAAGAAAAAATACCATAGACAAATATCACTTGCAACATTACGGTTAAAATTAAATATCCAAACATAGCCCTAACCAATAACAGAAAATTTAAAAAAAAAATTATGGATTGGAATTTGTTAAAATATAAAACTTTTCTTTTTCAGAGGATACAATGAATATGTGTAAAAAGCAAATATCAAATCAGCAACAAGTGCTTGCAGTTCACTTGACATATTTAAAATATGAGTAGTTCCAACAAATCATAAATAAATGATTAGTAGTCCAAAAAAAAAAGACAAAGTACATTGACAGGAAACTGTATGAAACTCATGAACACTAAATGTCTTAGATTCTCTATTGTTAAACAAAATGCAAAAACAATAGAGAACATTATGAATATGGAGTTAATATTTAACAAAATTATTTTATCCATGTTATAAGTAAATATTTACATCCAAAAACCCTTGTTTTCTCTGAAAGTTGTCACTTATGAGTCTATTTTGAAAATGTTTAAAGAATAGTAATTAATTAACTTTAATAAATAGGTACTCCTATTGAGGGAAAACAGACATTTCCATAATTTTTCTTCTGTTTCTAATCTAGTAGATGGTAGGAAAATAATGACAATTGCATGTTCATACCTGGAGAATATGCATTCCATTTCTTTTAAACTTTTGCATTCTCAAAACTATATTGATACCTCAAAGCATACCCTTTGCTGTTGAAAACAGCCTTTCAAGTATAAAGACACACACATCACTTTCCTTAAATCTTATATAAGGCAAGGGCCTAGATTCCTATCAGAAAATGTATTTCAAGAATGCTTTTTTAGTAGTTCCTGTGGCCTTATCTTATAGAGGAAGGTTTTTTTTAAACATACACATAGTATTTGATGCACATTTTTATTGGAAAGAGCTTTTATTTCCTTAAATGTTTTGTTGTCTAAGTGTGAAAAGTATCCTGCAGTGGAATTCAGTGGCACAGATGCTTATTGTGATAGATGAGATGAACTTGCTTCCCTAAGCATGCATGGGCATGAAATGCATCTGGCTTCTGTACATAAAAGTCAGTTATGTTCCCAAATGTGTCTCTGCATTTACACAGACGTTTAGGGGCAGACACCCTACTGTTCCCTCAAAAGGCGGCTCTGCTTAATTATGAAGTTCAAGTTAGACCAGAAGTTGGAAAATACTAAATTCCACATTGCAGACAGAGCCTGAGCAGGTGATGTCACCACTGCATTCTAAGGTGGCAAGTCCTCAGAGAAGTAACTTATCACCTTACCATGGAGAAAAATAACCGTGTCCAGAACACAAGAGGATGCTTTAAGGTAGCGTACAATCAAGTGTGCAAACCTGTGCAATACATACCAGATGAAATCCAGTTCAGAGGCTCAGGAAAACAAACAAATGAGGATATGCTTTAAAAAATAGGACTTAATATAAACAGTCGTGAGAGTAAAACTATTGCTAAGCACATAGGAAACATAAACCAGGCTTTCAGGAAGGAGTTTGGCACATGTGTGCACTGGTAGGAGGTGTAATGTGCAGAAATCCGGCCTTTTGTGGCATAGCAACTAAAGTTCCTTTTCTATTGTCCAGACAACCTTAAATATTCCTTTATGCAGTACTATTTTAAAAAGGCCATCTACTGTGCACAATGTGTTAGCATCAAGGACATGAAATTTATCTGGAATATACCAAAACTTTAATCAATAGACTAGGACCAAAGCTTTTAAAAACAGGTTTTCGTAGATAAATCATTATAAGTTATTATTTCCTCGCCATAGGTAAGGCATGATAGATAACTTTACTTTTTCTCAGTCACTTAGTGTGTAGGTAGAATAATGACCCTTAGCAGGATGACCTTTTGAATGTGTTGTTAGGCAGCATGGAAGCATTATGGTTAGAGGTGGAATTAAGATTGCTAATCACCTCACCTTAAACTGGAGCGATTATCCTGAATTATCTAGGTGGGCCCACTGTAGTCACAAAGAACCTTCAGACAGGAAGGCGGAGAGACCAGAGTGAGCAGAAGAGCTTGGGGAAACTGGAGCCGAGGCTGAAGTGATGTGCTGTGTCCAAGATGTGCAGAGGCCAAGAGCTCAGGGATACATGTGACCCCTCAAACCTGGTGAATTCTCTCCTGGAATCTCTAGACAAAATATACACTTGATGATACCTTGATTTTAGCACACTAAGACCCATTTTGGACTTCTGACCCCCAGAAGTATAAAGAAAAAAAATGTGTTGTTTTAAGCCTCTGAGTTTATGTTAATTTACTGTAACAGCAGTAAGAAACTAACACAGTAAGACGGCTTTTATTTTTATGTGATGTATAGAATTAAATTGGATATGCTAGGAAATATTGGAAATTTATTGATTTATTTTTTTGTCTGAGCTGGAGTCTGGCTCTGTCGCCCAGGCTGGAGTGCAGTGGCGCGATCTCGGCTCACTGCATGCTCTGCCTCCCGGGTTCCCGCCATTCTCCTGCCTCAGCCTCCCGAGTAGCTGGGACTACAGGCGCCGCCACCACGCCGGCTAATTTTCTGTATTTTTAGTAGAGACGGGGTTTCACCGTGGTCTCGATCTCCTGACCTTGTGATCCGCCCGCCTCGGCCTCCCAAAGTGCTGGGATTACAAGTGTGAGCCACCGCGCCCGGCCAGGAATTTATTTTCTTAATATAGTTCTTCATATTAGAATAATGAGAACCATCGAGTAATGAAGTGTTCTATTTTGTGAAGGATGATTATATAAACAGTACGAAGGTTAAAAACCGGGCGGGACCGGCTGGGCACAATGGCTCGTTCATGTAATCCCAGCACTTTGGGAGGCCGGGGCAGGTGGATCTCTTGAGCCCAGGAGTCTCAGATCAACCTGGGCAACATGTGAAACCCCATCTCCACAAAAATACAAAAACCAGGCAGACGTGGTGGCGGCGCCTGTGGTCCCAGCCACTCAGGAGGCTGCGGTGGAAGGATCGGAGCCCGGCAGGTGCAGGCTGCGGTGGACCGTGATTATGCCACTGCGCTCCAGTCTGGGTGACAGAGTAAGACCCTGTCTCCATTAAATAAATAGATAAATAAATATATATATAAGTAAAAGAGGAGGGTGTCTTTTGAAGGCTATTAAAGTCGTCTAAGTGTCCTCTGATTATATGAGGCTGGAATGGTGCATGGAATGTTGTGTTGAATAACCTGATACAGTCTCTGAAACTATAGAAGCATTAGTAATTTTAGCCTGAGAGTGCTATAATCTGGGATAATTTGGTCCAATACTTCCAGAGAGGGTTGAAGTTTTGAGATAGCTGGAGTTATTTCAGTTGAAGACCTGAATATGAGGCAACTGCATACTCAATTACAATTCAATTTCTACTCTTTATATAAGGTAGAAATGGGTAACATGTGGGACACTGTGTTAAAAGTAATGCAGCCATAGTGTAGTGGTAAAAGCAGATGAAAAGTACTATAATAGTCGTATAGATGAGGTACTGGAAAGAAGCAGATTTGAAAAATTGGAGATAAATGTCAGTTTTCCGGAGCCATGGGATGAAAACCAAACCGGATTACAACAGATTCAATTCACTCAAGATGTCTAACTTGGTAATAGGTCAGAAAACTCAATTTGTCGTATTTTCTTAAAAGTACACAAAAATGTTCCTTTTGATAAAACACGTGTAGTGCACCTTCGGATTTGATTTTTCTTTATGTTCTGTAAACTGCTCACAGTAAAACAGAAAAAAAGTCTGACAAATATGATGGTCCTTAAATCTTGTAGGAGTATGATGCTTCTCCAAAGAATAGAGGTTTTCCTAGGAAGGCCCTAAGCAAGGAATCAAGTTTCCTTTTGCAAGAAATAAAATTCTCAAAAGTTCCCTGCACCTTGGAAAGGCTCTGGTTGAAATTAATAGCACAACGTTATTTATTTAAATTTTAACTTTTAAGTTCAGGGGTACAAGTGTAGGTTTGTTACAGAGGTAAGCTTATGCCATGGGATTGGTTGTACAGTTTATTTCATCACCCAGATATTAAGCCTAATATCCATTAGTTGTTTTTCCTGATCCTCATAGCAAATATTACCCCCATAAAGTTTTATGGTTACTTTTTTCTTATCTTCTGATTAATGCCATTAGATTCACCAATTGAAATTATTTTTCAGTAGTTTAATTCCCTCTAGAAGGTTTAAAAAATGTTTCCGAATTTCCTAAGTCTTCTTTCTTTGTTAGTCTTCTAAAAAGCTATATTCAATAGAATTCATGTGCTTAGGTACAGTTTCACTAAAAGCGTATCTTCAACATTTGATCTGTTTAAAAGTTCTTAAGGTGTTAAGGAACATTAGGTATCAGAGTTTATGGCATTTGATTAATCTGAATAAATCTTGGCATCAAATTGAATTCAGCAAAAGTAACAGTGATAAATCAGAGAGCAATATTTGAAATGTCTCCAGGAAACATTTTAAAACAATTTTTAAGTTCACTAATTTGAGTCATTACACTTGGCCCTAATATGGTAGATTTTAAGTGAAGCTCAGTCGAACCTGGCAGATATCATATACAAACTTTTAATAGTCCTAACAATTCCTGTACCTCATTTGGATAAAGATTATTTCCAGAGCATCAGTGCTTTGACCAGAAAGGCATTTATTATTCTGTAACACTTTTCTTGAGAAATTAGCATGATTCATCATTTGAGTACGCTCTCTCAGATAAGATTCTAATATTTGGGTGTGAATAAAACTTCAGGGCATTGAAAACAGCTGGAAGATAGACAATAGGGTGATCATCCTCTCTTGTCATTCTCTATCAAGGTCCTCTTTAATTATTGGCCTAAACAGCTATAACTTTATGGTGAAAACAAACCGCTCGGATATAGCGTTAAAGGTTGAAATAATGAATTATACATAAATCGATTTAGTTCAGTTATATTCTGTTGAATTGGGAGAACATCGAATTTTTAAATTTCTCTGCATTTCTTGAAGTTAGGAATAAAAGCTGGGGTGGGGTCTCCTGAAATAATGAGGTCTAGAATAATTTCTGTTAAATTTACTTTTTAGTAGGATAAGTCTACTAAAATCAATATGAATGGAACCTTCAATGTACCACTGAAGATAATTAATCTTTGAGAGGTTAAGTAACCATTACAAGGTAATTTACCTAATTAGCAACTAAACCAACCAAATTTTAGATTTCTTAACTTTAAGACTATTGCTCACATAGTCACGTAAAGTATATCTTCCACATAGTCACAGGCAATCACAAGCTAACACGAGCAGTTAGCACAAAATAGATGTTCCACATAGAATGCAGAACAAAAAAAGACACTTTAAAAATCCTTTTCCCTTTTCCAAATTCATATTTAAAAAGTTTCTTGTGGAATTTCCCAAATGCCAGCATGGCCACATATAATACAGATTGATACTCAGACCTCTAATGAGAAACAGTTAGAATTATGCTAAACAAGGAACATTCTATATTGATTTCACAAATTCTCCTCTTTCCACTTATAGTTTCTCATAAAATGTAACATGTTTGTCTCGTGTGGAGTCTGTATAGAAAAAGTGTGATAACTGAAGATATAGACACACAGGTGTATGTATGTCTGTGTGTTCCTGTGTATTATAGCCTTTCTTTAATGGTTTTCTCTTTATATATATATATACTTTAAGTTCTAGGACACATGTGCACAACGTGCAGGTTTGTTACATATGTATACATGTGCCATGTTGGTGTGCTGCACCCAGTAACTCATCATTTACATTAGGTATATCTCCAAATGCTGTCCCTCCCCCTCACCCCACCCCATGACAGGCCCCGGAGTGTGATGTTCCCCTTCCTGGGTCCATGTGTTCTCATTGTTCAATTCACACCTATGAGTGAGAACATGCAGCGTTTGTTTTTTTTTGTCCTTGTGATAGTTTGCTGAGAATTATGGTTTCCAGCTTCATCCATGTGTCTACAAAGGACATGAACTCATCCTTTTTTATGGCTGCATAGTATTCCATGGTGTATATGTGCCACATTTTCTTTTTTTTTTCTTTTTTTTATTATACTTTAGGTTTTAGGGTACATATGCACAATGTGCAGGTTTGTTACATATGTATCCAGCCACATTTTCTTAATCCAGTCTATCATCGTTGGACGTTTGGGTTGGTTCCAAGTCTTTGCTATTGTGAATAGTGCCACAATAAACATACGTGTGCATGTGTCTTTATAGCAGCATGACTTATAATCCTTTGGGTATATATACATATATATATAAAAAAACTATATATATATATTTTGGGGACGGAGTTTCGCTCTGTCACCCAGCTGGAGTGCAGTGGCGCGATCTCGGCTCACTGCAAGCTCCGCCTCCCGGGTTCACACCATTCTCCTGCCTCAGCCTCCAGAGTAGGTGGGACTACAGGTGCCCGCCACCATGCCCGGCTAATTTTTTGCATTTTTACTACAGACGGGGTTTCACCGTGTTAGCCAGGATGGTCTCGATCTCCTGACCTCATGATCCACCCTCCTCGGCCTCCCAAAGTGCTGGGATTACAGGCATGAACCACCGCGCCTGGTCTCTATTTAAGTTAGCTCTGTCCAGGGCAAACCAGCATTTCAAAGATACAAACTGTTTTTGCAAAAAACAGGTATACACCTATCCATAGTGCAGACATTATGTCTACTTATTTCTCTCTAAATAGATCTTTCATTTTAACAAGTACTTCACCTTCACAAAATTTAGTTGAGTCAGTGAACTCTTATCCAGATGCTATATCTTGGCCAGATTATCAAGAATTAAGCCTCACAGATAGGCTGTTTCCATTTCCTTTAACAAAGTTTATCAGTCCTGAGTTACTTCTTGATTTCTTGCCAGTGGCATATAATGATGACTCAGCCAAGTCAGTTCCCAGAGTTGGACTCTTTTTTTTCTTATACACAGGAAACTTCTTTTCCAAGAATACTTGTTCCAGTTGCTCACAATCTTCATAGTTGATGATTATAGAATGATCTATGTACTTTCAATGTACCTTCAAAAATGAGATCTGCAGCTGGATAAGACGTGTGTGTGTGTGTGTGTGTGTGTGTCTTAGTAGACTTAAACCTTTCATTGAATAAGAAGCCTAGTTGATAGTGTAAGGTGAGAGTTAGAAGAACAGGGAATTATTTGGTTTAAGGAATTGTGAAGAAATGTGCTATGCCATTAAAATTTTTCTCTACTTTTGTGTTAAATCTTAATTTTGTGCAGAATTTACTAAGCTGCAGGAAACTGTCAAAATTGACTCTTGCTAAGTTCCATATTGGTTTGTAATTATCTTAAAACAAAAGTTGGTTGATACTAAAGTGCAGTTTTTCCTCTAGCTTTCATAAATTGAGACAGGTCTTTTTCTCACCCTCCACATACCTATGGCTGGAAGCCGAGGTGGTTGTTCTTGGTTCCCGTTACAACTTCTAGACTGTTAATTTCTCCGCTCCTTGCAAATTAGACTGTTCCTTTGAAACTCAAACCCCTTGGAAATATCAGCCATGCCCCTTTGGTATTACCATCATCAACAGACCTCCCTCCTGGGCACTCTGGTCTTATTTTTTTTTTTTTTGAGATGGAGTCTTGCTCTGTCACCCATGCTGGAGTGTAATGGTGTGATCTCGGCTCACTGCAAACTCCTCCTCCCGGTTTCAAGTGATTCTCCTGCCTCAGGTTCCTGAGTAACTGGGATTACAGGTGCATACCACCACACCCAGCTAATTTTTGTATTTTTGGTAGAGACGGGGTTTCGCCATGTTGGCCAGGCTGGTCTCGAACTCCTGACCTCAGGTGATATGCCTGCCTCAGCCCCCCAAAGTGCTGGGATTACAGGCATGATCCACTGCACCTGGCCTCTTGCCATTTATTTAAGGCTTTAGATCTTTTGCTCAATATCATCTTCAGGCAAGTTCAGCCATCATTTTAGTGGCTCAGCTTTCACGTGAAAGGACCAGTACAAACCTCGGTTCCCCGTTTTTTGACATCTTTATTTCCATTACTTTTTTTCTTTCCTCCACTTTATTGTCATCAAATCTGAAACATTTTCTATAAGGGTATGTACCACCAGGATCTAGATGCAAATATTCTGCCTCCTGGACATCACTCCTTGCCAGCTCGTTGGCCCAGATGTCCTCATTCCTACAACCCTTCATTTTCACTGAGACTCTCCTTAGGACACAGATGCTGCTGCTCCCTCACGATCCATCCGTACTCTCTTGCTTTCAGTTTCCACGTTTTCCTCCTCAAATGCCATAGTTCATATTTAGCATTCCCTTGCAACTACCCTGAGCTTCATTTTCCCACAATTTATTTGTTTCTCTTTCTCTTCCCAAATTTTAAATGTTGATGTTTCTAAGGGTTCTGTCCTAATTGCTCTTCTTTTCTCTCCACACACATACTCTCTCTAAGCTCTAAACACTACTAAACAGCTCATAATTTCCAGTCTTAGAGTTTGGTCCAGACCTTTATTCTGGGAGTTGATGATTTACGTGACAATAGCACTCGAATAATTCAGAGGTAACATGTCCTGGTTTCCCACATGATAGTAAGTGGCACTGCCAGCCATGCTACATGCTTATAAGTCATTTTTGGCCCTTCCTCAATATTCTAACAATATCCAATTCAACATTCATTTAAAGAATATTTTGGTTCCAAATACATCTGTAATTTCCTCCACCTATTTTGATTTCCAATGTCCCCAGCCTAGCCAGAGCCACATATTTTCTTACCTACGCTTATTTTCTTAGGTCATCCTTAGTCAACTTACTTTAATTCTTATCTCCGACACCCTGTTAGCTACAGAGAAACCAAAGTGATCTCTTAACATGTCTTTCAGTTTCCAACTCTCCCACTTTTCTGGTGTACTTGGACTAAGATTTATGTTCCTCATCATTACTAATGAAGACCTGTACTGTTTCACATATCCTTCTCTTTCAGCCACGTCTCACATTACTCTTTCTCCCTTCTGTACTTCATCCAGATTCCTACTTTTCAGTTTTTCATTTCATCCAATTCACAGGTTTCTTCTACATGCCAAGATCTTGCTCATATATTAGGGTCCTTGAACACTGGGGGTTTTTCCTATAAGACGAATCTTTCTGTATTGTATGAAAAGCTAACTCTTTTTATTCTCAGGTCTTAGCTTAAATATTCTCACTTGAAAGAAGTGGTTAGAGTCTGTATAATCCAAATTAATATTTCTTTTTTTCTTTTTCTTTTGAGACAGGGTCTTGCTGTGTCACCCAGGCTGGAGTGCAGTGCCACAATCTTGGCTCACGGAAACCTCTGCCTCCTGGGTTCAAGCAGTTTTCCTTTCTCAGCCTCCTGAGTAGCTGGGACTACAAGCGCACACCACTACACCCGGCTAACTTTTTTATTTTTAGTAGAGATGGGGTTTTGCCATGTTGATCAGACTGGTCTCAAACTCCTGGACTCAAGTGATCCATCCGCCTTGGCCTCCCAAAATGCTGGCATTACAGGCATAAGCCACCACGCCCGGCCCAAATTAATATATCTATATATAAAAATTATATGTATGAATCTTATATAATGTGAATTAAGATTATATCTAATGTTCGCCCCAACACCCTTGTTGGATATTCAGTCCCTTGCTTCACTTTGCATGTGAACACATTTTGTAATAATCTCTTCACTTTGCTCAGTTGGATTTCTGTGCCTGTCTTCGTCTTCAGAATTGAAACCCTGGGAGTACAGGACTGTGGCTTTCTTATTCACCACTGCAGCTCCGTAACTAAGAGAGCATCTGATACATATGTGTGAAGGGAATTGGTTAAATATAGACCACTAGGTCCAGTGGAGTCCACAGCCTATTCACTTCATGTAGTTTCCAAGAAACAAATGCTTCTCAACATATATTAATGAATGAGATATGGGCCAGGGTATCTGGTCTGGCTGGAGATGGCTTAACTTTGAGTTCACTTGAGAGGGTATCAGTGTGAGCAGGAATGCTTTCACTCACTTCAAGAATTGCATGGTGTTGGCCGGGCGCGGTGGCTCTCGCTTGTAATCCCAGCACTTTGGGAGGCCGAGGCGGGCGGATCACGAGGGCAGAAGATCGAGACCACGGTGAAACCCCGTCTCCACTAAAAATACAAAAAAAATTAGCCAGTCGTGGTGTCGGGCGCCTGTGGTCCCAGCTACTTCGAGAGGCTGAGGCAGGAGAACGGCGTGAACACAGGAGGCGGAGCTTGCAGTGAGCCGAGATTGCACCACTGCACTCCAGCCTGGGTGACAGAGCGAGACTCCGTCTCAAAAAAAAAAAAAAAGAAGAAGAATTGCATGGTGTTTAGGGGGAAGAATCACCCCGCTTCTCTGGGGAGACATGAGGGCTCTGTGGCTCCTGTGGGCTCTCAAACTGTTGGAAGATGATTGCTAAACCTGAGTTTTCAGGTCTCCTAGTTATATTCATTTAAACTTATACATGATTTGTCACTATTTTAAGTTGTTTTTCACTGAAAAGTCAGTCTGAATATAGAGCCTTATTTCATTCAGATCAGAAAAACTGGGTTTTGGTAAAATCTGTTTATCTATAATTTTTAAGTAAGTACAATTTTATAAACCAGTTATTCCTAACTTGAGAGGCCTGGAGGATTTATTACAATGTGTATTTCAGGGCCACATCTGCAGAAGTTTTGATACAACATTTCCTTACTAATACCCCTGACAGCACATTTTAGCAGGCATCCTGTGTTATTCAGAAGCAGAACGTTTATGCACTACACTTTGGGAGAGAGAAGTGCATGTTATGTTACCATTTAAAGATGCCTGGTTCTTGTGGGGCAAATTGGCAAATGATTTATCTGAACTAATGGCAGAGTGGAATTTTAATACTTTAGGGTTTTCAGGAATCTTAGAGCTGTTTTCATTTGTCTCACACATACAGCCTGAACCTTGAAGACATTAATGAATTTGTCACAGAAATTAAATTGGGCCAAAATTTACATTTGCAACCCATGTCTGTGCTCTTCATTCTAAAGCACAATGGCCTAGAGTCATATTTTAACCTCTAAGTTTCATCTTATTAAAAAATAAAATAAAATAAATGTAAATACATGCATGTATTATACTATATATACAATTTATATACATTACAATATTAATTTGAATTACACATGACATCACTAGTAAAGGCCAGTTACAGTTTAGACTGAGATAAGCCCTGTGAGAATTTACTAAGGTCAAAAAGACTCCTTTTAATAGTGACTCAGTGGTACCTACTCTAAGGACAAAGGCTCCAGTATGTATCCTAATCTAAGTTATTACTGAATGTGAGTCCTGTGATAGCTTCTAATGAAAATTTTCCATTGAAAAAAATCAATGTTAATAACTGGAACTCGAGAGCTGTAATGGGTTCTGCTGTGTTTTTCGGGCTTAGACTCTGTGCTATAATATGCTAAGAAGAGGAGTTGATGACCTGTGAGCTCTGGTCACTTCCTGATCTCATTTGACTCTTTGGTCTTTAGTTTTAAAAGGGTGATCAGAGAGGTTGCTTTATAATGGAGAAGTTGAACAAAAGGACCATCAACCTGCAGGCTCACTGGCACAGCGCAAGTTTCACCGGATAAGCATTTCAGTAAAGAGGACTATTGCCAACAGCAATACTTGCAAGGAAGCTTTGTTACAGAGAGGATTTTTTTTTTAAAGAAGCTGCTAGGAAAACTGACACTAGAAGCTAACTAGAGTCACTCTTTATAGATATCAATGAAATTGTAAGTCTGAAGACATTACTTACCTAGATACAGTAATGGACTTTATTTAAGAACCAACTTTATACATACCTAATATACCTAGGCTTGTTGATCAAGTTGGCTGGCTGGGGAAGAATAAAACCATCTAGAAGATCCACATGATGAGAGAAAGCATTCGGGGAGGGCAGACAGAGACATGATGCTGGCCACAGATAGAACCCAGAGACGCTCTGTGATTGAAGTAGTTCTAATACCTGGAAGCTTCGATTTGCTCTTATAACGTGTCTAAAGCCATTTAATTCAAGACTACCCTTCCTAGTTGGTACCTGTAGATGTAATGCATCTCCTAAGGTATTAGTCTAGGCTCCACCGGACAGAACAACTACCTGGAGGTAGGTGGTGGAGCCTCCGGACTCCGCGACACATTTCACAATGCTGTTTACTCCAAAACACTGGCCTTATTGAACTAATCTAGCTATTGGGTAAGACGAGAAGTAATACACGAACATTCTTAAAGTCTGTTCTCTTTTGCCTTGTGACCTTAAACATTTCAAAGACCAACATGAACACTATTGAATAGAATTGTGTTTCCATCGTCATAACTAATCTGAAAGCCTAAGTTATACCTCTTTCACTGCACATCCAATCTATTTTATGGGCAGAAGAGCACAATGGGCTCAGCTATGCAGGCTTTAGGAGTTATTTTAACCTTTAAAGAACAATAGACACAAGTAAAAGTACATACATAAAGTAGGCATTTTATATTTAATTTTTATTTTCATATGCATGAAAAGTGTGTTCCAAAAAAAGATTAGAGAAATCCATGGCATGTCTTTCTGGTTAATGTTACTTTATTTTTTGGTTCATCTACGCTACTACTTACAAGTTACTTGTTTTTTTTTTCATGGAAAATTTTTTTTAAATGAATTGATTTTGCTTTTCATCAGCACAGTTGTTGACTAATACCAAAGTTAGTTAGAAGGTTATGATTTTTACATTTATAGAATGTCAGGGGCAGCATTTAGACAATACATCATAGTAACTTGGCATTTATGAAATATTAGTTTTCCATAAACATGAACTCAGAGAGGAAGGTTACATTTTTTTAAATTATAATAACATTTTGAAAACCATCTGTCCTTTAAAATGTTACTAAAATATATATTGGAACTGGTGTTTTAGATGCCAGTCCTTCCTGAAGAGTGTTTTGAGATTTTTTTCAAATACTGCCTCAGTTCTATATAAAATAGAAAATATTCTGCCTTGTAAAATGACTACTGGATGTAGGTAAGAAGAAGTTAAGGAAATATTACATAAAAGTAGATTTGCAAAGGTAATTTGCTGAAGGATTATTTACACTTTGATGAGTGGATCTGGATATTTTGATACTAAGTGAAAGTGGTTCCACTGGAATTAGAAGGGAATAGAGATCTGAAAGCAGGAGTGAAAAGAATGTGTGTAAGCCGGGCACGGTGGCTCATGCCTGACCTCAGGTGAGCCGCCCACCTCAGCCTCCCAAAGTGCTGGGATGACACGCTTGTTAAGTGGTACTCTAATTAATCAGTAACTTAAACCTCAAAAGAGATTCATTATGTACACAAAATTAATCTTGTGTAATCAAGTGTATAAGTAAAATTAATTGAAGAAATCAAAAAACGCAAGGTGTCTGACACCTGTAATCTCAGTGCTTTCGGAAGTCTAGGTGGGAGGATCCCTTGACTTAAGGAGGCTGAGACCAGTCAAGCAACACGGTGGGACCCCATCTCTGTAAAACAATTAGCCGGGGATGGTGGTGCGTGCCTGTAGTCCGAGCTACTTGAGAGGCTGAGGCAAAAGTATCGCTTGAGCCTAGGACTTGGAGTCTGCAGTGAGCTATGATCACACCACTGACTCCAGCCAGAGCAACAGAGGGAGACAATGAGAACACGTGGACACAGGAAGGGGAACATCACACTCTGGGGACTGTTGTGGGGTGGGGGGAGGGGGCAGGGACAGCATTAGGAGATACACCTAATGCTAAATGACGAGTTAATGGGTGCATCACACCAACATGGCACATGGATACATATGTAAGAATCCTGCACGTTGTGCACATGTACCCCAAAACTCAAAGTATAATAATAAATAAATAATAAACCACAAAACACTTGTAATTCCAAATCCAGATATATAAACCACAGGAATACTTAGATAAACACACGTTATACACACATATAGTATATGTATGATAAAATATACTTGTATGTTCAACTTGGGAAAGGTTGATGATTTTAGAAACTAATAATTCTATTGCCTTGTGCTCTAATGATTTTCAATTTGAAGATTTATTTGGGATCAAATATATGAGGCTCCATATACAAGACATCTTTCTTTCCCCTCTTCTCAGCACCATTTTTTGGCTGATTATTGGACTACAACTGGGAGATCTAGAACTAAATTCCTGCTTAGTGTTTACTTGTTCAGAGCATAGGCTTTGAAATCGTCCTGTTTTGCCTCAGTCTCCACAGTGGTGCCTACTAACCTCATGACTAGGGGATCGTGTAGCATTTCTCTAAGCCTTGTTTTCTTAGCTGTGAAGTGGTAAATTTTGGAAGTGCTTTGTTCATAGGATTTCTGTGGAAACTGAATTGGGTAAAGAATGTAAGGCATTTAGCACAGTAAAATAACCTGGATTACAGTAACTTTTCAAGGAGTGTTTATTAGTACTTAAACTGCCATTGTCATCAAAATTCTGTTTTTACATATGAACTTAGAAATGCCATTGTAACCTTCTCAACTCATTTGGTCATTTAAAATAGAGAGGTTGAGTTAGGTGTTTCTTAAATTTCTCTTTAGCTCTGATACTATGTGTCTGACGTTAAGTAATGCAAAGTTGGTAATTAAATCTTCCCCTTTCGTGATGTAGGAGAAAGGCATAAAAAATTTCTGGGTGACTGGATTCCCTTGCAAGTTTATTAGAATTGTAATTACGTAGCATTTTGAATAAAGCGTTCATTCTGGAAATCATTAAGTTTATTTTTCTTAACTCCGTATTTTGTCAACTGTGGAAAAATTGGGATTTAGGAGTAACCTCTGATTTAAAATTCCACCTAGTAACCATCTAAATTGTAGTCTTGTAATTTCCTAACTTTGGTCTTGAAGGTGTTTATCATTCTTATGCGTTATCATACTGTATTATATATTTATGCAACATAAAATGTATAGTTTTAACTATTGCACATGTTTACATATGAAAGGTGTAGTTTTGAACTTATCATTATTAAATTTGCTAATTTTGCTTCACTATTCATTTTGGACACTTATCCATATTAGTACATGCAACTCAAGTTTATTCTTTTGAGCTACTGTATATCATTCAAATGTATGAATAAATAACCTTGCTTTGGTGGACATTTAAGTATTTTCATGTATCAGTATGAAAAACAGTTTCAAAATGAACATTCAAATATACATTGCATATATGTGTATAATATTTGTATATATGAAGGTTCCTGTGGGTCATATATCTGAAATCAAAATTACAAGTGTTTTGTACCTTCTATAATTAATTTTACTCTCAATTTTAAGTAAACAAGATTAGTTTTTGCACATGATGCATCTCTTTATTCAGTTAAAATTACTGACATAATTAGAATACCACTTAAAACTTGAGAATATTTTCAAGGGTATTTATGCAAAACTTACATAAATGTGTTGAAAAGTCCTTTTGTATATATGTAGAGATTACATGGTATGTTAAATTCATCAATTTGCCTAAATATCAAGTTATACTTAAGTAGTGTCCATACACCATGGTTTTGCTTGACTGAACTCCAATATGTATATCCGGAGTACTTTTTAACATTCATAGGTTAAGTGGCCTGTTTTGGAAAATGATATTAAAAATGTAATTCAGATGAATGCTTAAAGATTAAAAATGAATGAGCTTTCGTATTAATCATCAATATGACAACCCTAAAGGGAAGCATGATTTTCAAATATACCTCCTTGTAGGCAGGATAATTCAGAAATGCACAGTGCATATTAGATATGGGATTTGAGTCATAGTGTATTTCTCTAAGAATGTAATTTATTGTACTTTCACATCCACCCCACTGAATATGCAGAGTTTAAGATGCAATGGCCAGAAGACATGAGCGTGTCACTAGAAGGATGTGGACGTGGGCTCCGGGGCTGTTGATGATGACGGTGGTCTTTTGGGGTCATCTGGGGAATGGACAAGGCCAAGGTAAGTGCAAGGATTTTCTAATTCTTTGCGAGTTGGATGCGAATTTCACTTTGTGATGAAATTATGTTGAGTCTTTGGTTTGATGTTTAAGCAATTTTTTACAATCTTCCGTCAGGTTTTTGTTACAGGGTATTGTAATATCTCTGCACCAGTTAAATTGAAATAGAATTAAGTGTGAGTAAATGCATCAAAATTGAAGCCATCTTTCTGAAATTGGCTTTTCTCTGTTGTAATTGATGATATGTATATATATGTGAGGTTTTATGAAGCCATATATATGCGTGTGTCTCTGTTGTAGTTGGTGGTATGTATATATATGTGAGGTGTTACGAGGCCATAAATATGCGTGTGTGTGGGTTTTGGGTGGGTGGGTGTGCCTGTGAGTTTGTGTGTGTGGTATTTTACAAGAACACGTAGCATATAAAGTTGTCGTGATTTTGAAGAAAAGTTTTTGGACGTTTGTCTGTTTAGGGTTTTTATGTTTTTGGATGTTTGTCTCTTTAGGGTTTTTATGTTTTACATTTTAAAATTTCAAGAACCTATTCTTAAAGGATGCGATGTTCTTTAGAAATTAAATGAAAAATGTGACGTTTCTCATTCTTCTGCCAAGTGTATTTAGGGGAAATTAATGAGAGAGTGGAGCTGCAAGGTTGTGGCATCCTGAAATGTCTGTTGGAGCGTAGAAAAAGGCCATAGATTTTGTAATAAGGCTTTCAATACTGATTTCATCAATAGCTGTATGGAGTGGTTTGTGCCAAATCTAGTATCTGTGAATGTATTTTGTGATAAGTATTGTATTATTTTTGGAGGTGTGTTGCCTGCTCAGATACAAATTGCAATTCTGTATTTTATGTGATAAAACATCCTGACATCGCTGAAATTTTCTTTTCCTTTCCGGGCAAGTATATTCGGCATTGATTTCCTGCATTTTCAAGGCTTGAAATGAAATCTGTGAGCAGGAAGTTTACAGAGTTATTTCAAGGGATAGGTATATTTCTCCAGATAAAATTGAAAGTGTGCAGTGTTATTATATAATTGTGATGAAGTTGAGCTTTGCTAGTTTGAAGTATCTAATAAAGTTTAACACTTTTTAAAAGATCCTTCAAAAAAAGCAGTTTTCTTGCCATATGTAATATTGTTCAATGAAGTTTTGAAATGAAATAGATATTTTTCAAAACCACAAATGCATCTGTGCCTTTATATGAACAGTTGTATATACATGTAAGCAGATAATACATTTTGTTAATTAAGATCAGCTTTGATTTTAATTTTTCTTTCCTGTCATTCAGAATTTGTATTTGCATCTAATAGAATTCTCATTTTTCTTTTTTGTCATAAAACTAATGTAAAATATATTCAATACACATAGTAGTTTTTTTCACCAAAGGTCTAAAACAAGAATATGTAGACAGTAGCTACGTTGGATTTCTTTGGCTATAAGAGTTGTCTATTTCTCTGGTGATGTGTAGAATTACTAAAATGCAGCATGACAACTCTTTCTCTGTAATAGTGATCCAACATGACATGTAGTATTACACAGGGTTGCTAATACCTTCCTCTGACCATCATTTCCAGTAATTGTGGCTTGTTTTAGATGAGGAATAGGTTATTAGATATTTAAAATATTTGAGAAAAATAGGTATCTTCTCTCTTATTTACCCAAACCCTTTTATTTACTCAATATTGATGGCTCAAGTATTCTATCTTTCACTAGGGACCATCATTTATTAAAAAATGGCCTGAAATCAATTCCAAGTCTAGCTGTAGTGAAGCTTCTAGTGGGAAATGCAAATTAAGTAATTTGTTTTCTTTCTAAAAGGATAAATTAAAATAGACAATGATTCAAAGAACAAAACAACTTAATAGAAAACATAATGGAATGCTTTGATACTATGATTCAGGGAATTTTGCTTCCTTAGTGGTAGCTAGATTGAGTGAAGGAGATTGCTTAGGTATAATGAGCAAATCTTATAATTGCAAGTATAACCCAAGCTGCATATCATCATTTAGCTCAATAAGCCTCATTAAATATTAAATATTACCTTTTAACTTTTATGCAATTAAGCAGAATTTAAAAATAAAAGTTTTAAAAATTAAAGTTTTTATTACTAAGTATCTTTTAAAATACAAATCTCACAGCTCCTTATTGTCAAGAAAAGAACACATGAAAATTTATAAATAAGGTTTTCTCTCTATTAAATTTACAGTCTTGCATTAAATATTGGTTATTGGGACCCACCATGTCCATGATTATGATTAAGTATCAATGAAAGATGACTCTTGCAGCAAATATGCATGCAAATGTTTTAAGATTATTTTCACATTATTTCACATAATTTCTTAAGCATAATAGGATAAGTAAATTATACTTTCTACACAAGCTCTTCATATTTATGAATAGACCATGTTCTAAATTTTTCAATCATTGGGGAATCCCAATGTCATATTTATGAATGGACCATGTTCTAAATGTTTCAGTCATTGGGGAATCCCAATGTCATATTTATGAATGGACCATGTTCTAAAAGTTTCAGTCATTGGGGAATCCCAGTGTCGTATTTATGAATGGACCATGTTCTAAATGTTTCAGTCATTGGGGAATCCCAGTGTCGTATTTATGAGTGGACCATGTTCTAAATGTTTCAGTCATTGGGGAATCCCAGTGTCGTATTTATGAATGGACCATGTTCAAAATGTTTCAGTCACTGGGGAATCCCAGTGTCGTATTTATGAATCGACCATGTTCTAAATGTTTCAGTCATTGAGGAATCTTCCTAGAGAAACCGTGTGAGAAATTGTAGCTAAGCTCAAAAACGGAAGACAAAAATCGATTTAACGAGGAATGTAGATTAATGTCATAGTATTATCGCGACTGTGTGCAACCACTACTTATAAACAATGATATAAGAAATGCAATCTGAAATCTGAATTCTAAATAGGAATGTAGTGCCATTATCCCTCTGGGACCCTTAGGGTCAAAATAAGATAAAAGTGATGAATGGTGGGTTGGAAGTCAGTCAGTGATCCTTGTCAAATTTTTGTATCTGTCAAGAAAAGCATCTGCTTGAGGACATCCATTTTCCTACTTCTGAGTTACAGAATAATAGGTACTTATCCTGAATGTGACATTCCCTGACGTGGACTCTGTCTTTGCTGCTTAGGTGGTGTGTGCATGAGAAAGTGCTTAACATCTGAAAACGGAGACAATCCTTAGAGAAAGATATATATGAATTTTAAAAGGAAATATACCTACGATGGAAATAAAACAAATAGCATAAATATCTAGCTGTATTTGGTCTTTTTGGTAACTATTACAATATATACATTTTCAAACAACTAAGTTCAGCACTGACTTTGGGAGAATCTAGATAAAACTGAACTGACATATAATAAGCATTGGTGTAATTAATAGCACAGCGGGCAGAACCATGGGGGTATTTCCTGAGGAAGAGGGACTATAGAGAGGCAAAAGAAAACCCAGCTCATTCTGGGGAGTGCCAGGAGCAGTTATTATATTCAGAACTGAGAACTTATTTCTAACTCACCAACCCATAGTTCTGGCTGAAGTGCAGTGGTGCAGTCATAGCTCATTCTCAGCCCCAAACTCCTGGGTTCATATGGTCCTCTCATCTCAGCCTCCTGGTAGCTATGACCACAGGTGTGCACTACTTTGTCCAGCCAGTTTATTTTATATTTTATTTTCATTTCATTTGTAAAGACTGGGTCTTGCTATGTTGCCCAGGCAGGTCACAAACTCCTATCCTCAAGCAGTCCTCTAACCTAGGCCTCCCAAAGTACTGACATTACAGGCATGAGCCATTGCATCTGGCTCAAAAATATTTCTGTCCTAATGGCTTTAACAAAGAAGTGCCGTTTTGGGGATATATACAATGGTGTGCTGCTTGGGAGTGACAAAAAAATAATTATAAGAAGAATGGAACGAATATGTCAGTATGTTTTCAAAAGCAAGTTAGCCCAAGTTTTTAAACAAGCATAATTTTAGGGTTTTTGTAACTAACTTAGGGTTTAAATGTAGCAAAAATTTTAAACATTATCATGAATACACAGAAAATTTTAATCAATTTGGTTTCCATGATGAATTTACATGCTTAAATTCCTAATTTCAATTTGCTGCTAGATATGAGAAAGTTTGAGATTTTGAAGAAGCAAGTGGTTCTTACAAATGTAGCAAACTTAAATTTTGAGGACAATTTAATTTAACTTCCATTTTTATGACCAGATTTTGGGTCAGCTGTTAAGCATTCAAAAAATAAAATCTGATAATATCTGGCAATTCCAATTTTCAGTTTTATTGATCTTCACCATGAAATAATATATAAGCTAAGGGGCAAAATTTTGGAAAAGCAGATCACTTTGTTGTCCTATTTAGCAAGTTCTCAAATTATGCCATCTTGGAATCATTACAAGTAATTATACGAAGACAGTATCTTGTGTTTTGTATTTCATTGTTACACATCCAATTGTTCTCTAGAGATATCAGAGAAAACCCACTCAAGAAGGGAAGGTTAGATAAACAGCCCTCTCTCTCTCTCTCTCTCTGTCTTTGCCTCCATTTGGTTCCTTATGTTCATTTCTCAGTGCATTTCAGTTACTTTTATTGTTCCCTTCATTTTCTCTTTCATTCCAGAAGTTTAAGTGATTGCATAATTCTTTTGACAGCTGAAAGTAGTATCCGACTTTGAATGAAAGGTTTACAGCTACAGCTTTTCAATTAGAAAATCTCAGATCATGTGATCTATGAGTTTTAATATCTTAGGATCTCGACCAGTAAGGAATAATCACTTTGAAAAACCTTGATGCTACCTAGAGTTTGTGTTTTGTGAGGTTGCTTGGTAAATTATTTTCCTTTGATAATTGAATATTGCTTCAAGAGAGGTGAGCTCAGACGTTTGGCAATGAATATTGAATGTGTATTCCAAGAGACATGACCTTAAAATATCATCAAGCTAAGTAGTAGTGAAATTGAACTCTGCTGTATAATAGAAGTCAGTGTTTCTTACATCTTTGTGATATATAAATATTTTTACATTGTGGTAGATAATAATTTGTATGGGAACATTTAATTGAATTTAATTTATCCTATGGCAGAATTATGTTGCATAGGTCATTTTAGTTTTTGATTTAAGCATCTTAAAATTACAAATGCAAATATTCAACACGTAAAACCCACATGAATACACACTCCCAAACATTTGAAATCCTAACAGTCATTTCCAACAGCTTTTTCCTACAAAAGAAGTCAGCTCTTCTTAGAGAAGACATGCATTCCCATAGCTTGAGAGGTGCACACTATAAGGTAAACAGAGAAAGGATTACAGCAGTTTAAGTATACCAGCGGATTTACTTTATAGACAATAGACTTTTGAATTACTTGTCTTCAAAATTTGGTTTCTTGAGAAAATTATCTGTGTAGATTAATCATGCATTTCAGATACTTTCCAGACATCTGAATGTTGTTTTCTTAAAAGTAGCCAGCACGCCTTTTTATGCAGTCTGCACGGGAGATAGTAAGAGATGTGTATGCTGTATATCTACTAGTAGAGATTTGTTTATGAGTGCTTCCTTAAAAAATTATTTTTTCTGAAGAAAGGGATTTCTTTTTTATAATTTAGATTAGATGATTTTAAATGTTTTTAGGTTTTAACCTCTCTGATCATCAGGGTCATTGCCATGGAAAAAATGCAAGTTATAGCATATTTCATTTTTATAAGGAAAGAAGTTGATAATTTAGACTTTTTTCTTTTACTAAATTGAATTACATCACTCAATATTTGGATGGCATTAATTCACAATAGCAACAAAAAAATCTTACTATTCAACAAAATAAAGTATGATTTCCTTCACATTTAACTTAATTTGTTCTTTAAAACATCTCCTAACGAAGGTTTTCTCATCCTCTTAGCGCTCAGAATGTCCAATTGCAGTTTCTACAGAAAGAGTGTTTCAGAACGGCTCAATCAAAAGTAAGGTTAAACTCTGTTAGTTGAATGCACAGAACAGAAAGAAGTTTCATACAATGCTTCTGTGTAGTTTCTATTTGAATATATTCTTTTTTCCACTATTACCCACTTAGCGCTACGAATGTCCAGTTGCATTTTCTACAGACAGAGTGTTTCAAAACTGCTCAATCAAAAGTATGGTTTAACTCTGTTAGCTGAATGCTCAGATCAGAAAGAAGTTTCACAGAATGCTTCTGTGTAGTTTATATTTGAATATATTCCTTTTTCCACTACTACGCTCTTAGCGCTCCAAATGTCCAGTTGCATTTTCCACAGAAAGAGTGTTCAGATCTGCTCAATCAAAAGTATGGTTTAACTCTGTTAGCTGAATGCACAGATCAGAAAGAAGTTTCACCGAATGATTCTGTGTAGTTTATATTTGAAGACATTCCTTTTTCCACTATTACCCTCTTAGCGCTCCGAATCTCCACTTGCATTTTCTACAAAAAGAGTGTTTCATAACTGCTCAATCAAAAATATGTTTTATCTCTGTTAACTGAATTTACAGATCAGAAATAAGTTTCACAGAATGCATCTGTGTAGTTTTTATTTGAAGATATTCTTTTTCCCAATGTAGGCCTCTTAGCGCTTAGCATGTCCAATTGCAGTTTCTACAGAAAGAGTGTTTCAGAACGGCTCAATCAAAAGTAAGGTTCAACTCTGTTAGTTGAATGCACAGAACAGAAAGAATTTTCACAGAATGCTACTGTGTAGTTTATATTTGAATATATTCCTTTTTCCACTATTACCCTCTTAGCGCTCCGAATGTCCACTTGCATTTTCTACAGAAAGAGTGTTCAGAACTGCGCAATCAAAAGTATGGTTTAACTCTGTTAGCTTAATGAACACATCAGAAATAAGTTTCACACAATGCTTCTGTGTAGTTTTTATTTGAAGATATTATTTTTCCCAATAGAGGCCTCTTAGCGCTCAGAATGTCCAATTGCAGTTTCTACAGAAAGAGTGTTTCAGAAAGGCTCAATCAAAAGTAAGGTTCAACTCTGTTAGTTGAATGCACAGAACAGAAAGAAGTTTCATACAATGCTTCTGTGTAGTTTATATTTGAACATATTCTTTTTTCCACTATTACCCACCTAGCGCTACGAATGTCCAGTTGCATTTTCTACAGACAGAGTGTTTCAAAACTGCTCAATCAAAAGTATGGTTTAACTCTGTTAGCTGAATGCTCAGATCAGAAAGAAGTTTCACAGAATGCTTCTGTGTAGTTTATATTTGAATATATTCCTTTTTCCACTACTACTCTCTTAGCGCTCCAAATGTCCAGTTGCATTTTCTACAGAAAGAGTGTTCAGATCTGCTCAATCAAAAGTATGGTTTAACTCTGTTAGCTGAATGCACAGATCAGAAAGAAGTTTCACAGAATGATTCTGTGTAGTTTATATTTGGAGACATTCCTTTTTCCACTATTACCCTCTTAGTGCTCCGAATCTCCACTTGCATTTTCTACAGAAAGAGTGTTTCAGAACGGCTCAATCAAAACTAAGGTTCAACTCTTTTAGTTGAACAAACAGAACAGAAAGAAGTTTCACACAATTCTTCCGTGTAGTTTTTATTTGTAGACATTCTTTTTCCCAATAGAGGCCTCTTAGCGCTCAGAATGTCCAATTGCAGTTTCTACAGAAAGAGTGTTTCAGAACGGCTCAATCAAAAGTAAGGTTCAACTCTGTTAGTTGAATGCACAGAACAGAAAGAATTTTTACAGAATGCTACTGTGTAGTTTATATTTGAATATATTCCTTTTTCCACTATTACCCTCTTAGCGCTCCGAATGTCCACTTGCATTTTCTACAGAAAGAGTGTTCAGAACTGCGCAATAAAAAGTATGGTTTAACTCTGTTAGCTTAATGAACATATCAGAAATAAGTTTCACGCAATTCTTCTGTGTAGTTTTTATTTGTAGACATTCTGTTTCCCAATATAGGCCTCTTAGCGCTCAGAATGTCCAATTGCAGTTTCTACAGAAAGAGTGTTTCAGAACGGCTCAATCAAAAGTAAGGTTCAACTCTGTTAGTTGAATGCACAGAACAGAAAGAAGTTTCATACAATGCTTCTGTGTAGTTTCTATTTGAACATATTCTTTTTTCCACTATTACCCACTTAGCGCTACGAATGTCCAGTTGCATTTTCTGCAGACAGAGTGTTTCAAAACTGCTCAATCAAAAGTATGGTTTAACTCTGTTAGCTGAATGCTCAGATCAGAAAGAAGTTTCACAGAATGCTTCTGTGTAGTTTATATTTGAATATATTCCTTTTTCCACTGCTACGCTCTTAGCGCTCCAAATGTCCAGTTGCATTTTCAACAGAAAGAGTGTTCAGATCTGCTCAATCAAAAGTATGGTTTAATTCTGTTAGCTGAATGCACAGATCAGAAAGAAGTTTCACCGAATGATTCTGTGTAGTTTATATTTGAAGACATTCCTTTTTCCACTGTTACCCTCTTAGCGCTCCGAATCTCCACTTGCATTTTCTACAAAAAGAGTGTTTCATAACTGCTCAATCAAAAATATGTTTTATATCTGTTAACTGAATTTACAGATCAGAAATAAGTTTCACAGAATGCATCTGTGTAGTTTTTATTTGAAGATATTCTTTTTCCCAATGTAGGCCTCTTAGCGCTTAGCATGTCCAATTACAGTTACTACAGAAAGAGTGTTTCAGAACGGCTCAATCAAAAGTAAGGTTCAACTCTGTTAGTTGAATGCACAGAACAGAAAGAAGTTTCACAGAATGATTCTGTGTAGTTTATATTTGGAGACATTCCTTTTTCCACTATTACCCTCTTAGCGCTCCGAATGTCCACTTGCATTTTCTACAGAAAGAGTGTTTCAGAACGGCTCAATCAAAACTAAGGTTCAACTCTTTTAGTTGAACAAACAGAACAGAAAGAAGTTTCACACAATTCTTCTGTGTAGTTTATATTTGAATATATTCCTTTTTCCACTACTACTCTCTTAGCGCTCCAAATGTCCAGTTGCATTTTCTACAGAAAGAGTGTTCAGATCTGCTCAATCAAAAGTATGGTTTAACTCTGTTAGCTGAATGCACAGATCAGAAAGAAGTTTCACCGAATGATTCTGTGTAGTTTATATTTGAAGACATTCCTTTTTCCACTATTACCCTCATAGCGCTCCGAATCTCCACTTGCATTTTCTACAAAAAGAGTGTTTCATAACTGCTCAATCAAAAATAGGTTTTATCTCTGTTAACTGAATTTACAGATCAGAAATAAGTTTCACAGAATGCATCTGTGTAGTTTTTATTTGAAGATATTCTTTTTCCCAATGTAGGCCTCTTAGCGCTTAGCATGTCCAATTGCAGTTACTACAGAAAGAGTGTTTCAGAACGGCTCAATCAAAAGTAAGGTTCAACTCTGTTAGTTGAATGCACAGAACAGAAAGAATTTTCACAGAATGCTACTGTGTAGTTTATATTTGAATATATTCCTTTTTCCACTATTACCCTCTTAGCGCTCCGAATGTCCACTTGCATTTTCTACAGAAAGAGTGTTCAGAACTGCGCAATCAAAAGTATGGTTTAACTCTGTTAGCTTAATGAACATATCAGAAATAAGTTTCACACAATGCTTCTGTGTAGTTTTTATTTGAAGATATTATTTTTCCCAAGAGAGGCCTCTTAGCGCTCAGAATGTCCAATTGCAGTTTCTACAGAAAGAGTGTTTCAGAAAGGCTCAATCAAAAGTAAGGTTCAACTCTGTTAGTTGAATGCCCAGAACAGAAAGTAGTTTCATACAATGCTTCTGTTTAGTTTATATTTGAACATATTCTTTTTTCCACTATTACCCACTTAGCGCTACGAATGTCCAGTTGCATTTTCTACAGACAGAGTGTTTCAAAACTGCTCAATCAAAAGTATGGTTTAACTCTGTTAGCTGAATGCTCAGATCAGAAAGAAGTTTCACAGAATGCTTCTGTGTAGTTTATATTTGAATATATTCCTTTTTCCACTACTACTCTCTTAGCGCTCCAAATGTCCAGTTGCATTTTCTACAGAAAGAGTGTTCAGATCTGCTCAATCAAAAGTATGGTTTAACTCTGTTAGCTGAATGCACAGATCAGAAAGAAGTTTCACAGAATGATTCTGTGTAGTTTATATTTGGAGACATTCCTTTTTCCACTATTACCCTCTTAGCGCTCCGAATCTCCACTTGCATTTTCTACAAAAAGAGTGTTTCATAACTGCTCAATCAAAAATATGTTTTATCTCTGTTAACTGAATTTACAGATCAGAAATAAGTTTCACAGAATGCATCTGTGTAGTTTTTATTTGAAGATATTCTTTTTCCCAATGTAGGCCTCTTAGCGCTTAGCATGTCCAATTGCAGTTTCTACAGAAAGAGTGTTTCAGAACGGCTCAATCAAAAGTAAGGTTCAACTCTGTTAGTTGAATGCACAGAACAGAAAGAATTTTCACAGAATGCTACTGTGTAGTTTATATTTGAATATATTCCTTTTTCCACTATTACCCTCTTAGCGCTCCGAATGTCCACTTGCATTTTCTACAGAAAGAGTGTTCAGAACTGCGCAATCAAAAGTATGGTTTAACTCTGTTAGCTTAATGAACATATCAGAAATAAGTTTCACGCAATTCTTCTGTGTAGTTTTTATTTGTAGACATTCTTTTTCCCAATATAGGCCTCTTAGCGCTCAGAATGTCCAATTGCAGTTTCTACAGAAAGAGTGTTTCAGAACGGCTCAATCAAAAGTAAGGTTCAACTCTGTTAGTTGAATGCACAGAACAGAAAGAAGTTTCATACAATGCTTCTGTGTAGTTTCTATTTGAACATATTCTTTTTTCCACTATTACCCACTTAGCGCTACGAATGTCCAGTTGCATTTTCTGCAGACAGAGTGTTTCAAAACTGCTCAATCAAAAGTATGGTTTAACTCTGTTAGCTGAATGCTCAGATCAGAAAGAAGTTTCACAGAATGCTTCTGTGTAGTTTATATTTGAATATATTCCTTTTTCCACTGCTACGCTCTTAGCGCTCCAAATGTCCAGTTGCATTTTCAACAGAAAGAGTGTTCAGATCTGCTCAATCAAAAGTATGGTTTAATTCTGTTAGCTGAATGCACAGATCAGAAAGAAGTTTCACCGAATGATTCTGTGTAGTTTATATTTGAAGACATTCCTTTTTCCACTGTTACCCTCTTAGCGCTCCGAATCTCCACTTGCATTTTCTACAAAAAGAGTGTTTCATAACTGCTCAATCAAAAATATGTTTTATATCTGTTAACTGAATTTACAGATCAGAAATAAGTTTCACAGAATGCATCTGTGTAGTTTTTATTTGAAGATATTCTTTTTCCCAATGTAGGCCTCTTAGCGCTTAGCATGTCCAATTACAGTTACTACAGAAAGAGTGTTTCAGAACGGCTCAATCAAAAGTAAGGTTCAACTCTGTTAGTTGAATGCACAGAACAGAAAGAATTTTCACAGAATGCTACTGTGTAGTTTATATTTGAATATATTCCTTTTTCCACTATTACCCTCTTAGCGCTCCGAATGTCCACTTGCATTTTCTACAGAAAGAGTGTTCAGAACTGCGCAATCAAAAGTATGGTTTAACTCTGTTAGCTTAATGAACATATCAGAAATAAGTTTCACACAATGCTTCTGTGTAGTTTTTATTTGAAGATATTATTTTTCCCAATAGAGGCCTCTTAGCGCTCAGAATGCCCAATTGCAGTTTCTACAGAAAGAGTGTTTCAGAAAGGCTCAATCAAAAGTAAGGTTCAACTCTGTTAGTTGAATGCCCAGAACAGAAAGAAGTTTCATACAATGCTTCTGTGTAGTTTATATTTGAACATATTCTTTTTTCCACTATTACCCACTTAGCGCTACGAATGTCCAGTTGCATTTTCTACAGACAGAGTGTTTCAAAACTGCTCAATCAAAAGTATGGTTTAACTCTGTTAGCTGAATGCTCAGATCAGAAAGAAGTTTCACAGAATGCTTCTGTGTAGTTTATATTTGAATATATTCCTTTTTCCACTACTACTCTCTTAGCGCTCCAAATGTCCAGTTGCATTTTCTACAGAAAGAGTGTTCAGATCTGCTCAATCAAAAGTATGGTTTAACTCTGTTAGCTGAATGCACAGATCAGAAAGAAGTTTCACAGAATGATTCTGTGTAGTTTATATTTGGAGACATTCCTTTTTCCACTATTACCCTCTTAGCGCTCCGAATCTCCACTTGCATTTTCTACAGAAAGAGTGTTTCAGAACGGCTCAATCAAAACTAAGGTTCAACTCTTTTAGTTGAACAAACAGAACAGAAAGAAGTTTCACACAATTCTTCTGTGTAGTTTATATTTGAATATATTCCTTTTTCCACTACTACTCTCTTAGCGCTCCAAATGTCCAGTTGCATTTTCTACAGAAAGAGTGTTCAGATCTGCTCAATCAAAAGTATGGTTTAACTCTGTTAGCTGAATGCACAGATCAGAAAGAAGTTTCACCGAATGATTCTGTGTAGTTTATATTTGAAGACATTCCTTTTTCCACTATTACCCTCATAGCGCTCCGAATCTCCACTTGCATTTTCTACAAAAAGAGTGTTTCATAACTGCTCAATCAAAAATAGGTTTTATCTCTGTTAACTGAATTTACAGATCAGAAATAAGTTTCACAGAATGCATCTGTGTAGTTTTTATTTGAAGATATTCTTTTTCCCAATGTAGGCCTCTTAGCGCTTAGCATGTCCAATTGCAGTTACTACAGAAAGAGTGTTTCAGAACGGCTCAATCAAAAGTAAGGTTCAACTCTGTTAGTTGAATGCACAGAACAGAAAGAATTTTCACAGAATGCTACTGTGTAGTTTATATTTGAATATATTCCTTTTTCCACTATTACCCTCTTAGCGCTCCGAATGTCCACTTGCATTTTCTACAGAAAGAGTGTTCAGAACTGCGCAATCAAAAGTATGGTTTAACTCTGTTAGCTTAATGAACATATCAGAAATAAGTTTCACACAATGCTTCTGTGTAGTTTTTATTTGAAGATATTATTTTTCCCAAGAGAGGCCTCTTAGCGCTCAGAATGTCCAATTGCAGTTTCTACAGAAAGAGTGTTTCAGAAAGGCTCAATCAAAAGTAAGGTTCAACTCTGTTAGTTGAATGCCCAGAACAGAAAGAAGTTTCATACAATGCTTCTGTTTAGTTTATATTTGAACATATTCTTTTTTCCACTATTACCCACTTAGCGCTACGAATGTCCAGTTGCATTTTCTACAGACAGAGTGTTTCAAAACTGCTCAATCAAAAGTATGGTTTAACTCTGTTAGCTGAATGCTCAGATCAGAAAGAAGTTTCACAGAATGCTTCTGTGTAGTTTATATTTGAATATATTCCTTTTTCCACTACTACTCTCTTAGCGCTCCAAATGTCCAGTTGCATTTTCTACAGAAAGAGTGTTCAGATCTGCTCAATCAAAAGTATGGTTTAACTCTGTTAGCTGAATGCACAGATCAGAAAGAAGTTTCACAGAATGATTCTGTGTAGTTTATATTTGGAGACATTCCTTTTTCCACTATTACCCTCTTAGCGCTCCGAATCTCCACTTGCATTTTCTACAAAAAGAGTGTTTCATAACTGCTCAATCAAAAATATGTTTTATCTCTGTTAACTGAATTTACAGATCAGAAATAAGTTTCACAGAATGCATCTGTGTAGTTTTTATTTGAAGATATTCTTTTTCCCAATGTAGGCCTCTTAGCGCTTAGCATGTCCAATTGCAGTTTCTACAGAAAGAGTGTTTCAGAACGGCTCAATCAAAAGTAAGGTTCAACTCTGTTAGTTGAATGCACAGAACAGAAAGAATTTTTACAGAATGCTACTGTGTAGTTTATATTTGAATATATTCCTTTTTCCACTATTACCCTCTTAGCGCTCCGAATGTCCACTTGCATTTTCTACAGAAAGAGTGTTCAGAACTGCGCAATCAAAAGTATGGTTTAACTCTGTTAGCTTAATGAACATATCAGAAATAAGTTTCACACAATTCTTCTGTGTAGTTTTTATTTGTAGACATTCTTTTTCCCAATATAGGCCTCTTAGCGCTCAGAATGTCCAATTGCAGTTTCTACAGAAAGAGTGTTTCAGAACGGCTCAATCAAAAGTAAGGTTCAACTCTGTTAGTTGAATGCACAGAACAGAAAGAAGTTTCATACAATGCTTCTGTGTAGTTTCTATTTGAACATATTCTTTTTTCCACTATTACCCACTTAGCGCTACGAATGTCCAGTTGCATTTTCTGCAGACAGAGTGTTTCAAAACTGCTCAATCAAAAGTATGGTTTAACTCTGTTAGCTGAATGCTCAGATCAGAAAGAAGTTTCACAGAATGCTTCTGTGTAGTTTATATTTGAATATATTCCTTTTTCCACTACTACGCTCTTAGCGCTCCAAATGTCCAGTTGCATTTTCAACAGAAAGAGTGTTCAGATCTGCTCAATCAAAAGTATGGTTTAATTCTGTTAGCTGAATGCACAGATCAGAAAGAAGTTTCACCGAATGATTCTGTGTAGTTTATATTTGAAGACATTCCTTTTTCCACTGTTACCCTCTTAGCGCTCCGAATCTCCACTTGCATTTTCTACAAAAAGAGTGTTTCATAACTGCTCAATCAAAAATATGTTTTATATCTGTTAACTGAATTTACAGATCAGAAATAAGTTTCACAGAATGCATCTGTGTAGTTTTTATTTGAAGATATTCTTTTTCCCAATGTAGGCCTCTTAGCGCTTAGCATGTCCAATTGCAGTTACTACAGAAAGAGTGTTTCAGAACGGCTCAATCAAAAGTAAGGTTCAACTCTGTTAGTTGAATGCACAGAACAGAAAGAATTTTCACAGAATGCTACTGTGTAGTTTATATTTGAATATATTCCTTTTTCCACTATTACCCTCTTAGCGCTCCGAATGTCCACTTGCATTTTCTACAGAAAGAGTGTTCAGAACTGCGCAATCAAAAGTATGGTTTAACTCTGTTAGCTTAATGAACATATCAGAAATAAGTTTCACACAATGCTTCTGTGTAGTTTTTATTTGAAGATATTATTTTTCCCAATAGAGGCCTCTTAGCGCTCAGAATGCCCAATTGCAGTTTCTACAGAAAGAGTGTTTCAGAAAGGCTCAATCAAAAGTAAGGTTCAACTCTGTTAGTTGAATGCCCAGAACAGAAAGAAGTTTCATACAATGCTTCTGTGTAGTTTATATTTGAACATATTCTTTTTTCCACTATTACCCACTTAGCGCTACGAATGTCCAGTTGCATTTTCTACAGACAGAATGTTTCAAAACTGCTCAATCAAAAGTATGGTTTAACTCTGTTAGCTGAATGCTCAGATCAGAAAGAAGTTTCACAGAATGCTTCTGTGTAGTTTATATTTGAATATATTCCTTTTTCCACTACTACTCTCTTAGCGCTCCAAATGTCCAGTTGCATTTTCTACAGAAAGAGTGTTCAGATCTGCTCAATCAAAAGTATGGTTTAACTCTGTTAGCTGAATGCACAGATCAGAAAGAAGTTTCACAGAATGATTCTGTGTAGTTTATATTTGGAGACATTCCTTTTTCCACTATTACCCTCTTAGCGCTCCGAATCTCCACTTGCATTTTCTACAGAAAGAGTGTTTCAGAACGGCTCAATCAAAACTAAGGTTCAACTCTTTTAGTTGAACAAACAGAACAGAAAGAAGTTTCACACAATTCTTCTGTGTAGTTTTTATTTGTAGACATTCTTTTTCCCAATATAGGCCTCTTAGCGCTCAGAATGTCCAATTGCATTTTCTACAGAAAGAGTGTTTCAGAACGGCTCAATCAAAAGTAAGGTTCAACTCTGTTAGTTGAATGCACAGAACAGAAAGAAGTTTCATACAATGCTTCTGTGTAGTTTCTATTTGAACATATTCTTTTTTCCACTATTACCCACTTAGCGCTACGAATGTCCAGTTGCATTTTCTACAGACAGAGTGTTTCAAAACTGCTCAATCAAAAGTATGGTTTAACTCTGTTAGCTGAATGCTCAGATCAGAAAGAAGTTTCACAGAATGCTTCTGTGTAGTTTATATTTGAATATATTCCTTTTTCCACTACTACGCTCTTAGCGCTCCAAATGTCCAGTTGCATTTTCAACAGAAAGAGTGTTCAGATCTGCTCAATCAAAAGTATGGTTTAACTCTGTTAGCTGAATGCACAGATCAGAAAGAAGTTTCACCGAATGATTCTGTGTAGTTTATATTTGAAGACATTGCTTTTTCCACTATTACCCTCTTAGCGCTCCGAATCTCCACTTGCATTTTCTACAAAAAGAGTGTTTCATAACTGCTCAATCAAAAGTATGTTTTATCTCTGTTAACTGAATTTACAGATCGGAAATAAGTTTCACAGAATGCATCTGTGTAGTTTTTATTTGAAGATATTCTTTTTCCCAATGTAGGCCTCTTAGCGCTTAGCATGTCCAATTGCAGTTTCTACAGAAAGAGTGTTTCAGAACGGCTCAATCAAAAGTAAGGTTCAACTCTGTTAGTTGAATGCACAGAACAGAAAGAATTTTCACAGAATGCTACTGTGTAGTTTATATTTGAATATATTCCTTTTTCCACTATTTCCCTCTTAGCGCTCCGAATGTCCACTTGCATTTTCTACAGAAAGAGTGTTCAGAACTGCGCAATCAAAAGTATGGTTTAACTCTGTTAGCTTAATGAACATATCAGAAATAAGTTTCACACAATGCTTCTGTGTAGTTTTTATTTGAAGATATTATTTTTCCCAATAGAGGCCTCTTAGCGCTCAGAATGTCCAATTGCAGTTTCTACAGAAAGAGTGTTTCAGAAAGGCTCAATCAAATGTAAGGTTCAACTCTGTTAGTTGAATGCACAGAACAGAAAGAAGTTTCATACAATGCTTCTTTGTAGTTTATATTTGAACATATTCTTTTTTCCACTATTACCCACTTAGCGCTACGAATGTCCAGTTGCATTTTCTACAGACAGAGGGATTCAAAACTGCGCAATCAAAAGTATGGTTTAACTCTGTTAGCTGAATGCTCAGATCAGAAAGAAGTTTCACAGAATGCTTCTGTGTAGTTTATATTTGAATATATTCCTTTTTCCACTACTACTCTCTTAGCGCTCCAAATGTCCAGTTGCATTTTCTACAGAAAGAGTGTTCAGATCTGCTCAATCAAAAGTATGGTTTAACTCTGTTAGCTGAATGCACAGATCAGAAAGAAGTTTCACAGAATGATTCTGTGTAGTTTATATTTGGAGACATTCCTTTTTCCACTATTACCCTCTTAGCGCTCCGAATCTCCACTTGCATTTTCTACAGAAAGAGTGTTTCAGAACGGCTCAATCAAAACTAAGGTTCAACTCTTTTAGTTGAACAAACAGAACAGAAAGAAGTTTCACACAATTCTTCTGTGTAGTTTTTATTTGTAGACATTCTTTTTCCCAATATAGGCCTCTTAGCGCTCAGAATGTCCAATTGCAGTTTCTACAGAAAGAGTGTTTCAGAACGGCTCAATCAAAAGTAAGGTTCAACTCTGTTAGTTGAATGCACAGAACAGAAAGAAGTTTCATACAATGCTTCTGTGTAGTTTCTATTTGAACATATTCTTTTTTCCACTATTACCCACTTAGCGCTACGAATGTCCAGTTGCATTTTCTACATACAGAGTGTTTCAAAACTGCTCAATCAAAAGTATGGTTTAACTCTGTTAGCTGAATGCTCAGATCAGAAAGAAGTTTCACAGAATGCTTCTGTGTAGTTTATATTTGAATATATTCCTTTTTCCACTACTACGCTCTTAGCGCTCCAAATGTCCTGTTGCATTTTCAACAGAAACAGTGTTCAGATCTGCTCAATCAAAAGTATGGTTTAACTCTGTTAGCTGAATGCACAGATCAGAAAGAAGTTTCACCGAATGATTCTGTGTAGTTTATATTTGAAGACATTCCTTTTTCCACTATTACCCTCTTAGCGCTCTGAATCTCCACTTGCATTTTCTACAAAAAGAGTGTTTCATAACTGCTCAATTAAAATATGTTTTATCTCTGTTAACTGAATTTACAGATCAGAAATAAGTTTCACAGAATGCATCTGTGTAGTTTTTATTTGAAGATATTCTTTTTCCCAATGTAGGCCTCTTAGCGCTTAGCATGTCCAATTGCAGTTTCTACAGAAAGAGTGTTTCAGAACGGCTCAATCAAAAGTAAGGTTCAACTCTGTTAGTTGAATGCACAGAACAGAAAGAATTTTCACAGAATGCTACTGTGTAGTTTATATTTGAATATATTCCTTTTTCCACTATTACCCTCTTAGCGCTCCGAATGTCCACTTGCATTTTCTACAGAAAGAGTGTTCAGAACTGCGCAATCAAAAGTATGGTTTAACTCTGTTAGCTTAATGAACATATCAGAAATAAGTTTCACTCAATGCTTCTGTGTAGTTTTTATTTGAAGATATTATTTTTCCCAATATAGGCCTCTTAGCGCTCAGAATGTCCAATTGCAGTTTCTACAGAAAGAGTGTTTCAGAAAGGCTCAATCAAAAGTAAGGTTCAACTCTGTTAGTTGAATGCACAGAACAGAAAGAAGTTTCATACAATGCTTCTGTGTAGTTTATATTTGAACATATTCTTTTTTCCACTATTACCCACTTAGCGCTACGAATGTCCAGTTGCATTTTCTACAGACAGAGTGTTTCAAAACTGCTCAATCAAAAGTATGGTTTAACTCTGTTAGCTGAATGCTCAGATCAGAAAGAAGTTTCACAGAATGCTTCTGTGTAGTTTATATTTGAATATATTCCTTTTTCCACTACTACTCTCTTAGCGCTCCAAATGTCCAGTTGCATTTTCTACAGAAAGAGTGTTCAGATCTGCTCAATCAAAAGTATGGTTTAACTCTGTTAGCTGAATGCACAGATCAGAAAGAAGTTTCACAGAATGATTCTGTGTAGTTTATATTTGGAGACATTCCTTTTTCCACTATTACCCTCTTAGCGCTCCGAATCTCCACTTGCATTTTCTACAGAAAGAGTGTTTCAGAACGGCTCAATCAAAACTAAGGTTCAACACTTTTAGTTGAACAAACAGAACAGAAAGAAGTTTCACACAATTCTTCTGTGTAGTTTTTATTTGTAGACATTCTTTTTCCCAATATAGGCCTCTTAGCGCTCAGAATGTCCAATTGCAGTTTCTACAGAAAGAGTGTTTCAGAACGGCTCAATCAAAAGTAAGGTTCAACTCTGTTAGTTGAATGCACAGAACAGAAAGAAGTTTCATACAATGCTTCTGTGTAGTTTCTATTTTAACATATTCTTTTTTCCACTATTACCCACTTAGCGCTACGAATGTCCCGTTGCATTTTCTGCAGACAGAGTGTTTCAAAACTGCTCAATCAAAAGTATGGTTTAACTCTGTTAGCTGAATGCTCAGATCAGAAAGAAGTTTCACAGAATGCTTCTGTGTAGTTTATATTTGAATATATTCCTTTTTCCACTACTACGCTCTTAGCGCTCCAAATGTCCAGTTGCATTTTCAACACAAAGAGTGTTCAGATCTGCTCAATCAAAAGTATGGTTTAATTCTGTTAGCTGAATGCACAGATCAGAAAGAAGTTTCACCGAATGATTCTGTGTAGTTTATATTTGAAGACATTCCTTTTTCCACTGATACCCTCTTAGCGCTCCGAATCTCCACTTGCATTTTCTACAAAAAGAGTGTTTCATAACTGCTCAATCAAAAATATGTTTTATATCTGTTAACTGAATTTACAGATCAGAAATAAGTTTCACAGAATGCATCTGTGTAGTTTTTATTTGAAGATATTCTTTTTCCCAATGTAGGCCTCTTAGCGCTTAGCATGTCCAATTGCAGTTACTACAGAAAGAGTGTTTCAGAACGGCTCAATCAAAAGTAAGGTTCAACTCTGTTAGTTGAATGCACAGAACAGAAAGAATTTTCACAGAATGCTACTGTGTAGTTTATATTTGAATATATTCCTTTTTCCACTATTACCCTCTTAGCGCTCCGAATGTCCACTTGCATTTTCTACAGAAAGAGTGTTCAGAACTGCGCAATCAAAAGTATGGTTTAACTCTGTTAGCTTAATGAACATATCAGAAATAAGTTTCACACAATGCTTCTGTGTAGTTTATATTGGAAGATATTATTTTTCCCAATAGAGGCCTCTTAGCGCTCAGAATGTCCAATTGCAGTTTCTACAGAAAGAGTGTTTCAGAAAGGCTCAATAAAAAGTAAGGTTCAACTCTGTTAGTTGAATGCACAGAACAGAAAGTAGTTTCATACAATGATTCTGTGTAGTTTATATTTGAACATATTCTTTTTTCCACTATTACCCACTTAGCGCTACGAATGTCCAGTTGCATTTCCTACAGACAGAGTGTTTCAAAACTGCTCAATCAAAATTATGGTTTAACTCTGTTAGCTGAATGCTCAGATCAGAAAGAAGTTTCACAGAATGCTTCTGTGTAGTTTATATTTGAATATATTCCTTTTTCCACTACTACTCTCTTAGCGCTCCAAATGTCCAGTTGCATTTTCTACAGAAAGAGTGTTCAGATCTGCTCAATCAAAAGTATGGTTTAACTCTGTTAGCTGAATGCACAGATCAGAAAGAAGTTTCACAGAATGATTCTGTGTAGTTTATATTTGGAGACATTCCTTTTTCCACTATTACCCTCTTAGCGCTCCGAATCTCCACTTGCATTTTCTACAGAAAGAGTGTTTCAGAACGGCTCAATCAAAACTAAGGTTCAACTCTTTTAGATGATCAAACAGAACAGAGAGAAGTTTCACACAATTCTTCTGTGTAGTTTATATTTGTAGACATTCTTTTTCCCAATATAGGCCTCTTAGCGCTCAGAATGTCCAATTGCAGTTTCTACAGAAAGAGTGTTTCAGAACGGCTCAATCAAAAGTAAGGTTCAACTCTGTTAGTTGAATGCACAGAACAGAAAGAAGTTTCATACAATGCTTCTGTGTAGTTTCTATTTGAACATATTCTTTTTTCCACTATTACCCACTTAGCGCTATGAATGTCCAGTTGCATTTTCTACAGACAGAGTGTTTCAAAACTGCTCAATCAAAAGTATGGTTTAACTCCGTTAGCTGAATGCTCAGATCAGAAAGAAGTTTCACAGAATGCTTCTGTGTAGTTTATATTTGAATATATTCCTTTTTCCACTACTACGCTCTTAGCGCTCCAAATGTCCAGTTGCATTTTCAACAGAAAGAGTGTTCAGATCTGCTCAATCAAAAGTATGGTTTAACTCTGTTAGCTGAATGCACAGATCAGAAAGAAGTTTCACCGAATGATTCTGTGTAGTTTATATTTGAAGACATTCCTTTTTCCACTATTACCCTCTTAGCGCTCCGAATCTCCACTTGCATTTTCTACAAAAAGAGAGTTTCATAACTGCTCAATCAAAAATATGTTTTATCTCTGTTAACTGAATTTACAGATCAGAAATAAGTTTCACAGAATGCATCTGTGTAGTTTTTATTTGAAGATATTCTTTTTCCCAATGTAGGCCTCTTAGCGCTTAGCATGTCCAATTGCAGTTTCTACAGAAAGAGTGTTTCAGAACGGCTCAATCAAAAGTAAGGTTCAACTCTGTTAGTTGAATGCACAGAACAGAAAGAATTTTCACAGAATGCTACTGTGTAGTTTATATTTGAATATATTCCTTTTTCCACTATTACCCTCTTAGCGCTCCGAATGTCCACTTGCATTTTCTACAGAAAGAGTGTTCAGAACTGCGCAATCAAAAGTATGGTTTAACTCTGTTAGCATAATGAACATATCAGAAATAAGTTTCACACAATGCTTCTGTGTAGTTTTTATTTGAAGATATTATTTTTCCCAATATAGGCCTCTTAGCGCTCAGAATGTCCAATTGCAGATTCTACAGAAAGAGTGTTTCAGAAAGGCTCAATCAAAAGTAAGGTTCAACTCTGTTAGTTGAATGCACAGAACAGAAAGAAGTTTCATACAATGCTTCTGTGTAGTTTATATTTGAACATATTCTTTTTTCCACTATTACCCACTTAGCGCTACGAATGTCCAGTTGCATTTTCTACAGACAGAGTGTTTCAAAACTGCTCAATCAAAAGTATGGTTTAACTCTGTTAGCTGAATGCTCAGATCAGAAAGAAGTTTCACAGAATGCTTCTGTGTAGTTTATATTTGAATATATTCCTTTTTCCACTACTACTCTCTTAGCGCTCCAAATGTCCATTTGCATTTTCTACAGAAAGTGTTCAGATCTGCTCAATCAAAAGTATGGTTTAACTCTGTTAGCTGAATGCACAGATCAGAAAGAAGTTTCACAGAATGATTCTGTGTAGTTTATATGTGGAGACATTCCTTTTTCCACTATTACCCTCTTAGCGCTCCGAATCTCCACTTGCATTTTCTACAGAAAGAGTGTTTCAGAACGGCTCAATCAAAACTAAGGTTCAACACTTCTAGTTGAACAAACAGAACAGAAAGAAGTTTCACACAATTTTTCTGTGTAGTTTTTATTTGTAGACATTCTTTTTCCCAATATAGGCCTCTTAGCGCTCAGAATGTCCAATTGCAGTTTCTACAGAAAGAGTGTTTCAGAACGGCTCAATCAAAAGTAAGGTTCAACTCTGTTAGTTGAATGCACAGAACAGAAAGAAGTTTCATACAATGCTTCTGTGTAGTTTCTATTTGAACATATTCTTTTTTCCACTATTACCCACTTAGCGCTACGAATGTCCAGTTGCATTTTCTGCAGACAGAGTGTTTCAAAACTGCTCAATCAAAAGTATGGTTTAACTCTGTTAGCTGAATGCTCAGATCAGAAAGAAGTTTCACAGAATGCTTCTGTGTAGTTTATATTTGAATATATTCCTTTTTCCACTACTACGCTCTTAGCGCTCCAAATGTCCAGTTGCATTTTCAACAGAAAGAGTGTTCAGATCTGCTCAATCAAAAGTATGGTTTAATTCTGTTAGCTGAATGCACAGATCAGAAAGAAGTTTCACCGAATGATTCTGTGTAGTTTATATTTGAAGACATTCCTTTTTCCACTGTTACCCTCTTAGCGCTCCGAATCTCCACTTGCATTTTCTACAAAAAGAGTGTTTCATAACTGCTCAATCAAAAATATGTTTTATATCTGTTAACTGAATTTACAGATCAGAAATAAGTTTCACAGAATGCATCTGTGTAGTTTTTATTTGAAGATATTCTTTTTCCCAATGTAGGCCTCTTAGCGCTTAGCATGTCCAATTGCAGTTACTACAGAAAGAGTGTTTCAGAACGGCTCAATCAAAAGTAAGGTTCAACTCTGTTAGTTGAATGCACAGAACAGAAAGAATTTTCACAGAATGCTACTGTGTAGTTTATATTTGAATATATTCCTTTTTCCACTATTACCCTCTTAGCGCTCCGAATGTCCACTTGCATTTTCTACAGAAAGAGTGTTCAGAACTGCGCAATCAAAAGTATGGTTTAACTCTGTTAGCTTAATGAACATATCAGAAATAAGTTTCACACAATGCTTCTGTGTAGTTTTTATTTGAAGATATTATTTTTCCCAATAGAGGCCTCTTAGCGCTCAGAATGTCCAATTGCAGTTTCTACAGAAAGAGTGTTTCAGAAAGGCTCAATCAAAAGTAAGGTTCAACTCTGTTAGTTGAATGCACAGAACAGAAAGAAGTTTCATACAATGCTTCTGTGTAGTTTATATTTGAACATATTCTTTTTTCCACTATTACCCACTTAGCGCTACGAATGTCCAGTTGCATTTTCTACAGACAGAGTGTTTCAAAACTGCTCAATCAAAAGTATGGTTTAACTCTGTTAGCTGAATGCTCAGATCAGAAAGAAGTTTCACAGAATGCTTCTGTGTAGTTTATATTTGAATATATTCCTTTTTCCACTACTACTCTCTTAGCGCTCCAAATGTCCAATTGCATTTTCTACAGAAAGAGTGTTCAGATGTGCTCAATCAAAAGTATGGTTTAACTCTGTTAGCTGAATGCACAGATCAGAAAGAAGTTTCACAGAATGATTCTGTGTAGTTTATATTTGGAGACATTCCTTTTTCCACTATTACCCTCTTAGCGCTCCGAATCTCCACTTGCATTTTCTACAGAGAGAGTGTTTCAGAACGGCTCAATCAAAACTAAGGTTCAACTCTTTTAGTTGAACAAACAGAACAGAAAGAAGTTTCACACAATTCTTCTGTGTAGTTTTTATTTGTAGACATTCTTTTTCCCAATATAGGCCTCTTAGCGCTCAGAATGTCCAATTGTAGTTTCTACAGAAAGAGTGTTTCAGAAAGGCTCAATCAAAAGTAAGGTTCAACTCTGTTAGTTGAATGCACAGAACAGAAAGAAGTTTCATACAATGCTTCTGTGTAGTTTATATTTGAACATGTTACTTTTTCCACTATTACCCACTTAGCGCTACGAATGTCCAGTTGCATTTTCTACAGACAGAGTGTTTCAAAACTGCTCAATCAAAAGTATGGTTTAACTCTGTTAGCTGAATGCTCAGATCAGAAAGAAGTTTCACAGAATGCTTCTGTGTAGTTTATATTTGAATATATTCCTTTTTCCACTACTACTCTCTTAGCGCTCCAAATGTCCAGTTGCATTTTCTACAGAAAGAGTGTTCAGATGTGCTCAATCAAAAGTATGGTTTAACTCTGTTAGCTGAATGCACAGATCAGAAAGAAGTTTCACAGAATGATTCTGTGTAGTTTATATTTGGAGACATTCCTTTTTCCACTATTACCCTCTTAGCGCTCCGAATCTCCACTTGCATTTTCTACAGAAAGAGTGTTTCAGAACGGCTCAATCAAAACTAAGGTTCAACTCTTTTAGTTGAACAAACAGAACAGAAAGAAGTTTCACACAATTCTTCTGTGTAGTTTTTATTTGTAGACATTCTTTTTCCCAATATAGGCCTCTTAGCGCTCAGAATGTCCAATTGCAGTTTCTACAGAAAGAGTGTTTCAGAACGGCTCAATCAAAAGTAAGGTTCAACTCTGTTAGTTGAATGCACAGAACAGAAAGAAGTTTCATACAATGCTTCTGTGTAGTTTCTATTTGAACATATTCTTTTTTCCACTATTACCCACTTAGCGCTACGAATGTCCAGTTGCATTTTCTACAGACAGAGTGTTTCAAAACTGCTCAATCAAAAGTATGGTTTAACTCTGTTAGCTGAATGCTCAGATCAGAAAGAAGTTTCACAGAATGCTTCTGTGTAGTTTATATTTGAATATATTCCTTTTTCCACTACTACGCTCTTAGCGCTCCAAATGTCCAGTTGCATTTTCAACAGAAAGAGTGTTCAGATCTGCTCAATCAAAAGTATGTTTTAACTCTGTTAGCTGAATGCACAGATCAGAAAGAAGTTTCACAGAATGATTCTGTGTAGTTTATATTTGAAGACATTCCTTTTTCCACTGTTACCCTCTTAGCGCTCCGAATCTCCACTTGCATTTTCTACAAAAAGAGTGTTTCATAACTGCTCAATCAAAAATATGTTTTATATCTGTTAACTGAATTTACAGATCAGAAATAAGTTTCACAGAATGCATCTGTGTAGTTTTTATTTGAAGATATTCTTTTTCCCAATGTAGGCCTCTTAGCGCTTAGCATGTCCAATTGCAGTTACTACAGAAAGAGTGTTTCAGAACGGCTCAATCAAAAGTAAGGTTCAACTCTGTTAGTTGAATGCACAGAACAGAAAGAATTTTCACAGAATGCTACTGTGTAGTTTATATTTGAATATATTTCTTTTTCCACTATTACCCTCTTAGCGCTCCGAATGTCCACTTGCATTTTCTACAGAAAGAGTGTTCAGAACTGCGCAATCAAAAGTATGGTTTAACTCTGTTAGCTTAATGAACATATCAGAAATAAGATTCCCACAATGCTTCTGTGTAGTTTTTATTTGAAGATATTATTTTTCCCAATAGAGGCCTCTTAGCGCTCAGAATGTCCAATTGCAGTTTCTACAGAAAGAGTGTTTCAGAAAGGCTCAATCAAAAGTAAGGTTCAACTCTGTTAGTTGAATGCACAGAACAGAAAGAAGTTTCATACAATGATTCTGTGTAGTTTATATTTGAACATATTCTTTTTTCCACTATTACCCACTTAGCGCTATGAATATCCAGTTGCATTTTCTACAGAAAGAGTGTTCAGATCTGCTCAATCAAAAGTATGGTTTAACTCTGTTAGCTGAACGCACAGATCAGAAAGAAGTTTCACAGAATGATTCTGTGCAGTTTATATTTGGAGACATTCCTTTTTCCACTATTACCCTCTTAGCGCTCCGAATCTCCACTTGCATTTTCTACAGAAAGACTGTTACAGAACGGCTCAATCAAAACTAAGGTTCAACTCTTTTAGTTGAACAAACAGAACAGAAAGAAGTTTCACACAATTCTTCTGTGTAGTTTTTATTTGTAGACATTCTTTTTCCCAATATAGGCCTCTTAGCGCTCAGAATTTCCAATTGCAGTTTCTACAGAAAGAGTGTTTCAGAACGGCTCAATCAAAAGTAAGGTTCAACTCTGTTAGTTGAATGCACAGAACAGAAAGAAGTTTCATACAATGCTTCTGTGTAGTTTATATTTGAACATATTCTTTTTTCCACTATTACCAACTTAGCGCTACGAATGTCCAGTTGCATTTTCTACAGACAGAGTGTTTCAAAACTGCTCAATCAAAAGTATGGTTTAACTCTGTTAGCTGAATGCTCAGATCAGAAAGAAGTTTCACAGAATGTTTCTGTGTAGTTTATATTTGAATATATTCCTTTTTCCACTACTACGCTCTTAGCGCTCCAAATGTCCAGTTGCATTTTCAACAGAAAGAGTGTTCAGATATGCTCAATCAAAAATATGGTTTAACCCTGTTAGCTGAATGCACAGATCAGAAAGAAGTTTCACCGAATGATTCTGTGTAGTTTATATTTGAAGACATTCCTTTTTCCACTATTACCCCCTTAGCGCTCCGAATCTCCACATGCATTTTCTACAAAAAGAGTGTTTCATAACTGCTCAATCAAAAATATGTTTTATCTCTGTTAACTGAATTTACAGATCATAAATAAGTTTCACAGAATGCATCTGTGTAGTTTTTATTTGAAGATATTCTTTTTCCCAATGTAGGCCTCTTAGCGCTTAACATGTCCAATTGCAGTTTCTACAGAAAGAGTGTTTCAGAACGGCTCTATCAAAAGTAAGGTTCAACTCTGTTAGTTGAATGCACAGAACAGAAAGAATTTTCACAGAATGCTACTGTGTAGTTTATATTTGAATATATTCCTTTTTCCACTATTACCCTCTTAGCGCTCCGAATGTCCACTTGCATTTTCTACAGAAAGAGTGTTCAGAACTGCGCAATCAAAAGTATGGTTTAACTCTGTAAGCTTAATGAACATATCAGAAATAAGTTTCACACAATGCTTCTGTGTAGTTTTTATTTGAAGATATTATTTTTCCCAATATAGGCCTCTTAGCGCTCAGAATGTCCAATTGCAGTTTCTACAGAAAGAGTGTTTCAGAAAGGCTCAATCAAAAGTAAGGTTCAACTCTGTTAGTTGAATGCCCAGAACAGAAAGAAGTTTCATACAATGCTTCTGTGTAGTTTATATTTGAACATATTCTTTTTTCCACTATTACCCACTTAGCGCTACGAATGTCCAGTTGCATTTTCTACAGACAGAGTGTTTCAAAACTGCTCAATCAAAAGTATGGTTTAACTCTGTTAGCTGAATGCTCAGATCAGAAAGAAGTTTCACAGAATGCTTCTGTGTAGTTTATATTTGAATATATTCCTTTTTCCACTACTACTCTCTTAGCGCTCCAAATGTCCAGTTGCATTTTCTACAGAAAGAGTGTTCAGATCTGCTCAATCAAAAGTATGGTTTAACTCTGTTAGCTGAATGCACAGATCAGAAAGAAGTTTCACAGAATGATTCTGTGTAGTTTATATTTGGAGACATTCCTTTTTCCACTATTACCCTCTTAGCGCTCCGAATCTCCACTTGCATTTTCTACAGAAAGAGTGTTTCAGAACGGCTCAATCAAAACTAAGGTTCAACTCTTTTAGTTGAACAAACAGAACAGAAAGAAGTTTCACACAATTCTTCTGTGTAGTTTATATTTGTAGACATTCTTTTTCCCAATATAGGCCTCTTAGCGCTCAGAATGTCCAATTGCAGTTTCTACAGAAAGAGTGTTTCAGAACGGCTCAATCAAAAGTAAGGTTCAACTCTGTTAGTTGAATGCACAGAACAGAAAGAAGTTTCATAAAATGCTTCTGTGTAGTTTATATTTGAACATATTCTTTTTTCCACTATTACCCACTTAGCGCTACGAATGTCCAGTTGCATTTTCTACAGACAGAGTGTTTCAAAACTGCTCAATCAAAAGTATGGTTTAACTCTGTTAGCTGAATGCTCAGATCAGAAAGAAGTTTCACAGAATGCTTCTGTGTAGTTTATATTTGAATATATTACTTTTTCCACTACTACGCTCTTAGCGCTCCAAATGTCCATTTGCATTTTCAACAGAAAGAGTGTTCAGATCTGCTCAATCAAAAGTATGGTTTAACTCTGTTAGCTGAATGCACAGATCAGAAAGAAGTTTCACCGAATGATTCTGTGTAGTTTATATTTGAAGACATTCCTTTTTCCACTATTACCCTCTTAGCGCTCCGAATCTCCACTTGCATTTTCTACAAAAAGAGTGTTTCATAACTGCTCAATCAAAAATATGTTTTATCTCTGTTAACTGAATTTATAGATCAGAAATAAGTTTCACAGAGTGCATCTGTATAGTTTTTATTTGAAGATATTCTTTTCCCAATGTAGGCCTCTTAGCGCTTAGCATGTCCAATTGCAGTTTCTACAGAAAGAGTGTTTCAGAACGGCTCAATCAAAAGTAAGGTTCAACTCTGTTAGTTGAATGCACAGAACAGAAAGAATTTTCACAGAATGCTACTGTGTAGTTTATATTTGAATATATTCCTTTTTCCACTATTACCCTCTTAGCGCTCCGAATGTCCACTTGCATTTTCTACAGAAAGAGTGTTCAGAACTGCGCAATCAAAAGTATGGTTTAACTCTGTTAGCTTAATGAACATATCAGAAATAAGTTTCACACAATGCTTCTGTGTAGTTTTAATTTGAAGATATTATTTTTCCCAATATAGGCCTCTTAGCGCTCAGAATGTCCAATTGCAGTTTCTACAGAAAGAGTGTTTCAGAAAGGCTCAATCAAAAGTAAGGTTCAACTCTGTTAGTTGAATGCACAGAACAGAAAGAAGTTTCATACAATGCTTCTGTGTAGTTTATATTTGAACATATTCTTTTTTCCACTATTACCCACTTAGCGCTACGAATGTCCCGTTGCATTTTCTACAGACAGAGTGTTTCAAAACTGCTCAATCAAAAGTATGGTTTAACTCTGTTAGCTGAATGCTCAGATCAGAAAGAATTTTCACAGAATGCTTCTGTGTAGTTTATATTTGAATATATTCCTTTTTCCACTACTACTCTCTTAGCGCTCCAAATGTCCAGTTGCATTTTCTACAGAAAGAGTGTTCAGATCTGCTCAATCAAAAGTATGGTTTAACTCTGTTACCTGAATGCACAGATCAGAAAGAAGTTTCACAGAATGATTCTGTGTAGTTTATATTTGGAGACATTCCTTTTTCCACTATTACCCTCTTAGCGCTCCGAATCTCCACTTGCATTTTCTACAGAAAGAGTGTTTCAGAACGGCTCAATCAAAACTAAGGTTCAACTCTTTTAGTTGAACAAACAGAACAGAAAGAAGTTTCACACAATTCTTCTGTGTAGTTTTTATTTGTAGACATTCTTTTTCCCAATATAGGCCTCTTAGCGCTCAGAATGTCCAATTGCAGTTTCTACAGAAAGAGTGTTTCAGAACGGCTCAATCAAAAGTAAGGTTCAACTCTGTTAGTTGAATGCACAGAACAGAAAGAAGTTTCATAAAATGCTTCTGTGTAGTTTATATTTGAACATATTTTTTTTCCACTATTACCCACTTAGCGCTACGAATGTCCAGTTGCATTTTCTACAGACAGAGTGTTTCAAAACTGCTCAATCAAAAGTATGGTTTAACTCTGTTAGCTGAATGCTCAGATCAGAAAGAAGTTTCACAGAATGCTTCTGTGTAGTTTATATTTGAATATATTACTTTTTCCACTACTACGCTCTTAGCGCTGCAAATGTCCATTTGCATTTTCAACAGAAAGAGTGTTCAGATCTGCTCAATCAAAAGTATGGTTTAACTCTGTTAGCTGAATGCACAGATCAGAAAGAAGTTTCACCGAATGATTCTGTGTAGTTTATATTTGAAGACATTCCTTTTTCCACTATTACCCTCTTAGCGCTCCGAATCTCCACTTGCATTTTCTACAAAAAGAGTGTTTCATAACTGCTCAATCAAAAATACGTTTTATCTCTGTTAACTCAATTTACAGATCAGAAATAAGTTTCACAGAGTGCATCTATATAGTTTTTATTTGAAGATATTCTTTTCCCAATGTAGGCCTCTTAGCGCTTAGCATGTCCAATTGCAGTTTCTACAGAAAGAGTGTTTCAGAACGGCTCAATCAAAAGTAAGGTTCAACTCTGTTAGTTGAATGCACAGAACAGAAGAATTTTCACAGAGTGCTACTGTGTAGTTTATATTTGAATATATTCCTTTTTCCACTATTACCCTCTTAGCGCTCCGAATGTCCACTTGCATTTTCTACAGAAAGAGTGTTCAGAACTGCGCAATCAAAAGTATGGTTTAACTCTGTTAGCTTAATGAACATATCAGAAATAAGTTTCACACAATGCTTCTGTGTAGTTTTAATTTGAAGCTATTATTTTTCCCAATATAGGCCTCTTAGCGCTCAGAATGTCCAATTGCAGTTTCTACAGAAAGAGTGTTTCAGAAAGGCTCAATCAAAAGTAAGGTTCAACTCTGTTAGTTGAATGCACAGAACAGAAAGTAGTTTCATACAATGCTTCTGTGTAGTTTATATTTGAACATATTCTTTTTTCCACTATTACCCACTTAGTGCTACGAATGTCCAGTTGCATTTTCTACAGACAGAGTGTTTCAAAACTGCTCAATCATAAGTATGGTTTAACTCTGTTAGCTGAATGCTCATATCAGAAAGAAGTTTCACAGAATGCTTCTGTGTAGTTTATATTTGAATATATTCCTTTTTCCACTACTACTCTCTTAGCGCTCCAAATGTCCAGTTGCATTTTCTACAGAAAGAGTGTTCAGATCTGCTCAATCAAAAGTATGGTTTAACTCTGTTAGCTGAATGCACAGATCAGAAATAAGTTTCACAGAATGATTCTGTGTAGTTTATATTTGGAGACATTCCTTTTTCCACTATTACCCTCTTAGCGCTCCGAATCTCCACTTGCATTTTCTACAGAAAGAGTGTTTCAGAACGGCTCAATCAAAACTAAGGTTCAACTCTTTTAGTTGAACAAACAGAACAGAAAGAAGTTTCACACAATTCTTCTGTGTAGTTTTTATTTGTAGACATTCTTTTTCCCAATATAGGCCTCTTAGCGCTCAGAATGTCCAATTGCAGTTTCTACAGAAAGAGTGTTTCAGAACGGCTCAATCAAAAGTAAGGTTCAACTCTGTTAGTTGAATGCACAGAACAGAAAGAAGTTTCATACAATGCCTCTGTGTAGTTTATATTTGAACATATTCTTTTTTCCACTATTACCCACTTAGCCCTACGAATGTCCAGTTGCATTTTCTACAGACAGAGTGTTTCAAAGCTGCTCAATCAAAAGTATGGTTTAACTCTGTTAGCTCAATGCTCAGATCAGAAAGAAGTTTCACAGAATGCTTCTGTGTAGTTTATATTTGAATATATTCCTTTTTCCACTACTACGCTCTTAGCGCTCCAAATGTCCAGTTGCATTTTCAACAGAAAGAGTGTTCAGATCTGCTCAATCAAAAGTATGGTTTAATTCTGTTAGCTGAATGCACAGATCAGAAAGAAGTTTCACCGAATGATTCTGTGTAGTTTATATTTGAAGACATTCCTTTTTCCACTGTTACCCTCTTAGCGCTCCGAATCTCCACTTGCATTTTCTACAAAAAGAGTGTTTCATAACTGCTCAATCAAAAATATGTTTTATATCTGTTAACTGAATTTACAGATCAGAAATAAGTTTCACAGAATGCATCTGTGTAGTTTTTATTTGAAGATATTCTTTTTCCCAATGTAGGCCTCTTAGCGCTTAGCATGTCCAATTGCAGTTTCTACAGAAAGAGTGTTTCAGAACGGCTCAATCAAAACTAAGGTTCAACTCTTTTAGTTGAACAAACAGAACAGAAAGAAGTTTCACACAATTCTTCTGTGTAGTTTATATTTGTAGACATTCTTTTTCCCAATATAGGCCTCTTAGCGCTCAGAATGTCCAATGGCAGTTTCTACAGAAAGAGTGTTTCAGAACGGCTCAATCAAAAGTAAGGTTCAACTCTGTTAGTTGAATGCACAGAACAGAAAGAAGTTTCATACAATGCTTCTGTGTAGTTTCTATTTGAACATATTCTTTTTTCGACTATTACCCACTTAGCGCTACGAATGTCCAGTTGCATTTTCTACAGACAGAGTGTTTCAAAACTGCTCAATCAAAAGTATGGTTTAACTCTGTTAGCTGAATGCTCAGATCAGAAAGAAGTTTCACAAAATGCTACTGTGTAGTTTATATTTGAATATATTCCTTTTTCCACTACTACGCTCTTAGCGCTCCAAATGTCCAGTTGCATTTTCAACAGAAAGAGTGTTCAGATCTGCTCAATCAAAAGTATGGTTTAACTCTGTTAGCTGAATGCACAGATCAGAAAGAAGTTTCACAGAATGATTCTGTGTAGTTTATATTTGGAGACATTCCTTTTTCCACTATTACCCTCTTAGCGCTCCGAATCTCCACTTGCATTTTCTACAGAAAGAGTGTTTCAGAACGGCTCAATCAAAACTAAGGTTCAACACTTTTAGTTGAACAAACAGAACAGAAAGTAGTTTCACACAATTCTTCTGTGTAGTTTTTATTTGTAGACATTCTTTTTCCCAATATAGGCCTCTTAGCGCTCAGAATGTCCAATTGCAGTTTCTACAGAAAGAGTGTTTCAGAACGGCTCAATCAAAAGTAAGGTTCAACTCTGTTAGTTGAATGCACAGAACAGAAAGAAGTTTCATACAATGCTTCTGTGTAGTTTCTATTTGAACATATTCTTTTTTCCACTATTACCCACTTAGCGCTACGAATGTCCAGTTGCATTTTCTGCAGACAGAGTGTTTCAAAACTGCTCAATCAAAAGTATGGCTTAACTCTGTTAGCTGAATGCTCAGATCAGAAAGAAGTTTCACAGAATGCTTCTGTGTAGTTTATATTTGAATATATTCCTTTTTCCACTACTACGCTCTTAGCGCTCCAAATGTCCAGTTGCATTTTCAACAGAAAGAGTGATCAGATCTGCTCAATCAAAAGTATGGTTTAACACTGTTAGCTGAATGCACAGATCAGAAAGAAGTTTCACCAAATGATTCTGTGTAGTTTATATTTGAAGACATTCCTTTTTCCACTATTACCCTCTTAGCGCTCCGAATCTCCACTTGCATTTTCTACAAAAAGAGTGTTTCATAACTGCTCAATCAAAAATATGTTTTATCTCTGTTAACTGAATTTACAGATCAGAAATAAGTTTCACAGAATGCATCTGTGTAGTTTTTATTTGAAGATATTCTTTTTCCCAATGTAGGCCTCTTAGCGCTTAGCATGTCCAATTACAGTTTCTACAGAAAGAGTGTTTCAGAACGGCTCAATCAAAAGTAAGGTTCAACTCTGTTAGTTGAATGCACAGAACAGAAAGAATTTTCACAGAATGCTACTGTGTAGTTTATATTTGAATATATTCCTTTTTCCACTATTACCCTCTTAGCGCTCCGAATGTCCACTTGCATTTTCTACAGAAAGAGTGTTCAGAACTGCGCAATCAAAAGTATGGTTTAACTCTGTTAGCTTAATGAACATATCAGAAATAAGTTTCACACAATGCTTCTGTGTAGTTTTTATTTGAAGATATTATTTTTCCCAATATAGGCCTCTTAGCGCTCAGAATGTCCAATTGCAGATTCTACAGAAAGAGTGTTTCAGAAAGGCTCAATCAAAAGTAAGGTTCAACTCTGTTAGTTGAATGCACAGAACAGAAAGAAGTTTCATACAATGCTTCTGTGTAGTTTATATTTGAACATATTCTTTTTTCCACTATTACCCACTTAGCGCTACGAATGTCCAGTTGCATTTTCTACAGACAGAGTGTTTCAAAACTGCTCAATCAAAAGTATGGTTTAACTCTGTTAGCTTAATGAACATATCAGAAATAAGATTCCCACAATGCTTCTGTGTAGTTTTTATTTGAAGATATTATTTTTCCCAATAGAGGCCTCTTAGCGCTCAGAATGTCCAATTGCAGTTTCTACAGAAAGAGTGTTTCAGAAAGGCTCAATCAATAGTAAGGTTCAACTCTGTTAGTTGAATGCACAGAACAGAAAGAAGTTTCATACAATGATTCTGTGTAGTTTATATTTGAACATATTCTTTTTTCCACTATTACCCACTTAGCGCTATGAATATCCAGTTGCATTTTCTACAGAAAGAGTGTTCAGATCTGCTCAATCAAAAGTATGGTTTAACTCTGTTAGCTGAATGCACAGATCAGAAAGAAGTTTCACAGAATGATTCTGTGCAGTTTATATTTGGAGACATTCCTTTTTCCACTATTACCCTCTTAGCGCTCCGAATCTCCACTTGCATTTTCTACAGAAAGACTGTTACAGAACGGCTCAATCAAAACTAAGGTTCAACTCTTTTAGTTGAACAAACAGAACAGAAAGAAGTTTCACACAATTCTTCTGTGTAGTTTTTATTTGTAGACATTCTTTTTCCCAATATAGGCCTCTTAGCGCTCAGAATTTCCAATTGCAGTTTCTACAGAAAGAGTGTTTCAGAACGGCTCAATCAAAAGTAAGGTTCAACTCTGTTAGTTGAATGCACAGAACAGAAAGAAGTTTCATACAATGCTTCTGTGTAGTTTATATTTGAACATATTCTTTTTTCCACTATTACCAACTTAGCGCTACGAATGTCCAGTTGCATTTTCTACAGACAGAGTGTTTCAAAACTGCTCAATCAAAAGTATGGTTTAACTCTGTTAGCTGAATGCTCAGATCAGAAAGAAGTTTCACAGAATGTTTCTGTGTAGTTTATATTTGAATATATTCCTTTTTCCACTACTACGCTCTTAGCGCTCCAAATGTCCAGTTGCATTTTCAACAGAAAGAGTGTTCAGATATGCTCAATCAAAAATATGGTTTAACTCTGTTAGCTGAATGCACAGATCAGAAAGAAGTTTCACCGAATGATTCTGTGTAGTTTATATTTGAAGACATTCCTTTTTCCACTATTACCCTCTTAGCGCTCCGAATCTCCACTTGCATTTTCTACAAAAAGAGTGTTTCATAACTGCTCAATCAAAAATATGTTTTATCTCTGTTAACTGAATTTACAGATCATAAATAAGTTTCACAGAATGCATCTGTGTAGTTTTTATTTGAAGATATTCTTTTTCCCAATGTAGGCCTCTTAGCGCTTAACATGTCCAATTGCAGTTTCTACAGAAAGAGTGTTTCAGAACGGCTCTATCAAAAGTAAGGTTCAACTCTGTTAGTTGAATGCACAGAACAGAAAGAATTTTCACAGAATGCTACTGTGTAGTTTATATTTGAATATATTCCTTTTTCCACTATTACCCTCTTAGCGCTCCGAATGTCCACTTGCATTTTCTACAGAAAGAGTGTTCAGAACTGCGCAATCAAAAGTATGGTTTAACTCTGTAAGCTTAATGAACATATCAGAAATAAGTTTCACACAATGCTTCTGTGTAGTTTTTATTTGAAGATATTATTTTTCCCAATATAGGCCTCTTAGCGCTCAGAATGTCCAATTGCAGTTTCTACAGAAAGAGTGTTTCAGAAAGGCTCAATCAAAAGTAAGGTTCAACTCTTTTAGTTGAATGCACAGAACAGAAAGAAGTTTCATACAATGCTTCTGTGTAGTTTATATTTGAACATATTCTTTTTTCCACTATTACCCACTTAGCGCTACGAATGTCCAGTTGCATTTTCTACAGACAGAGTGTTTCAAAACTGCTCAATCAAAAGTATGGTTTAACTCTGTTAGCTGAATGCTCAGATCAGAAAGAAGTTTCACAGAATGCTTCTGTGTAGTTTATATTTGAATATATTCCTTTTTCCACTACTACTCTCTTAGCGCTCCAAATGTCCAGTTGCATTTTCTACAGAAAGAGTGTTCAGATCTGCTCAATCAAAAGTATGGTTTAACTCTGTTAGCTGAATGCACAGATCAGAAAGAAGTTTCACAGAATGATTCTGTGTAGTTTATATTTGGAGACATTCCTTTTTCCACTATTACCCTCTTAGCGCTCCGAATCTCCACTTGCATTTTCTACAGAAAGAGTGTTTCAGAACGGCTCAATCAAAACTAAGGTTCAACTCTTTTAGTTGAACAAACAGAACAGAAAGAAGTTTCACACAATTCTTCTGTGTAGTTTTTATTTGTAGACATTCTTTTTCCCAATATAGGCCTCTTAGCGCTCAGAATGTCCAATTGCAGTTTCTACAGAAAGAGTGTTTCAGAACGGCTCAATCAAAAGTAAGGTTCAACTCTGTTAGTTGAATGCACAGAACAGAAAGAAGTTTCATAAAATGCTTCTGTGTAGTTTATATTTGAACATATTTTTTTTCCACTATTACCCACTTAGCGCTACGAATGTCCAGTTGCATTTTCTACAGACAGAGTGTTTCAAAACTGCTCAATCAAAAGTATGGTTTAACTCTGTTAGCTGAATGCTCAGATCAGAAAGAAGTTTCACAGAATGCTTCTGTGTAGTTTATATTTGAATATATTACTTTTTCCACTACTACGCTCTTAGCGCTCCAAATGTCCATTTGCATTTTCAACAGAAAGAGTGTTCAGATCTGCTCAATCAAAAGTATGGTTTAACCCTGTTAGCTGAATGCACAGATCAGAAAGAAGTTTCACCGAATGATTCTGTGTAGTTTATATTTGAAGACATTCCTTTTTCCACTATTACCCTCTTAGCGCTCCGAATCTCCACTTGCATTTTCTACAAAAAGAGTGTTTCATAACTGCTCAATCAAAAATATGTTTTATCTCTGTTAACTGAATTTATAGATCAGAAATAAGTTTCACAGAGTGCATCTGTATAGTTTTTATTTGAAGATATTCTTTTCCCAATGTAGGCCTCTTAGCGCTTAGCATGTCCAATTGCAGTTTCTACAGAAAGAGTGTTTCAGAACGGCTCAATCAAAAGTAAGGTTCAACTCTGTTAGTTGAATGCACAGAACAGAAAGAATTTTCACAGAATGCTACTGTGTAGTTTATATTTGAATATATTCCTTTTTCCACTATTACCCTCTTAGCGCTCCGAATGTCCACTTGCATTTTCTACAGAAAGAGTGTTCAGAACTGCGCAATCAAAAGTATGGTTTAACTCTGTTAGCTTAATGAACATATCAGAAATAAGTTTCACACAATGCTTCTGTGTAGTTTTAATTTGAAGATATTATTTTTCCCAATATAGGCCTCTTAGCGCTCAGAATGTCCAATTGCAGTTTCTACAGAAAGAGTGTTTCAGAAAGGCTCAATCAAAAGTAAGGTTCAACTCTGTTAGTTGAATGCACAGAACAGAAAGAAGTTTCATACAATGCTTCTGTGTAGTTTATATTTGAACATATTCTTTTTTCCACTATTACCCACTTAGCGCTACGAATGTCCCGTTGCATTTTCTACAGACAGAGTGTTTCAAAACTGCTCAATCAAAAGTATGGTTTAACTCTGTTAGCTGAATGCTCAGATCAGAAAGAATTTTCACAGAATGCTTCTGTGTAGTTTATATTTGAATATATTCCTTTTTCCACTACTACTCTCTTAGCGCTCCAAATGTCCAGTTGCATTTTCTACAGAAAGAGTGTTCAGATCTGCTCAATCAAAAGTATGGTTTAACTCTGTTAGCTGAATGCACAGATCAGAAAGAAGTTTCGCAGAATGATTCTGTGTAGTTTATATTTGGAGACATTCCTTTTTCCACTATTACCTTCTTAGCGCTCCGAATCTCCACTTGCATTTTCTACAGAAAGAGTGTTTCAGAACGGCTCAATCAAAACTAAGGTTCAACTCGTTTAGTTGAACAAACAGAACAGAAAGAAGTTTCACACAATTCTTCTGTGTAGTTTATATTTGTAGACATTCTTTTTCCCAATATAGGCCTCTTAGCGCTCAGAATGTCCAATTGCAGTTTCTACAGAAAGAGTGTTTCAGAACGGCTCAATCAAAAGTAAGGTTCAACTCTGTTAGTTGAATGCACAGAACAGAAAGAAGTTTCATACAATGCTTCTGTGTAGTTTCTATTTGAACATATTCTTTTTTCGACTATTACCCACTTAGCGCTACGAATGTCCAGTTGCATTTTCTACAGACAGAGTGTTTCAAAACTGCTCAATCAAAAGTATGGTTTAACTCTGTTAGCTGAATGCTCAGATCAGAAAGAAGTTTCACAAAATGCTACTGTGTAGTTTATATTTGAATATATTCCTTTTTCCACTACTACGCTCTTAGCGCTCCAAATGTCCAGTTGCATTTTCAACAGAAAGAGTGTTCAGATCTGCTCAATCAAAAGTATGGTTTAACTCTGTTAGCTGAATGCACAGATCAGAAAGAAGTTTCACCAAATGATTCTGTGTAGTTTATATTTGAAGACATTCCTTTTTCCACTATTACCCTCTTAGCGCTCCGAATCTCCACTTGCATTTTCTACAAAAAGAGTGTTTCATAACTGCTCAATCAAAAATATGTTTTATCTCTGTTAACTGAATTTACAGATCAGAAATAAGTTTCACAGAATGCATCTGTGTAGTTTTTATTTGAAGATATTCTTTTTCCCAATGTAGGCCTCTTAGCGCTTAGCATGTCCAATTGCAGTTTCTACAGAAAGAGTGTTTCAGAACGGCTCAATCAAAAGTAAGGTTCAACTCTGTTAGTTGAATGCACAGAACAGAAAGAATTTTCACAGAATGCTACTGTGTAGTTTATATTTGAATATATTCCTTTTTCCACTATTACCCTCTTAGCGCTCCGAATGTCCACTTGCATTTTCTACAGAAAGAGTGTTCAGAACTGCGCAATCAAAAGTATGGTTTAACTCTGTTAGCTTAATGAACATATCAGAAATAAGTTTCACACAATGCTTCTGTGTAGTTTTTATTTGAAGATATTATTTTTCCCAATATAGGCCTCTTAGCGCTCAGAATGTCCAATTGCAGATTCTACAGAAAGAGTGTTTCAGAAAGGCTCAATCAAAAGTAAGGTTCAACTCTGTTAGTTGAATGCACAGAACAGAAAGAAGTTTCATACAATGCTTCTGTGTAGTTTATATTTGAACATATTCTTTTTTCCACTATTACCCACTTAGCGCTACGAATGTCCAGTTGCATTTTCTACAGACAGAGTGTTTCAAAACTGCTCAATCAAAAGTATGGTTTAACTCTGTTAGCTGAATGCTCAGATCAGAAAGAAGTTTCACAGAATGCTTCTGTGTAGTTTATATTTGAATATATTCCTTTTTCCACTACTACTCTCTTAGCGCTCCAAATGTCCAGTTGCATTTTCTACAGAAAGAGTGTTCAGATCTGCTCAATCAAAAGTATGGTTTAACTCTGTTAGCTGAATGCACAGATCAGAAAGAAGTTTCGCAGAATGATTCTGTGTAGTTTATATTTGGAGACATTCCTTTTTCCACTATTACCCTCTTAGCGCTCCGAATCTCCACTTGCATTTTCTACCGAAAGAGTGTTTCAGAACGGCTCAATCAAAACTAAGGTTCAACACTTTTAGTTGAACAAACAGAACAGAAAGAAGTTTCACACAATTCTTCTGTGTAGTTTTTATTTGTAGACATTCTTTTTCCCAATATAGGCCTCTTAGCGCTCAGAATGTCCAATTGCAGTTTCTACAGAAAGAGTGTTTCAGAACGGCTCAATCAAAAGTAAGGTTCAACTCTGTTAGTTGAATGCACAGAACAGAAAGAAGTTTCATACAATGCTTCTGTGTAGTTTCTATTTGAACATATTCTTTTTTCCACTATTACCCACTTAGCGCTACGAATGTCCAGTTGCATTTTCTGCAGACAGAGTGTTTCAAAACTGCTCAATCAAAACTATGGCTTAACTCTGTTAGCTGAATGCTCAGATCAGAAAGAAGTTTCACAGAATGCTTCTGTGTAGTTTATATTTGAATATATTCCTTTTTCCACTACTACGCTCTTAGCGCTCCAAATGTCCAGTTGCATTTTCAACAGAAAGAGTGATCAGATCTGCTCAATCAAAAGTATGGTTTAACTCTGTTAGCTGAATGCACAGATCAGAAAGAAGTTTCACCAAATGATTCTGTGTAGTTTATATTTGAAGACATTCCTTTTTCCACTATTACCCTGTTAGCGCTCCGAATCTCCACTTGCATTTTCTACAAAAAGAGTGTTTCATAACTGCTCAATCAAAAATATGTTTTATCTCTGTTAACTGAATTTACAGATCAGAAATAAGTTTCACAGAATGCATCTGTGTAGTTTTTATTTGAAGATATTCTTTTTCCCAATGTAGGCCTCTTAGCGCTTAGCATGTCCAATTACAGTTTCTACAGAAAGAGTGTTTCAGAACGGCTCAATCAAAAGTAAGGTTCAACTCTGTTAGTTGAATGCACAGAACAGAAAGAATTTTCACAGAATGCTACTGTGTAGTTTATATTTGAATATATTCCTTTTTCCACTATTACCCTCTTAGCGCTCCGAATGTCCACTTGCATTTTCTACAGAAAGAGTGTTCAGAACTGCGCAATCAAAAGTATGTTTTAACTCTGTTAGCTTAATGAACATATCAGAAATAAGTTTCACACAATGCTTCTGTGTAGTTTTTATTTGAAGATATTATTTTTCCCAATATAGGCCTCTTAGCGCTCAGAATGTCCAATTGCAGATTCTACAGAAAGAGTGTTTCAGAAAGGCTCAATCAAATGTAAGGTTCAACTCTGTTAGTTGAATGCACAGAACAGAAAGAAGTTTCATACAATGCTTCTGTGTAGTTTATATTTGAACATATTCTTTTTTCCACTATTACCCACTTAGCGCTACGAATGTCCAGTTGCATTTTCTACAGACAGAGTGTTTCAAAACTGCTCAATCAAAAGTATGGTTTAACTCTGTTAGCTGAATGCTCAGATCAGAAAGAAGTTTCACAGAATGCTTCTGTGTAGTTTATATTTGAATATATTCCTTTTTCCACTACTACTCTCTTAGCGCTCAAAATGTCCAGTTGCATTTTCTACAGAAAGAGTGTTCAGATCTGCTCAATCAAAAGTATGGTTTAACTCTGTTAGCTGAATGCACATATCAGAAAGAAGTTTCACAGAATGATTCTGTGTAATTTATATTTGGAGACATTCCTTTTTCCACTATTACCCTCTTAGCGCTCCGAATCTCCACTTGCATTTTCTACAGAAAGAGTGTTTCAGAACGGCTCAATCAAAACTAAGGTTCAACACTTTTAGTTGAACAAACAGAACAGAAAGAAGTTTCACACAATTCTTCTGTGTAGTTTTTATTTGTAGACATTCTTTTTCCCAATATAGGCCTCTTAGCGCTCAGAATGTCCAATTGCAGTTTCTACAGAAAGAGTGTTTCAGAACGGCTCAATCAAAAGTAAGGTTCAACTCTGTTAGTTGAATGCACAGAACAGAAAGAAGTTTCATACAATGCTTCTGTGTAGTTTCTATTTGAACATATTCTTTTTCCACTATTACCCACTTAGCGCTACGAATGTCCAGTTGCATTTTCTGCAGACAGAGTGTTTCAAAACTGCTCAATCAAAAGTATGGTTTAACTCTGTTAGCTGAATGCTCAGATCAGAAAGAAGTTTCACAGAATGCTTCTGTGTAGTTTATATTTGAATATATTCCTTTTTCCACTACTACGCTCTTAGCTCTCCAAATGTCCAGTTGCATTTTCAACAGAAAGAGTGTTCAGATCTGCTCAATCAAAAGTATGGTTTAACTCTGTTAGCTGAATGCACAGATCAGAAAGAAGTTTCACCAAATGATTCTGTGTAGTTTATATTTGAAGACATTCCTTTTTCCACTATTACCCTCTTAGCGCTCCGAATCTCCACTTGCATTTTCTACAAAAAGAGTGTTTCATAACTGCTCAATCAAAAATATGTTTTATCCCTGTTAACTGAATTTACAGATCAGAAATAAGTTTCACAGAATGCATCTGTGTAGTTTTTATTTGAAGATATTCTTTTTCCCAATGTAGGCCTCTTAGCGCTTAGCATGTCCAATTGCAGTTTCTACAGAAAGAGTGTTTCAGAACGGCTCAATCAAAATTAAGGTTCAACTCTGTTAGTTGAATGCACAGAACAGAAAGAAGTTTCATACAATGCTTCTGTGTAGTTTATATTTGAACATATTCTTTTTTCCACTATTACCCACTTAGCGCTACGAATGTCCAGTTGCATTTTCTACAGACAGAGTGTTTCAAAACTGCTCAATCAAAAGTATGGTTTAACTCTGTTAGCTGAATGCTCAGATCAGAAAGAAGTTTCACGGAATGCTTCTGTGTAGTTTATATTTGAATATATTCCTTTTTCCACTACTACTCTCTTAGCGCTTCAAATGTCCAGTTGCATTTTCTACAGAAAGAGTGTTCAGATCTGCTCAATCAAAAGTATGGTTTAACTCTGTTAGCTGAATGCACAGATCAGAAAGAAGTTTCGCAGAATGATTCTGTGTAGTTTATATTTGGAGACATTCCTTTTTCCACTATTACCTTCTTAGCGCTCCGAATCTCCACTTGCATTTTCTACAGAAAGAGTGTTTCAGAACGGCTCAGTCAAAACTAAGGTTCAACTCTTTTAGTTGAACAAACAGAACAGAAAGATGTTTCACACAATTCTTCTGTGTAGTTTATATTTGTAGACATTCTTTTTCCCAATATAGGCCTCTTAGCGCTCAGAATGTCCAATTGCAGTTTCTACAGAAAGAGTGTTTCAGAACGGCTCAATCAAAAGTAAGGTTCAACTCTGTTAGTTGAATGCACAGAACAGAAAGAAGTTTCATACAATGCTTCTGTGTAGTTTCTATTTGAACATATTCTTTTTTCGACTATTACCCACTTAGCGCTACGAATGTCCAGTTGCATTTTCTACAGACAGAGTGTTTCAAAACTGCTCAATCAAAAGTATGGTTTAACTCTGTTAGCTGAATGCTCAGATCAGAAAGAAGTTTCACAAAATGCTTCTGTGTAGTTTATATTTGAATATATTCCTTTTTCCACTACTACGCTCTTAGCGCTCCAAATGTCCAGTTGCATTTTCAACAGAAAGAGTGTTCAGATCTGCTCAATCAAAAGTATGGTTTAACTCTGTTAGCTGAATGCACAGATCAGAAAGAAGTTTCACCAAATGATTCTTTGTAGTTTATATTTGAAGACATTCCTTTTTCCACTATTACCCTCTTAGCGCTCCGAATCTCCACTTGCATTTTCTACAAAAAGAGTGTTTCATAACTGCTCAATCAAAAATATGTTTTATCTCTGTTAACTGAATTTACAGATCAGAAATAAGTTTCACAGAATGCATCTGTGTAGTTTTTATTTGAAGATATTCTTTTTCCCAATGTAGGCCTCTTAGCGCTTAGCATGTCCAATTGCAGTTTCTACAGAAAGAGTGTTTCAGAACGGCTCAATCAAAAGTAAGGTTCAACTCTGTTAGTTGAATGCACAGAACAGAAAGAATTTTCACAGAATGCTACTGTGTAGTTTATATTTGAATATATTCCTTTTTCCACTATTACCCTCTTAGCGCTCCGAATGTCCACTTGCATTTTCTACAGAAAGAGTGTTCAGAACTGCGCAATCAAAAGTATGGTTTAACTCTGTTAGCTTAATGAACATATCAGAAATAAGTTTCACACAATGCTTCTGTGTAGTTTTTATTTGAAGATATTATTTTTCCCAATATAGGCCTCTTAGCGCTCAGAATGTCCAATTGCAGATTCTACAGAAAGAGTGTTTCAGAAAGGCTCAATCAAAAGTAAGGTTCAACTCTGTTAGTTGAATGCACAGAACAGAAAGAAGTTTCATACAATGCTTCTGTGTAGTTTATATTTGAACATATTCTTTTTTCCACTATTACCCACTTAGCGCTACGAATGTCCAGTTGCATTTTCTACAGACAGAGTGTTTCAAAACTGCTCAATCAAAAGTATGGTTTAACTCTGTTAGCTGAATGCTCAGATCAGAAAGAAGTTTCACAGAATGCTTCTGTGTAGTTTATATTTGAATATATTCCTTTTTCCACTATTACTCTCTTAGCGCTCAAAATGTCCAGTTGCATTTTCTACAGAAAGAGTGTTCAGATCTGCTCAATCAAAAGTATGGTTTAACTCTGTTAGCTGAATGCACATATCAGAAAGAAGTTTCACAGAATGATTCTGTGTAATTTATATTTGGAGACATTCCTTTTTCCACTATTACCCTCTTAGCGCTCCGAATCTCCACTTGCATTTTCTACAGAAAGAGTGTTTCAGAACGGCTCAATCAAAACTAAGGTTCAACACTTTTAGTTGAACAAACAGAACAGAAAGAAGTTTCACACAATTCTTCTGTGTAGTTTTTATTTGTAGACATTCTTTTTCCCAATATAGGCCTCTTAGCGCTCAGAATGTCCAATTGCAGTTTCTACAGAAAGAGTGTTTCAGAACGGCTCAATCAAAAGTAAGGTTCAACTCTGTTAGTTGAATGCACAGAACAGAAAGAAGTTTCATACAATGCTTCTGTGTAGTTTCTATTTGAACATATTCTTTTTTCCACTATTACCCACTTAGCGCTACGAATGTCCAGTTGCATTTTCTGCAGACAGAGTGTTTCAAAACTGCTCAATCAAAAGTATGGTTTAACTCTGTTAGCTGAATGCTCAGATCAGAAAGAAGTTTCACAGAATGCTTCTGTGTAGTTTATATTTGAATATATTCCTTTTTCCACTACTACGCTCTTAGCTCTCCAAATGTCCAGTTGCATTTTCAACAGAAAGAGTGTTCAGATCTGCTCAATCAAAAGTATGGTTTAACTCTGTTAGCTGAATGCACAGATCAGAAAGAAGTTTCACCAAATGATTCTGTGTAGTTTATATTTGAAGACATTCCTTTTTCCACTATTACCCTCTTAGCGCTCCGAATCTCCACTTGCATTTTCTACAAAAAGAGTGTTTCATAACTGCTCAATCAAAAATATGTTTTATCCCTGTTAACTGAATTTACAGATCAGAAATAAGTTTCACAGAATGCATCTGTGTAGTTTTTATTTGAAGATATTCTTTTTCCCAATGTAGGCCTCTTAGCGCTTAGCATGTCCAATTGCAGTTTCTACAGAAAGAGTGTTTCAGAACGGCTCAATCAAAAGTAAGGTTCAACTCTGTTAGTTGAATGCACAGAACAGAAAGAATTTTCACAGAATGCTACTGTGTAGTTTATATTTGAATATATTCCTTTTTCCACTATTACCCTCTTAGCGCTCCGAATGTCCACTTGCATTTTCTACAGAAAGAGTGTTCAGAACTGCGCAATCAAAAGTATGGTTTAACTCTGTTAGCTTAATGAACATATCAGAAATAAGTTTCACACAATGCTTCTGTGTAGTTTTTATTTGAAGATATTATTTTTCCCAATAGAGGCCTCTTAGCGCTCAGAATGTCCAATTGCAGTTTCTACAGAAAGAGTGTTTCAGAAAGGCTCAATCAAAAGTAAGGTTCAACTCTGTTAGTTGAATGCACAGAACAGAAAGAAGTTTCATACAATGCTTCTGTGTAGTTTATATTTGAACATATTCTTTTTTCCACTATTACCCACTTAGCGCTACGAATGTCCAGTTGCATTTTCTACAGACAGAGTGTTTCAAAACTGCTCAATCAAAAGTATGGTTTAACTCTGTTAGCTGAATGCTCAGATCAGAAAGAAGTTTCACAGAATGCTTCTGTGTAGTTTATATTTGAATATATTCCTTTTTCCACTACTACTCTCTTAGCGCTTCAAATGTCCAGTTGCATTTTCTACAGAAAGAGTGTTCAGATCTGCTCAATCAAAAGTATGGTTTAACTCTGTTAGCTGAATGCACAGATCAGAAAGAAGTTTCACCAAATGATTCTGTGTAGTTTATATTTGAAGACATTCCTTTTTCCACTATTACCCTCTTAGCGCTCCGAATCTCCACTTGCATTTTCTACAAAAAGAGTGTTTCATAACTGCTCAATCAAAAATATGTTTTATCTCTGTTAACTGAATTTACAGATCAGAAATAAGTTTCACAGAATGCATCTGTGTAGTTTTTATTTGAAGATATTCTTTTTCCCAATGTAGGCCTCTTAGCGCTTAGCATGTCCAATTGCAGTTTCTACAGAAAGAGTGTTTCAGAACGGCTCAATCAAAAGTAAGGTTCAACTCTGTTAGTTGAATGCACAGAACAGAAAGAATTTTCACAGAATGCTACTGTGTAGTTTATATTTGAATATATTCCTTTTTCCACTATTACCCTCTTAGCGCTCCGAATGTCCACTTGCATTTTCTACAGAAAGAGTGTTCAGAACTGCGCAATCAAAAGTATGGTTTAACTCTGTTAGCTTAATGAACATATCAGAAATAAGTTTCACACAATGCTTCTGTGTAGTTTTTATTTGAAGATATTATTTTTCCCAATATAGGCCTCTTAGCGCTCAGAATGTCCAATTGCAGATTCTACAGAAAGAGTGTTTCAGAAAGGCTCAATCAAAAGTAAGGTTCAACTCTGTTAGTTGAATGCACAGAACAGAAAGAAGTTTCATACAATGCTTCTGTGTAGTTTATATTTGAACATATTCTTTTTTCCACTATTACCCACTTAGCGCTACGAATGTCCAGTTGCATTTTCTACAGACAGAGTGTTTCAAAACTGCTCAATCAAAAGTATGGTTTAACTCTGTTAGCTGAATGCTCAGATCAGAAAGAAGTTTCACAGAATGCTTCTGTGTAGTTTATATTTGAATATATTCCTTTTTCCACTACTACTCTCTTAGCGCTCCAAATGTCCAGTTGCATTTTCTACAGAAAGAGTGTTCAGATCTGCTCAATCAAAGTATGGTTTAACTCTGTTAGCTGAATGCACAGATCAGAAAGAAGTTTCACAGAATGATTCTGTGTAGTTTATATTTGGAGACATTCCTTTTTCCACTATTACCCTCTTAGCGCTCCGAATCTCCACTTGCATTTTCTACAGAAAGAGTGTTTCAGAACGGCTCAATCAAAACTAAGGTTCAACACTTTTAGTTGAACAAACAGAACAGAAAGAAGTTTCACACAATTCTTCTGTGTAGTTTTTATTTGTAGACATTCTTTTTCCCAATAAAGGCCTCTTAGCGCTCAGAATGTCCAATTGCAGTTTCTACAGAAAGAGTGTTTCAGAACGGCTCAATCAAAAGTAAGGTTCAACTCTGTTAGTTGAATGCACAGAACAGAAAGAAGTTTCATACAATGCTTCTGTGTAGTTTCTATTTGAACATATTCTTTTTTCCACTATTACCCACTTAGCGCTACGAATGTCCAGTTGCATTTTCTACAGACAGAGTGTTTCAAAACTGCTCAATCAAAAGTATGGTTTAACTCTGTTAGCTGAATGCTCAGATCAGAAAGAAGTTTCACAGAATGCTTCTGTGTAGTTTATATTTGAATATATTCCTTTTTCCACTACTACTCTCTTAGCGCTCCAAATGTCCAGTTGCATTTTCTACAGAAAGAGTGTTCAGATCTGCTCAATCAAAAGTATGGTTTAACTCTGTTAGCTGAATGCACAGATCAGAAAGAAGTTTCACAGAATGATTCTGTGTAGTTTATATTTGGAGACATTCCTTTTTCCACTATTACCCTCTTAGCGCTCCGAATCTCCACTTGCATTTTCTACAGAAAGAGTGTTTCATAACTGCTCAATCAAAAATATGTTTTATCTCTGTTAACTGAATTTACAGATCAGAAATAGTTTTCACAGAATGCATCTGTGTAGTTTTTATTTGAAGATATTCTTTTTCCCAATATAGGCCTCTTAGCGCTTAGCATGTCCAATTGCAGTTTCTACAGAAAGAGTGTTTCAGAACGGCTCAATCAAAAGTAAGGTTCAACTCTGTTAGTTGAATGCACAGAACAGAAAGAATTTTCACAGAATGCTACTGTGTAGTTTATATTTGAAGACATTCCTTTTTCCACTATTACCCTCTTAGCGCTCCGAATCTCCACTTGCATTTTCTACAGAAAGAGTGTTTCAGAACGGCTCAATCAAAACTATGGTTCAACTCTTTTAGTTGAACAAACAGAACAGAAAGAAGTTTCACACAATTCCTCTGTGTAGTTTTTATTTGTAGACATTCTTTTTCCCAATATAGGCCTCTTAGCGCTCAGAATGTCCAATTGCAGTTTCTACAGAAAGAGTGTTTCAGAACGGCTCAATCAAAAGTAAGGTTCAACTCTGTTACTTGAATGCACAGAACAGAAAGAAGTCTCATACAATGCTTCTGTGTAGTTTATATTTGAACATATTCTTTTTTCCACTATTACCCACTTAGCGCTACGAATGTCCAGTTGCATTTTCTACAGACAGAGTGTTTCAAAACTGCTCAATCAAATGTATGGTTTAACTCTGTTAGCTGAATGCTCAGATCAGAAAGAAGTTTCACAGAATGCTTCTGTGTAGTTTATATTTGAATATATTCCTTTTTCCACTACTACGCTCTTAGCGCTCCAAATGTCCAGTTGCATTTTCTACAGAAAGAGTGTTCAGATCTGCTCAATCAAAAGTATGGTTTAACTCTGTTAGCTGAATGCACAGATCAGAAAGAAGTTTCACCGAATGATTCTGTGTAGTTTATATTTGAAGACATTCCTTTTTCCACTATTACCCTCTTAGCGCTCCGAATCTCCACTTCCATTTTCTACAAAAAGAGGGTTTCATAACTGCTCAATCAAAAATATGTTTTATCTCTGTTAACTGAATTTACAGATCAGAAATAAGTTTCACAGAATGCATCTGTGTAGTTTTTATTTGAAGATATTCTCTTTCCCAATGTAGGCCTCTTAGCGCTTAGCATGTCCAATTGCAGTTTCTACAGAAAGAGTGTTTCAGAACGGCTCAATCAAAAGTAAGGTTCCACTCTGTTAGTTGAATGCACAGAACAGAAAGAATTTTCACAGAATGCTACTGTGTAGTTTATATTTGAATATATTCCTTTTTCCACTATTACCCTCTTAGCGCTCCAAATGTCCACTTGCATTTTCTACAGAAAGAGTGTTCAGAACTGCGCATTCAAAAGTATGGTTTAACTCTGTTAGCTTAATGAACATATCAGAAATAAGTTTCACACAATGCTCCTGTGTAGTTTTTATTCGAAGATATTATTTTTCCCAGTATAGGCCTCTTAGCGCTCAGAATGTCCAATTGCAGTTTCTACAGAAAGAGTGTTTCAGAAAGGCTCAATCAAAAGTAAGGTTCAACTCTGTTAGTTGAATGCACAGAACAGAAAGAAGTTTCATACAATGCTTCTGTGTAGTTTATATTTGAACATATTCTTTTTTCCACTATTACCCACTTAGCGCTTCGAATGTCCAGTTGCATTTTCTACAGACAGAGTGTTTCAAAACTGCTCAATCAAAAGTATGGTTTAACTCCGTTAGCTGAATGCTCAGATCAGAAAGAAGTTTCACAGAATGCTTCTGTGTAGTTTATATTTGAATATATTCCTTTTTCCACTACTACTCTCTTAGCGCTCCAAATGTCCAGTTGCATTTTCTACAGAAAGAGTGTTCAGATCTGCTCAATCAAAAGTATGGTTTAACTCTGTTAGCCGAATGCACAGATCAGAAAGAAGTTTCACAGAATGATTCTGTGTAGTTTATATTTGGAGACATTCCTTTTTCTACTATTACCCCCTTAGCGCTCCGAATCTCCACTTGCATTTTCTACAGAAAGAGTGTTTCATAACTGCTCAATCAAAAATATGTTTTATCTCTGTTAACTGAATTTACAGATCAGAAATAAGTTTCACAGAATGCATCTGTGTAGTTTTTATTTGAAGATATTCTTTTTCCCAATATAGGCCTCTTAGCGCTTAGCATGTCCAATTGCAGTTTCTACAGAAAGAGTGTTTCAGAACGGCTCAATCAAAAGTAAGGTTCAACTCTGTTAGTTGAATGCACAGAACAGAAAGAATTTTCACAGAATGCTACTGTGTAGTTTATATTTGAATATATTAATTTTTCCACTATTACCCTCTTAAAGCTCCGAATGTCCACTTGCATTTTCTACAGAAAGAGTGTTCAGAACTGCGCAATCAAAAGTATGGTTTAACTCTGTTAGCTTAATGAACATATCAGAAATAAGTTTCACACAATGCTTCTGTGTAGTTTTTATTCGAAGATTTTTTTTTCCCAATATAGGCCTCTTAGCTCTCAGAATGTCCAATTGCAGTTTCTACAGAAAGAGTGTTTCAGAAAGGCTCAATCAAAAGTAAGGTTCAACTCTGTTATTTGAATGCACAGAACAGAAAGAAGTTTCATACAATGCTTCTGTGTAGTTTATATTTGAACATATTCTTTTTTCCACTATTACACACTTAGCGCTACGAATGTCCAGTTGCATTTTCTACAGACAGAGTGTTTCAAAACTGCTCAATCAAAAGTATGGTTTAACTCCGTTAGCTGAATGCTCAGATCAGAAAGTAGTTTCACAGAATGCTTCTGTGTAGTTTATATTTGAATATATTCCTTTTTCCACTACTACGCTCTTAGCGCTCCAAATGTCCAGTTGCATTTTCTACATAAAGAGTGTTCAGATCTGCTCAATCAAAAGTATGGTTTAACTCTGTTAGCTGAATGCACAGATCAGAAAGAAGTTTCACCGAATGATTCTGTGTAGTTTATATTTGAAGACATTCCTTTTTCCACTATTACCCTCTTAGCGCTCCGAATCTCCACTTGCATTTTCTACAAAAAGAGTGTTTCATAACTGCTCAATCAAAAATATGTTTTATCTCTGTTAACTGAATTTACAGATCAGAAATAAGTTTCACAGAATGCATCTGTGTAGTTTTTATTTGAAGATATTCTTTTTCCCAATGTAGGCCTCTTAGCGCTTAGCATGTCCAATTGCAGTTTCTACAGAAAGAGTGTTTCAGAACGGCTCAATCAAAAGTAAGGTTCAACTCTGTTAGTTGAATGCACAGAACAGAAAGTATTTTCACAGAATGCTACTGTGTAGTTTATATTTGAATATATTCCTTTTTCCACTATTACCCTCTTAAAGCTCCGAATGTCCACTTGCATTTTCTACAGAAAGAGTGTTCAGAACTGCGCAATCAAAAGTATGGTTTAACTCTGTTAGCTTAATGAACATATCAGAAATAAGTTTCACACAATGCTCCTGTGTAGTTTTTATTCGAAGATATTATTTTTCCCAATATAGGCCTCTTAGCGCTCAGAATGTCCAATTGCAGTTTCTACAGAAAGAGTGTTTCAGAAAGGCTCAATCAAAAGTAAGGTTCAACTCTGTTAGTTGAATGCACAGAACAGAAAGAAGTTTCATACAATGCTCCTGTGTAGTTTATATTTGAACATATTCTTTTTTCCACTATTACCCACTTAGCGCTACGAATGTCCAGTTGCATTTTCTACAGACAGAGTGTTTCAAAACTGCTCAATCAAAAGTATGGTTTAACTCTGTTAGCTGAATGCTCAGATCAGAAAGCAGTTTCACAGAATGCTTCTTCGTAGTTTATATTTGAATATATTCCTTTTTCCACTACTACGCTCTTAGCGCTCCAAATGTCCAGTTGCATTTTCTACAGAAAGAGTGTTCAGATCTGCTCAATCAAAAGTATGGTTTAACTCTGTTAGCTGAATGCACAGATCAGAAAGAAGTTTCACCGAATGATTCTGTGTAGTTTATATTTGAAGACATTCCTTTTTCCACTATTACCCTCTTAGCGCTCCGAATCTCCACTTGCATTTTCTACAAAAAGAGTGTTTCATAAATGCTCAATCAAAAATATGTTTTATCTCTGTTAACTGAATTTACAGATCAGAAATAAGTTTCACAGAATGCATCTGTGTAGTTTTTATTTGAAGATATTCATTTTCCCAATGTAGGCCTCTTAGCGCTTAGCATGTCCAATTGCAGTTTCTACAGAAAGAGTGTTTCAGAACGGCTCAATCAAAAGTAAGGTTCAACTCTGTTAGTTGAATGCACAGAACAGAAAGAATTTTCACAGAATGCTACTGTGTAGTTTATATTTGAATATATTCCTTTTTCCACTATTACCCTCTTAACGCTCCGAATGTCCACTTGCATTTTCTACAGAAAGAGTGTTCAGAACTGCGCAATCAAAAGTATGGTTTAACTCTGTTTGCTTAATGAACATATCAGAAATAAGTTTCACACAATGCTTCTGTGTAGTTTTTATTTGAAGATATTTTTTTTCCCAATATAGGCCTCATAGCGCTCAGAATGTCCAATTGCAGTTTCTACAGAAAGAGTGTTTCAGAAAGGCTCAATCAAAAGTAAGGTTCAACTCTGTTAGTTGAATGCACAGAACAGAAAGAAGTTTCATACAATGCTTCTGTGTAGTTTATATTTGAACATATTCTTTTTTCCACTATTACCCACTTAGCGCTACGAATGTCCAGTTGCATTTTCTACAGACAGAGTGTTTCAAAACTGCTCAATCAAAAGTATGGTTTAACTCTGTTAGCTGAATGCTCAGATCAGAAAGAAGTTTCACAGAATGCTTCTTCGTAGTTTATATTTGAATATATTCCTTTTTCCACTACTACTCTCTTAGCGCTCCAAATGTCCAGTTGCATTTTCTACAGAAAGAGTGTTCAGATCTGCTCAATCAAAAGTATGGTTTAACTCTGTTAGCCGAATGCACAGATCAGAAAGAAGTTTCACAGAATGATTCTGTGTAGTTTATATTTGGAGACATTCCTTTTTCCACTATTACCCCCTTAGCGCTCCGAATCTCCACTTGCATTTTCTACAGAAAGAGTGTTTCATAACTGCTCAATCAAAAATATGTTTTATCTCTGTTAACTGAATTTACAGATCAGAAATAGTTTTCACAGAATGCATCTGTGTAGTTTTTATTTGAAGATATTCTTTTTCCCAATATAGGCCTCTTAGCGCTTAGCATGTCCAATTGCAGTTTCTACAGAAAGAGTGTTTCAGAACGGCTCAATCAAAAGTAAGGTTCAACTCTGTTAGTTGAATGCACAGAACAGAAAGAATTTTCACAGAATGCTACTGTGTAGTTTATATTTGAAGACATTCCTTTTTCCACTATTACCCTCTTAGCGCTCCGAATCTCCACTTGCATTTTCTACAGAAAGAGTGTTTCAGAACGGCTCAATCAAAACTATGGTTCAACTCTTTTAGTTGAACAAACAGAACAGAAAGAAGTTTCACACAATTCCTCTGTGTAGTTTTTATTTGTAGACATTCTTTTTCCCAATATAGGCCTCTTAGCGCTCAGAATGTCCAATTGCAGTTTCTACAGAAAGAGTGTTTCAGAACGGCTCAATCAAAAGTAAGGTTCAACTCTGTTACTTGAATGCACAGAACAGAAAGAAGTCTCATACAATGCTTCTGTGTAGTTTATATTTGAACATATTCTTTTTTCCACTATTACCCACTTAGCGCTACGAATGTCCAGTTGCATTTTCTACAGACAGAGTGTTTCAAAACTGCTCAATCAAATGTATGGTTTAACTCTGTTAGCTGAATGCTCAGATCAGAAAGAAGTTTCACAGAATGCTTCTGTGTAGTTTATATTTGAATATATTCCTTTTTCCACTACTACGCTCTTAGCGCTCCAAATGTCCAGTTGCATTTTCTACAGAAAGAGTGTTCAGATCTGCTCAATCAAAAGTATGGTTTAACTCTGTTAGCTGAATGCACAGATCAGAAAGAAGTTTCACCGAATGATTCTGTGTAGTTTATATTTGAAGACATTCCTTTTTCCACTATTACCCTCTTAGCGCTCCGAATCTCCACTTCCATTTTCTACAAAAAGAGGGTTTCATAACTGCTCAATCAAAAATATGTTTTATCTCTGTTAACTGAATTTACAGATCAGAAATAAGTTTCACAGAATGCATCTGTGTAGTTTTTATTTGAAGATATTCTCTTTCCCAATGTAGGCCTCTTAGAGCTTAGCATGTCCAATTGCAGTTTCTACAGAAAGAGTGTTTCAGAACGGCTCAATCAAAAGTAAGGTTCCACTCTGTTAGTTGAATGCACAGAACAGAAAGAATTTTCACAGAATGCTACTGTGTAGTTTATATTTGAATATATTCCTTTTTCCACTATTACCCTCTTAGCGCTCCAAATGTCCACTTGCATTTTCTACAGAAAGAGTGTTCAGAACTGCGCATTCAAAAGTATGGTTTAACTCTGTTAGCTTAATGAACATATCAGAAATAAGTTTCACACAATGCTCCTGTGTAGTTTTTATTCGAAGATATTATTTTTCCCAGTATAGGCCTCTTAGCGCTCAGAATGTCCAATTGCAGTTTCTACAGAAAGAGTGTTTCAGAAAGGCTCAATCAAAAGTAAGGTTCAACTCTGTTAGTTGAATGCACAGAACAGAAAGAAGTTTCATACAATGCTTCTGTGTAGTTTATATTTGAACATATTCTTTTTTCCACTATTACCCACTTAGCGCTTCGAATGTCCAGTTGCATTTTCTACAGACAGAGTGTTTCAAAACTGCTCAATCAAAAGTATGGTTTAACTCCGTTAGCTGAATGCTCAGATCAGAAAGAAGTTTCACAGAATGCTTCTGTGTAGTTTATATTTGAATATATTCCTTTTTCCACTACTACTCTCTTAGCGCTCCAAATGTCCAGTTGCATTTTCTACAGAAAGAGTGTTCAGATCTGCTCAATCAAAAGTATGGTTTAACTCTGTTAGCCGAATGCACAGATCAGAAAGAAGTTTCACAGAATGATTCTGTGTAGTTTATATTTGGAGACATTCCTTTTTCCACTATTACCCCCTTAGCGCTCCGAATCTCCACTTGCATTTTCTACAGAAAGAGTGTTTCATAACTGCTCAATCAAAAATATGTTTTATCTCTGTTAACTGAATTTACAGATCAGAAATAAGTTTCACAGAATGCATCTGTGTAGTTTTTATTTGAAGATATTCTTTTTCCCAATATAGGCCTCTTAGCGCTTAGCATGTCCAATTGCAGTTTCTACAGAAAGAGTGTTTCAGAACGGCTCAATCAAAAGTAAGGTTCAACTCTGTTAGTTGAATGCACAGAACAGAAAGAATTTTCACAGAATGCTACTGTGTAGTTTATATTTGAATATATTAATTTTTCCACTATTACCCTCTTAAAGCTCCGAATGTCCACTTGCATTTTCTACAGAAAGAGTGTTCAGAACTGCGCAATCAAAAGTATGGTTTAACTCTGTTAGCTTAATGAACATATCAGAAATAAGTTTCACACAATGCTTCTGTGTAGTTTTTATTCGAAGATTTTTTTTTCCCAATATAGGCCTCTTAGCTCTCAGAATGTCCAATTGCAGTTTCTACAGAAAGAGTGTTTCAGAAAGGCTCAATCAAAAGTAAGGTTCAACTCTGTTATTTGAATGCACAGAACAGAAAGAAGTTTCATACAATGCTTCTGTGTAGTTTATATTTGAACATATTCTTTTTTCCACTATTACACACTTAGCGCTACGAATGTCCAGTTGCATTTTCTACAGACAGAGTGTTTCAAAACTGCTCAATCAAAAGTATGGTTTAACTCCGTTAGCTGAATGCTCAGATCAGAAAGTAGTTTCACAGAATGCTTCTGTGTAGTTTATATTTGAATATATTCCTTTTTCCACTACTACGCTCTTAGCGCTCCAAATGTCCAGTTGCATTTTCTACAGAAAGAGTGTTCAGATCTGCTCAATCAAAAGTATGGTTTAACTCTGTTAGCTGAATGCACAGATCAGAAAGAAGTTTCACCGAATGATTCTGTGTAGTTTATATTTGAAGACATTCCTTTTTCCACTATTACCCTCTTAGCGCTCCGAATCTCCACTTGCATTTTCTACAAAAAGAGTGTTTCATAACTGCTCAATCAAAAATATGTTTTATCTCTGTTAACTGAATTTACAGATCAGAAATAAGTTTCACAGAATGCATCTGTGTAGTTTTTATTTGAAGATATTCTTTTTCCCAATGTAGGCCTCTTAGCGCTTAGCATGTCCAATTGCAGTTTCTACAGAAAGAGTGTTTCAGAACGGCTCAATCAAAAGTAAGGTTCAACTCTGTTAGTTGAATGCACAGAACAGAAAGTATTTTCACAGAATGCTACTGTGTAGTTTATATTTGAATATATTCCTTTTTCCACTATTACCCTCTTAAAGCTCCGAATGTCCACTTGCATTTTCTACAGAAAGAGTGTTCAGAACTGCGCAATCAAAAGTATGGTTTAACTCTGTTAGCTTAATGAACATATCAGAAATAAGTTTCACACAATGCTCCTGTGTAGTTTTTATTCGAAGACATTATTTTTCCCAATATAGGCCTCTTAGCGCTCAGAATGTCCAATTGCAGTTTCTACAGAAAGAGTGTTTCAGAAAGGCTCAATCAAAAGTAAGGTTCAACTCTGTTAGTTGAATGCACAGAACAGAAAGAAGTTTCATACAATGCTCCTGTGTAGTTTATATTTGAACATATTCTTTTTTCCACTATTACCCACTTAGCGCTACGAATGTCCAGTTGCATTTTCTACAGACAGAGTGTTTCAAAACTGCTCAATCAAAAGTATGGTTTAACTCTGTTAGCTGAATGCTCAGATCAGAAAGCAGTTTCACAGAATGCTTCTTCGTAGTTTATATTTGAATATATTCCTTTTTCCACTACTACGCTCTTAGCGCTCCAAATGTCCAGTTGCATTTTCTACAGAAAGAGTGTTCAGATCTGCTCAATCAAAAGTATGGTTTAACTCTGTTAGCTGAATGCACAGATCAGAAAGAAGTTTCACCGAATGATTCTGTGTAGTTTATATTTGAAGACATTCCTTTTTCCACTATTACCCTCTTAGCGCTCCGAATCTCCACTTGCATTTTCTACAAAAAGAGTGTTTCATAAATGCTCAATCAAAAATATGTTTTATCTCTGTTAACTGAATTTACAGATCAGAAATAAGTTTCACAGAATGCATCTGTGTAGTTTTTATTTGAAGATATTCATTTTCCCAATGTAGGCCTCTTAGCGCTTAGCATGTCCAATTGCAGTTTCTACAGAAAGAGTGTTTCAGAACGGCTCAATCAAAAGTAAGGTTCAACTCTGTTAGTTGAATGCACAGAACAGAAAGAATTTTCACAGAATGCTACTGTGTAGTTTATATTTGAATATATTCCTTTTTCCACTATTACCCTCTTAACGCTCCGAATGTCCACTTGCATTTTCTACAGAAAGAGTGTTCAGAACTGCGCAATCAAAAGTATGGTTTAACTCTGTTAGCTTAATGAACATATCAGAAATAAGTTTCACACAATGCTTCTGTGTAGTTTTTATTTGAAGATATTTTTTTTCCCAATATAGGCCTCTTAGCGCTCAGAATGTCCAATTGCAGTTTCTACAGAAAGAGTGTTTCAGAAAGGCTCAATCAAAAGTAAGGTTCAACTCTGTTAGTTGAATGCACAGAACAGAAAGAAGTTTCATACAATGCTTCTGTGTAGTTTATATTTGAACATATTCTTTTTTCCACTATTACCCACTTAGCGCTACGAATGTCCAGTTGCATTTTCTACAGACAGAGTGTTTCAAAACTGCTCAATCAAAAGTATGGTTTAACTCTGTTAGCTGAATGCTCAGATCAGAAAGAAGTTTCACAGAATGCTTCTGTGTAGTTTATATTTGAATATATTCCTTTTTCCACTACTACTCTCTTAGCGCTCCAAATGTCCAGTTGCATTTTCTACAGAAAGAGTGTTCAGATCTGCTCAATCAAAAGTATGGTTTAACTCTGTTAGCCGAATGCACAGATCAGAAAGAAGTTTCACAGAATGATTCTGTGTAGTTTATATTTGGAGACATTCCTTTTTCCACTATTACCCCCTTAGCGCTCCGAATCTCCACTTGCATTTTCTACAGAAAGAGTGTTTCATAACTGCTCAATCAAAAATATGTTTTATCTCTGTTAACTGAATTTACAGATCAGAAATAGTTTTCACAGAATGCATCTGTGTAGTTTTTATTTGAAGATATTCTTTTTCCCAATATAGGCCTCTTAGCGCTTAGCATGTCCAATTGCAGTTTCTACAGAAAGAGTGTTTCAGAACGGCTCAATCAAAAGTAAGGTTCAACTCTGTTAGTTGAATGCACAGAACAGAAAGAATTTTCACAGAATGCTACTGTGTAGTTTATATTTGAAGACATTCCTTTTTCCACTATTACCCTCTTAGCGCTCCGAATCTCCACTTGCATTTTCTACAGAAAGAGTGTTTCAGAACGGCTCAATCAGAACTATGGTTCAACTCTTTTAGTTGAACAAACAGAACAGAAAGAAGTTTCACACAATTCCTCTGTGTAGTTTTTATTTGTAGACATTCTTTTTCCCAATATAGGCCTCTTAGCGCTCAGAATGTCCAATTGCAGTTTCTACAGAAAGAGTGTTTCAGAACGGCTCAATCAAAAGTAAGGTTCAACTCTGTTAGTTGAATGCACAGAACAGAAAGAAGTCTCATACAATGCTTCTGTGTAGTTTATATTTGAACATATTCTTTTTTCCACTATTACCCACTTAGCGCTACGAATGTCCAGTTGCATTTTCTACAGACAGAGTGTTTCAAAACTGCTCAATCAAATGTATGGTTTAACTCTGTTAGCTGAATGCTCAGATCAGAAAGAAGTTTCACAGAATGCTTCTGTGTAGTTTATATTTGAATATATTCCTTTTTCCACTACTACGCTCTTAGCGCTCCAAATGTCCAGTTGCATTTTCTACAGAAAGAGTGTTCAGATCTGCTCAATCAAAAGTATGGTTTAACTCTGTTAGCTGAATGCACAGATCAGAAAGAAGTTTCACCGAATGATTCTGTGTAGTTTATATTTGAAGACATTCCTTTTTCCACTATTACCCTCTTAGCGCTCCGAATCTCCACTTCCATTTTCTACAAAAAGAGGGTTTCATAACTGCTCAATCAAAAATATGTTTTATCTCTGTTAACTGAATTTACAGATCAGAAATAAGTTTCACAGAATGCATCTGTGTAGTTTTTATTTGAAGATATTCTCTTTCCCAATGTAGGCCTCTTATCGCTTAGCATGTCCAATTGCAGTTTCTACAGAAAGAGTGTTTCAGAACGGCTCAATCAAAAGTAAGGTTCCACTCTGTTAGTTGAATGCACAGAACAGAAAGAATTTTCACAGAATGCTACTGTGTAGTTTATATTTGAATATATTCCTTTTTCCACTATTACCCTCTTAGCGCTCCAAATGTCCACTTGCATTTTCTACAGAAAGAGTGTTCAGAACTGCGCATTCAAAAGTATGGTTTAACTCTGTTAGCTTAATGAACATATCAGAAATAAGTTTCACACAATGCTCCTGTGTAGTTTTTATTCGAAGATATTATTTTTCCCAGTATAGGCCTCTTAGCGCTCAGAATGTCCAATTGCAGTTTCTACAGAAAGAGTGTTTCAGAAAGGCTCAATCAAAAGTAAGGTTCAACTCTGTTAGTTGAATGCACAGAACAGAAAGAAGTTTCATACAATGCTTCTGTGTAGTTTATATTTGAACATATTATTTTTTCCACTATTACCCACTTAGCGCTTCGAATGTCCAGTTGCATTTTCTACAGACAGAGTGTTTCAAAACTGCTCAATCAAAAGTATGGTTTAACTCCGTTAGCTGAATGCTCAGATCAGAAAGAAGTTTCACAGAATGCTTCTGTGTAGTTTATATTTGAATATATTCCTTTTTCCACTACTACTCTCTTAGCGCTCCAAATGTCCAGTTGCATTTTCTACAGAAAGAGTGTTCAGATCTGCTCAATCAAAAGTATGGTTTAACTCTGTTAGCCCAATGCACAGATCAGAAAGAAGTTTCACAGAATGATTCTGTGTAGTTTATATTTGGAGACATTCCTTTTTCCACTATTACCCCCTTAGCGCTCCGAATCTCCACTTGCATTTTCTACAGAAAGAGAGTTTCATAACTGCTCAATCAAAAATATGTTTTATCTCTGTTAACTGAATTTACAGATCAGAAATAAGTTTCACAGAATGCATCTGTGTAGTTTTTATTTGAAGATATTCTTTTTCCCAATATAGGCCTCTTAGCGCTTAGCATGTCCAATTGCAGTTTCTACAGAAAGAGTGTTTCAGAACGGCTCAATCAAAAGTAAGGTTCAACTCTGTTAGTTGAATGCACAGAACAGAAAGAATTTTCACAGAATGCTACTGTGTAGTTTATATTTGAATATATTAATTTTTCCACTATTACCCTCTTAAAGCTCCGAATGTCCACTTGCATTTTCTACAGAAAGAGTGTTCAGAACTGCGCAATCAAAAGTATGGTTTAACTCTGTTAGCTTAATGAACATATCAGAAATAAGTTTCACACAATGCTTCTGTGTAGTTTTTATTCGAAGATTTTTTTTTCCCAATATAGGCCTCTTAGCTCTCAGAATGTCCAATTGCAGTTTCTACAGAAAGAGTGTTTCAGAAAGGCTCAATCAAAAGTAAGGTTCAACTCTGTTATTTGAATGCACAGAACAGAAAGAAGTTTCATACAATGCTTCTGTGTAGTTTATATTTGAACATATTCTTTTTTCCACTATTACACACTTAGCGCTACGAATGTCCAGTTGCATTTTCTACAGACAGAGTGTTTCAAAACTGCTCAATCAAAAGTATGGTTTAACTCCGTTAGCTGAATGCTCAGATCAGAAAGTAGTTTCACAGAATGCTTCTGTGTAGTTTATATTTGAATATATTCCTTTTTCCACTACTACGCTCTTAGCGCTCCAAATGTCCAGTTGCATTTTCTACAGAAAGAGTGTTCAGATCTGCTCAATCAAAAGTATGGTTTAACTCTGTTAGCTGAATGCACAGATCAGAAAGAAGTTTCACCGAATGATTCTGTGTAGTTTATATTTGAAGACATTCCTTTTTCCACTATTACCCTCTTAGCGCTCCGAATCTCCACTTGCATTTTCTACAAAAAGAGTGTTTCATAACTGCTCAATCAAAAATATGTTTTATCTCTGTTAACTGAATTTACAGATCAGAAATAAGTTTCACAGAATGCATCTGTGTAGTTTTTATTTGAAGATATTCTTTTTCCCAATGTAGGCCTCTTAGCGCTTAGCATGTCCAATTGCAGTTTCTACAGAAAGAGTGTTTCAGAACGGCTCAATCAAAAGTAAGGTTCAACTCTGTTAGTTGAATGCACAGAACAGAAAGTATTTTCACAGAATGCTACTGTGTAGTTTATATTTGAATATATTCCTTTTTCCACTATTACCCTCTTAAAGCTCCGAATGTCCACTTGCATTTTCTACAGAAAGAGTGTTCAGAACTGCGCAATCAAAAGTATGGTTTAACTCTGTTAGCTTAATGAACATATCAGAAATAAGTTTCACACAATGCTCCTGTGTAGTTTTTATTCGAAGATATTATTTTTCCCAATATAGGCCTCTTAGCGCTCAGAATGTCCAATTGCAGTTTCTACAGAAAGAGTGTTTCAGAAAGGCTCAATCAAAAGTAAGGTTCAACTCTGTTAGTTGAATGCACAGAACAGAAAGAAGTTTCATACAATGCTCCTGTGTAGTTTATATTTGAACATATTCTTTTTTCCACTATTACCCACTTAGCGCTACGAATGTCCAGTTGCATTTTCTACAGACAGAGTGTTTCAAAACTGCTCAATCAAAAGTATGGTTTAACTCTGTTAGCTGAATGCTCAGATCAGAAAGCAGTTTCACAGAATGCTTCTTCGTAGTTTATATTTGAATATATTCCTTTTTCCACTACTACGCTCTTAGCGCTCCAAATGTCCAGTTGCATTTTCTACAGAAAGAGTGTTCAGATCTGCTCAATCAAAAGTATGGTTTAACTCTGTTAGCTGAATGCACAGATCAGAAAGAAGTTTCACCGAATGATTCTGTGTAGTTTATATTTGAAGACATTCCTTTTTCCACTATTACCCTCTTAGCGCTCCGAATCTCCACTTGCATTTTCTACAAAAAGAGTGTTTCATAAATGCTCAATCAAAAATATGTTTTATCTCGGTTAACTGAATTTACAGATCAGAAATAAGTTTCACAGAATGCATCTGTGTAGTTTTTATTTGAAGATATTCATTTTCCCAATGTAGGCCTCTTAGCGCTTAGCATGTCCAATTGCAGTTTCTACAGAAAGAGTGTTTCAGAACGGCTCAATCAAAAGTAAGGTTCAACTCTGTTAGTTGAATGCACAGAACAGAAAGAATTTTCACAGAATGCTACTGTGTAGTTTATATTTGAATATATTCCTTTTTCCACTATTACCCTCTTAACGCTCCGAATGTCCACTTGCATTTTCTACAGAAAGAGTGTTCAGAACTGCGCAATCAAAAGTATGGTTTAACTCTGTTAGCTTAATGAACATATCAGAAATAAGTTTCACACAATGCTTCTGTGTAGTTTTTATTTGAAGATATTTTTTTTCCCAATATAGGCCTCTTAGCGCTCAGAATGTCCAATTGCAGTTTCTACAGAAAGAGTGTTTCAGAAAGGCTCAATCAAAAGTAAGGTTCAACTCTGTTAGTTGAATGCACAGAACAGAAAGAAGTTTCATACAATGCTTCTGTGTAGTTTATATTTGAACATATTCTTTTTTCCACTATTACCCACTTAGCGCTACGAATGTCCAGTTGCATTTTCTACAGACAGAGTGTTTCAAAACTGCTCAATCAAAAGTATGGTTTAACTCTGTTAGCTGAATGCTCAGATCAGAAAGAAGTTTCACAGAATGCTTCTGTGTAGTTTATATTTGAATATATTCCTTTTTCCACTACTACTCTCTTAGCGCTCCAAATGTCCAGTTGCATTTTCTACAGAAAGAGTGTTCAGATCTGCTCAATCAAAAGTATGGTTTAACTCTGTTAGCTGAATGCACAGATCAGAAATAAGTTTCACAGAATGATTCTGTGTAGTTTATATTTGGAGACATTCCTTTTTCCACTATTACCCTCTTAGCGCTCCGAATCTCCACTTGCATTTTCTACAGAAAGAGTGTTTCAGAACGGCTCAATCAAAACTATGGTTCAACTCTTTTAGTTGAACAAACAGAACAGAAAGAAGTTTCACACAATTCCTCTGTGTAGTTTTTATTTGTAGACATTCTTTTTCCCAATATAGGCCTCTTAGCGCTCAGAATGTCCAATTGCAGTTTCTACAGAAAGAGTGTTTCAGAACGGCTCAATCAAAAGTAAGGTTCAACTCTGTTACTTGAATGCACAGAACAGAAAGAAGTCTCATACAATGCTTCTGTGTAGTTTATATTTGAACATATTCTTTTTTCCACTATTACCCACTTAGCGCTACGAATGTCCAGTTGCATTTTCTACAGACAGAGTGTTTCAAAACTGCTCAATCAAATGTATGGTTTAACTCTGTTAGCTGAATGCTCAGATCAGAAAGAAGTTTCACAGAATGCTTCTTTGTAGTTTATATTTGAATATATTCCTTTTTCCACTACTACGCTCTTAGCGCTCCAAATGTCCAGTTGCATTTTCTACAGAAAGAGTGTTCAGATCTGCTCAATCAAAAGTATGGTTTAACTCTGTTAGCTGAAGGCACAGATCAGAAAGAAGTTTCACCGAATGATTCTGTGTAGTTTATATTTGAAGACATTCCTTTTTCCACTATTACCCTCTTAGCGCTCCGAATCTCCACTTGCATTTTCTACAAAAAGAGTGTTTCATAACTGCTCAATCAAAAATATGTTTTATCTCTGTTAACTGAATTTACAGATCAGAAATAAGTTTCACAGAATGCATCTGTGTAGTTTTTATTTGAAGATATTCTCTTTCCCAATGTAGGCCTCTTATCGCTTAGCATGTCCAATTGCAGTTTCTACAGAAAGAGTGTTTCAGAACGGCTCAATCAAAAGTAAGGTTCAACTCTGTTAGTTGAATGCACAGAACAGAAAGTATTTTCACAGAATGCTACTGTGTAGTTTATATTTGAATATATTCCTTTTTCCACTGTTACCCTCTTAAAGCTCCGAATGTCCACTTGCATTTTCTACAGAAAGAGTGTTCAGAACTGCGCAATCAAAAGTATGGTTTAACTCTGTTAGCTTAATGAACATATCAGAAATAAGTTTCACACAATGCTCCTGTGTAGTTTTTATTCGAAGATATTATTTTTCCCAATATAGGCCTCTTAGCGCTCAGAATGTCCAATTGCAGTTTCTACAGAAAGAGTGTTTCAGAAAGGCTCAATCAAAAGTAAGGTTCAACTCTGTTAGTTGAATGCACAGAACAGAAAGAAGTTTCATACAATGCTCCTGTGTAGTTTATATTTGAACATATTCTTTTTTCCACTATTACCCACTTAGCGCTACGAATGTCCAGTTGCATTTTCTACAGACAGAGTGTTTCAAAACTGCTCAATCAAAAGTATGGTTTAACACTGTTAGCTGAATGCTCAGATCAGAAAGCAGTTTCACAGAATGCTTCTTCGTAGTTTATATTTGAATATATTCCTTTTTCCACTACTACGCTCTTAGCGCTCCAAATGTCCAGTTGCATTTTCTACAGAAAGAGTGTTCAGATCTGCTCAATCAAAAGTATGGTTTAACTCTGTTAGCTGAATGCACAGATCAGAAAGAAGTTTCACCGAATGATTCTGTGTAGTTTATATTTGAAGACATTCCTTTTTCCACTCTTACCCTCTTAGCGCTCCGAATCTCCACTTGCATTTTCTACAAAAAGAGTGTTTCATAAATGCTCAATCAAAAATATGTTTTATCTCTGTTAACTGAATTTACAGATCAGAAATAAGTTTCACAGAATGCATCTGTGTAGTTTTTATTTGAAGATATTCATTTTCCCAATGTAGGCCTCTTAGCGCTTAGCATGTCCAATTGCAGTTTCTACAGAAAGAGTGTTTCAGAACGGCTCAATCAAAAGTAAGGTTCAACTCTGTTAGTTGAATGCACAGAACAGAAAGAATTTTCACAGAATGCTACTGTGTAGTTTATATTTGAATATATTCCTTTTTCCACTATTACCCTCTTAACGCTCCGAATGTCCACTTGCATTTTCTACAGAAAGAGTGTTCAGAACTGCGCAATCAAAAGTATGGTTTAACTCTGTTATCTTAATGAACATATCAGAAATAAGTTTCACACAATGCTTCTGTGTAGTTTTTATTTGAAGATATTTTTTTTCCCAATATAGGCCTCTTAGCGCTCAGAATGTCCAATTGCAGTTTCTACAGAAAGAGTGTTTCAGAAAGGCTCAATCAAAAGTAAGGTTCAACTCTGTTAGTTGAATGCACAGAACAGAAAGAAGTTTCATACAATGCTTCTGTGTAGTTTATATTTGAACATATTCTTTTTTCCACTATTACCCACTTAGCGCTACGAATGTCCAGTTGCATTTTCTACAGACAGAGTGTTTCAAAACTGCTCAATCAAAAGTATGGTTTAACTCTGTTAGCTGAATGCTCAGATCAGAAAGAAGTTTCACAGAATGCTTCTGTGTAGTTTATATTTGAATATATTCCTTTTTCCACTACTACTCTCTTAGCGCTCCAAATGTCCAGTTGCATTTTCTACAGAAAGAGTGTTCAGATCTGCTCAATCAAAAGTATGGTTTAACTCTGTTAGCTGAATGCACAGATCAGAAATAAGTTTCACAGAATGATTCTGTGTAGTTTATATTTGGAGACATTCCTTTTTCCACTATTACCCTCTTAGCGCTCCGAATCTCCACTTGCATTTTCTACAGAAAGAGTGTTTCAGAACGGCTCAATCAAAACTATGGTTCAACTCTTTTAGTTGAACAAACAGAACAGAAAGAAGTTTCACACAATTCCTCTGTGTAGTTTTTATTTGTAGACATTCTTTTTCCCAATATAGGCCTCTTAGCGCTCAGAATGTCCAATTGCAGTTTCTACAGAAAGAGTGTTTCAGAACGGCTCAATCAAAAGTAAGGTTCAACTCTGTTACTTGAATGCACAGAACAGAAAGAAGTCTCATACAATGCTTCTGTGTAGTTTATATTTGCATATATTCCTTTTTCCACTATTACCCTCTTAGCGCTCCAAATGTCCACTTGCATTTTCTACAGAAAGAGTGTTCAGAACTGCGCATTCAAAAGTATGGTTTAACTGTGTTAGCTTAATGAACATATCAGAAATAAGTTTCACACAATGCTTCTGTGTAGTTTTTATTCGAAGATTTTTTTTTCCCAATATAGGCCTCTTAGCTCTCAGAATGTCCAATTGCAGTTTCTACAGAAAGAGTGTTTCAGAAAGGCTCAATCAAAAGTAAGGTTCAACTCTGTTATTTGAATGCACAGAACAGAAAGAAGTTTCATACAATGCTTCTGTGTAGTTTATATTGGAACATATTCTTTTTTCCACTATTACACACTTAGCGCTACGAATGTCCAGTTGCATTTTCTACAGACAGAGTGTTTCAAAACTGCTCAATCAAAAGTATGGTTTAACTCCGTTAGCTGAATGCTCAGATCAGAAAGTAGTTTCACAGAATGCTTCTGTGTAGTTTATATTTGAATATATTCCTTTTTCCACTACTACGCTCTTAGCGCTCCAAATGTCCAGTTGCATTTTCTACATAAAGAGTGTTCAGATCTGCTCAATCAAAAGTATGGTTTAACTCTGTTAGCTGAATGCACAGATCAGAAAGAAGTTTCACCGAATGATTCTGTGTAGTTTATATTTGAAGACATTCCTTTTTCCACTATTACCCTCTTAGCGCTCCGAATCTCCACTTGCATTTTCTACAAAAAGAGTGTTTTATAACTGCTCAATCAAAAATATGTTTTATCTCTGTTAACTGAATTTACAGATCAGAAATAAGTTTCACAGAATGCATCTGTGTAGTTTTTATTTGAAGATATTCTTTTTCCCAATGTAGGCCTCTTAGCGCTTAGCATGTCCAATTGCAGTTTCTACAGAAAGAGTGTTTCAGAACGGCTCAATCAAAAGTAAGGTTCAACTCTGTTAGTTGAATGCACAGAACAGAAAGTATTTTCACAGAATGCTACTGTGTAGTTTATATGTGAATATATTCCTTTTTCCACTATTACCCTCTTAAAGCTCCGAATGTCCACTTGCATTTTCTACAGAAAGAGTGTTCAGAACTGCGCAATCAAAAGTATGGTTTAACTCTGTTAGCTTAATGAACATATCAGAAATAAGTTTCACACAATGCTCCTGTGTAGTTTTTATTCGAAGATATTATTTTTCCCAATATAGGCCTCTTAGCGCTCAGAATGTCCAATTGCAGTTTCTACAGAAAGAGTGTTTCAGAAAGGCTCAATCAAAAGTAAGGTTCAACTCTGTTAGTTGAATGCACAGAACAGAAAGAAGTTTCATACAATGCTCCTGTGTAGTTTATATTTGAACATATTCTTTTTTCCACTATTACCCACTTAGCGCTACGAATGTCCAGTTGCATTTTCTACAGACAGAGTGTTTCAAAACTGCTCAATCAAAAGTATGGTTTAACTCTGTTAGCTGAATGCTCAGATCAGAAAGCAGTTTCACAGAATGCTTCTTCGTAGTTTATATTTGAATATATTACTTTTTCCACTACTACGCTCTTAGCGCTCCAAATGTCCAGTTGCATTTTCTACAGAAAGAGTGTTCAGATCTGCTCAATCAAAAGTATGGTTTAACTCTGTTAGCTGAATGCACAGATCAGAAAGAAGTTTCACCGAATGATTCTGTGTAGTTTATATTTGAAGACATTCCTTTTTCCACTATGACCCTCTTAGCGCTCCGAATCTCCACTTGCATTTTCTACAAAAAGAGTGTTTCATAACTGCTCAATCAAAAATATGTTTTATCTCTGTTAACTGAATTTACAGATCAGAAATAAGTTTCACAGAATGCATCTGTGTAGTTTTTATTTGAAGATATTCTTTTTCCCAATGTAGGCCTCTTAGCGCTTAGCATGTCCAATTGCAGTTTCTACAGAAAGAGTGTTTCAGAACGGCTCAATCAAAAGTAAGGATCAACTCTGTTAGTTGAATGCACAGAACAGAAAGAAGTTTCATACAATGCTTCTGTGTAGTTTATATTTGAACATATTCTTTTTTCCACTATTACCCACTTAGCGCTTCGAATGTCCAGTTGCATTTTCTACAGACAGAGTGTTTCAAAACTGCTCAATCAAAAGTATGGTTTAACTCCGTTAGCTGAATGCTCAGATCAGAAAGAAGTTTCACAGAATGCTTCTGTGTAGTTTATATTTGAATATATTCCTTTTTCCACTACTACGGTCTTAGCGCTCCAAATGTCCATTTGCATTTTCTACAGAGTGTTCAGAACTGCTCAATCAAAAGTATGGTTTAAGTCTGTTAGCTGAATGCACAGATCAGAAAGAAGTTTCACCGAATGATGCTGTGTAGTTTATATTTGAAGACATTCCTTTTTCCACTATTACCCTCTTAGCGCTCCGAATCTCCACTTGCATTTTCTACAAAAAGAGTGTTTCATAACTGCTCAATCAAAAATATGTTTTATCTCTGTTAACTGAATTTACAGATCAGAAATAAGTTTCACAGAATGCATCTGTGTAGTTTTTATTTGAAGATATTCTTTTTCCCAATGTAGGCCTCTTAGCGGTTAGCATGTCCAATTGCAGTTTCTACAGAAAGAGTGTTTCAGAACGGCTCAATCAAAAGTAAGGTTCAACTCTGTTAGTTGAATGCACAGAACAGAAAGAATTTTCACAGAATGCTACTGTGTAGTTTATATTTGAATATATTCCTTTTTCCACTATTACCCTCTTAGCGCTCCGAATGTCCACTTGCATTTTCTACAGAAAGAGTGTTCAGAACTGCGCAATAAAAAGTATGGTTTAACTCTGTTAGCTTAATGAACATATCAGAAATAAGTTTCACACAATGCTTCTGTGTAGTTTTTATTTGAAGATATTATTTTTCCCAATAGAGGCCTCTTAGCGCTCAAAATGTCCAGTTGCATTTTCTACAGAAAGAGTGTTCAGATCTGCTCAATCAAAAGTATGGTTTAACTCTGTTAGCTGAATGCACAGATCAGAAAGAAGTTTCACAGAATGATTCTGTGTAGTTTATATTTGGAGACATTCCTTTTTCCACTATTACCCTCTTAGCGCTCCGAATCTCCACTTGCATTTTCTACAGAAAGAGTGTTTCATAACTGCTCAATCAAAAATATGTTTTATCTCTGTTAACTGAATTTACAGATCAGAAATAGTTTTCACAGAATGCATCTGTGTAGTTTTTATTTGAAGATATTCTTTTTCCCAATATAGGCCTCTTAGCGCTTAGCATGTCCAATTGCAGTTTCTACAGAAAGAGTGTTTCAGAACGGCACAATCAAAGGTAAGGTTCAACTCTGTTAGTTGAATGCACAGAACAGAAAGAATTTTCACAGAATGCTACTGTGTAGTTTATATTTGAAGACATTCCTTTTTCCACTATTACCCTCTTAGCGCTCCGAATCTCCACTTGCATTTTCTACAGAAAGAGTGTTTCAGAACGGCTCAATCAAAACTATGGTTCAACTCTTTTAGTTGAACAAACAGAACAGAAAGAAGTTTCACACAATTCCTCTGTGTAGTTTTTATTTGTAGACATTCTTTTTCCCAATATAGGCCTCTTAGCGCTCAGAATGTCCAATTGCAGTTTCTACAGAAAGAGTGTTTCAGAACGGCTCAATCAAAAGTAAGGTTCAACTCTGTTACTTGAATGCACAGAACAGAAAGAAGTCTCATACAATGCTTCTGTGTAGTTTATATTTGAACATATTCTTTTTTCCACTATTACCCACTTAGCGCTACGAATGTCCAGTTGCATTTTCTACAGACAGAGTGTTTCAAAACTGCTCAATCAAATGTATGGTTTAACTCTGTTAGCTGAATGCTCAGATCAGAAAGAAGTTTCACAGAATGCTTCTGTGTAGTTTATATTTGAATATATTCCTTTTTCCACTACTACGCTCTTAGCGCTCCAAATGTCCAGTTGCATTTTCTACAGAAAGAGTGTTCAGATCTGCTCAATCAAAAGTATGGTTTAACTCTGTTAGCTGAAGGCACAGATCAGAAAGAAGTTTCACCGAATGATTCTGTGTAGTTTATATTTGAAGACATTCCTTTTTCCACTATTACCCTCTTAGCGCTCCGAATCTCCACTTGCATTTTCTACAAAAAGAGTGTTTCATAACTGCTCAATCAAAAATATGTTTTATCTCTGTTAACTGAATTTACAGATCAGAAATAAGTTTCACAGAATGCATCTGTGTAGTTTTTATTTGAAGATATTCTCTTTCCCAATGTAGGCCTCTTATCGCTTAGCATGTCCAATTGCAGTTTCTACAGAAAGAGTGTTTCAGAACGGCTCAATCAAAAGTAAGGTTCCACTCTGTTAGTTGAATGCACAGAACAGAAAGAATTTTCACAGAATGCTACTGTGTAGTTTATATTTGAATATATTCCTTTTTCCACTATTACCCTCTTAGCGCTCCAAATGTCCACTTGCATTTTCTACAGAAAGAGTGTTCAGAACTGCGCATTCAAAAGTATGGTTTAACTGTGTTAGCTTAATGAACATATCAGAAATAAGTTTCACACAATGCTTCTGTGTAGTTTTTATTCGAAGATTTTTTTTTCCCAATATAGGCCTCTTAGCTCTCAGAATGTCCAATTGCAGTTTCTACAGAAAGAGTGTTTCAGAAAGGCTCAATCAAAAGTAAGGTTCAACTCTGTTATTTGAATGCACAGAACAGAAAGAAGTTTCATACAATGCTTCTGTGTAGTTTATATTTGAACATATTCTTTTTTCCACTATTACACACTTAGCGCTACGAATGTCCAGTTGCATTTTCTACAGACAGAGTGTTTCAAAACTGCTCAATCAAAAGTATGGTTTAACTCCGTTAGCTGAATGCTCAGATCAGAAAGTAGTTTCACAGAATGCTTCTGTGTAGTTTATATTTGAAAATATTCCTTTTTCCACTACTACGCTCTTAGCGCTCCAAATGTCCAGTTGCATTTTCTACAGAAAGAGTGTTCAGATCTGCTCAATCAAAAGTATGGTTTAACTCTGTTAGCTGAATGCACAGATCAGAAAGAAGTTTCACCGAATGATTCTGTGTAGTTTATATTTGAAGACATTCCTTTTTCCACTATTACCCTCTTAGCGCTCCGAATCTCCACTTGCATTTTCTACAAAAAGAGTGTTTTATAACTGCTCAATCAAAAATATGTTTTATCTCTGTTAACTGAATTTACAGATCAGAAATAAGTTTCACAGAATGCATCTGTGTAGTTTTTATTTGAAGATATTCTTTTTCCCAATGTAGGCCTCTTAGCGCTTAGCATGTCCAATTGCAGTTTCTACAGAAAGAGTGTTTCAGAACGGCTCAATCAAAAGTAAGGTTCAACTCTGTTAGTTGAATGCACAGAACAGAAAGTATTTTCACAGAATGCTACTGTGTAGTTTATATGTGAATATATTCCTTTTTCCACTATTACCCTCTTAAAGCTCCGAATGTCCACTTGCATTTTCTACAGAAAGAGTGTTCAGAACTGCGCAATCAAAAGTATGGTTTAACTCTGTTAGCTTAATGAACATATCAGAAATAAGTTTCACACAATGCTCCTGTGTAGTTTTTATTCGAAGATATTATTTTTCCCAATATAGGCCTCTTAGCGCTCAGAATGTCCAATTGCAGTTTCTACAGAAAGAGTGTTTCAGAAAGGCTCAATCAAAAGTAAAGTTCAACTCTGTTAGTTGAATGCACAGAACAGAAAGAAGTTTCATACAATGCTCCTGTGTAGTTTATATTTGAACATATTCTTTTTTCCACTATTACCCACTTAGCGCTACGAATGTCCAGTTGCATTTTCTACAGACAGAGTGTTTCAAAACTGCTCAATCAAAAGTATGGTTTAACTCTGTTAGCTGAATGCTCAGATCAGAAAGCAGTTTCACAGAATGCTTCTTCGTAGTTTATATTTGAATATATTACTTTTTCCACTACTACGCTCTTAGCGCTCCAAATGTCCAGTTGCATTTTCTACAGAAAGAGTGTTCAGATCTGCTCAATCAAAAGTATGGTTTAACTCTGTTAGCTGAATGCACAGATCAGAAAGAAGTTTCACCGAATGATTCTGTGTAGTTTATATTTGAAGACATTCCTTTTTCCACTATTACCCTCTTAGCGCTCCGAATCTCCACTTGCATTTTCTACAAAAAGAGTGTTTCATAAATGCTCAATCAAAAATATGTTTTATCTCTGTTAACTGAATTTACAGATCAGAAATAAGTTTCACAGAATGCATCTGTGTAGTTTTTATTTGAAGATATTCATTTTCCCAATGTAGGCCTCTTAGCGCTTAGCATGTCCAATTGCAGTTTCTACAGAAAGAGTGTTTCAGAACGGCTCAATCAAAAGTAAGGTTCAACTCTGTTAGTTGAATGCACAGAACAGAAAGAATTTTCACAGAATGCTACTGTGTAGTTTATATTTGAATATATTCCTTTTTCCACTATTACCCTCTTAACGCTCCGAATGTCCACTTGCATTTTCTACAGAAAGAGTGTTCAGAACTGCGCAATCAAAAGTATGGTTTAACTCTGTTATCTTAATGAACATATCAGAAATAAGTTTCACACAATGCTTCTGTGTAGTTTTTATTTGAAGATATTTTTTTTCCCAATATAGGCCTCTTAGCGCTCAGAATGTCCAATTGCAGTTTCTACAGAAAGAGTGTTTCAGAAAGGCTCAATCAAAAGTAAGGTTCAACTCTGTTAGTTGAATGCACAGAACAGAAAGAAGTTTCATACAATGCTTCTGTGTAGTTTATATTTGAACATATTCTTTTTTCCACTATTACCCACTTAGCGCTACGAATGTCCAGTTGCATTTTCTACAGACAGAGTGTTTCAAAACTGCTCAATCAAAAGTATGGTTTAACTCTGTTAGCTGAATGCTCAGATCAGAAAGAAGTTTCACAGAATGCTTCTGTGTAGTTTATATTTGAATATATTCCTTTTTCCACTACTACTCTCTTAGCGCTCCAAATGTCCAGTTGCATTTTCTACAGAAAGAGTGTTCAGATCTGCTCAATCAAAAGTATGGTTTAACTCTGTTAGCCGAATGCACAGATCAGAAAGAAGTTTCACAGAATGATTCTGTGTAGTTTATATTTGGAGACATTCCTTTTTCCACTATTACCCCCTTAGCGCTCCGAATCTCCACTTGCATTTTCTACAGAAAGAGTGTTTCATAACTGCTCAATCAAAAATATGTTTTATCTCTGTTAACTGAATTTACAGATCAGAAATAAGTTTCACAGAATGCATCTGTGTAGTTTTTATTTGAAGATATTCTTTTTCCCAATATAGGCCTCTTAGCGCTTAGCATGTCCAATTGCAGTTTCTACAGAAAGAGTGTTTCAGAACGGCTCAGTCAAAAGTAAGGTTCAACTCTGTTAGTTGAATGCACAGAACAGAAAGAATTTTCACAGAATGCTACTGTGTAGTTTATATTTGAATATATTCCTTTTTCCACTATTACCCTCTTAAAGCTCCGAATGTCCACTTGCATTTTCTACAGAAAGAGTGTTCAGAACTGCGCAATCAAAAGTATGGTTTAACTCTGTTAGCTTAATGAACATATCAGAAATAAGTTTCACACAATGCTTCTGTGTAGTTTTTATTCGAAGATTTTTTTTTCCCAATATAGGCCTCTTAGCTCTCAGAATGTCCAATTGCAGTTTCTACAGAAAGAGTGTTTCAGAAAGGCTCAATCAAAAGTAAGGTTCAACTCTGTTAGTTGAATGCACAGAACAGAAAGAAGTTTCATACAATGCTTCTGTGTAGTTTATATTTGAACATATTCTTTTTTCCACTATTACACACTTAGCGCTACGAATGTCCAGTTGCATTTTCTACAGACAGAGTGTTTCAAAACTGCTCAATCAAAAGTATGGTTTAACTCCGTTAGCTGAATGCTCAGATCAGAAAGTAGTTTCACAGAATGCTTCTGTGTAGTTTATATTTGAATATATTCCTTTTTCCACTACTACGCTCTTAGCGCTCCAACTGTCCAGTTGCATTTTCTACAGAAAGAGTGTTCAGATCTGCTCAATCAAAAGTATGGTTTAACTCTGTTAGCGGAATGCACAGATCAGAAAGAAGTTTCACCGAATGATTCTGTGTAGTTTATATTTGAAGACATTCCTTTTTCCACTATTACCCTCTTAGCGCTCCGAATCTCCACTTGCATTTTCTACAAAAAAAGTTTTTCATAACTGCTCAATCAAAAATATGTTTTATCTCTGTTAACTGAATTTACAGATCAGAAATAAGTTTCACAGAATGCATCTGTGTAGTTTTTATTTGAAGATATTCTTTTTCCCAATGTAGGCCTCTTAGCGCTTAGCATGTCCAATTGCAGTTTCTACAGAAAGAGTGTTTCAGAACGGCTCAATCAAAAGTAAGGTTCAACTCTGTTAGTTGAATGCACAGAACAGAAAGTATTTTCACAGAATGCTACTGTATAGTTTATATTTGAATATATTCCTTTTTCCACTATTACCCTCTTAAAGCTCCGTATGTCCACTTGCATTTTCTACAGAAAGAGTGTTCAGAACTGCGCAATCAAAAGTATGGTTTAACTCTGTTAGCTTAATGAACATATCAGAAATAAGTTTCACACAATGCTCCTGTGTAGTTTTTATTCGAAGATATTATTTTTCCCAATATAGGCCTCTTAGCGCTCAGAATGTCCAATTGCAGTTTCTACAGAAAGAGTGTTTCAGAAAGGCTCAATCAAAAGTAAGGTTCAACTCTGTTAGTTGAATGCACAGAACAGAAAGAAGTTTCATACAATGCTCCTGTGTAGTTTATATTTGAACATATTCTTTTTTCCACTATTACCCACTTAGCGCTACGAATGTCCAGTTGCATTTTCTACAGACAGAGTGTTTCAAAACTGCTCAATCAAAAGTATGGTTTAACTCTGTTAGCTGAATGCTCAGATCAGAAAGCAGTTTCACAGAATGCTTCTTCGTAGTTTATATTTGAATATATTCCTTTTTCCACTACTACGCTCTTAGCGCTCCAAATGTCCAGTTGCATTTTCTACAGAAAGAGTGTTCAGATCTGCTCAATCAAAAGTATGGTTTAACTCTGTTAGCTGAATGCACAGATCAGAAAGAAGTTTCACCGAATGATTCTGTGTAGTTTATATTTGAAGACATTCCTTTTTCCACTATTACCTTCTTAGCGCTCCGAATCTCCACTTGCATTTTCTACAAAAAGAGTGTTTCATAAATGCTCAATCAAAAATATGTTTTATCTCTGTTAACTGAATTTACAGATCAGAAATAAGTTTCACAGAATGCATCTGTGTAGTTTTTATTTGAAGATATTCATTTTCCCAATGTAGGCCTCTTAGCGCTTAGCATGTCCAATTGCAGTTTCTACAGAAAGAGTGTTTCAGAACGGCTCAATCAAAAGTAAGGTTCAACTCTGTTAGTTGAATGCACAGAACAGAAAGAATTTTCACAGAATGCTACTGTGTAGTTTATATTTGAATATATTCCTTTTTCCACTATTACCCTCTTAGCGCTCCGAATGTCCACTTGCATTTTCTACAGAAAGAGTGTTCAGAACTGCGCAATCAAAAGTATGGTTTAACTCTGTTAGCTTAATGAACATATCAGAAATACGTTTCACACAATGCTTCTGTGTAGTTTTTATTTGAAGATATTATTTTTCCCAATAGAGGCCTCTTAGCGCTCAGAATGTCCAATTGCAGTTTCTACAGAAAGAGTGTTTCAGAAAGTCTCAATAAAAAGTAAGGTTCAACTCTGTTAGTTAAATGCACAGAACAGAAAGAAGTTTCATACAATGCTTCTGTGTAGTTTATATTTGAACATATTCTTTTTTCCACTATTACCCACTTAGCGCTACGAATGTCCAGTTGCATTTTCTACAGACAGAGTGTTTCAAAACTGCTCAATCAAAAGTATGGTTTAACTCTGTTAGCTGAATGCTCAGATCAGAAAGAAGTTTCACAGAATGCTTCTGTGTAGTTTATATTTGAATATATTCCTTTTTCCACTACTACTCTCTTAGCGCTCCAAATGTCCAGTTGCATTTTCTACAGAAAGAGTGTTCAGATCTGCTCAATCAAAAGTATGGTTTAACTCTGTTAGCTGAATGCACAGATCAGAAAGAAGTTTCACAGAATGATTCTGTGTAGTTTATATTTGGAGACATTCCTTTTTCCACTATTACCCTCTTAGCGCTCCGAATCTCCACTTGCATTTTCTACAGAAAGAGTGTTTCATAACTGCTCAATCAAAAATATGTTTTATCTCTGTTAACTGAATTTACAGATCAGAAATAGTTTTCACAGAATGCATCTGTGTAGTTTTTATTTGAAGATATTCTTTTTCCCAATATAGGCCTCTTAGCGCTTAGCATGTCCAATTGCAGTTTCTACAGAAAGAGTGTTTCAGAACGGCTCAATCAAAAGTAAGGTTCAACTCTGTTAGTTGAATGCACAGAACAGAAAGAATTTTCACAGAATGCTACTGTGTAGTTTATATTTGAAGACATTCCTTTTTCCACTATTACCCTCTTAGCGCTCCGAATCTCCACTTGCATTTTCTACAGAAAGAGTGTTTCAGAACGGCTCAATCAAAACTATGGTTCAACTCTTTTAGTTGAACAAACAGTACAGAAAGAAGTTTCACACAATTCCTCTGTGTAGTTTTTATTTGTAGACATTCTTTTTCCCAATATAGGCCTCTTAGCGCTCAGAATGTCCAATTGCAGTTTCTACAGAAAGAGTGTTTCAGAACGGCTCAATCAAAAGTAAGGTTCAACTCTGTTAGTTGAATGCACAGAACAGAAAGTATTTTCACAGAATGCTACTGTGTAGTTTATATTTGAATATATTCCTTTTTCCACTATTACCCTCTTAAAGCTCCGAATGTCCACTTGCATTTTCTACAGAAAGAGTGTTCAGAACTGCGCAATCAAAAGTATGGTTTAACTCTGTTAGCTTAATGAACATATCAGAAATAAGTTTCACACAATGCTCCTGTGTAGTTTTTATTCGAAGATATTATTTTTCCCAATATAGGCCTCTTAGCGCTCAGAATGTCCAATTGCAGTTTCTACAGAAAGAGTGTTTCAGAAAGGCTCAATCAAAAGTAAGGTTCAACTCTGTTAGTTGAATGCACAGAACAGAAAGAAGTTTCATACAATGCTCCTGTGTAGTTTATATTTGAACATATTCTTTTTTCCACTATTACCCACTTAGCGCTACGAATGTCCAGTTGCATTTTCTACAGACAGAGTGTTTCAAAACTGCTCAATCAAAAGTATGGTTTAACTCTGTTAGCTGAATGCTCAGATCAGAAAGCAGTTTCACAGAATGCTTCTTCGTAGTTTATATTTGAATATATTCCTTTTTCCACTACTACGCTCTTAGCGCTCCAAATGTCCAGTTGCATTTTCTACAGAAAGAGTGTTCAGATCTGCTCAATCAAAAGTATGGTTTAACTCTGTTAGCTGAATGCACAGATCAGAAAGAAGTTTCACCGAATGATTCTGTGTAGTTTATATTTGAAGACATTCCTTTTTCCACTATTACCTTCTTAGCGCTCCGAATCTCCACTTGCATTTTCTACAAAAAGAGTGTTTCATAAATGCTCAATCAAAAATATGTTTTATCTCTGTTAACTGAATTTACAGATCAGAAATAAGTTTCACAGAATGCATCTGTGTAGTTTTTATTTGAAGATATTCATTTTCCCAATGTAGGCCTCTTAGCGCTTAGCATGTCCAATTGCAGTTTCTACAGAAAGAGTGTTTCAGAACGGCTCAATCAAAAGTAAGGTTCAACTCTGTTAGTTGAATGCACAGAACAGAAAGAATTTTCACAGAATGCTACTGTGTAGTTTATATTTGAATATATTCCTTTTTCCACTATTACCCTCTTAGCGCTCCGAATGTCCACTTGCATTTTCTACAGAAAGAGTGTTCAGAACTGCGCAATCAAAAGTATGGTTTAACTCTGTTAGCTTAATGAACATATCAGAAATAAGTTTCACACAATGCTTCTGTGTAGTTTTTATTTGAAGATATTATTTTTCCCAATAGAGGCCTCTTAGCGCTCAGAATGTCCAATTGCAGTTTCTACAGAAAGAGTGTTTCAGAAAGTCTCAATAAAAAGTAAGGTTCAACTCTGTTAGTTAAATGCACAGAACAGAAAGAAGTTTCATACAATGCTTCTGTGTAGTTTATATTTGAACATATTCTTTTTTCCACTATTACCCACTTAGCGCTACGAATGTCCAGTTGCATTTTCTACAGACAGAGTGTTTCAAAACTGCTCAATCAAAAGTATGGTTTAACTCTGTTAGCTGAATGCTCAGATCAGAAAGAAGTTTCACAGAATGCTTCTGTGTAGTTTATATTTGAATATATTCCTTTTTCCACTACTACTCTCTTAGCGCTCCAAATGTCCAGTTGCATTTTCTACAGAAAGAGTGTTCAGATCTGCTCAATCAAAAGTATGGTTTAACTCTGTTAGCTGAATGCACAGATCAGAAAGAAGTTTCACAGAATGATTCTGTGTAGTTTATATTTGGAGACATTCCTTTTTCCACTATTACCCTCTTAGCGCTCCGAATCTCCACTTGCATTTTCTACAGAAAGAGTGTTTCATAACTGCTCAATCAAAAATATGTTTTATCTCTGTTAACTGAATTTACAGATCAGAAATAGTTTTCACAGAATGCATCTGTGTAGTTTTTATTTGAAGATATTCTTTTTCCCAATATAGGCCTCTTAGCGCTTAGCATGTCCAATTGCAGTTTCTACAGAAAGAGTGTTTCAGAACGGCTCAATCAAAAGTAAGGTTCAACTCTGTTAGTTGAATGCACAGAACAGAAAGAATTTTCACAGAATGCTACTGTGTAGTTTATATTTGAAGACATTCCTTTTTCCACTATTACCCTCTTAGCGCTCCGAATCTCCACTTGCATTTTCTACAGAAAGAGTGTTTCAGAACGGCTCAATCAAAACTATGGTTCAACTCTTTTAGTTGAACAAACAGTACAGAAAGAAGTTTCACACAATTCCTCTGTGTAGTTTTTATTTGTAGACATTCTTTTTCCCAATATAGGCCTCTTAGCGCTCAGAATGTCCAATTGCAGTTTCTACAGAAAGAGTGTTTCAGAACGGCTCAATCAAAAGTAAGGTTCAACTCTGTTAGTTGAATGCACAGAACAGAAAGTATTTTCACAGAATGCTACTGTGTAGTTTATATTTGAATATATTCCTTTTTCCACTATTACCCTCTTAAAGCTCCGAATGTCCACTTGCATTTTCTACAGAAAGAGTGTTCAGAACTGCGCAATCAAAAGTATGGTTTAACTCTGTTAGCTTAATGAACATATCAGAAATAAGTTTCACACAATGCTCCTGTGTAGTTTTTATTCGAAGATATTATTTTTCCCAATATAGGCCTCTTAGCGCTCAGAATGTCCAATTGCAGTTTCTACAGAAAGAGTGTTTCAGAAAGGCTCAATCAAAAGTAAGGTTCAACTCTGTTAGTTGAATGCACAGAACAGAAAGAAGTTTCATACAATGCTCCTGTGTAGTTTATATTTGAACATATTCTTTTTTCCACTATTACCCACTTAGCGCTACGAATGTCCAGTTGCATTTTCTACAGACAGAGTGTTTCAAAACTGCTCAATCAAAAGTATGGTTTAACTCTGTTAGCTGAATGCTCAGATCAGAAAGCAGTTTCACAGAATGCTTCTTCGTAGTTTATATTTGAATATATTCCTTTTTCCACTACTACGCTCTTAGCGCTCCAAATGTCCAGTTGCATTTTCTACAGAAAGAGTGTTCAGATCTGCTCAATCAAAAGTATGGTTTAACTCTGTTAGCTGAATGCACAGATCAGAAAGAAGTTTCACCGAATGATTCTGTGTAGTTTATATTTGAAGACATTCCTTTTTCCACTATTACCTTCTTAGCGCTCCGAATCTCCACTTGCATTTTCTACAAAAAGAGTGTTTCATAAATGCTCAATCAAAAATATGTTTTATCTCTGTTAACTGAATTTACAGATCAGAAATAAGTTTCACAGAATGCATCTGTGTAGTTTTTATTTGAAGATATTCATTTTCCCAATGTAGGCCTCTTAGCGCTTAGCATGTCCAATTGCAGTTTCTACAGAAAGAGTGTTTCAGAACGGCTCAATCAAAAGTAAGGTTCAACTCTGTTAGTTGAATGCACAGAACAGAAAGAATTTTCACAGAATGCTACTGTGTAGTTTATATTTGAATATATTCCTTTTTCCACTATTACCCTCTTAGCGCTCCGAATGTCCACTTGCATTTTCTACAGAAAGAGTGTTCAGAACTGCGCAATCAAAAGTATGGTTTAACTCTGTTAGCTTAATGAACATATCAGAAATAAGTTTCACACAATGCTTCTGTGTAGTTTTTATTTGAAGATATTATTTTTCCCAATAGAGGCCTCTTAGCGCTCAGAATGTCCAATTGCAGTTTCTACAGAAAGAGTGTTTCAGAAAGTCTCAATAAAAAGTAAGGTTCAACTCTGTTAGTTAAATGCACAGAACAGAAAGAAGTTTCATACAATGCTTCTGTGTAGTTTATATTTGAACATATTCTTTTTTCCACTATTACCCACTTAGCGCTACGAATGTCCAGTTGCATTTTCTACAGACAGAGTGTTTCAAAACTGCTCAATCAAAAGTATGGTTTAACTCTGTTAGCTGAATGCTCAGATCAGAAAGAAGTTTCACAGAATGCTTCTGTGTAGTTTATATTTGAATATATTCCTTTTTCCACTACTACTCTCTTAGCGCTCCAAATGTCCAGTTGCATTTTCTACAGAAAGAGTGTTCAGATCTGCTCAATCAAAAGTATGGTTTAACTCTGTTAGCTGAATGCACAGATCAGAAAGAAGTTTCACAGAATGATTCTGTGTAGTTTATATTTGGAGACATTCCTTTTTCCACTATTACCCTCTTAGCGCTCCGAATCTCCACTTGCATTTTCTACAGAAAGAGTGTTTCATAACTGCTCAATCAAAAATATGTTTTATCTCTGTTAACTGAATTTACAGATCAGAAATAGTTTTCACAGAATGCATCTGTGTAGTTTTTATTTGAAGATATTCTTTTTCCCAATATAGGCCTCTTAGCGCTTAGCATGTCCAATTGCAGTTTCTACAGAAAGAGTGTTTCAGAACGGCTCAATCAAAAGTAAGGTTCAACTCTGTTAGTTGAATGCACAGAACAGAAAGAATTTTCACAGAATGCTACTGTGTAGTTTATATTTGAAGACATTCCTTTTTCCACTATTACCCTCTTAGCGCTCCGAATCTCCACTTGCATTTTCTACAGAAAGAGTGTTTCAGAACGGCTCAATCAAAACTATGGTTCAACTCTTTTAGTTGAACAAACAGTACAGAAAGAAGTTTCACACAATTCCTCTGTGTAGTTTTTATTTGTAGACATTCTTTTTCCCAATATAGGCCTCTTAGCGCTCAGAATGTCCAATTGCAGTTTCTACAGAAAGAGTGTTTCAGAACGGCTCAATCAAAAGTAAGGTTCAACTCTGTTAGTTGAATGCACAGAACAGAAAGTATTTTCACAGAATGCTACTGTGTAGTTTATATTTGAATATATTCCTTTTTCCACTATTACCCTCTTAAAGCTCCGAATGTCCACTTGCATTTTCTACAGAAAGAGTGTTCAGAACTGCGCAATCAAAAGTATGGTTTAACTCTGTTAGCTTAATGAACATATCAGAAATAAGTTTCACACAATGCTCCTGTGTAGTTTTTATTCGAAGATATTATTTTTCCCAATATAGGCCTCTTAGCGCTCAGAATGTCCAATTGCAGTTTCTACAGAAAGAGTGTTTCAGAAAGGCTCAATCAAAAGTAAGGTTCAACTCTGTTAGTTGAATGCACAGAACAGAAAGAAGTTTCATACAATGCTCCTGTGTAGTTTATATTTGAACATATTCTTTTTTCCACTATTACCCACTTAGCGCTACGAATGTCCAGTTGCATTTTCTACAGACAGAGTGTTTCAAAACTGCTCAATCAAAAGTATGGTTTAACTCTGTTAGCTGAATGCTCAGATCAGAAAGCAGTTTCACAGAATGCTTCTTCGTAGTTTATATTTGAATATATTACTTTTTCCACTACTACGCTCTTAGCGCTCCAAATGTCCAGTTGCATTTTCTACAGAAAGAGTGTTCAGATCTGCTCAATCAAAAGTATGGTTTAACTCTGTTAGCTGAATGCACAGATCAGAAAGAAGTTTCACCGAATGATTCTGTGTAGTTTATATTTGAAGACATTCCTTTTTCCACTATTACCCTCTTAGCGCTCCGAATCTCCACTTGCATTTTCTACAAAAAGAGTGTTTCATAAATGCTCAATCAAAAATATGTTTTATCTCTGTTAACTGAATTTACAGATCAGAAATAAGTTTCACAGAATGCATCTGTGTAGTTTTTATTTGAAGATATTCATTTTCCCAATGTAGGCCTCTTAGCGCTTAGCATGTCCAATTGCAGTTTCTACAGAAAGAGTGTTTCAGAACGGCTCAATCAAAAGTAAGGTTCAACTCTGTTAGTTGAATGCACAGAACAGAAAGAATTTTCACAGAATGCTACTGTGTAGTTTATATTTGAATATATTCCTTTTTCCACTATTACCCTCTTAAAGCTCCGAATGTCCACTTGCATTTTCTACAGAAAGAGTGTTCAGAACTGCGCAATCAAAAGTATGGTTTAACTCTGTTAGCTTAATGAACATATCAGAAATAAGTTTCACACAATGCTTCTGTGTAGTTTTTATTTGAAGATATTTTTTTTCCCAATATAGGCCTCTTAGCGCTCAGAATGTCCAATTGCAGTTTCTACAGAAAGAGTGTTTCAGAAAGGCTCAATCAAAAGTAAGGTTCAACTCTGTTAGTTGAATGCACAGAACAGAAAGAAGTTTCATACAATGCTTCTGTGTAGTTTATATTTGAACATATTCTTTTTTCCACTATTACCCACTTAGCGCTACGAATGTCCAGTTGCATTTTCTACAGACAGAGTGTTTCAAAACTGCTCAATCAAAAGTATGGTTTAACTCTGTTAGCTGAATGCTCAGATCAGAAAGAAGTTTCACAGAATGCTTCTGTGTAGTTTATATTTGAATATATTCCTTTTTCCACTACTACTCTCTTAGCGCTCCAAATGTCCAGTTGCATTTTCTACAGAAAGAGTGTTCAGATCTGCTCAATCAAAAGTATGGTTTAACTCTGTTAGCCGAATGCACAGATCAGAAAGAAGTTTCACAGAATGATTCTGTGTAGTTTATATTTGGAGACATTCCTTTTTCCACTATTACCCCCTTAGCACTCCGAATCTCCACTTGCATTTTCTACAGAAAGAGTGTTTCATAACTGCTCAATCAAAAATATGTTTTATCTCTGTTAACTGAATTTACAGATCAGAAATAAGTTTCACAGAATGCATCTGTGTAGTTTTTATTTGAAGATATTCTTTTTCCCAATATAGGCCTCTTAGCGCTTAGCATGTCCAATTGCAGTTTCTACAGAAAGAGTGTTTCAGAACGGCTCAATCAAAAGTAAGGTTCAACTCTGTTAGTTGAATGCACAGAACAGAAAGAATTTTCACAGAATGCTACTGTGTAGTTTATATTTGAAGACATTCCTTTTTCCACTATTACCCTCTTAGCGCTCCGAATCTCCACTTGCATTTTCTACAGAAAGAGTGTTTCAGAACGGCTCAATCAAAACTATGGTTCAACTCTTTTAGTTGAACAAACAGTACAGAAAGAAGTTTCACACAATTCCTCTGTGTAGTTTTTATTTGTAGACATTCTTTTTCCCAATATAGGCCTCTTAGCGCTCAGAATGTCCAATTGCAGTTTCTACAGAAAGAGTGTTTCAGAACGGCTCAATCAAAAGTAAGGTTCAACTCTGTTAGTTGAATGCACAGAACAGAAAGTATTTTCACAGAATGCTACTGTGTAGTTTATATTTGAATATATTCCTTTTTCCACTATTACCCTCTTAAAGCTCCGAATGTCCACTTGCATTTTCTACAGAAAGAGTGTTCAGAACTGCGCAATCAAAAGTATGGTTTAACTCTGTTAGCTTAATGAACATATCAGAAATAAGTTTCACACAATGCTCCTGTGTAGTTTTTATTCGAAGATATTATTTTTCCCAATATAGGCCTCTTAGCGCTCAGAATGTCCAATTGCAGTTTCTACAGAAAGAGTGTTTCAGAAAGGCTCAATCAAAAGTAAGGTTCAACTCTGTTAGTTGAATGCACAGAACAGAAAGAAGTTTCATACAATGCTCCTGTGTAGTTTATATTTGAACATATTCTTTTTTCCACTATTACCCACTTAGCGCTACGAATGTCCAGTTGCATTTTCTACAGACAGAGTGTTTCAAAACTGCTCAATCAAAAGTATGGTTTAACTCTGTTAGCTGAATGCTCAGATCAGAAAGCAGTTTCACAGAATGCTTCTTCGTAGTTTATATTTGAATATATTACTTTTTCCACTACTACGCTCTTAGCGCTCCAAATGTCCAGTTGCATTTTCTACAGAAAGAGTGTTCAGATCTGCTCAATCAAAAGTATGGTTTAACTCTGTTAGCTGAATGCACAGATCAGAAAGAAGTTTCACCGAATGATTCTGTGTAGTTTATATTTGAAGACATTCCTTTTTCCACTATTACCCTCTTAGCGCTCCGAATCTCCACTTGCATTTTCTACAAAAAGAGTGTTTCATAAATGCTCAATCAAAAATATGTTTTATCTCTGTTAACTGAATTTACAGATCAGAAATAAGTTTCACAGAATGCATCTGTGTAGTTTTTATTTGAAGATATTCATTTTCCCAATGTAGGCCTCTTAGCGCTTAGCATGTCCAATTGCAGTTTCTACAGAAAGAGTGTTTCAGAACGGCTCAATCAAAAGTAAGGTTCAACTCTGTTAGTTGAATGCACAGAACAGAAAGAATTTTCACAGAATGCTACTGTGTAGTTTATATTTGAATATATTCCTTTTTCCACTATTACCCTCTTAAAGCTCCGAATGTCCACTTGCATTTTCTACAGAAAGAGTGTTCAGAACTGCGCAATCAAAAGTATGGTTTAACTCTGTTAGCTTAATGAACATATCAGAAATAAGTTTCACACAATGCTTCTGTGTAGTTTTTATTTGAAGATATTTTTTTTCCCAATATAGGCCTCTTAGCGCTCAGAATGTCCAATTGCAGTTTCTACAGAAAGAGTGTTTCAGAAAGGCTCAATCAAAAGTAAGGTTCAACTCTGTTAGTTGAATGCACAGAACAGAAAGAAGTTTCATACAATGCTTCTGTGTAGTTTATATTTGAACATATTCTTTTTTCCACTATTACCCACTTAGCGCTACGAATGTCCAGTTGCATTTTCTACAGACAGAGTGTTTCAAAACTGCTCAATCAAAAGTATGGTTTAACTCTGTTAGCTGAATGCTCAGATCAGAAAGAAGTTTCACAGAATGCTTCTGTGTAGTTTATATTTGAATATATTCCTTTTTCCACTACTACTCTCTTAGCGCTCCAAATGTCCAGTTGCATTTTCTACAGAAAGAGTGTTCAGATCTGCTCAATCAAAAGTATGGTTTAACTCTGTTAGCTGAATGCACAGATCAGAAAGAAGTTTCACAGAATGATTCTGTGTAGTTTATATTTGGAGACATTCCTTTTTCCACTATTACCCCCTTAGCACTCCGAATCTCCACTTGCATTTTCTACAGAAAGAGTGTTTCATAACTGCTCAATCAAAAATATGTTTTATCTCTGTTAACTGAATTTACAGATCAGAAATAAGTTTCACAGAATGCATCTGTGTAGTTTTTATTTGAAGATATTCTTTTTCCCAATATAGGCCTCTTAGCGCTTAGCATGTCCAATTGCAGTTTCTACAGAAAGAGTGTTTCAGAACGGCTCAATCAAAAGTAAGGTTCAACTCTGTTAGTTGAATGCACAGAACAGAAAGAATTTTCACAGAATGCTACTGTGTAGTTTATATTTGAAGACATTCCTTTTTCCACTATTACCCTCTTAGCGCTCCGAATCTCCACTTGCATTTTCTACAGAAAGAGTGTTTCAGAACGGCTCAATCAAAACTATGGTTCAACTCTTTTAGTTGAACAAACAGTACAGAAAGAAGTTTCACACAATTCCTCTGTGTAGTTTTTATTTGTAGACATTCTTTTTCCCAATATAGGCCTCTTAGCGCTCAGAATGTCCAATTGCAGTTTCTACAGAAAGAGTGTTTCAGAACGGCTCAATCAAAAGTAAGGTTCAACTCTGTTAGTTGAATGCACAGAACAGAAAGTATTTTCACAGAATGCTACTGTGTAGTTTATATTTGAATATATTCCTTTTTCCACTATTACCCTCTTAAAGCTCCGAATGTCCACTTGCATTTTCTACAGAAAGAGTGTTCAGAACTGCGCAATCAAAAGTATGGTTTAACTCTGTTAGCTTAATGAACATATCAGAAATAAGTTTCACACAATGCTCCTGTGTAGTTTTTATTCGAAGATATTATTTTTCCCAATATAGGCCTCTTAGCGCTCAGAATGTCCAATTGCAGTTTCTACAGAAAGAGTGTTTCAGAAAGGCTCAATCAAAAGTAAGGTTCAACTCTGTTAGTTGAATGCACAGAACAGAAAGAAGTTTCATACAATGCTCCTGTGTAGTTTATATTTGAACATATTCTTTTTTCCACTATTACCCACTTAGCGCTACGAATGTCCAGTTGCATTTTCTACAGACAGAGTGTTTCAAAACTGCTCAATCAAAAGTATGGTTTAACTCTGTTAGCTGAATGCTCAGATCAGAAAGCAGTTTCACAGAATGCTTCTTCGTAGTTTATATTTGAATATATTCCTTTTTCCACTACTACGCTCTTAGCGCTCCAAATGTCCAGTTGCATTTTCTACAGAAAGAGTGTTCAGATCTGCTCAATCAAAAGTATGGTTTAACTCTGTTAGCTGAATGCACAGATCAGAAAGAAGTTTCACCGAATGATTCTGTGTAGTTTATATTTGAAGACATTCCTTTTTCCACTATTACCTTCTTAGCGCTCCGAATCTCCACTTGCATTTTCTACAAAAAGAGTGTTTCATAAATGCTCAATCAAAAATATGTTTTATCTCTGTTAACTGAATTTACAGATCAGAAATAAGTTTCACAGAATGCATCTGTGTAGTTTTTATTTGAAGATATTCATTTTCCCAATGTAGGCCTCTTAGCGCTTAGCATGTCCAATTGCAGTTTCTACAGAAAGAGTGTTTCAGAACGGCTCAATCAAAAGTAAGGTTCAACTCTGTTAGTTGAATGCACAGAACAGAAAGAATTTTCACAGAATGCTACTGTGTAGTTTATATTTGAATATATTCCTTTTTCCACTATTACCCTCTTAGCGCTCCGAATGTCCACTTGCATTTTCTACAGAAAGAGTGTTCAGAACTGCGCAATCAAAAGTATGGTTTAACTCTGTTAGCTTAATGAACATATCAGAAATAAGTTTCACACAATGCTTCTGTGTAGTTTTTATTTGAAGATATTATTTTTCCCAATAGAGGCCTCTTAGCGCTCAGAATGTCCAATTGCAGTTTCTACAGAAAGAGTGTTTCAGAAAGTCTCAATAAAAAGTAAGGTTCAACTCTGTTAGTTAAATGCACAGAACAGAAAGAAGTTTCATACAATGCTTCTGTGTAGTTTATATTTGAACATATTCTTTTTTCCACTATTACCCACTTAGCGCTACGAATGTCCAGTTGCATTTTCTACAGACAGAGTGTTTCAAAACTGCTCAATCAAAAGTATGGTTTAACTCTGTTAGCTGAATGCTCAGATCAGAAAGAAGTTTCACAGAATGCTTCTGTGTAGTTTATATTTGAATATATTCCTTTTTCCACTACTACTCTCTTAGCGCTCCAAATGTCCAGTTGCATTTTCTACAGAAAGAGTGTTCAGATCTGCTCAATCAAAAGTATGGTTTAACTCTGTTAGCTGAATGCACAGATCAGAAAGAAGTTTCACAGAATGATTCTGTGTAGTTTATATTTGGAGACATTCCTTTTTCCACTATTACCCTCTTAGCGCTCCGAATCTCCACTTGCATTTTCTACAGAAAGAGTGTTTCATAACTGCTCAATCAAAAATATGTTTTATCTCTGTTAACTGAATTTACAGATCAGAAATAGTTTTCACAGAATGCATCTGTGTAGTTTTTATTTGAAGATATTCTTTTTCCCAATATAGGCCTCTTAGCGCTTAGCATGTCCAATTGCAGTTTCTACAGAAAGAGTGTTTCAGAACGGCTCAATCAAAAGTAAGGTTCAACTCTGTTAGTTGAATGCACAGAACAGAAAGAATTTTCACAGAATGCTACTGTGTAGTTTATATTTGAAGACATTCCTTTTTCCACTATTACCCTCTTAGCGCTCCGAATCTCCACTTGCATTTTCTACAGAAAGAGTGTTTCAGAACGGCTCAATCAAAACTATGGTTCAACTCTTTTAGTTGAACAAACAGTACAGAAAGAAGTTTCACACAATTCCTCTGTGTAGTTTTTATTTGTAGACATTCTTTTTCCCAATATAGGCCTCTTAGCGCTCAGAATGTCCAATTGCAGTTTCTACAGAAAGAGTGTTTCAGAACGGCTCAATCAAAAGTAAGGTTCAACTCTGTTAGTTGAATGCACAGAACAGAAAGTATTTTCACAGAATGCTACTGTGTAGTTTATATTTGAATATATTCCTTTTTCCACTATTACCCTCTTAAAGCTCCGAATGTCCACTTGCATTTTCTACAGAAAGAGTGTTCAGAACTGCGCAATCAAAAGTATGGTTTAACTCTGTTAGCTTAATGAACATATCAGAAATAAGTTTCACACAATGCTCCTGTGTAGTTTTTATTCGAAGATATTATTTTTCCCAATATAGGCCTCTTAGCGCTCAGAATGTCCAATTGCAGTTTCTACAGAAAGAGTGTTTCAGAAAGGCTCAATCAAAAGTAAGGTTCAACTCTGTTAGTTGAATGCACAGAACAGAAAGAAGTTTCATACAATGCTCCTGTGTAGTTTATATTTGAACATATTCTTTTTTCCACTATTACCCACTTAGCGCTACGAATGTCCAGTTGCATTTTCTACAGACAGAGTGTTTCAAAACTGCTCAATCAAAAGTATGGTTTAACTCTGTTAGCTGAATGCTCAGATCAGAAAGCAGTTTCACAGAATGCTTCTTCGTAGTTTATATTTGAATATATTCCTTTTTCCACTACTACGCTCTTAGCGCTCCAAATGTCCAGTTGCATTTTCTACAGAAAGAGTGTTCAGATCTGCTCAATCAAAAGTATGGTTTAACTCTGTTAGCTGAATGCACAGATCAGAAAGAAGTTTCACCGAATGATTCTGTGTAGTTTATATTTGAAGACATTCCTTTTTCCACTATTACCTTCTTAGCGCTCCGAATCTCCACTTGCATTTTCTACAAAAAGAGTGTTTCATAAATGCTCAATCAAAAATATGTTTTATCTCTGTTAACTGAATTTACAGATCAGAAATAAGTTTCACAGAATGCATCTGTGTAGTTTTTATTTGAAGATATTCATTTTCCCAATGTAGGCCTCTTAGCGCTTAGCATGTCCAATTGCAGTTTCTACAGAAAGAGTGTTTCAGAACGGCTCAATCAAAAGTAAGGTTCAACTCTGTTAGTTGAATGCACAGAACAGAAAGAATTTTCACAGAATGCTACTGTGTAGTTTATATTTGAATATATTCCTTTTTCCACTATTACCCTCTTAGCGCTCCGAATGTCCACTTGCATTTTCTACAGAAAGAGTGTTCAGAACTGCGCAATCAAAAGTATGGTTTAACTCTGTTAGCTTAATGAACATATCAGAAATAAGTTTCACACAATGCTTCTGTGTAGTTTTTATTTGAAGATATTATTTTTCCCAATAGAGGCCTCTTAGCGCTCAGAATGTCCAATTGCAGTTTCTACAGAAAGAGTGTTTCAGAAAGTCTCAATAAAAAGTAAGGTTCAACTCTGTTAGTTAAATGCACAGAACAGAAAGAAGTTTCATACAATGCTTCTGTGTAGTTTATATTTGAACATATTCTTTTTTCCACTATTACCCACTTAGCGCTACGAATGTCCAGTTGCATTTTCTACAGACAGAGTGTTTCAAAACTGCTCAATCAAAAGTATGGTTTAACTCTGTTAGCTGAATGCTCAGATCAGAAAGAAGTTTCACAGAATGCTTCTGTGTAGTTTATATTTGAATATATTCCTTTTTCCACTACTACTCTCTTAGCGCTCCAAATGTCCAGTTGCATTTTCTACAGAAAGAGTGTTCAGATCTGCTCAATCAAAAGTATGGTTTAACTCTGTTAGCTGAATGCACAGATCAGAAAGAAGTTTCACAGAATGATTCTGTGTAGTTTATATTTGGAGACATTCCTTTTTCCACTATTACCCTCTTAGCGCTCCGAATCTCCACTTGCATTTTCTACAGAAAGAGTGTTTCATAACTGCTCAATCAAAAATATGTTTTATCTCTGTTAACTGAATTTACAGATCAGAAATAGTTTTCACAGAATGCATCTGTGTAGTTTTTATTTGAAGATATTCTTTTTCCCAATATAGGCCTCTTAGCGCTTAGCATGTCCAATTGCAGTTTCTACAGAAAGAGTGTTTCAGAACGGCTCAATCAAAAGTAAGGTTCAACTCTGTTAGTTGAATGCACAGAACAGAAAGAATTTTCACAGAATGCTACTGTGTAGTTTATATTTGAAGACATTCCTTTTTCCACTATTACCCTCTTAGCGCTCCGAATCTCCACTTGCATTTTCTACAGAAAGAGTGTTTCAGAACGGCTCAATCAAAACTATGGTTCAACTCTTTTAGTTGAACAAACAGTACAGAAAGAAGTTTCACACAATTCCTCTGTGTAGTTTTTATTTGTAGACATTCTTTTTCCCAATATAGGCCTCTTAGCGCTCAGAATGTCCAATTGCAGTTTCTACAGAAAGAGTGTTTCAGAACGGCTCAATCAAAAGTAAGGTTCAACTCTGTTAGTTGAATGCACAGAACAGAAAGTATTTTCACAGAATGCTACTGTGTAGTTTATATTTGAATATATTCCTTTTTCCACTATTACCCTCTTAAAGCTCCGAATGTCCACTTGCATTTTCTACAGAAAGAGTGTTCAGAACTGCGCAATCAAAAGTATGGTTTAACTCTGTTAGCTTAATGAACATATCAGAAATAAGTTTCACACAATGCTCCTGTGTAGTTTTTATTCGAAGATATTATTTTTCCCAATATAGGCCTCTTAGCGCTCAGAATGTCCAATTGCAGTTTCTACAGAAAGAGTGTTTCAGAAAGGCTCAATCAAAAGTAAGGTTCAACTCTGTTAGTTGAATGCACAGAACAGAAAGAAGTTTCATACAATGCTCCTGTGTAGTTTATATTTGAACATATTCTTTTTTCCACTATTACCCACTTAGCGCTACGAATGTCCAGTTGCATTTTCTACAGACAGAGTGTTTCAAAACTGCTCAATCAAAAGTATGGTTTAACTCTGTTAGCTGAATGCTCAGATCAGAAAGCAGTTTCACAGAATGCTTCTTCGTAGTTTATATTTGAATATATTACTTTTTCCACTACTACGCTCTTAGCGCTCCAAATGTCCAGTTGCATTTTCTACAGAAAGAGTGTTCAGATCTGCTCAATCAAAAGTATGGTTTAACTCTGTTAGCTGAATGCACAGATCAGAAAGAAGTTTCACCGAATGATTCTGTGTAGTTTATATTTGAAGACATTCCTTTTTCCACTATTACCCTCTTAGCGCTCCGAATCTCCACTTGCATTTTCTACAAAAAGAGTGTTTCATAAATGCTCAATCAAAAATATGTTTTATCTCTGTTAACTGAATTTACAGATCAGAAATAAGTTTCACAGAATGCATCTGTGTAGTTTTTATTTGAAGATATTCATTTTCCCAATGTAGGCCTCTTAGCGCTTAGCATGTCCAATTGCAGTTTCTACAGAAAGAGTGTTTCAGAACGGCTCAATCAAAAGTAAGGTTCAACTCTGTTAGTTGAATGCACAGAACAGAAAGAATTTTCACAGAATGCTACTGTGTAGTTTATATTTGAATATATTCCTTTTTCCACTATTACCCTCTTAAAGCTCCGAATGTCCACTTGCATTTTCTACAGAAAGAGTGTTCAGAACTGCGCAATCAAAAGTATGGTTTAACTCTGTTAGCTTAATGAACATATCAGAAATAAGTTTCACACAATGCTTCTGTGTAGTTTTTATTTGAAGATATTTTTTTTCCCAATATAGGCCTCTTAGCGCTCAGAATGTCCAATTGCAGTTTCTACAGAAAGAGTGTTTCAGAAAGGCTCAATCAAAAGTAAGGTTCAACTCTGTTAGTTGAATGCACAGAACAGAAAGAAGTTTCATACAATGCTTCTGTGTAGTTTATATTTGAACATATTCTTTTTTCCACTATTACCCACTTAGCGCTACGAATGTCCAGTTGCATTTTCTACAGACAGAGTGTTTCAAAACTGCTCAATCAAAAGTATGGTTTAACTCTGTTAGCTGAATGCTCAGATCAGAAAGAAGTTTCACAGAATGCTTCTGTGTAGTTTATATTTGAATATATTCCTTTTTCCACTACTACTCTCTTAGCGCTCCAAATGTCCAGTTGCATTTTCTACAGAAAGAGTGTTCAGATCTGCTCAATCAAAAGTATGGTTTAACTCTGTTAGCCGAATGCACAGATCAGAAAGAAGTTTCACAGAATGATTCTGTGTAGTTTATATTTGGAGACATTCCTTTTTCCACTATTACCCCCTTAGCACTCCGAATCTCCACTTGCATTTTCTACAGAAAGAGTGTTTCATAACTGCTCAATCAAAAATATGTTTTATCTCTGTTAACTGAATTTACAGATCAGAAATAAGTTTCACAGAATGCATCTGTGTAGTTTTTATTTGAAGATATTCTTTTTCCCAATATAGGCCTCTTAGCGCTTAGCATGTCCAATTGCAGTTTCTACAGAAAGAGTGTTTCAGAACGGCTCAATCAAAAGTAAGGTTCAACTCTGTTAGTTGAATGCACAGAACAGAAAGAATTTTCACAGAATGCTACTGTGTAGTTTATATTTGAATATATTAATTTTTCCACTATTACCCTCTTAAAGCTCCGAATGTCCACTTGCATTTTCTACAGAAAGAGTGTTCAGAACTGCGCAATCAAAAGTATGGTTTAACTCTGTTAGCTTAATGAACATATCAGAAATAAGTTTCACACAATGCTTCTGTGTAGTTTTTATTCGAAGATTTTTTTTTCCCAATATAGGCCTCTTAGCTCTCAGAATGTCCAATTGCAGTTTCTACAGAAAGAGTGTTTCAGAAAGGCTCAATCAAAAGTAAGGTTCAACTCTGTTATTTGAATGCACAGAACAGAAAGAAGTTTCATACAATGCTCCTGTGTAGTTTATATTTGAACATATTCTTTTTTCCACTATTACCCACTTAGCGCTACGAATGTCCAGTTGCATTTTCTACAGACAGAGTGTTTCAAAACTGCTCAATCAAAAGTATGGTTTAACTCTGTTAGCTGAATGCTCAGATCAGAAAGCAGTTTCACAGAATGCTTCTTCGTAGTTTATATTTGAATATATTCCTTTTTCCACTACTACGCTCTTAGCGCTCCAAATGTCCAGTTGCATTTTCTACAGAAAGAGTGTTCAGATCTGCTCAATCAAAAGTATGGTTTAACTCTGTTAGCTGAATGCACAGATCAGAAAGAAGTTTCACCGAATGATTCTGTGTAGTTTATATTTGAAGACATTCCTTTTTCCACTATTACCCTCTTAGCGCTCCGAATCTCCACTTGCATTTTCTACAAAAAGAGTGTTTCATAAATGCTCAATCAAAAATATGTTTTATCTCTGTTAACTGAATTTACAGATCAGAAATAAGTTTCACAGAATGCATCTGTGTAGTTTTTATTTGAAGATATTCATTTTCCCAATGTAGGCCTCTTAGCGCTTAGCATGTCCAATTGCAGTTTCTACAGAAAGAGTGTTTCAGAACGGCTCAATCAAAAGTAAGGTTCAACTCTGTTAGTTGAATGCACAGAACAGAAAGAATTTTCACAGAATGCTACTGTGTAGTTTATATTTGAATATATTCCTTTTTCCACTATTACCCTCTTAGCGCTCCGAATGTCCACTTGCATTTTCTACAGAAAGAGTGTTCAGAACTGCGCATTCAAAAGTATGGTTTAACTCTGTTAGCTTAATGAACATATCAGAAATAAGTTTCACACAATGCTCCTGTGTAGTTTTTATTCGAAGATATTATTTTTCCCAGTATAGGCCTCTTAGCGCTCAGAATGTCCAATTGCAGTTTCTACAGAAAGAGTGTTTCAGAAAGGCTCAATCAAAAGTAAGGTTCAACTCTGTTAGTTGAATGCACAGAACAGAAAGAAGTTTCATACAATGCTTCTGTGTAGTTTATATTTGAATATATTCTTTTTTCCACTATTACCCACTTAGCGCTACGAATGTCCAGTTGCATTTTCTACAGACAGAGTGTTTCAAAACTGCTCAATCAAAAGTATGGTTTAACTCTGTTAGCTGAATGCTCAGATCAGAAAGAAGTTTCACAGAATGCTTCTGTGTAGTTTATATTTGAATATATTCCTTTTTCCACTACTACTCTCTTAGCGCTCCAAATGTCCAGTTGCATTTTCTACAGAAAGAGTGTTCAGATCTGCTCAATCAAAAGTATGGTTTAACTCTGTTAGCCGAATGCACAGATCAGAAAGAAGTTTCACAGAATGATTCTGTGTAGTTTATATTTGGAGACATTCCTTTTTCCACTATTACCCCCTTAGCGCTCCGAATCTCCACTTGCATTTTCTACAGAAAGAGTGTTTCATAACTGCTCAATCAAAAATATGTTTTATCTCTGTTAACTGAATTTACAGATCAGAAATAAGTTTCACAGAATGCATCTGTGTAGTTTTTATTTGAAGATATTCTTTTTCCCAATATAGGCCTCTTAGCGCTTAGCATGTCCAATTGCAGTTTCTACAGAAAGAGTGTTTCAGAACGGCTCAGTCAAAAGTAAGGTTCAACTCTGTTAGTTGAATGCACAGAACAGAAAGAATTTTCACAGAATGCTACTGTGTAGTTTATATTTGAATATATTCCTTTTTCCACTATTACCCTCTTAAAGCTCCGAATGTCCACTTGCATTTTCTACAGAAAGAGTGTTCAGAACTGCGCAATCAAAAGTATGGTTTAACTCTGTTAGCTTAATGAACATATCAGAAATAAGTTTCACACAATGCTTCTGTGTAGTTTTTATTCGAAGATTTTTTTTTCCCAATATAGGCCTCTTAGCTCTCAGAATGTCCAATTGCAGTTTCTACAGAAAGAGTGTTTCAGAAAGGCTCAATCAAAAGTAAGGTTCAACTCTGTTATTTGAATGCACAGAACAGAAAGAAGTTTCATACAATGCTTCTGTGTAGTTTATATTTGAACATATTCTTTTTTCCACTATTACACACTTAGCGCTACGAATGTCCAGTTGCATTTTCTACAGACAGAGTGTTTCAAAACTGCTCAATCAAAAGTATGGTTTAACTCCGTTAGCTGAATGCTCAGATCAGAAAGTAGTTTCACAGAATGCTTCTGTGTAGTTTATATTTGAATATATTCCTTTTTCCACTACTACGCTCTTAGCGCTCCAAATGTCCAGTTGCATTTTCTACATAAAGAGTGTTCAGATCTGCTCAATCAAAAGTATGGTTTAACTCTGTTAGCTGAATGCACAGATCAGAAAGAAGTTTCACCGAATGATTCTGTGTAGTTTATATTTGAAGACATTCCTTTTTCCACTATTACCCTCTTAGCGCTCCGAATCTCCACTTGCATTTTCTACAAAAAGAGTGTTTCATAACTGCTCAATCAAAAATATGTTTTATCTCTGTTAACTGAATTTACAGATCAGAAATAAGTTTCACAGAATGCATCTGTGTAGTTTTTATTTGAAGATATTCTTTTTCCCAATGTAGGCCTCTTAGCGCTTAGCATGTCCAATTGCAGTTTCTACAGAAAGAGTGTTTCAGAACGGCTCAATCAAAAGTAAGGTTCAACTCTGTTAGTTGAATGCACAGAACAGAAAGTATTTTCACAGAATGCTACTGTGTAGTTTATATTTGAATATATTCCTTTTTCCACTATTACCCTCTTAAAGCTCCGAATGTCCACTTGCATTTTCTACAGAAAGAGTGTTCAGAACTGCGCAATCAAAAGTATGGTTTAACTCTGTTAGCTTAATGAACATATCAGAAATAAGTTTCACACAATGCTCCTGTGTAGTTTTTATTCGAAGATATTATTTTTCCCAATATAGGCCTCTTAGCGCTCAGAATGTCCAATTGCAGTTTCTACAGAAAGAGTGTTTCAGAAAGGCTCAATCAAAAGTAAGGTTCAACTCTGTTAGTTGAATGCACAGAACAGAAAGAAGTTTCATACAATGCTCCTGTGTAGTTTATATTTGAACATATTCTTTTTTCCACTATTACCCACTTAGCGCTACGAATGTCCAGTTGCATTTTCTACAGACAGAGTGTTTCAAAACTGCTCAATCAAAAGTATGGTTTAACTCTGTTAGCTGAATGCTCAGATCAGAAAGCAGTTTCACAGAATGCTTCTTCGTAGTTTATATTTGAATATATTACTTTTTCCACTACTACGCTCTTAGCGCTCCAAATGTCCAGTTGCATTTTCTACAGAAAGAGTGTTCAGATCTGCTCAATCAAAAGTATGGTTTAACTCTGTTAGCCGAATGCACAGATCAGAAAGAAGTTTCACAGAATGATTCTGTGTAGTTTATATTTGGAGACATTCCTTTTTCCACTATTACCCCCTTAGCGCTCCGAATCTCCACTTGCATTTTCTACAGAAAGAGTGTTTCATAACTGCTCAATCAAAAATATGTTTTATCTCTGTTAACTGAATTTACAGATCAGAAATAAGTTTCACAGAATGCATCTGTGTAGTTTTTATTTGAAGATATTCTTTTTCCCAATATAGGCCTCTTAGCGCTTAGCATGTCCAATTGCAGTTTCTACAGAAAGAGTGTTTCAGAACGGCTCAATCAAAAGTAAGGTTCAACTCTGTTAGTTGAATGCACAGAACAGAAAGAATTTTCACAGAATGCTACTGTGTAGTTTATATTTGAATATATTCCTTTTTCCACTATTACCCTCTTAAAGCTCCGAATGTCCACTTGCATTTTCTACAGAAAGAGTGTTCAGAACTGCGCAATCAAAAGTATGGTTTAACTCTGTTAGCTTAATGAACATATCAGAAATAAGTTTCACACAATGCTTCTGTGTAGTTTTTATTCGAAGATATTTTTTTTCCCAATATAGTCCTCTTAGCTCTCAGAATGTCCAATTGCAGTTTCTACAGAAAGAGTGTTTCAGAAAGGCTCAATCAAAAGTAAGGTTCAACTCTGTTAGTTGAATGCACAGAACAGAAAGAAGTTTCATACAATGCTTCTGTGTAGTTTATATTTGAACATATTCTTTTTTCCACTATTACACACTTAGCGCTACGAATGTCCAGTTGCATTTTCTACAGACAGAGTGTTTCAAAACTGCTCAATCAAAAGTATGGTTTAACTCCGTTAGCTGAATGCTCAGATCAGAAAGTAGTTTCACAGAATGCTTCTGTGTAGTTTATATTTGAATATATTCCTTTTTCCACTACTACGCTCTTAGCGCTCCAAATGTCCAGTTGCATTTTCTACATAAAGAGTGTTCAGATCTGCTCAATCAAAAGTATGGTTTAACTCTGTTAGCTGAATGCACAGATCAGAAAGAAGTTTCACCGAATGATTCTGTGTAGTTTATATTTGAAGACATTCCTTTTTCCACTATTACCCTCTTAGCGCTCCGAATCTCCACTTGCATTTTCTACAAAAAGAGTGTTTCATAACTGCTCAATCAAAAATATGTTTTATCTCTGTTAACTGAATTTACAGATCAGAAATAAGTTTCACAGAATGCATCTGTGTAGTTTTTATTTGAAGATATTCTTTTTCCCAATGTAGGCCTCTTAGCGCTTAGCATGTCCAATTGCAGTTTCTACAGAAAGAGTGTTTCAGAACGGCTCAATCAAAAGTAAGGTTCAACTCTGTTAGTTGAATGCACAGAACAGAAAGTATTTTCACAGAATGCTACTGTGTAGTTTATATTTGAATATATTCCTTTTTCCACTATTACCCTCTTAAAGCTCCGAATGTCCACTTGCATTTTCTACAGAAAGAGTGTTCAGAACTGCGCAATCAAAAGTATGGTTTAACTCTGTTAGCTTAATGAACATATCAGAAATAAGTTTCACACAATGCTCCTGTGTAGTTTTTATTCGAAGATATTATTTTTCCCAATATAGGCCTCTTAGCGCTCAGAATGTCCAATTGCAGTTTCTACAGAAAGAGTGTTTCAGAAAGGCTCAATCAAAAGTAAGGTTCAACTCTGTTAGTTGAATGCACAGAACAGAAAGAAGTTTCATACAATGCTCCTGTGTAGTTTATATTTGAACATATTCTTTTTTCCACTATTACCCACTTAGCGCTACGAATGTCCAGTTGCATTTTCTACAGACAGAGTGTTTCAAAACTGCTCAATCAAAAGTATGGTTTAACTCTGTTAGCTGAATGCTCAGATCAGAAAGCAGTTTCACAGAATGCTTCTTCGTAGTTTATATTTGAATATATTACTTTTTCCACTACTACGCTCTTAGCGCTCCAAATGTCCAGTTGCATTTTCTACAGAAAGAGTGTTCAGATCTGCTCAATCAAAAGTATGGTTTAACTCTGTTAGCCGAATGCACAGATCAGAAAGAAGTTTCACAGAATGATTCTGTGTAGTTTATATTTGGAGACATTCCTTTTTCCACTATTACCCCCTTAGCGCTCCGAATCTCCACTTGCATTTTCTACAGAAAGAGTGTTTCATAACTGCTCAATCAAAAATATGTTTTATCTCTGTTAACTGAATTTACAGATCAGAAATAAGTTTCACAGAATGCATCTGTGTAGTTTTTATTTGAAGATATTCTTTTTCCCAATATAGGCCTCTTAGCGCTTAGCATGTCCAATTGCAGTTTCTACAGAAAGAGTGTTTCAGAACGGCTCAATCAAAAGTAAGGTTCAACTCTGTTAGTTGAATGCACAGAACAGAAAGAATTTTCACAGAATGCTACTGTGTAGTTTATATTTGAATATATTCCTTTTTCCACTATTACCCTCTTAAAGCTCCGAATGTCCACTTGCATTTTCTACAGAAAGAGTGTTCAGAACTGCGCAATCAAAAGTATGGTTTAACTCTGTTAGCTTAATGAACATATCAGAAATAAGTTTCACACAATGCTTCTGTGTAGTTTTTATTCGAAGATATTTTTTTTCCCAATATAGGCCTCTTAGCTCTCAGAATGTCCAATTGCAGTTTCTACAGAAAGAGTGTTTCAGAAAGGCTCAATCAAAAGTAAGGTTCAACTCTGTTAGTTGAATGCACAGAACAGAAAGTAGTTTCATACAATGCTTCTGTGTAGTTTATATTTGAACATATTTTTTTTCCACTATTAAACACTTAGCGCTTCGAATGTCCAGTTGCATTTTCTACAGACAGAGTGTTTCAAAACTGCTCAATCAAAAGTATGGTTTAACTCCGTTAGCTGAATGCTCAGATCAGAAAGTAGTTTCACAGAATGCTTCTGTGTAGTTTGTATTTGAATATATTCCTTTTTCCACTACTACGCTCTTAGCGCTCCAAATGTCCAGTTGCATTTTCTACAGAAAGAGTGTTCAGATCTGCTCAATCAAAAGTATGGTTTAACTCTGTTAGCTGAATGCACAGATCAGAAAGAAGTTTCACCGAATGATTCTGTGTAGTTTATATTTGAAGACATTCCTTTTTCCACTATTACCCTCTTAGCGCTCCGAATCTCCACTTGCATTTTCTACAAAAAGAGTGTTGCATAACTGCTCAATCAAAAATATGTTTTATCTCTGTTAACTGAATTTAGAGATAAGAAATAAGTTTCACAGAATGCATATTTGTAGTTTTTATTTGAAGATATTCTTTTTCCCAATGTAGGCCTCTTAGCGCTTAGCATGTCCAATTGCAGTTTCTACAGAAAGAGTGTTTCAGAACGGCTCAATCAAAAGTAAGGTTCAACTCTGTTAGTTGAATACACAGAACAGAAAGAATTTTCACAGAATACTACTGTGTAGTTTATATTTGAATATATTCCTTTTTCCACTATTACCCTCTTAAAGCTCCGAATGTCCACTTGCATTTTCTACAGAAAGAGTGTTCAGAACTGCGCAATCAAAAGTATGGTTTAACTCTGTTAGCTTAATGAACATATCAGAAATAAGTTTCACACAATGCTTCTGTGTAGTTTTTATTCGAAGATATTATTTTTCCCAATATAGGCCTCTTAGAGCTCAGAATGTCCAATTGCAGTTTCTACAGAAAGAGTGTTTCAGAAAGGCTCAATCAAAAGTAAGGTTCAACTCTGTTAGTTGAATGCACAGAACAGAAAGGAGTTTCATACAATGCTTCTGTGTAGTTTATATTTGAACATATTCTTTTTTCCACTATTACCCACTTAGCGCTACGAATGTCCAGTTGCATTTTCTACAGACAGAGTGTTTCAAAACTGCTCAATCAAAAGTATGGTTTAACTCCGTTAGCTGAATGCTCAGATCAGAAAGAAGTTTCACAGAATGCTTCTGTGTAGTTTATATTTGAATATATTCCTTTTTCCACTACTACGGTCTTAGCGCTCCAAATGTCCATTTGCATTTTCTACAGAGTGTTCAGATCGGCTCAATCAAAAGTATGGTTTAAGTCTGTTAGCTGAATGCACAGATCAGAAAGAAGTTTCACCGAATGATTCTGTGTAGTTTATATTTGAAGACATTCCTTTTTCCACTATTACCCTCTTAGCGCTCCGAATCTCCACTTGCATTTTCTACAAAAAGAGTGTTTCAAAACTGCTCAATCAAAAATATGTTTTATCTCTGTTAACTGAATTTACAGATCAGAAATAAGTTTCACAGAATGCATCTGTGTAGTTTTTATTTGAAGATATTCTTTTTCCCAATGTAGGCCTCTTAGCGCTTAGCATGTCCAATTGCAGTTTCTACAGAAAGAGTGTTTCAGAACGGCTCAATCAAAAGTAAGGTTCAACTCTGTTAGTTGAATGCACAGAACAGAAAGAATTTTCACAGAATGCTACTGTGTAGTTTATATTTGAATATATTCCTTTTTCCACTATTACCCTCTTAGCGCTCCGAATGTCCACTTGCATTTTCTACAGAAAGAGTGTTCAGAACTGCGCAATCAAAAGTATGGTTTAACTCTGTTAGCTTAATGAACATATCAGAAATAAGTTTCACACAATGCTTCTGTGTAGTTTTTATTTGAAGATATTATTTTTCCCAATAGAGGCCTCTTAGCGCTCAGAATATCCAATTGCAGTTTCTACAGAAAGAGTGTTTCAGAAAGTCTCAATCAAAAGTAAGGTTCAACTCTGTTAGTTAAATGCACAGAACAGAAAGAAGTTTCATACAATGCTTCTGTGTAGTTTATATTTGAACATATTCTTTTTTCCACTATTACCCACTTAGCGCTACGAATGTCCCGTTGCATTTTCTACAGACAGAGTGTTTCAAAACTGCTCAATCAAAAGTATGGTTTAGCTCTGTTAGCTGAATGCTCAGATCAGAAAGAAGTTTCACAGAATGCTTCTGTGTAGTTTATATTTGAATATATTCCTTTTTCCACTACTACTCTCTTAGCGCTCCAAATGTCCAGTTGCATTTTCTACAGAAAGAGTGTTCAGATCTGCTCAATCAAAAGTATGGTTTAACTCTGTTAGCTGAATGCACAGATCAGAAAGAAGTTTCACAGAATGATTCTGTGTAGTTTATATTTGGAGACATTCCTTTTTCCACTATTACCCTCTTAGCGCTCCGAATCTCCACTTGCATTTTCTACAGAAAGAGTGTTTCATAACTGCTCAATCAAAAATATGTTTTATCTCTGTTAACTGAATTTACAGATCAGAAATAAGTTTCACAGAATGCATCTGTGTAGTTTTTATTTGAAGATATTCTTTTTCCCAATATAGGCCTCTTAGCGCTTAGCATGTCCAATTGCAGTTTCTACAGAAAGAGTGTTTCAGAACGGCTCAATCAAAAGTAAGGTTCAACTCTGTTAGTTGAATGCACAGAACAGAAAGAATTTTCACAGAATGCTACTGTGTAGTTTATATTTGAAGACATTCCTTTTTCCACTATTACCCTCTTAGCGCTCCGAATCTCCACTTGCATTTTCTACAGAAAGAGTGTTTCAGAACGGCTCAATCAAAACTAAGGTTCAACTCTTTTAGTTGAACAAACAGAACAGAAAGAAGTTTCACACAATTCCTCTGTGTAGTTTTTATTTGTAGACATTCTTTTTCCCAATATAGGCCTCTTAGCGCTCAGAATGTCCAATTGCAGTTTCTACAGAAAGAGTGTTTCAGAACGGCTCAATCAAAAGTAAGGTTCAACTCTGTTAGTTGAATGCACAGAACAGAAAGAAGTCTCATACAATGCTTCTGTGTAGTTTATATTTGAACATATTCTATTTTCCACTATTACCCACTTAGCGCTACGAATGTCCAGTTGCATTTTCTACAGACAGAGTGTTTCAAAACTGCTCAATCAAAAGTATGGTTTAACTCTGTTAGCTGAATGCTCAGATCAGAAAGAAGTTTCACAGAATGCTTCTGTGTAGTTTATATTTGAATATATTCCTTTTTCCACTACTACGCTCTTAGCGCTCCAAATGTCCAGTTGCATTTTCTACAGAAAGAGTGTTCAGATCTGCTCAATCAAAAGTATGGTTTAACTCTGTTAGCTGAATGCACAGATCAGAAAGAAGTTTCACCGAATGATTCTGTGTAGTTTATATTTGAAGACATTCCTTTTTCCACTATTACCCTCTTAGCGCTCCGAATCTCCACTTGCATTTTCTACAAAAAGAGTGTTTCATAACTGCTCAATCAAAAATATGTTTTATCTCTGTTAACTGAATTTACAGATCAGAAATAAGTTTCACAGAATGCATCTGTGTAGTTTTTATTTGAAGATATTCTCTTTCCCAATGTAGGCCTCTTATCGCTTAGCATGTCCAATTGCAGTTTCTACAGAAAGAGTGTTTCAGAACGGCTCAATCAAAAGTAAGGTTCAACTCTGTTAGTTGAATGCACAGAACAGAAAGAATTTTCACAGAATGCTACTGTGTAGTTTATATTTGAATATATTCCTTTTTCCACTATTACCCTCTTAGCGCTCCGAATGTCCACTTGCATTTTCTACAGAAAGAGTGTTCAGAACTGCGCAATCAAAAGTATGGTTTAACTCTGTTAGCTTAATGAACATATCAGAAATAAGTTTCACACAATGCTTCTGTGTAGTTTTTATTTGAAGATATTATATTTCCCAATATAGGCCTCTTAGCGCTCAGAATGTCCAATTGCAGTTTCTACAGAAAGAGTGTTTCAGAAAGGCTCAATCAAAAGTAAGGTTCAACTCTGTTAGTTGAATGCACAGAACAGAAAGAAGTTTCATACAATGCTTCTGTGTAGTTTATATTTGAACATATTCTTTTTTCCACTATTACCCACTTAGCGGTACGAATATCCAGTTGCATTTTCTACAGACAGAGTGTTTCAAAACTGCTCAATCAAAAGTATGGTTTAACTCTGTTAGCTGAATGCTCAGATCAGAAAGAAGTTTCACAGAATGCTTCTGTGTAGTTTATATTTGAATATATTCCTTTTTCCACTACTATTCTCTTAGCGCTCCAAATGTCCAGTTGCATTTTCCACAGAAAGAGTGTTCAGATCTGCTCAATCAAAATTATGGTTTAACTCTGTTAGCTGAATGCACAGATCAGAAAGAAGTTTCACAGAATGATTCTGTGTAGTTTATATTTGGAGACATTCCTTTTTCCACTATTACCCTCTTAGCGCTCCGAATCTCCACTTGAATTTTCTACAGAAAGAGTGTTTCAGAACGGCTCAATCAAAACTAAGGTTCAACTCTTTTAGTTGAACAAACAGAACAGAAAGAAGTTTCACACAATTCTTCTGTGTAGTTTTTATTTGTAGACATTCTTTTTCCCATTATAGGCCTATTAGCGCTCAGAATGCCCAATTGCAGTTTCTACAGAAAGAGTGTTTCAGAACGGCTCAATCAAAAGTAAGGTTCAACTCTGTTAGTTGAATGCACGGAACAGAAAGAAGTTTCATACAATGCTTCTGTGTAGTTTCTATTTGAACTTATTCTTTTTTCCACTATTACCCACTTAGCGCTACGAATGTCCAGTTGCATTTTCTACAGACAGAGTGTTTCAAAACTGCTCAATCAAAAGTATGGTTTAACTCTGTTAGCTGAATGCTCAGATCAGAAAGAAGTTTCACAGAATGCTTCTGTGTAGTTTATATTTGAATATATTCCTTTTTCCACTACTACGCTCTTAGCGCTCCAAATGTCCAGTTGCATTTTCTACAGAAAGAGTGTTCAGATCTGCTCAATCAAAAGTATGGTTTAACTCTGTTAGCTGAATGCACAGATCAGAAAGAAGTTTCACCGAATGATTCTGTGTAGTTTATATTTGAAGACATTCCTTTTTCCACTATTACCCTCTTAGCGCTCCGAATCTCCACTTGCATTTTCTACAAAAAGAGTGTTTCATAAGTGCTCAATCAAAAATATGTTTTATCTCTGTTAACTGAATTTACAGATCAGAAATAAGTTTCACAGAATGCATCTGTGTAGTTTTTATTTGAAGATATTCATTTTCCCAATGTAGGCCTCTTAGCGCTTAGCATGTGCAATTGCAGTTTCTACAGAAAGAGTGTTTCAGAACGGCTCAATCAAAAGTAAGGTTCAACTCTGTTAGTTGAATGCACAGAACAGAAAGAATTTTCACTGAATGCTACTGTGTAGTTTATATTTGAATATATTCCTTTTTCCACTATTACCCTCTTAGCGCTCCGAATGTCCACTTGCATTTTCTACAGAAAGAGTGTTCAGAACTGCGCAATCAAAAGTATGGTTTAACTCTGTTAGCTTAATGAACATATCAGAAATAAGTTTCACACAATGCTTCTGTGTAGTTTTTATTTGAAGATATTATTTTTCCCATTATAGTCCTCTTAGCGCTGAGAATGTCCAATTGCAGTTTCTACAGAAAGAGTGTTTCAGAAAGGCTCAATCAAAAGTAAGGTTCAACTCTGTTAGTTGAATGCACAGAACAGAAAGAAGTTTCATACAATGCTTCTGTGTAGTTTATATTTGAACATATTCTTTTTTCCACTATTACCCACTTAGCGCTACGAATGTCCAGTTGCATTTTCTACAGACAGAGTGTTTCAAAACTGCTCAATCAAAAGTATGGTTTAACTCTGTTAGCTGAATGCTCAGATCAGAAAGAAGTTTCACAGAATGCTTCTGTGTAGTTTATATTTGAATATATTCCTTTTTCCACTACTACTCTCTTAGCGCTCCAAATGTCCAGTTGCATTTTCTACAGAAAGAGTGTTCAGATCTGCTCAATCAAAAGTATGGTTTAACTCTGTTAGCTGAATGCACAGATCAGAAAGAAGTTTCACAGAATGATTCTGTGTAGCTTATATTTGGAGACATTCCTTTTTCCACTATTACCCTCTTAGCGCACTGAATCTCCACTTGCATTTTCTACAGAAAGAGTGTTTCAGAACGGCTCAATCAAAACTAAGGTTCAACTCTTTTAGTTGAACAAACAGAACAGAAAGAAGTTTCACACAATTCTTCTGTGTAGTTTTTATTTGTAGACATTCTTTTTCCCAATATAGGCCTCTTAGCGCTCAGAATGTCCAATTGCAGTTTCTACAGAAAGAGTGTTTCAGAACGGCTCAATCAAAAGTAAGGTTCAACTCTGTTAGTTGAATGCACAGAACAGAAAGAAGTTTCATACAATGCTTCTGTGTAGTTTCTATTTGAACATATTCTTTTTTCCACTATTACCCACTTAGCGCTACGAATGTCCAGTTGCATTTTCTACAGACAGAGTGTTTCAAAACTGCTCAATCAAAAGTATGGTTTAACTCTGTTAGCTGAATGCTCAGATCAGAAAGAAGTTTCACAGAATGCTTCTGTGTAGTTTATATTTGAATATATTCCTTTTTCCACTACTACGCTCTTAGCGCTCCAAATGTCCAGTTGCATTTTCTACAGAAAGAGTGTTCAGATCTGCTCAATCAAAAGTATGGTTTAACTCTGTTAGCTGAATGCACAGATCAGAAAGAAGTTTCACCGAATGATTCTGTGTAGTTTATATTTGAAGACATTCCTTTTTCCACTATTACCCTCTTAGCGCTCCGAATCTCCACTTGCATTTTCTAAAAAAGAGTGTTTCATAACTGCTCAATCAAAAATATGTTTTATCTCTGTTAACTGAATTTACAGATCAGAAATAAGTTTCACAGAATGCATCTCTGTAGTTTTTATTTGAAGAGATTCTTTTTCCCAAACAAGGCCTCTTAGCGCTTAGCATGTCCAATTGCAGTTTCTACAGAAAGAGTGTTTCAGAACGGCTCAATCAAAAGTAAGGTTCAACTCTGTTAGTTGAACGCACAGAACAAAAAGAATTTTCACAGAATGCTACTGTGTAGTTTGTATTTGAATATATTCCTTTTTCCACTATTACCCTCTTAGCGCTCCGAATGTCCACTTGCATTTTCTACAGAAAGAGTGTTCAGAACTGCGCAATCAAAAGTATGGTTTAACTCTGTTAGCTTAATGAACATATCAGAAATAAGTTTCACACAATGCTTCTGTGTAGTTTTTATTTGAAGATATTTTTTTTCCCAATAGAGGCCTCTTAGCGCTCAGAATGTCCAATTGCAGTTTCTACAGAAAGAGTGTTTCAGAAAGGCTAAATCAAAAGTAAGGTTCAACTCTGTTATTTGAATGCACAGAACAGAAATAAGTTTCATACAATGCTTCTGTGTAGTTTGTATTTGAACATATTCTTTTTTCCACTATTACCCACTTACCGCTACGAATGTCCAGTTGCATTTTCTACAGACAGAGTGTTTCAAAACTGCTTAATCAAAAGTATGGTTTAACTCTGTTAGCTGAATGCTCAGATCGGAAAGAAGTTTCACAGAATGCTTCTGTGTAGTTTATATTTGAATATATTCCTTTTTCCACTACTACTCTCTTAGCGCTCCAAATGTCCAGTTGCATTTTCTGCAGAAAGAGTGTTCAGATCTGCTCAATCAAAAGTATGGTTTAACTCTGTTAGCTGAATGCACAGATCAGAAAGAAGTTTCACAGAATGATTCTGTGTAGTTTATATTTGGAGACATTCCTTTTTCCACTATTACCCTCTTAGCGCTCCGAATCTCCACTTGCATTTTCTACAGAAAGAGTGTTTCAGAACGGCTCAATCAAAACTAAGGTTCAACTCTTTTAGTTGAACAAACAGAACAGAAAGAAGTTTCACACAATTCTTCTGTGTAGTTTTTATTTGTAGACATTCTTTTTCCCAATATAGGCCTCTTAGCGCTCAGAATGTCCAATTGCAGTTTCTACAGAAAGAGTGTTTCAGAACGGCTCAATCAAAAGTAAGGTTCAACTCTGTTAGTTGAATGCACAGAACAGAAAGAAGTTTCATACAATGCTTCTGTGTAGTTTATATTTGAACATATTTTTTTTCCACTATTACCCACTTAGCGCTACGAATGTCCAGTTGCATTTTCTACAGACAGAGTGTTTCAAAACTGCTCAATCAAAAGTATGGTTTAACTATGTTAGCTGAATGCTCAGATCAGAAAGAAGTTTCACAGAATGCTTCTGTGTAGTTTATATTTGAATATATTCCTTTTTCCACTACTACGCTCTTAGCGCTCCAAATGTCCATTTGCATTTTCTACAGAAAGAGTGTTCAGATCTGCTCAATCAAAAGTATGGTTTAACTCTGTTAGCTGAATGCACAGATCAGAAAGAATTTTCACCGAATGATTCTGTGTAGTTTATATTTGAAGACATTCCTTTTTCCACTATTTCCCTCTTAGCGCTCCGAATCTCCACTTGCATTTTCTACAAAAAGAGTGCTTCATAACTGCTCAATCAAAAATATGTTTTATCTCTGTTAACTGAATTTACAAATCAGAAATAAGTTTCACAGAATGCATCTGTGTAGTTTTTATTTGAAGATATTCTTTTTCCCTATGTAGGCCTCTTAGCGCTTAGCATGTCCAATTGCAGTTTCTACAGAAAGAGTGTTTCAGAACGGCTCAATCAAAAGTAAGGTTCAACTCTGTTAGTTGAACGCACAGAACAGAAAGAATTTTCACAGAATGCTACTGTGTAGTTTATATTTGAATATATTCCTTTTTCCACTATTACCCTCTTAGCGCTCCGAATGTCCACTTGCATTTTCTACAGAAAGAGTGTTCAGAATTGCGCAATCAAAAGTATGGTTTAACTCTGTTAGCTTAATGAACATATCAGAAATAAGTTTCACACAATGCTTCTGTGTAGTTTTTATGTGAAGATATTATTTTTCCCAATAGAGGACTCTTAGCGCTCAGAATGTCCAATTGCAGTTTCTACAGAAAGAATGTTTCAGAAAGGCTCAATCAAAAGTAAGGTTCAACTCTGTTAGTTGAATGCACAGAACAGAAAGAAGTTTCATACAATGCTTCTGTGTAGTTTATATTTGAACATATTCTTTTTTCCACTATTACCCACTTAGCGCTACGAATGTCCAGTTGCATTTTCTACAGACAGAGTGTTTCAAAACTGCTCAATCAAAAGTATGGTTTAACTCTGTTAGCTGAATGCTCAGATCAGAAAGAAGTTTCACAGAATGCTTCTGTGTAGTTTATATTTGAATATATTCCTTTTTCCACTACTACTCTCTTAGCGCTCCAAATGTCCAGTTGCATTTTCTACAGAAAGAGTGTTCAGATCTGCTCAATCAAAAGTATGGTTTAACTCTGTTAGCTGAATGCACAGATCAGAAAGAAGTTTCACAGAATGATTCTGTGTAGTTTATATTTGTAGACATTCCTTTTTCCACTATTACCCTCTTAGCGCTCCGAATGTCCACTTGCATTTTCTACAGAAAGAGTGTTCAGAACTGCGCAATCAAAAGTATGGTTTAACTCTGTTAGCTTAATGAACATATCAGAAATAAGTTACACAATATGCTTCTGTGTAGTTTTTATTTGAAGATATTATTTTTCCCAATATAGGCCTCTTAGCGCTCAGAATGTCCAATTGCAGTTCCTACAGAAAGAGTGTTTCAGAAAGGCTCAATCAAAAGTAAGGTTTAACTCTGTTAGTTGAATGCACAGAACAGAAAGAAGTTTCATACAATGCTTCTGTGTAGTTTATATTTGAACATATTCTTTTTTCCACTATTACCCACTTAGCGCTACGAATGTCCAGTTGCATTTTCTACAGACAGAGTGTTTCAAAACTGCTCAATCAAAAGTATGGTTTAACTCTGTTAGCTGAATGCTCAGATCAGAAAGAAGTTTCACAGAATGCTTCTGTGTAGTTTGTATTTGAATATATTCCTTTTTCCACTACTACTCTCTTAGCGCTCCAAATGTCCAGTTGCATTTTCTACAGAAAGAGTGTTCAGATCTGCTCAATCAAAAGTATGGTTTAACTCTGTTAGCTGAATGCACAGATCAGAAAGAAGTTTCGCACAATGATTCTGTGTAGTTTATATTTGGAGACATTCCTTTTTCCACTATTACCCCCTTAGCGCTCCGAATCTCCACTTGAATTTTCTACAGAAAGAGTGTTTCAGAACGGCTCAATCAAAACTAAGGTTCAACTCTTTTAGTTGAACAAACAGAACAGAAAGAAGTTTCACACAATTCTTCTGTGTAGTTTTTATTTGTAGACATTCTTTTTCCCATTATAGGCCTATTAGCGCTCAGAATGTCCAATTGCAGTTTCTACAGAAAGAGTGTTTCAGAACGGCTCAATCAAAAGTAAGGTTCAACTCTGTTAGTTGAATGCACGGAACAGAAAGAAGTTTCATACAATGCTTCTGTGTAGTTTCTATTTGAACTTATTCTTTTTTCCACTATTACCCACTTAGCGCTACGAATGTCCAGTTGCATTTTCTACAGACAGAGTGTTTCAAAACTGCTCAATCAAAAGTATGGTTTAACTCTGTTAGCTGAATGCTCAGATCAGAAAGAAGTTTCACAGAATGCTTCTGTGTAGTTTATATTTGAATATATTCCTTTTTCCACTACTACGCTCTTAGCGCTCCAAATGTCCAGTTGCATTTTCTACAGAAAGAGTGTTCAGATCTGCTCAATCAAAAGTATGGTTTAACTCTGTTAGCTGAATGCACAGATCAGAAAGAAGTTTCACCGAATGATTCTGTGTAGTTTATATTTGAAGACATTCCTTTTTCCACTATTACCCTCTTAGCGCTCCGAATCTCCACTTGCATTTTCTAAAAAAGAGTGTTTCATAACTGCTCAATCAAAAATATGTTTTATCTCTGTTAACTGAATTTACAGATCAGAAATAAGTTTCACAGAATGCATCTCTGTAGTTTTTATTTGAAGAGATTCTTTTTCCCAAACTAGGCCTCTTAGCGCTTAGCATGTCCAATTGCAGTTTCTACAGAAAGAGTGTTTCAGAACGGCTCAATCAAAAATAAGGTTCAACTCTGTTAGTTGAACGCACAGAACAAAAAGAATTTTCACAGAATGCTACTGTGTAGTTTGTATTTGAATATATTCCTTTTTCCACTATTACCCTCTTAGCGCTCCGAATGTCCACTTGCATTTTCTACAGAAAGAGTATTCAGAACTGCGCAATCAAAAGTATGGTTTAACTCTGTTAGCTTAATGAACATATCAGAAATAAGTTTCACACAATGCTTCTGTGTAGTTTTTATTTGAAGATATTATTTTTCCCAATAGAGGCCTCTTAGCGCTCAGAATGTCCAATTGCAGTTTCTACAGAAAGAGTGTTTCAGAAAGGCTAAATCAAAAGTAAGGTTCAACTCTGTTAGTTGAATGCACAGAACAGAAATAAGTTTCATACAATGCTTCTGTGTAGTTTATATTTGAACATATTCTTTTTTCCACTATTACCCACTTACCGCTACGAATGTCCAGTTGCATTTTCTACAGACAGAGTGTTTCAAAACTGCTTAATCAAAAGTATGGTTTAACTCTGTTAGCTGAATGCTCAGATCGGAAAGAAGTTTCACAGAATGCTTCTGTGTAGTTTATATTTGAATATATTCCTTTTTCCACTACTACTCTCTTAGCGCTCCAAATGTCCAGTTGCATTTTCTACAGAAAGAGTGTTCAGATCTGCTCAATCAAAAGTATGGTTTAACTCTGTTAGCTGAATGCACAGATCAGAAAAAAGTTTCACAGAATGATTCTGTGTAGTTTATATTTGGAGACATTCCTTTTTCCACTATTACCCTCTTAGCGCTCCGAATCTCCACTTGCATTTTCTACAGAAAGAGTGTTTCATAACTGCTCAATCAAAAATATGTTTTATCTCTGTTAACTGAATTTACAGATCAGAAATAAGTTTCACAGAATGCATCTGTGTAGTTTTTATTTGAAGATATTCTTTTTCCCAATATAGGCCTCTTAGCGCTTAACATGTCCAATTGCAGTTTCTACAGAAAGAGTGTTTCAGAACGGCTCAATCAAAAGTAAGGTTCAACTCTGTTAGTTGAATGCACAGAACAGAAAGAATTTTCACAGAATGCTACTGTGTAGTTTATATTTGAAGACATTCCTTTTTCCACTATTACCCTCTTAGCGCTCCGAATCTCCACTTGCATTTTCTACAGAAAGAGTGTTTCAGAACGGCTCAATCAAAGCTAAGGTTCAACTCTTTTAGTTGAACAAACAGAACAGAAAGAAGTTTCACACAATTCCTCTGTGTAGTTTTTATTTGTAGGCATTCTTTTTCCCAATAGAGGCCTCTTAGCGCTCAGAATGTCCAATTGCAGTTTCTACAGAAAGAGTGTTTCAGAACGGCTCAATCAAAAGTAAGGTTCAACTCTGTTAGTTGAATGCACAGAACAGAAAGAAGTCTCATACAATGCTTCTGTGTAGTTTATATTTGAACATATTCTTTTTTCCACTATTACCCACTTAGCGCTACGAATGTCCAGTTGCATTTTCTACAGACAGAGTGTTTCAAAACTGCTTAATCAAAAGTATGGTTTAACTCTGTTAGCTGAATGCTCAGATCGGAAAGAAGTTTCACAGAATGCTTCTGTGTAGTTTATATTTGAATATATTCCTTTTTCCACTACTACTCTCTTAGCGCTCCAAATGTCCAGTTGCATTTTCTACAGAAAGAGTGTTCAGATCTGCTCAATCAAAAGTATATTTTAACTCTGTTAGCTGAATGCACAGATCAGAAAGAAGTTTCACCGAATGATTCTGTGTAGTTTATATTTGAAGACATTCCTATTTCCACTATTACCCTCTTAGCGCTCCGAATCTCCACTTGCATTTTCTACAAAAAGAGTGTTTCATAACTGCTCAATCAAAAATATGTTTTATCTCTGTTAACTGAATTTACAGATCAGAAATAAGTTTCACAGAATGCATCTGTGTAGTTTTTATTTGAAGATATTCTCTTTCCCAATGTAGGCCTCTTATCGCTTAGCATGTCCAATTGCAGTTTCTACAGAAAGAGTGTTTCAGAACGGCTCAATCAAAAGTAAGGTTCAAATCTGTTAGTTGAATGCACAGAACAGAAAGAATTTTCACAGAATGCTACTGTGTAGTTTATATTTGAATATATTCCTTTTTCCACTATTACCCTCTTAGCGCTCCGAATGTCCACTTGCATTTTCTACAGAAAGAGTGTTCAGAACTGCGCAATCAAAAGTATGGTTTAACTCTGTTAGCTTAATGAACATATCAGAAATAAGTTTCACACAATGCTTCTGTGTAGTTTTTATTTGAAGATATTATATTTCCCAATATAGGCCTCTTAGCGCTCAGAATGTCCAATTGCAGTTTCTACAGAAAGAGTGTTTCAGAAAGGCTCAATCAAAAGTAAGGTTCAACTCTGTTAGTTGAATGCACAGAACAGAAAGAAGTTTCATACAATGCTTCTGTGTAGTTTATATTTGAACATATTCTTTTTTCCACTATTACCCACTTAGCGGTACGAATGTCCAGTTGCATTTTCTACAGACAGAGTGTTTCAAAACTGCTCAATCAAAAGTATGGTTTAACTCTGTTAGCTGAATGCTCAGATCAGAAAGAAGTTTCACAGAATGCTTCTGTGTAGTTTATATTTGAATATATTACTTTTTCCACTACTATTCTCTTAGCGCTCCAAATGTCCAGTTGCATTTTCCACAGAAAGAGTGTTCAGATCTGCTCAATCAAAATTATGGTTTAACTCTGTTAGCTGAATGCACAGATCAGAAAGAAGTTTCACAGAATGATTCTGTGTAGTTTATATTTGGAGACATTCCTTTTTCCACTATTACCCTCTTAGCGCTCCGAATCTCCACTTGAATTTTCTACAGAAAGAGTGTTTCAGAACGGCTCAATCAAAACTAAGGTTCAACTCTTTTAGTTGAACAAACAGAACAGAAAGAAGTTTCACACAATTCTTCTGTGTAGTTTTTATTTGTAGACATTCTTTTTCCCATTATAGGCCTATTAGCGCTCAGAATGCCCAATTGCAGTTTCTACAGAAAGAGTGTTTCAGAACGGCTCAATCAAAAGTAAGGTTCAACTCTGTTAGTTGAATGCACGGAACAGAAAGAAGTTTCATACAATGCTTCTGTGTAGTTTCTATTTGAACTTATTCTTTTTTCCACTATTACCCACTTAGCGCTACGAATGTCCAGTTGCATTTTCTACAGACAGAGTGTTTCAAAACTGCTCAATCAAAAGTATGGTTTAACTCTGTTAGCTGAATGCACAGATCAGAAAGAAGTTTCACCGAATGATTCTGTGTAGTTTATATTTGAAGACATTCCTTTTTCCACTATTACCCTCTTAGCGCTCCGAATCTCCACTTGCATTTTCTACAAAAAGAGTGTTTCATAAGTGCTCAATCAAAAATATGTTTTATCTCTGTTAACTGAATTTACAGATCAGAAATAAGTTTCACAGAATGCATCTGTGTAGTTTTTATTTGAAGATATTCTTTTTCCCAATGTAGGCCTCTTAGCGCTTAGCATGTCCAATTGCAGTTTCTACAGAAAGAGTGTTTCAGAACGGCTCAATCAAAAGTAAGGTTCAACTCTGTTAGTTGAATGCACAGAACAGAAAGAATTTTCACTGAATGCTACTGTGTAGTTTATATTTGAATATATTCCTTTTTCCACTATTACCCTCTTAGCGCTCCGAATGTCCACTTGCATTTTCTACAGAAAGAGTGTTCAGAACTGCGCAATCAAAAGTATGGTTTAACTCTGTTAGCTTAATGAACATATCAGAAATAAGTTTCACACAATGCTTCTGTGTAGTTTTTATTTGAAGATATTATTTTTCCCATTATAGTCCTCTTAGCGCTGAGAATGTTCAATTGCAGTTTCTACAGAAAGAGTGTTTCAGAAAGGCTCAATCAAAAGTAAGGTTCAACTCTGTTAGTTGAATGCACAGAACAGAAAGAAGTTTCATACAATGCTTCTGTGTAGTTTATATTTGAACATATTCTTTTTTCCACTATTACCCACTTAGCGCTACGAATGTCCAGTTGCATTTTCTACAGACAGAGTGTTTCAAAACTGCTCAATCAAAAGTATGGTTTAACTCTGTTAGCTGAATGCTCAGATCAGAAAGAAGTTTCACAGAATGCTTCTGTGTAGTTTATATTTGAATATATTCCTTTTTCCACTACTACTCTCTTAGCGCTCCAAATGTCCAGTTGCATTTTCTACAGAAAGAGTGTTCAGATCTGCTCAATCAAAAGTATGGTTTAACTCTGTTAGCTGAATGCACAGATCAGAAAGAAGTTTCACAGAATGATTCTGTGTAGCTTATATTTGGAGACATTCCTTTTTCCACTATTACCCTCTTAGCGCACTGAATCTCCACTTGCATTTTCTACAGAAAGAGTGTTTCAGAACGGCTCAATCAAAACTAAGGTTCAACTCTTTTAGTTGAACAAACAGAACAGAAAGAAGTTTCACACAATTCTTCTGTGTAGTTTTTATTTGTAGACATTCTTTTTCCCAATATAGGCCTCTTAGCGCTCAGAATGTCCAATTGCAGTTTCTACAGAAAGAGTGTTTCAGAACGGCTCAATCAAAAGTAAGGTTCAACTCTGTTAGTTGAATGCACAGAACAGAAAGAAGTTTCATACAATGCTTCTGTGTAGTTTCTATTTGAACATATTCTTTTTTCCACTATTACCCACTTAGCGCTACGAATGTCCAGTTGCATTTTCTACAGACAGAGTGTTTCAAAACTGCTCAATCAAAAGTATGGTTTAACTCTGTTAGCTGAATGCTCAGATCAGAAAGAAGTTTCACAGAATGCTTCTGTGTAGTTTATATTTGAATATATTCCTTTTTCCACTACTACGCTCTTAGCGCTCCAAATGTCCAGTTGCATTTTCTACAGAAAGAGTGTTCAGATCTGCTCAATCAAAAGTATGGTTTAACTCTGTTAGCTGAATGCACAGATCAGAAAGAAGTTTCACAGAATGATTCTGTGTAGTTTATATTTGAAGACATTCCTTTTTCCACTATTACCCTCTTAGCGCTCCGAATCTCCACTTGCATTTTCTAAAAAAGAGTGTTTCATAACTGCTCAATCAAAAATATGTTTTATCTCTGTTAACTGAATTTACAGATCAGAAATAAGTTTCACAGAATGCATCTCTGTAGTTTTTATTTGAAGAGATTCTTTTTCCCAAACTAGGCCTCTTAGCGCTTAGCATGTCCAATTGCAGTTTCTACAGAAAGAGTGTTTCAGAACGGCTCAATCAAAAGTAAGGTTCAACTCTGTTAGTTGAACGCACAGAACAAAAAGAATTTTCACAGAATGCTACTGTGTAGTTTGTATTTGAATATATTCCTTTTTCCACTATTACCCTCTTAGCGCTCCGAATGTCCACTTGCATTTTCTACAGAAAGAGTGTTCAGAACTGCGCAATCAAAAGTATGGTTTAACTCTGTTAGCTTAATGAACATATCAGAAATAAGTTTCACACAATGCTTCTGTGTAGTTTTTATTTGAAGATATTATTTTTCCCAATAGAGGCCTCTTAGCGCTCAGAATGTCCAATTGCAGTTTCTACAGAAAGAGTGTTTCAGAAAGGCTAAATCAAAAGTAAGGTTCAACTCTGTTAGTTGAATGCACAGAACAGAAATAAGTTTCATACAATGCTTCTGTGTAGTTTATATTTGAACATATTCTTTTTTCCACTATTACCCACTTACCGCTACGAATGTCCAGTTGCATTTTCTACAGACAGAGTGTTTCAAAACTGCTTAATCAAAAGTATGGTTTAACTCTGTTAGCTGAATGCTCAGATCGGAAAGAAGTTTCACAGAATGCTTCTGTGTAGTTTATATTTGAATATATTCCTTTTTCCACTACTACGCTCTTAGCGCTCCAAATGTCCAGTTGCATTTTCTACAGAAAGAGTGTTCAGATCTGCTCAATCAAAAGTATATTTTAACTCTGTTAGCTGAATGCACAGATCAGAAAGAAGTTTCACCGAATGATTCTGTGTAGTTTATATTTGAAGACATTCCTATTTCCACTATTACCCTCTTAGCGCTCCGAATCTCCACTTGCATTTTCTACAAAAAGAGTGTTTCATAACTGCTCAATCAAAAATATGTTTTATCTCTGTTAACTGAATTTACAGATCAGAAATAAGTTTCACAGAATGCATCTGTGTAGTTTTTATTTGAAGATATTCTCTTTCCCAATGTAGGCCTCTTATCGCTTAGCATGTCCAATTGCAGTTTCTACAGAAAGAGTGTTTCAGAACGGCTCAATCAAAAGTAAGGTTCAAATCTGTTAGTTGAATGCACAGAACAGAAAGAATTTTCACAGAATGCTACTGTGTAGTTTATATTTGAATATATTCCTTTTTCCACTATTACCCTCTTAGCGCTCCTAATGTCCACTTGCATTTTCTACAGAAAGAGTGTTCAGAACTGCGCAATCAAAAGTATGGTTTAACTCTGTTAGCTTAATGAACATATCAGAAATAAGTTTCACACAATGCTTCTGTGTAGTTTTTATTTGAAGATATTATATTTCCCAATATAGGCCTCTTAGCGCTCAGAATGTCCAATTGCAGTTTCTACAGAAAGAGTGTTTCAGAAAGGCTCAATCAAAAGTAAGGTTCAACTCTGTTAGTTGAATGCACAGAACAGAAAGAAGTTTCATACAATGCTTCTGTGTAGTTTATATTTGAACATATTCTTTTTTCCACTATTACCCACTTAGCGGTACGAATGTCCAGTTGCATTTTCTACAGACAGAGTGTTTCAAAACTGCTCAATCAAAAGTATGGTTTAACTCTGTTAGCTGAATGCTCAGATCAGAAAGAAGTTTCACAGAATGCTTCTGTGTAGTTTATATTTGAATATATTACTTTTTCCACTACTATTCTCTTAGCGCTCCAAATGTCCAGTTGCATTTTCCACAGAAAGAGTGTTCAGATCTGCTCAATCAAAATTATGGTTTAACTCTGTTAGCTGAATGCACAGATCAGAAAGAAGTTTCACAGAATGATTCTGTGTAGTTTATATTTGGAGACATTCCTTTTTCCACTATTACCCTCTTAGCGCTCCGAATCTCCACTTGAATTTTCTACAGAAAGAGTGTTTCAGAACGGCTCAATCAAAACTAAGGTTCAACTCTTTTAGTTGAACAAACAGAACAGAAAGAAGTTTCACACAATTCTTCTGTGTAGTTTTTATTTGTAGACATTCTTTTTCCCATTATAGGCCTATTAGCGCTCAGAATGCCCAATTGCAGTTTCTACAGAAAGAGTGTTTCAGAACGGCTCAATCAAAAGTAAGGTTCAACTCTGTTAGTTGAATGCACGGAACAGAAAGAAGTTTCATACAATGCTTCTGTGTAGTTTCTATTTGAACTTATTCTTTTTTCCACTATTACCCACTTAGCGCTCCGAATCTCCACTTGCATTTTCTACAGAAAGAGTGTTTCAGAACGGCTCAATCAAAACTAAGGTTCAACTCTTTTAGTTGAACAAACAGAACAGAAAGAAGTTTCACACAATTCTTCTGTGTAGTTTATATTTGTAGACATTCTTTTTCCCAATATAGGCCTCTTAGCGCTCAGAATGTCCAATTGCAGTTTCTACAGAAAGAGTGTTTCAGAACGGCTCAATCAAAAGTAAGGTTCAACTCTGTTAGTTGAATGCACAGAACAGAAAGAAGTTTCATAAAATGCTTCTGTGTAGTTTATATTTGAACATATTCTTTTTTCCACTATTACCCACTTAGCGCTACGAATGTCCAGTTGCATTTTCTACAGACAGAGTGTTTCAAAACTGCTCAATCAAAAGTATGGTTTAACTCTGTTAGCTGAATGCTCAGATCAGAAAGAAGTTTCACAGAATGCTTCTGTGTAGTTTATATTTGAATATATTACTTTTTCCACTACTACGCTCTTAGCGCTCCAAATGTCCATTTGCATTTTCAACAGAAAGAGTGTTCAGATCTGCTCAATCAAAAGTATGGTTTAACTCTGTTAGCTGAATGCACAGATCAGAAAGAAGTTTCACCGAATGATTCTGTGTAGTTTATATTTGAAGACATTCCTTTTTCCACTATTACCCTCTTAGCGCTCCGAATCTCCACTTGCATTTTCTACAAAAAGAGTGTTTCATAACTGCTCAATCAAAAATATGTTTTATCTCTGTTAACTGAATTTATAGATCAGAAATAAGTTTCACAGAGTGCATCTGTATAGTTTTTATTTGAAGATATTCTTTTCCCAATGTAGGCCTCTTAGCGCTTAGCATGTCCAATTGCAGTTTCTACAGAAAGAGTGTTTCAGAACGGCTCAATCAAAAGTAAGGTTCAACTCTGTTAGTTGAATGCACAGAACAGAAAGAATTTTCACAGAATGCTACTGTGTAGTTTATATTTGAATATATTCCTTTTTCCACTATTACCCTCTTAGCGCTCCGAATGTCCACTTGCATTTTCTACAGAAAGAGTGTTCAGAACTGCGCAATCAAAAGTATGGTTTAACTCTGTTAGCTTAATGAACATATCAGAAATAAGTTTCACACAATGCTTCTGTGTAGTTTTAATTTGAAGATATTATTTTTCCCAATATAGGCCTCTTAGCGCTCAGAATGTCCAATTGCAGTTTCTACAGAAAGAGTGTTTCAGAAAGGCTCAATCAAAAGTAAGGTTCAACTCTGTTAGTTGAATGCACAGAACAGAAAGAAGTTTCATACAATGCTTCTGTGTAGTTTATATTTGAACATATTCTTTTTTCCACTATTACCCACTTAGCGCTACGAATGTCCCGTTGCATTTTCTACAGACAGAGTGTTTCAAAACTGCTCAATCAAAAGTATGGTTTAACTCTGTTAGCTGAATGCTCAGATCAGAAAGAATTTTCACAGAATGCTTCTGTGTAGTTTATATTTGAATATATTCCTTTTTCCACTACTACTCTCTTAGCGCTCCAAATGTCCAGTTGCATTTTCTACAGAAAGAGTGTTCAGATCTGCTCAATCAAAAGTATGGTTTAACTCTGTTACCTGAATGCACAGATCAGAAAGAAGTTTCACAGAATGATTCTGTGTAGTTTATATTTGGAGACATTCCTTTTTCCACTATTACCCTCTTAGCACTCCGAATCTCCACTTGCATTTTCTACAGAAAGAGTGTTTCAGAACGGCTCAATCAAAACTAAGGTTCAACTCTTTTAGTTGAACAAACAGAACAGAAAGAAGTTTCACACAATTCTTCTGTGTAGTTTTTATTTGTAGACATTCTTTTTCCCAATATAGGCCTCTTAGCGCTCAGAATGTCCAATTGCAGTTTCTACAGAAAGAGTGTTTCAGAACGGCTCAATCAAAAGTAAGGTTCAACTCTGTTAGTTGAATGCACAGAACAGAAAGAAGTTTCATAAAATGCTTCTGTGTAGTTTATATTTGAACATATTTTTTTTCCACTATTACCCACTTAGCGCTACGAATGTCCAGTTGCATTTTCTACAGACAGAGTGTTTCAAAACTGCTCAATCAAAAGTATGGTTTAACTCTGTTAGCTGAATGCTCAGATCAGAAAGAAGTTTCACAGAATGCTTCTGTGTAGTTTATATTTGAATATATTACTTTTTCCACTACTACGCTCTTAGCGCTGCAAATGTCCATTTGCATTTTCAACAGAAAGAGTGTTCAGATCTGCTCAATCAAAAGTATGGTTTAACTCTGTTAGCTGAATGCACAGATCAGAAAGAAGTTTCACCGAATGATTCTGTGTAGTTTATATTTGAAGACATTCCTTTTTCCACTATTACCCTCTTAGCGCTCCGAATCTCCACTTGCATTTTCTACAAAAAGAGTGTTTCATAACTGCTCAATCAAAAATACGTTTTATCTCTGTTAACTCAATTTACAGATCAGAAATAAGTTTCACAGAGTGCATCTGTATAGTTTTTATTTGAAGATATTCTTTTCCCAATGTAGGCCTCTTAGCGCTTAGCATGTCCAATTGCAGTTTCTACAGAAAGAGTGTTTCAGAATGGCTCAATCAAAAGTAAGGTTCAACTCTGTTAGTTGAATGCACAGAACAGAAGAATTTTCACAGAGTGCTACTGTGTAGTTTATATTTGAATATATTCCTTTTTCCACTATTACCCTCTTAGCGCTCCGAATGTCCACTTGCATTTTCTACAGAAAGAGTGTTCAGAACTGCGCAATCAAAAGTATGGTTTAACTCTGTTAGCTTAATGAACATATCAGAAATAAGTTTCACACAATGCTTCTGTGTAGTTTTAATTTGAAGCTATTATTTTTCCCAATATAGGCCTCTTAGCGCTCAGAATGTCCAATTGCAGTTTCTACAGAAAGAGTGTTTCAGAAAGGCTCAATCAAAAGTAAGGTTCAACTCTGTTAGTTGAATGCACAGAACAGAAAGTAGTTTCATACAATGCTTCTGTGTAGTTTATATTTGAACATATTCTTTTTTCCACTATTACCCACTTAGTGCTACGAATGTCCAGTTGCATTTTCTACAGACAGAGTGTTTCAAAACTGCTCAATCATAAGTATGGTTTAACTCTGTTAGCTGAATGCTCATATCAGAAAGAAGTTTCACAGAATGCTTCTGTGTAGTTTATATTTGAATATATTCCTTTTTCCACTACTACTCTCTTAGCGCTCCAAATGTCCAGTTGCATTTTCTACAGAAAGAGTGTTCAGATCTGCTCAATCAAAAGTATGGTTTAACTCTGTTAGCTGAATGCACAGATCAGAAAGAAGTTTCACAGAATGATTCTGTGTAGTTTATATTTGGAGACATTCCTTTTTCCACTATTACCCTCTTAGCGCTCCGAATCTCCACTTGCATTTTCTACAGAAAGAGTGTTTCAGAACGGCTCAATCAAAACTAAGGTTCAACTCTTTTAGTTGAACAAACAGAACAGAAAGAAGTTTCACACAATTCTTCTGTGTAGTTTTTATTTGTAGACATTCTTTTTCCCAATATAGGCCTCTTAGCGCTCAGAATGTCCAATTGCAGTTTCTACAGAAAGAGTGTTTCAGAACGGCTCAATCAAAAGTAAGGTTCAACTCTGTTAGTTGAATGCACAGAACAGAAAGAAGTTTCATACAATGCCTCTGTGTAGTTTATATTTGAACATATTCTTTTTTCCACTATTACCCACTTAGCCCTACGAATGTCCAGTTGCATTTTCTACAGACAGAGTGTTTCAAAGCTGCTCAATCAAAAGTATGGTTTAACTCTGTTAGCTCAATGCTCAGATCAGAAAGAAGTTTCACAGAATGCTTCTGTGTAGTTTATATTTGAATATATTCCTTTTTCCACTACTACGCTCTTAGCGCTCCAAATGTCCAGTTGCATTTTCAACAGAAAGAGTGTTCAGATCTGCTCAATCAAAAGTATGGTTTAATTCTGTTAGCTGAATGCACAGATCAGAAAGAAGTTTCACCGAATGATTCTGTGTAGTTTATATTTGAAGACATTCCTTTTTCCACTGTTACCCTCTTAGCGCTCCGAATCTCCACTTGCATTTTCTACAAAAAGAGTGTTTCATAACTGCTCAATCAAAAATATGTTTTATATCTGTTAACTGAATTTACAGATCAGAAATAAGTTTCACAGAATGCATCTGTGTAGTTTTTATTTGAAGATATTCTTTTTCCCAATGTAGGCCTCTTAGCGCTTAGCATGTCCAATTGCAGTTTCTACAGAAAGAGTGTTTCAGAACGGCTCAATCAAAACTAAGGTTCAACTCTTTTAGTTGAACAAACAGAACAGAAAGAAGTTTCACACAATTCTTCTGTGTAGTTTATATTTGTAGACATTCTTTTTCCCAATATAGGCCTCTTAGCGCTCAGAATGTCCAATTGCAGTTTCTACAGAAAGAGTGTTTCAGAACGGCTCAATCAAAAGTAAGGTTCAACTCTGTTAGTTGAATGCACAGAACAGAAAGAAGTTTCATACAATGCTTCTGTGTAGTTTCTATTTGAACATATTCTTTTTTCGACTATTACCCACTTAGCGCTACGAATGTCCAGTTGCATTTTCTACAGACAGAGTGTTTCAAAACTGCTCAATCAAAAGTATGGTTTAACTCTGTTAGCTGAATGCTCAGATCAGAAAGAAGTTTCACAAAATGCTACTGTGTAGTTTATATTTGAATATATTCCTTTTTCCACTACTACTCTCTTAGCGCTCCAAATGTCCAGTTGCATTTTCAACAGAAAGAGTGTTCAGATCTGCTCAATCAAAAGTATGGTTTAACTCTGTTAGCTGAATGCACAGATCAGAAAGAAGTTTCACAGAATGATTCTGTGTAGTTTATATTTGGAGACATTCCTTTTTCCACTATTACCCTCTTAGCGCTCCGAATCTCCACTTGCATTTTCTACAGAAAGAGTGTTTCAGAACGGCTCAATCAAAACTAAGGTACAACACTTTTAGTTGAACAAACAGAACAGAAAGTAGTTTCACACAATTCTTCTGTTTAGTTTTTATTTGTAGACATTCTTTTTCCCAATATAGGCCTCTTAGCGCTCAGAATGTCCAATTGCAGTTTCTACAGAAAGAGTGTTTCAGAACGGCTCAATCAAAAGTAAGGTTCAACTCTGTTAGTTGAATGCACAGAACAGAAAGAAGTTTCATACAATGCTTCTGTGTAGTTTCTATTTGAACATATTCTTTTTTCCACTATTACCCACTTAGCGCTACGAATGTCCAGTTGCATTTTCTGCAGACAGAGTGTTTCAAAACTGCTCAATCAAAAGTATGGCTTAACTCTGTTAGCTGAATGCTCAGATCAGAAAGAAGTTTCACAGAATGCTTCTGTGTAGTTTATATTTGAATATATTCCTTTTTCCACTACTACGCTCTTAGCGCTCCAAATGTCCAGTTGCATTTTCAACAGAAAGAGTGATCAGATCTGCTCAATCAAAAGTATGGTTTAACTCTGTTAGCTGAATGCACAGATCAGAAAGAAGTTTCACCAAATGATTCTGTGTAGTTTATATTTGAAGACATTCCTTTTTCCACTATTACCCTCTTAGCGCTCCGAATCTCCACTTGCATTTTCTACAAAAAGAGTGTTTCATAACTGCTCAATCAAAAATATGTTTTATCTCTGTTAACTGAATTTACAGATCAGAAATAAGTTTCACAGAATGCATCTGTGTAGTTTTTATTTGAAGATATTCTTTTTCCCAATGTAGGCCTCTTAGCGCTTAGCATGTCCAATTACAGTTTCTACAGAAAGAGTGTTTCAGAACGGCTCAATCAAAAGTAAGGTTCAACTCTGTTAGTTGAATGCACAGAACAGAAAGAATTTTCACAGAATGCTACTGTGTAGTTTATATTTGAATATATTCCTTTTTCCACTATTACCCTCTTAGCGCTCCGAATGTCCACTTGCATTTTCTACAGAAAGAGTGTTCAGAACTGCGCAATCAAAAGTATGGTTTAACTCTGTTAGCTTAATGAACATATCAGAAATAAGTTTCACACAATGCTTCTGTGTAGTTTTTATTTGAAGATATTATTTTTCCCAATATAGGCCTCTTAGCGCTCAGAATGTCCAATTGCAGATTCTACAGAAAGAGTGTTTCAGAAAGGCTCAATCAAAAGTAAGGTTCAACTCTGTTAGTTGAATGCACAGAACAGAAAGAAGTTTCATACAATGCTTCTGTGTAGTTTATATTTGAACATATTCTTTTTTCCACTATTACCCACTTAGCGCTACGAATGTCCAGTTGCATTTTCTACAGACAGAGTGTTTCAAAACTGCTCAATCAAAAGTATGGTTTAACTCTGTTAGCTGAATGCTCAGATCAGAAAGAAGTTTCACAGAATGCTTCTGTGTAGTTTATATTTGAATATATTCCTTTTTCCACTACTACTCTCTTAGCGCTCAAAATGTCCAGTTGCATTTTCTACAGAAAGAGTGTTCAGATCTGCTCAATCAAAAGTATGGTTTAACCCTGTTAGCTGAATGCACATATCAGAAAGAAGTTTCACAGAATGATTCTGTGTAATTTATATTTGGAGACATTCCTTTTTCCACTATTACCCTCTTTGCGCTCCGAATCTCCACTTGCATTTTCTACAGAAAGAGTGTTTCAGAACGGCTCAATCAAAACTAAGGTTCAACACTTTTAGTTGAACAAACAGAACAGAAAGAAGTTTCACACAATTCTTCTGTGTAGTTTTTATTTGTAGACATTCTTTTTCCCAATATAGGCCTCTTAGCGCTCAGAATGTCCAATTGCAGTTTCTACAGAAAGAGTGTTTCAGAACGGCTCAATCAAAAGTAAGGTTCAACTCTGTTAGTTGAATGCACAGAACAGAAAGAAGTTTCATACAATGCTTCTGTGTAGTTTCTATTTGAACATATTCTTTTTTCCACTATTACCCACTTAGCGCTACGAATGTCCAGTTGCATTTTCTGCAGACAGAGTGTTTCAAAACTGCTCAATCAAAAGTATGGTTTAACTCTGTTAGCTGAATGCTCAGATCAGAAAGAAGTTTCACAGAATGCTTCTGTGTAGTTTATATTTGAATATATTCCTTTTTCCACTACTACGCTCTTAGCTCTCCAAATGTCCAGTTGCATTTTCAACAGAAAGAGTGTTCAGATCTGCTCAATCAAAAGTATGGTTTAACTCTGTTAGCTGAATGCACAGATCAGAAAGAAGTTTCACCAAATGATTCTGTGTAGTTTATATTTGAAGACATTCCTTTTTCCACTATTACCCTCTTAGCGCTCCGAATCTCCACTTGCATTTTCTACAAAAAGAGTGTTTCATAACTGCTCAATCAAAAATATGTTTTATCCCTGTTAACTGAATTTACAGATCAGAAATAAGTTTCACAGAATGCATCTGTGTAGTTTTTATTTGAAGATATTCTTTTTCCCAATGTAGGCCTCTTAGCGCTTAGCATGTCCAATTGCAGTTTCTACAGAAAGAGTGTTTCAGAACGGCTCAATCAAAAGTAAGGTTCAACTCTGTTAGTTGAATGCACAGAACAGAAAGAAGTTTCATACAATGCTTCTGTGTAGTTTATATTTGAACATATTCTTTTTTCCACTATTACCCACTTAGCGCTACGAATGTCCAGTTGCATTTTCTACAGACAGAGTGTTTCAAAACTGCTCAATCAAAAGTATGGTTTAACTCTGTTAGCTGAATGCTCAGATCAGAAAGAAGTTTCACAGAATGCTTCTGTGTAGTTTATATTTGAATATATTCCTTTTTCCACTACTACTCTCTTAGCGCTTCAAATGTCCAGTTGCATTTTCTACAGAAAGAGTGTTCAGATCTGCTCAATCAAAAGTATGGTTTAACTCTGTTAGCTGAATGCACAGATCAGAAAGAAGTTTCGCAGAATGATTCTGTGTAGTTTATATTTGGAGACATTCCTTTTTCCACTATTACCTTCTTAGCGCTCCGAATCTCCACTTGCATTTTCTACAGAAAGAGTGTTTCAGAACGGCTCAATCAAAACTAAGGTTCAACTCTTTTAGTTGAACAAACAGAACAGAAAGAAGTTTCACACAATTCTTCTGTGTAGTTTATATTTGTAGACATTCTTTTTCCCAATATAGGCCACTTAGCGCTCAGAATGTCCAATTGCAGTTTCTACAGAAAGAGTGTTTCAGAACGGCTCAATCAAAAGTAAGGTTCAACTCTGTTAGTTGAATGCACAGAACAGAAAGTAGTTTCATACAATGCTTCTGTGTAGTTTATATTTGAACATATTCTTTTTTCCACTATTACCCACTTAGCGCTCCGAATGTCCAGTTACATTTTCTACAGACAGAGTGTTTCAAAACTGCTCAATCAAAAGTATGGTTTAACTCTGTTTGCTGAATGCTCACATCAGAATGAAGTTTCACAGAATGCTTCTGTGTAGTTTATATTTGAATATATTCCTTTTTCCACTACTACGCTCTTAGCGTTCCAAATGTCCAGTTGCATTTTCTACAGAAAGCGTGTTCAGATCTGCTCAATGAAAACTATGGTTTAACCCTGTTAGCTGAATGCACAGATCAGAAAGAAGTTTCACCGAATGATTCTGTGTAGTTTATATTTGAAGACATTCCTTTTTCCACTGTTACCCTCTTAGCGCTCCGAATCTCCACTTGCATTTTCTACAAAAAGAGTGTTTCATAACTGCTCAATCAAAAATATGTTTTATATCTGTTAACTGAATTTACAGATCAGAAATAAGTTTCACAGAATGCATCTGTGTAGTTTTTATTTGAAGATATTCTTTTTCCCAAAGTAGGCCTCTTAGCGCTTAGCATGTCCAATTGCAGTTACTACAGAAAGAGTGTTTCAGAACGGCTCAATCAAAAGTAAGGTTCAACTCTGTTAGTTGAATGCACAGAACAGAAAGAATTTTCACAGAATGCTACTGTGTAGTTTATATTTGAATATATTCCTTTTTCCACTATTACCCTCTTAGCGCTCCGAATGTCCACTTGCATTTTCTACAGAAAGAGTGTTCAGAACTGCGCAATCAAAAGTATGGTTTAACTCTGTTAGCTTAATGAACATATCAGAAATAAGATTCCCACAATGCTTCTGTGTAGTTTTTATTTGAAGATATTATTTTTCCCAATAGAGGCCTCTTAGCGCTCAGAATGTCCAATTGCAGTTTCTACAGAAAGAGTGTTTCAGAAAGGCTCAATCAATAGTAAGGTTCAACTCTGTTAGTTGAATGCACAGAACAGAAAGAAGTTTCATACAATGATTCTGTGTAGTTTATATTTGAACATATTCTTTTTTCCACTATTACCCACTTAGCGCTATGAATATCCAGTTGCATTTTCTACAGAAAGAGTGTTCAGATCTGCTCAATCAAAAGTATGGTTTAACTCTGTTAGCTGAATGCACAGATCAGAAAGAAGTTTCACAGAATGATTCTGTGCAGTTTATATTTGGAGACATTCCTTTTTCCACTATTACCCTCTTAGCGCTCCGAATCTCCACTTGCATTTTCTACAGAAAGACTGTTACAGAACGGCTCAATCAAAACTAAGGTTCAACTCTTTTAGTTGAACAAACAGAACAGAAAGAAGTTTCACACAATTCTTCTGTGTAGTTTTTATTTGTAGACATTCTTTTTCCCAATATAGGCCTCTTAGCGCTCAGAATTTCCAATTGCAGTTTCTACAGAAAGAGTGTTTCAGAACGGCTCAATCAAAAGTAAGGTTCAACTCTGTTAGTTGAATGCACAGAACAGAAAGAAGTTTCATACAATGCTTCTGTGTAGTTTATATTTGAACATATTCTTTTTTCCACTATTACCAACTTAGCGCTACGAATGTCCAGTTGCATTTTCTACAGACAGAGTGTTTCAAAACTGCTCAATCAAAAGTATGGTTTAACTCTGTTAGCTGAATGCTCAGATCAGAAAGAAGTTTCACAGAATGTTTCTGTGTAGTTTATATTTGAATATATTCCTTTTTCCACTACTACGCTCTTAGCGCTCCAAATGTCCAGTTGCATTTTCAACAGAAAGAGTGTTCAGATATGCTCAATCAAAAATATGGTTTAACTCTGTTAGCTGAATGCACAGATCAGAAAGAAGTTTCACCGAATGATTCTGTGTAGTTTATATTTGAAGACATTCCTTTTTCCACTATTACCCTCTTAGCGCTCCGAATCTCCACTTGCATTTTCTACAAAAAGAGTGTTTCATAACTGCTCAATCAAAAATATGTTTTATCTCTGTTAACTGAATTTACAGATCATAAATAAGTTTCACAGAATGCATCTGTGTAGTTTTTATTTGAAGATATTCTTTTTCCCAATGTAGGCCTCTTAGCGCTTAACATGTCCAATTGCAGTTTCTACAGAAAGAGTGTTTCAGAACGGCTCTATCAAAAGTAAGGTTCAACTCTGTTAGTTGAATGCACAGAACAGAAAGAATTTTCACAGAATGCTACTGTGTAGTTTATATTTGAATATATTCCTTTTTCCACTATTACCCTCTTAGCGCTCCGAATGTCCACTTGCATTTTCTACAGAAAGAGTGTTCAGAACTGCGCAATCAAAAGTATGGTTTAACTCTGTAAGCTTAATGAACATATCAGAAATAAGTTTCACACAATGCTTCTGTGTAGTTTTTATTTGAAGATATTATTTTTCCCAATATAGGCCTCTTAGCGCTCAGAATGTCCAATTGCAGTTTCTACAGAAAGAGTGTTTCAGAAAGGCTCAATCAAAAGTAAGGTTCAACTCTCTTAGTTGAATGCACAGAACAGAAAGAAGTTTCATACAATGCTTCTGTGTAGTTTATATTTGAACATATTCTTTTTTCCACTATTACCCACTTAGCGCTACGAATGTCCAGTTGCATTTTCTACTGACAGAGTGTTTCAAAACTGCTCAATCAAAAGTATGGTTTAACTCTGTTAGCTGAATGCTCAGATCAGAAAGAAGTTTCACAGAATGCTTCTGTGTAGTTTATATTTGAATATATTCCTTTTTCCACTACTACTCTCTTAGCGCTCCAAATGTCCAGTTGCATTTTCTACAGAAAGAGTGTTCAGATCTGCTCAATCAAAAGTATGGTTTAACTCTGTTAGCTGAATGCACAGATCAGAAAGAAGTTTCACAGAATGATTCTGTGTAGTTTATATTTGGAGACATTCCTTTTTCCACTATTACCCTCTTAGCGCTCCGAATCTCCACTTGCATTTTCTACAGAAAGAGTGTTTCAGAACGGCTCAATCAAAACTAAGGTTCAACTCTTTTAGTTGAACAAACAGAACAGAAAGAAGTTTCACACAATTCTTCTGTGTAGTTTTTATTTGTAGACATTCTTTTTCCCAATATAGGCCTCTTAGCGCTCAGAATGTCCAATTGCAGTTTCTACAGAAAGAGTGTTTCAGAACGGCTCAATCAAAAGTAAGGTTCAACTCTGTTAGTTGAATGCACAGAACAGAAAGAAGTTTCATAAAATGCTTCTGTGTAGTTTATATTTGAACATATTTTTTTTCCACTATTACCCACTTAGCGCTACGAATGTCCAGTTGCATTTTCTACAGACAGAGTGTTTCAAAACTGCTCAATCAAAAGTATGGTTTAACTCTGTTAGCTGAATGCTCAGATCAGAAAGAAGTTTCACAGAATGCTTCTGTGTAGTTTATATTTGAATATATTACTTTTTCCACTACTACGCTCTTAGCGCTCCAAATGTCCATTTGCATTTTCAACAGAAAGAGTGTTCAGATCTGCTCAATCAAAAGTATGGTTTAACCCTGTTAGCTGAATGCACAGATCAGAAAGAAGTTTCACCGAATGATTCTGTGTAGTTTATATTTGAAGACATTCCTTTTTCCACTATTACCCTCTTAGCGCTCCGAATCTCCACTTGCATTTTCTACAAAAAGAGTGTTTCATAACTGCTCAATCAAAAATATGTTTTATCTCTGTTAACTGAATTTATAGATCAGAAATAAGTTTCACAGAGTGCATCTGTATAGTTTTTATTTGAAGATATTCTTTTCCCAATGTAGGCCTCTTAGCGCTTAGCATGTCCAATTGCAGTTTCTACAGAAAGAGTGTTTCAGAACGGCTCAATCAAAAGTAAGGTTCAACTCTGTTAGTTGAATGCACAGAACAGAAAGAATTTTCACAGAATGCTACTGTGTAGTTTATATTTGAATATATTCCTTTTTCCACTATTACCCTCTTAGCGCTCCGAATGTCCACTTGCATTTTCTACAGAAAGAGTGTTCAGAACTGCGCAATCAAAAGTATGGTTTAACTCTGTTAGCTTAATGAACATATCAGAAATAAGTTTCACACAATGCTTCTGTGTAGTTTTAATTTGAAGATATTATTTTTCCCAATATAGGCCTCTTAGCGCTCAGAATGTCCAATTGCAGTTTCTACAGAAAGAGTGTTTCAGAAAGGCTCAATCAAAAGTAAGGTTCAACTCTGTTAGTTGAATGCACAGAACAGAAAGAAGTTTCATACAATGCTTCTGTGTAGTTTATATTTGAACATATTCTTTTTTCCACTATTACCCACTTAGCGCTACGAATGTCCAGTTGCATTTTCTACAGACAGAGTGTTTCAAAACTGCTCAATCAAAAGTATGGTTTAACTCTGTTAGCTGAATGCTCAGATCAGAAAGAATTTTCACAGAATGCTTCTGTGTAGTTTATATTTGAATATATTCCTTTTTCCACTACTACTCTCTTAGCGCTCCAAATGTCCAGTTGCATTTTCTACAGAAAGAGTGTTCAGATCTGCTCAATCAAAAGTATGGTTTAACTCTGTTAGCTGAATGCACAGATCAGAAAGAAGTTTCGCAGAATGATTCTGTGTAGTTTATATTTGGAGACATTCCTTTTTCCACTATTACCTTCTTAGCGCTCCGAATCTCCACTTGCATTTTCTACAGAAAGAGTGTTTCAGAACGGCTCAATCAAAACTAAGGTTCAACTCGTTTAGTTGAACAAACAGAACAGAAAGAAGTTTCACACAATTCTTCTGTGTAGTTTATATTTGTAGACATTCTTTTTCCCAATATAGGCCTCTTAGCGCTCAGAATGTCCAATTGCAGTTTCTACAGAAAGAGTGTTTCAGAACGGCTCAATCAAAAGTAAGGTTCAACTCTGTTAGTTGAATGCACAGAACAGAAAGAAGTTTCATACAATGCTTCTGTGTAGTTTCTATTTGAACATATTCTTTTTTCGACTATTACCCACTTAGCGCTACGAATGTCCAGTTGCATTTTCTACAGACAGAGTGTTTCAAAACTGCTCAATCAAAAGTATGGTTTAACTCTGTTAGCTGAATGCTCAGATCAGAAAGAAGTTTCACAAAATGCTACTGTGTAGTTTATATTTGAATATATTCCTTTTTCCACTACTACGCTCTTAGCGCTCCAAATGTCCAGTTGCATTTTCAACAGAAAGAGTGTTCAGATCTGCTCAATCAAAAGTATGGTTTAACTCTGTTAGCTGAATGCACAGATCAGAAAGAAGTTTCACCAAATGATTCTGTGTAGTTTATATTTGAAGACATTCCTTTTTCCACTATTACCCTCTTAGCGCTCCGAATCTCCACTTGCATTTTCTACAAAAAGAGTGTTTCATAACTGCTCAATCAAAAATATGTTTTATCTCTGTTAACTGAATTTACAGATCAGAAATAAGTTTCACAGAATGCATCTGTGTAGTTTTTATTTGAAGATATTCTTTTTCCCAATGTAGGCCTCTTAGCGCTTAGCATGTCCAATTGCAGTTTCTACAGAAAGAGTGTTTCAGAACGGCTCAATCAAAAGTAAGGTTCAACTCTGTTAGTTGAATGCACAGAACAGAAAGAATTTTCACAGAATGCTACTGTGTAGTTTATATTTGAATATATTCCTTTTTCCACTATTACCCTCTTAGCGCTCCGAATGTCCACTTGCATTTTCTACAGAAAGAGTGTTCAGAACTGCGCAATCAAAAGTATGGTTTAACTCTGTTAGCTTAATGAACATATCAGAAATAAGTTTCACACAATGCTTCTGTGTAGTTTTTATTTGAAGATATTATTTTTCCCAATATAGGCCTCTTAGCGCTCAGAATGTCCAATTGCAGATTCTACAGAAAGAGTGTTTCAGAAAGTCTCAATCAAAAGTAAGGTTCAACTCTGTTAGTTGAATGCACAGAACAGAAAGAAGTTTCATACAATGCTTCTGTGTAGTTTATATTTGAACATATTCTTTTTTCCACTATTACCCACTTAGCGCTACGAATGTCCAGTTGCATTTTCTACAGACAGAGTGTTTCAAAACTGCTCAATCAAAAGTATGGTTTAACTCTGTTAGCTGAATGCTCAGATCAGAAAGAAGTTTCACAGAATGCTTCTGTGTAGTTTATATTTGAATATATTCCTTTTTCCACTACTACTCTCTTAGCGCTCCAAATGTCCAGTTGCATTTTCTACAGAAAGAGTGTTCAGATCTGCTCAATCAAAAGTATGGTTTAACTCTGTTAGCTGAATGCACAGATCAGAAAGAAGTTTCGCAGAATGATTCTGTGTAGTTTATATATGGAGACATTCCTTTTTCCACTATTACCCTCTTAGCGCTCCGAATCTCCACTTGCATTTTCTACCGAAAGAGTGTTTCAGAACGGCTCAATCAAAACTAAGGTTCAACACTTTTAGTTGAACAAACAGAACAGAAAGAAGTTTCACACAATTCTTCTGTGTAGTTTTTATTTGTAGACATTCTTTTTCCCAATATAGGCCTCTTAGCGCTCAGAATGTCCAATTGCAGTTTCTACAGAAAGAGTGTTTCAGAACGGCTCAATCAAAAGTAAGGTTCAACTCTGTTAGTTGAATGCACAGAACAGAAAGAAGTTTCATACAATGCTTCTGTGTAGTTTCTATTTGAACATATTCTTTTTTCCACTATTACCCACTTAGCGCTACGAATGTCCAGTTGCATTTTCTGCAGACAGAGTGTTTCAAAACTGCTCAATCAAAAGTATGGCTTAACTCTGTTAGCTGAATGCTCAGATCAGAAAGAAGTTTCACAGAATGCTTCTGTGTAGTTTATATTTGAATATATTCCTTTTTCCACTACTACGCTCTTAGCGCTCCAAATGTCCAGTTGCATTTTCAACAGAAAGAGTGATCAGATCTGCTCAATCAAAAGTATGGTTTAACTCTGTTAGCTGAATGCACAGATCAGAAAGAAGTTTCACCAAATGATTCTGTGTAGTTTATATTTGAAGACATTCCTTTTTCCACTATTACCCTGTTAGCGCTCCGAATCTCCACTTGCATTTTCTACAAAAAGAGTGTTTCATAACTGCTCAATCAAAAATATGTTTTATCTCTGTTAACTGAATTTACAGATCAGAAATAAGTTTCACAGAATGCATCTGTGTAGTTTTTATTTGAAGATATTCTTTTTCCCAATGTAGGCCTCTTAGCGCTTAGCATGTCCAATTACAGTTTCTACAGAAAGAGTGTTTCAGAACGGCTCAATCAAAAGTAAGGTTCAACTCTGTTAGTTGAATGCGCAGAACAGAAAGAATTTTCACAGAATGCTACTGTGTAGTTTATATTTGAATATATTCCTTTTTCCACTATTACCCTCTTAGCGCTCCGAATGTCCACTTGCATTTTCTACAGAAAGAGTGTTCAGAACTGCGCAATCAAAAGTATGGTTTAACTCTGTTAGCTTAATGAACATATCAGAAATAAGTTTCACACAATGCTTCTGTGTAGTTTTTATTTGAAGATATTATTTTTCCCAATATAGGCCTCTTAGCGCTCAGAATGTCCAATTGCAGATTCTACAGAAAGAGTGTTTCAGAAAGGCTCAATCAAATGTAAGGTTCAACTCTGTTAGTTGAATGCACAGAACAGAAAGAAGTTTCATACAATGCTTCTGTGTAGTTTATATTTGAACATATTCTTTTTTCCACTATTACCCACTTAGCGCTACGAATGTCCAGTTGCATTTTCTACAGACAGAGTGTTTCAAAACTGCTCAATCAAAAGTATGGTTTAACTCTGTTAGCTGAATGCTCAGATCAGAAAGAAGTTTCACAGAATGCTTCTGTGTAGTTTATATTTGAATATATTCCTTTTTCCACTACTACTCTCTTAGCGCTCAAAATGTCCAGTTGCATTTTCTACAGAAAGAGTGTTCAGATCTGCTCAATCAAAAGTATGGTTTAACTCTGTTAGCTGAATGCACATATCAGAAAGAAGTTTCACAGAATGATTCTGTGTAATTTATATTTGGAGACATTCCTTTTTCCACTATTACCCTCTTAGCGCTCCGAATCTCCACTTGCATTTTCTACAGAAAGAGTGTTTCAGAACGGCTCAATCAAAACTAAGGTTCAACACTTTTAGTTGAACAAACAGAACAGAAAGAAGTTTCACACAATTCTTCTGTGTAGTTTTTATTTGTAGACATTCTTTTTCCCAATATAGGCCTCTTAGCGCTCAGAATGTCCAATTGCAGTTTCTACAGAAAGAGTGTTTCAGAACGGCTCAATCAAAAGTAAGGTTCAACTCTGTTAGTTGAATGCACAGAACAGAAAGAAGTTTCATACAATGCTTCTGTGTAGTTTCTATTTGAACATATTCTTTTTTCCACTATTACCCACTTAGCGCTACGAATGTCCAGTTGCATTTTCTTCAGACAGAGTGTTTCAAAACTGCTCAATCAAAAGTATGGTTTAACTCTGTTAGCTGAATGCTCAGATCAGAAAGAAGTTTCACAGAATGCTTCTGTGTAGTTTATATTTGAATATATTCCTTTTTCCACTACTACGCTCTTAGCTCTCCAAATGTCCAGTTGCATTTTCGACAGAAAGAGTGTTCAGATCTGCTCAATCAAAAGTATGGTTTAACTCTGTTAGCTGAATGCACAGATCAGAAAGAAGTTTCACCAAATGATTCTGTGTAGTTTATATTTGAAGACATTCCTTTTTCCACTATTACCCTCTTAGCGCTCCGAATCTCCACTTGCATTTTCTACAAAAAGAGTGTTTCATAACTGCTCAATCAAAAATATGTTTTATCCCTGTTAACTGAATTTACAGATCAGAAATAAGTTTCACAGAATGCATCTGTGTAGTTTTTATTTGAAGATATTCTTTTTCCCAATGTAGGCCTCTTAGCGCTTAGCATGTCCAATTGCAGTTTCTACAGAAAGAGTGTTTCAGAACGGCTCAATCAAAAGTAAGGTTCAACTCTGTTAGTTGAATGCACAGAACAGAAAGAAGTTTCATACAATGCTTCTGTGTAGTTTATATTTGAACATATTCTTTTTTCCACTATTACCCACTTAGCGCTACGAATGTCCAGTTGCATTTTCTACAGACAGAGTGTTTCAAAACTGCTCAATCAAAAGTATGGTTTAACTCTGTTAGCTGAATGCTCAGATCAGAAAGAAGTTTCACAGAATGCTTCTGTGTAGTTTATATTTGAATATATTCCTTTTTCCACTACTACTCTCTTAGCGCTTCAAATGTCCAGTTGCATTTTCTACAGAAAGAGTGTTCAGATCTGCTCAATCAAAAGTATGGTTTAACTCTGTTAGCTGAATGCACAGATCAGAAAGAAGTTTCGCAGAATGATTCTGTGTAGTTTATATTTGGAGACATTCCTTTTTCCACTATTACCTTCTTAGCGCTCCGAATCTCCACTTGCATTTTCTACAGAAAGAGTGTTTCAGAACGGCTCAATCAAAACTAAGGTTCAACTCTTTTAGTTGAACAAACAGAACAGAAAGAAGTTTCACACAATTCTTCTGTGTAGTTTATATTTGTAGACATTCTTTTTCCCAATATAGGCCTCTTAGCGCTCAGAATGTCCAATTGCAGTTTCTACAGAAAGAGTGTTTCAGAACGGCTCAATCAAAAGTAAGGTTCAACTCTGTTAGTTGAATGCACAGAACAGAAAGAAGTTTCATAAAATGCTTCTGTGTAGTTTCTATTTGAACATATTCTTTTTTCGACTATTACCCACTTAGCGCTACGAATGTCCAGTTGCATTTTCTACAGACAGAGTGTTTCAAAACTGCTCAATCAAAAGTATGGTTTAACTCTGTTAGCTGAATGCTCAGATCAGAAAGAAGTTTCACAAAATGCTTCTGTGTAGTTTATATTTGAATATATTCCTTTTTCCACTACTACGCTCTTAGCGCTCCAAATGTCCAGTTGCATTTTCAACAGAAAGAGTGTTCAGATCTGCTCAATCAAAAGTATGGTTTAACTCTGTTAGCTGAATGCACAGATCAGAAAGAAGTTTCACTAAATGATTCTGTGTAGTTTATATTTGAAGACATTCCTTTTTCCACTATTACCCTCTTAGCGCTCCGAATCTCCACTTGCATTTTCTACAAAAAGAGTGTTTCATAACTGCTCAATCAAAAATATGTTTTATCCCTGTTAACTGAATTTACAGATCAGAAATAAGTTTCACAGAATGCATCTGTGTAGTTTTTATTTGAAGATATTCTTTTTCCCAATGTAGGCCTCTTAGCGCTTAGCATGTCCAATTGCAGTTTCTACAGAAAGAGTGTTTCAGAACGGCTCAATCAAAAGTAAGGTTCAACTCTGTTAGTTGAATGCACAGAACAGAAAGAATTTTCACAGAATGCTACTGTGTAGTTTATATTTGAATATATTCCTTTTTCCACTATTACCCTCTTAGCGCTCCAAATGTCCACTTGCATTTTCTACAGAAAGAGTGTTCAGAACTGCGCAATCAAAAGTATGGTTTAGCTCTGTTAGCTTAATGAACATATCAGAAATAAGTTTCACACAATGCTTCTGTGTAGTTTTTATTTGAAGATATTATTTTTCCCAATAGAGGCCTCTTAGCGCTCAGAATGTCCAATTGCAGTTTCTACAGAAAGAGTGTTTCAGAAAGGCTCAATCAAAAGTAAGGTTCAACTCTGTTAGTTGAATGCACAGAACAGAAAGAAGTTTCATACAATGCTTCTGTGTAGTTTATATTTGAACATATTCTTTTTTCCACTATTACCCACTTAGCGCTACGAATGTCCAGTTGCATTTTCTACAGACAGAGTGTTTCAAAACTGCTCAATCAAAAGTATGGTTTAACTCTGTTAGCTGAATGCTCAGATCAGAAAGAAGTTTCACGGAATGCTTCTGTGTAGTTTATATTTGAATATATTCCTTTTTCCACTACTACTCTCTTAGCGCTTCAAATGTCCAGTTGCATTTTCTACAGAAAGAGTGTTCAGATCTGCTCAATCAAAAGTATGGTTTAACTCTGTTAGCTGAATGCACAGATCAGAAAGAAGTTTCGCAGAATGATTCTGTGTAGTTTATATTTGGAGACATTCCTTTTTCCACTATTACCTTCTTAGCGCTCCGAATCTCCACTTGCATTTTCTACAGAAAGAGTGTTTCAGAACGGCTCAGTCAAAACTAAGGTTCAACTCTTTTAGTTGAACAAACAGAACAGAAAGAAGTTTCACACAATTCTTCTGTGTAGTTTATATTTGTAGACATTCTTTTTCCCAATATAGGCCTCTTAGCGCTCAGAATGTCCAATTGCAGTTTCTACAGAAAGAGTGTTTCAGAACGGCTCAATCAAAAGTAAGGTTCAACTCTGTTAGTTGAATGCACAGAACAGAAAGAAGTTTCATACAATGCTTCTGTGTAGTTTCTATTTGAACATATTCTTTTTTCGACTATTACCCACTTAGCGCTACGAATGTCCAGTTGCATTTTCTACAGACAGAGTGTTTCAAAACTGCTCAATCAAAAGTATGGTTTAACTCTGTTAGCTGAATGCTCAGATCAGAAAGAAGTTTCACAAAATGCTTCTGTGTAGTTTATATTTGAATATATTCCTTTTTCCACTACTACGCTCTTAGCGCTCCAAATGTCCAGTTGCATTTTCAACAGAAAGAGTGTTCAGATCTGCTCAATCAAAAGTATGGTTTAACTCTGTTAGCTGAATGCACAGATCAGAAAGAAGTTTCACCAAATGATTCTTTGTAGTTTATATTTGAAGACATTCCTTTTTCCACTATTACCCTCTTAGCGCTCCGAATCTCCACTTGCATTTTCTACAAAAAGAGTGTTTCATAACTGCTCAATCAAAAATATGTTTTATCTCTGTTAACTGAATTTACAGATCAGAAATAAGTTTCACAGAATGCATCTGTGTAGTTTTTATTTGAAGATATTCTTTTTCGCAATGTAGGCCTCTTAGCGCTTAGCATGTCCAATTGCAGTTTCTACAGAAAGAGTGTTTCAGAACGGCTCAATCAAAAGTAAGGTTCAACTCTGTTAGTTGAATGCACAGAACAGAAAGTATTTTCACAGAATGCTACTGTGTAGTTTATATTTGAATATATTCCTTTTTCCACTATTACCCTCTTAGCGCTCCGAATGTCCACTTGCATTTTCTACAGAAAGAGTGTTCAGAACTGCGCAATCAAAAGTATGGTTTAACTCTGTTAGCTTAATGAACATATCAGAAATAAGTTTCACACAATGCTTCTGTGTAGTTTTTATTTGAAGATATTATTTTTCCCAATATAGGCCTCTTAGCGCTCAGAATGTCCAATTGCAGATTCTACAGAAAGAGTGTTTCAGAAAGGCTCAATCAAAAGTAAGGTTCAACTCTGTTAGTTGAATGCACAGAACAGAAAGAAGTTTCATACAATGCTTCTGTGTAGTTTATATTTGAACATATTCTTTTTTCCACTATTACCCACTTAGCGCTACGAATGTCCAGTTGCATTTTCTACAGACAGAGTGTTTCAAAACTGCTCAATCAAAAGTATGGTTTAACTCTGTTAGCTGAATGCTCAGATCAGAAAGAAGTTTCACAGAATGCTTCTGTGTAGTTTATATTTGAATATATTCCTTTTTCCACTATTACTCTCTTAGCGCTCAAAATGTCCAGTTGCATTTTCTACAGAAAGAGTGTTCAGATCTGCTCAATCAAAAGTATGGTTTAACTCTGTTAGCTGAATGCACATATCAGAAAGAAGTTTCACAGAATGATTCTGTGTAATTTATATTTGGAGACATTCCTTTTTCCACTATTACCCTCTTAGCGCTCCGAATCTCCACTTGCATTTTCTACAGAAAGAGTGTTTCAGAACGGCTCAATCAAAACTAAGGTTCAACACTTTTAGTTGAACAAACAGAACAGAAAGAAGTTTCACACAATTCTTCTGTGTAGTTTTTATTTGTAGACATTCTTTTTCCCAATATAGGCCTCTTAGCGCTCAGAATGTCCAATTGCAGTTTCTACAGAAAGAGTGTTTCAGAACGGCTCAATCAAAAGTAAGGTTCAACTCTGTTAGTTGAATGCACAGAACAGAAAGAAGTTTCATACAATGCTTCTGTGTAGTTTCTATTTGAACATATTCTTTTTTCCACTATTACCCACTTAGCGCTACGAATGTCCAGTTGCATTTTCTGCAGACAGAGTGTTTCAAAACTGCTCAATCAAAAGTATGGTTTAACTCTGTTAGCTGAATGCTCAGATCAGAAAGAAGTTTCACAGAATGCTTCTGTGTAGTTTATATTTGAATATATTCCTTTTTCCACTACTACGCTCTTAGCTCTCCAAATGTCCAGTTGCATTTTCAACAGAAAGAGTGTTCAGATCTGCTCAATCAAAAGTATGGTTTAACTCTGTTAGCTGAATGCACAGATCAGAAAGAAGTTTCACCAAATGATTCTGTGTAGTTTATATTTGAAGACATTCCTTTTTCCACTATTACCCTCTTAGCGCTCCGAATCTCCACTTGCATTTTCTACAAAAAGAGTGTTTCATAACTGCTCAATCAAAAATATGTTTTATCCCTGTTAACTGAATTTACAGATCAGAAATAAGTTTCACAGAATGCATCTGTGTAGTTTTTATTTGAAGATATTCTTTTTCCCAATGTAGGCCTCTTAGCGCTTAGCATGTCCAATTGCAGTTTCTACAGAAAGAGTGTTTCAGAACGGCTCAATCAAAAGTAAGGTTCAACTCTGTTAGTTGAATGCACAGAACAGAAAGAATTTTCACAGAATGCTACTGTGTAGTTTATATTTGAATATATTCCTTTTTCCACTATTACCCTCTTAGCGCTCCGAATGTCCACTTGCATTTTCTACAGAAAGAGTGTTCAGAACTGCGCAATCAAAAGTATGGTTTAACTCTGTTAGCTTAATGAACATATCAGAAATAAGTTTCACACAATGCTTCTGTGTAGTTTTTATTTGAAGATATTATTTTTCCCAATAGAGGCCTCTTAGCGCTCAGAATGTCCAATTGCAGTTTCTACAGAAAGAGTGTTTCAGAAAGGCTCAATCAAAAGTAAGGTTCAACTCTGTTAGTTGAATGCACAGAACAGAAAGAAGTTTCATACAATGCTTCTGTGTAGTTTATATTTGAACATATTCTTTTTTCCACTATTACCCACTTAGCGCTACGAATGTCCAGTTGCATTTTCTACAGACAGAGTGTTTCAAAACTGCTCAATCAAAAGTATGGTTTAACTCTGTTAGCTGAATGCTCAGATCAGAAAGAAGTTTCACAGAATGCTTCTGTGTAGTTTATATTTGAATATATTCCTTTTTCCACTACTACGCTCTTAGCGCTCCAAATGTCCAGTTGCATTTTCTACAGAAAGAGTGTTCAGATCTGCTCAATCAAAAGTATGGTTTAACTCTGTTAGCTGAATGCACAGATCAGAAAGAAGTTTCACCGAATGATTCTGTGTAGTTTATATTTGAATATATTCCTTTTTCCACTACTACGCTCTTAGCGCTCCAAATGTCCAGTTGCATTTTCTACAGAAAGAGTGTTCAGATCTGCTCAATCAAAAGTATGGTTTAACTCTGTTAGCTGAATGCACAGATCAGAAAGAAGTTTCACCGAATGATTCTGTGTAGTTTATATTTGAAGACATTCCTTTTTCCACTATTACCCTCTTAGCGCTCCGAATCTCCACTTCCATTTTCTACAAAAAGAGGGTTTCATAACTGCTCAATCAAAAATATGTTTTATCTCTGTTAACTGAATTTACAGATCAGAAATAAGTTTCACAGAATGCATCTGTGTAGTTTTTATTTGAAGATATTCTCTTTCCCAATGTAGGCCTCTTAGCGCTTAGCATGTCCAATTGCAGTTTCTACAGAAAGAGTGTTTCAGAACGGCTCAATCAAAAGTAAGGTTCCACTCTGTTAGTTGAATGCACAGAACAGAAAGAATTTTCACAGAATGCTACTGTGTAGTTTATATTTGAATATATTCCTTTTTCCACTATTACCCTCTTAGCGCTCCAAATGTCCACTTGCATTTTCTACAGAAAGAGTGTTCAGAACTGCGCATTCAAAAGTATGGTTTAACTCTGTTAGCTTAATGAACATATCAGAAATAAGTTTCACACAATGCTCCTGTGTAGTTTTTATTCGAAGATATTATTTTTCCCAGTATAGGCCTCTTAGCGCTCAGAATGTCCAATTGCAGTTTCTACAGAAAGAGTGTTTCAGAAAGGCTCAATCAAAAGTAAGGTTCAACTCTGTTAGTTGAATGCACAGAACAGAAAGAAGTTTCATACAATGCTTCTGTGTAGTTTATATTTGAACATATTCTTTTTTCCACTATTACCCACTTAGCGCTTCGAATGTCCAGTTGCATTTTCTACAGACAGAGTGTTTCAAAACTGCTCAATCAAAAGTATGGTTTAACTCCGTTAGCTGAATGCTCAGATCAGAAAGAAGTTTCACAGAATGCTTCTGTGTAGTTTATATTTGAATATATTCCTTTTTCCACTACTACTCTCTTAGCGCTCCAAATGTCCAGTTGCATTTTCTACAGAAAGAGTGTTCAGATCTGCTCAATCAAAAGTATGGTTTAACTCTGTTAGCCGAATGCACAGATCAGAAAGAAGTTTCACAGAATGATTCTGTGTAGTTTATATTTGGAGACATTCCTTTTTCTACTATTACCCCCTTAGCGCTCCGAATCTCCACTTGCATTTTCTACAGAAAGAGTGTTTCATAACTGCTCAATCAAAAATATGTTTTATCTCTGTTAACTGAATTTACAGATCAGAAATAAGTTTCACAGAATGCATCTGTGTAGTTTTTATTTGAAGATATTCTTTTTCCCAATATAGGCCTCTTAGCGCTTAGCATGTCCAATTGCAGTTTCTACAGAAAGAGTGTTTCAGAACGGCTCAATCAAAAGTAAGGTTCAACTCTGTTAGTTGAATGCACAGAACAGAAAGAATTTTCACAGAATGCTACTGTGTAGTTTATATTTGAATATATTAATTTTTCCACTATTACCCTCTTAAAGCTCCGAATGTCCACTTGCATTTTCTACAGAAAGAGTGTTCAGAACTGCGCAATCAAAAGTATGGTTTAACTCTGTTAGCTTAATGAACATATCAGAAATAAGTTTCA